>NC_044292.2:6823500-7498000 GCF_004027225.2 Strigops habroptila
GTGATGGTTGCAGGGGTACACCACCATGCTGGCTGGAGGGTCTGGAACCACAAAGTACAGCTTCCCCCTTGGAGCTCGTCCTGCTCTTCCACAGCAGTGTTGTGACCCGTTTATGTAGCAGCAGCAATCGTGTTTTCTCTGCTCCCTAAAGGTGAGGGGTTGCTGCTGCTCATTGATATCATCCGGCTGTTGTCACCCAGTCACATAGTGCAGATGGATGTGTACGACTGGAAGGCCATGGCTCCGCTCACCCCGGAGTACGTTCACCTCACGCCTGGGCTCTACACCAAGGGCAAGCAGCAGGCCAAGTGCAAGCAGATGGGGGCGGATGGAGCGGAGAGCTGGAAGCCCTCGGAAGGGGAGGGAGATGCAGCGGCTCCCGAGTACAAGTTGCTGTACGTCCATCCGGAATTCCCTCGAGCAGGGGTTGCAGGTGAAGCGTAAGTAGGAAGTTTGGTGCTGTGGTGTGGTTACTGGGCTTAACAAAACCTGAAGGGCTTTGCTCTATTAGGTTGATCAAAACTTTCTAGTTTGCTCACTGGGGGGTTATGTTTGGCTTTTCCACTTGGAATCATTGACTATTAAGTCAATTTATTTCATTTCCGATTAAGAGGTTCCTTACCCATTTGTTACAGACCTGTGTGATGATCACATTATTTCATGATTTCTCTGATGCTTTGAACATCTCTGAAATGTTTCTTTTCCTGGACCTTGGGCCTCTGTTGCCGATTTCAAGTGCCTTTTTTGCCTCTGCCTTCTCTAACGAGCTATTTAAGAAAACAAATGCATTACTCGGTGCCCAACTGACTGACTAAAAGGTGTGTGTGGGCATCAGTGCTGCAGAAGGAAGCCGTTACCTAAAACCAGACTTTGTTTAAAAGAAAACAAACCACCTCCTTTGCTAATTAATGTCTTTTTAAAGTTGAAACAATGCCCTAAACCCTGTGATCTCTTGGAGGGAATAATTACCTCTTAGAGGTAATAAAAGCATAGCTCTGTGTTTCCTTCAGGAGTAGAAGTTGTAAGAACTGAACTCGTGTGAAACAGCAGCTGATATTGCAGAGGTGCCTGGGGGGCTCCGGGGGCAATTACTGGGTGAAGCTGCCTTGCCTTGACGTGCTGTGGTGGTTTTCCAGGCGAGTGCACAGCGGCATCCTGCGGGACATGTCCATGCTGGGCTACCTGGGCCAGCTGCAGGCGCCGGACATCGGCGCCGTGCTTCCACTGCAGAGCCTTGTGCCCTATCAGGTACACGGGTGGCTTTGAAGGGCTCCAGGGTGTTCCGTGGGGGTGACCAGCAGCTGTGCTGCAGAACCCTGTGTAGGCACGAGGGGTTTGCTGCTGTCTGTGCCACACATGTGTTGTGTGCGCTCAGCTGCTGGTGGTTGGTGCTGAGGTAACCCCAGTCTGTAGGAGCGGGCTGGGAGCTTCCAGGGTTTGTGTACTTAGCACTGTCTTATCTCAGAACTGAACTAAATTGATTGAGACATTGAGTCAATGACCAGGTTTTCCTTCGTGTGTTTTTAACCCCCTCAGGTACCTTTCAGTGCCGTTGCCCTCAGGGTTATTCACACGGACGTTGCTCCCACCAACATCATGTATGCAGTGAACGCCAGCTGGGTCGGGCTCTGCAGGATACCGGATGAGATCAGATCCCAAACGGATGGGCCAGTGCTGCTGACACAGACACCGGTCTGTGACTGCCTCGGCTTCGGTGAGAAACCCTGCGCTGTGTTTGTGCCTCTCGTGGTTTAGATCCAGCCCGGAGCTCAGCACCACGCAGGCACTCACTCACCTCCCAGGCAGGATGGGGAGGAGAAGTGAGAGAACATAAAACCTGTGGGTTGAGATAAGAACAGTTCAATAGCTAAAGTATGATATAATACTAATAGTAATGATGATAAGGGAAATAGGAGGAGAAAGTGTAAACCTAAAAGGGAAAACCAATAAACACAAGCGATGCACAATACGATTGCTCAGCACCTGCTGAATGATACCCAGCCCGACCCAAGGAGTGATCAGTCCCTTCCAGGTGACTCCCAGAAGTCCTTTGGTCAGGGTAAGTCCTGCTGAGCCACAACTGAACCATCAGTGTGTTGTCAGCATTGTTCTCAGCTAAAGCCAAAACTCAGCTGCACCAGCTACTAGGAAGAAAACTAACTCTATCCCAGTCAAAACAGACACACGTGTTTTGGCAGGTTGGGGTGATGGAGCTGCCTGTGTTTTCACAAACAGCTGAACAAGGAGGATGAGATAAGGGAATAACGTGTGGGTTTTCCCCAGGAATTGTCCGAGGGGTTGACATGGAGAAGAAGCTGTACCACGTTCTGACGCCGGTGCCTCCAGAGAACCTGAGGCTGGTGAATTGTCTGCTCCTTGGCAATATTGCCATTCCCAACTGCATTCTTGTGGGCCAGGTACGGGCTGCACAGGAAGAGGGAGAAGGGGCTGAGCGCTGGCTGGCAGCTTTCCTGGCATGTCTGGGCATCAGCAGATGGTTATCTCTATAGGAAACTGTCCTTAAGGCGTAGAAACGAGGGAGAGGGGAACGTTCTTCTCGTGTTTCAGATACCAGAGCAGGGTTTGTTTGGTGACAGCTTGTTGCTTTCCACCAGACACCTCTGTCAGTCTATACAGAGGACACTGCTTCCCATTCCAGTATGAGAACATTAACGAGTATCCAGTTAAGATACGAGTTCTTAAATTGTTTCTGGGTTTGTTTTCCCTCTTCCCAGCAAGGAGTCGAGGGAGAGATCCCCTACGTTACATCCGATTATAACTACAGCATCCTGGGCTCTGGAAAGCTGAAAAAGAAGAAGCATTTCAAGAGGAGGGAGTACGCCTTCGAGTGTGATTATGCCTAGAGCCTCATGGGCTTCGTACCGTGGGGTTCATTCTGCTCTATGTGGAGCCTGGAGTGGTCACAGGAGCGCTGGGTGCCACCGAGCTCTGAGTGTAGATACACAGCATGTCTGCTTTTGATAATGTTTTATATTTTCTGTTTGTATTTCAATGTTTTGTAATAAATATCTATTAAAACAGGGATGTGGTTTGAATTTCTTCCGCAGCCTGCGCTGGCCTGGGGGGTGCTGAGTGTCGGAAGCGCTGCAGGTCTCCGGCTGCAGCCCAGCTTCGCCCAGCTCTGGATGTCAGCAGCAATCCATGGGGACATGAGTGCAGCCCCGGGCTGTGTGTGGTTCTGTCCCTGCGTGTTTGGGAAGGAAGGAATGAACTGGAGAATCCTCTCTCCTCGGGCGGAGCCGCTGGAGGGAGTCAGCCGCTCACCACCGCGCTCTGCACCGCAGCTCACCGCGGCCATGGCCCTGCTTTGCTCTGCCTCGCACCAGCTCTGGCTGTGAACCCTGTTGCTGCGGTTTAAGCTCAGGACCTTGAGTGCAGCTCTGGGGAGAGCTCAGGGTCTGGCTCAGATGCGTTGCCCAGCTCTGCCCAAATAGGTTGTGCCTATGGGTAGAGGCTGAAACAAGACAGAAGCAGCAGGAACTGGTTCCCCCTGGGGTGCTTGGTGGTGTCTGACTCGTGATCTGCGCTGTGCCCCACTGAAAGGCGAGAGGAACTTCATTAATTTTCTTCTTTTCCAGTGCTTTGCTGGGGCAGCGATGTGCTCCTGAGTGACCTGAGGCTGAAGGCAGTCTCCCCTGCAGAGGAAGAAGGGATGCACCGTGCTTGTGCTGGATCTTTTCAGCTACCGGCTGCTGCGGGCGTGAGTGACCTGCAAAAAACACCTTTATCTGCTTTTCGAGGAGATTTCGTAGCATTCCTGATACCTGTAACCAGACAAATGGGTGGGATGATCAGCGTGGAGGGGAGGGAGCTGCGCAGGGCTCGGCGCCGTTGCTGCCTTTCAAAGAGTTAAAGCTTTAACTTAATCTAGGCCTAATTATCCCCATCTGGCTGGGTCTGGCGTGAAGGAAGGACTTGGCTGGCAACCTGCACAGTGCCTAAAACAAATACAGGGGCCGTTGTGCAGGAGGATCCCTGGCGAGGCGGGAGTTGTCGCGGGTGGAAAAGGCACCAGGAGAGGTGAGGTGGGTGAGAGGCGATGGTGAAACGCTGGGTGCCAAAACCTGGCAGGGCTGAGTATCCCCAGCACCCTCCTATGAGGGTGACAGACCCTGTGCTGGATGGACGGGCATCCCCCTTGAAGCTGGAGGACAATTGTGCTTGTGCTGAGACTCCAGTGTCCAGTTCTGGCCCTTTCTGGGGAAGGAAACACACGGGTGGCTCCCAGATGCAGCCTTGGGCATAGGGGACCATGCTGGCTACTGGCCCTCACCATGGCTTTGCCCCGAGGGAGAGAAGGCCAACGGGGTGGGACGGCCGGGGGCTTTGGAGCTGCAGCATCCCACTTCATGTCTGGCTACCTTATCCATCGAAGGGTACCTAGAGCATCCGAGAAGATGCTGTCAGTGCTGATGGCTTGGGGCTGGGGTGGTCTCAGCCTAGCTCTTGCTTTGGTTTTCCATGGTTTAGGGAGTTTTGCGTGGGGCAGGACAAAAGCGGGTCCTTTGTGGGTTTTGAGCCCATCCCGGTGCTTTCAGGTCTGCTTGGCTTTAGCAGAGAGGACCCTCTCCCCACGCAGGCTGGGGGCCCCCAGCATGCCCACGGCTGCGGGGGTGCATCCAGGGCTCGGGGCGGCACATTCCTGCCCCCCCCAAAAGCGGTCGGACGGCGGAGCCGCGGCACAGCCCCCTCTTCGTGCCGATTCTTCTCCTCACAAGCACGTCTTGTCCCCGCGGCCCAATGTCTTTCATAGACGGCGGAAAGTGAAATTTGTGCAATGTCTGTAGGAGGCTGAAGAAAGGCCCTTTGTGTGCCCCCCGCGCGGCGGGCAGCCTCCAGCAGCACCCTCCGCCGCCCCGCGGCTCCCGGCTGCCGGCCTCAATGCGACGCTTGTCCGGACGCCGGGATCCGCTCTTAAAGCCGGAGCCGGTCTCCCCCGGTTAGTGCCACCGGTGGCCCCGACGGGGCGGGCACGGCTCCGGGGGGTCCCCCCTGCCACCCTGGGATGTTTCTGTACTGGAAGAAGCGGGGTGCCTACGAGCTGGAGGCTTTGCCCCCCGGGCTGGCGGGGCTGGAGTATGGGGCGGTGGAGCGCTTCTCCTGGAGCTCCAGCCTGGACATCAGCGAGGAGCTCGGGGGTAGGTGTCTGGGGAAGCCATGGGGGGCTGCGGGCAGCTGCGCTTGGCCTAAATCCTCCAGCGCTGACAACAAGTGTGAGGGGCTGGGAAGAAGTTGCAGCCGGAGCAGGGATGCGGTGGGGTTCCTGTAGGGAAAGCCGTAAGGATGATGCGGTGGGATTCCTGCAGGGAATGCCGTAAGGATGATGCGGGGGGTTGCTGTAGGGAGTGCAGTAAGGATGATGCGGTGGGATTCCTGCAGGGAATGCCGTAAGAATGATGCGGTGGGGTTCCTGTAGGGAATGCCGTAAGGACGATGCGGTGGGATTCCTGCAGGGAATGCCGTAAGGATGATGCGGTGGGGTTGCTGTAGGGAGTGCCATGATGATGCTGCAAGTGCAGCAGGGAGTGCTCAGCACACAGCTTCATACCCCTGGCATTGCTCCCTCCCAGCCCAGACGGGCATCTGAAACAGCGAGCTGGTGCATGGATGGTCCAGTTCCAAACTCATTTGCCATCACCAGGAGAGCCGAGTGTGGTAACAGAGCTGTTAGGAGGAGTAGGAGGAGGTGACTGTCTGGATAGAGGAGGTGATGGGGGCAGGATCCCTCCTCCAGCCCCTCAAGTGCCTGGTGGGGACCCAGATCCCCTCCTGCCTCACCCAGAAGCGGAGGCTCCCTCTGTGTGCTCCAAACCATGGGGGAAGAGCCCCGTGGCTGTGGCCGTGCCGGTGGCTGCGGTGGGGCTGTCCCCTGGCACTGCCGCCTGCTCTGGCCGGCCTCGGGCTTTCTGGTGAGTTGGGAAAACTTCCCCTTGGGTGCATGAAGGAATTTGTTTTATCCCGTTATTATTCCCGATAGGTCAAGTGAAACGGCGGCGGGGGCCAGCCCAGCCCGGCGGCGCTGCGGGGCGGCCGCGGCGACAGAGCCCTCATTGTGCTCCCGCCGCGGGGGCAGCCCCAGCGGCTCCCCCTGCCCGATGTTCCTGCGCCCTCATCCCGCAGCGCCGGCGCTGCATCACCTCGCGGCCGGGAGCTGGGGCTGCCGGTACCGCCGACCCCTCTCCGGGCAGAAGCAGCGCTGCCCCAAAAGGCGGTTTTTCCCGCAGGCTGAGCCTAGCCCCGGCCTTGGCCACGGTCCCGCTTGAGCCGGCGTGGATGCTGTTTTGTTGGCAGCAGGGATGCAGGAGAGGGAGCAGCGCGGTGGGGGAAGCCCCTGTAACAGCCACCCAGCCTCCGTATCAGCTCCCACCGGAGCATCGCGGGGCTGTTCGTGCTCTTCCTTTGCTGGCAAGCAAGCCCTGGAGTCTGTTATTTTTAAACGATTGGATGAGACACATAACAAAAGCCTTCAAAATAGGATTTGTGCCTAAGGCCGATTTAACTGTCAAAGCTTAAAGTGGCCCCTAAGCCCCATTGGGGCTGGCAAGTGGCAGATTTAGTGTTGCTGTGCCAGCCCCACGGGAGCTCGGGCAGGTCCGAGTCCTGATCCTGCAACTCGGGGTGCCGGGCAGGGGGTGCCAGATCCTGATGCCACAGAATGCACGGTGCGGGGATGTAGAGCTGGCTCCTGGGCAGGGGGTTTCGTCCCTTTCAGCCTCGGCTGAGCCCGTGTGCTTTGCTTTGCACGGGCAGGGCCGGGAGCGGGGCTGGAGGGGCTCGCCCTGGCACTGAGCCCTGCTCTCTCCCGCAGCCGAGCCGTGCCCACCGGAGGAACCAGTGCTGCGCTGCCAGAACCCCGACTGCGCCGGCGAGAGGAGAGCGGCCAAGGTGGGTCCTGTGGGCTGGTGGGGAGCGCTGGGCAGCTGCTGCACGGTGTTGGTCTTATGGATGCAAAGGGGCAGCGGGTGCACGGGCACGTCCCCTGGCCCATGCTCCTGTGCATTTGCCGGTGGTGCCGTGGTCTTGCTCGTTTCCCTTGGCTGGTGTGATTCAGGCTAATCCGCTCCATCCCGTCTGTTCCACTGCTCACTAATATGATGCCAGAGCAGATTTCGGGTCTCTTCTCTCCCCGCTTTGGCTGGCTGGGTGCAGGGCCGGGCTGGATCCACACACGGGCTCCCATTGAGTCCCAGTGTTCCCGTGCCGCGGGCAATGTCTCGCTGGCACGGCAGCAGCCCAGCTGTGCCGGGAGGTGTGCCGCGGCGCTTTGTTTGCACTGCTGGGGTGGCAGAGCCAGTGCCGGCGGGGCCACACGTGGCACTGGGCTGTGGCTGCCTTGGGGCACACCGGGACCACCCCAACACTGTTATCAGAGACCCTCGATGGTGACCAGCAGGTGAGGGGTCCTGGCTGGGATGGGGGCTTGTCCTGCATCGCATCCGCCCTCACTCCATGGGGCAGCGGCTGAGGCTGAAGCTGCCGTGTGCTGGGAGCACAATGGGGCCAGGAGCTGGGGTGGGCAGAGGGGTTTGGGCACCTCTTCGTGGAGGGATGAGCCCTGGGCAGTGCTACCAGCACGGGGTAGACGGGGAGTCCTGCATCCCTGTGGGGCAGCTGCCGAGGGTCCTGGGGGTGCCACCAAGCAAGCGGTCACTGCCTGGAGCCCATGGCCATGCTCTCCGTTCTGCAGGTGCCGTGATGGCCACAATGGTGATCGGTGGGAGAGGAGGATTGCTGGGGGCAGGGGTATGGGGCATCTTGAGCAGGGCTGGTGTTTGTCTGGGGGGAGCTGCCTCACGGTAGGACGCTGGTGGGTGCTGGTGGCGGTGGGTGCACTGGAGGGGCTGGAGGCCCCTCGGGGAGCGCGTCAGCTCTGACCTCAGCAGCGCCCGAGGAAGGGGGGCAGGAAGCGGGGGTGGCTGCAGCTCATGGCGCTTCCTCCCGCAGCAGCACAGCGCTGCAGGCGGCGCGGGCAGGGCTGCGGCTCCCCCCGCAGCGCCGCACACCCTCCGCACACAGCACAGTGACGGGGGTCCCGCACGGACACCGCGACACACCGGCCGTGCTGGTAGAGGCCACTGGCACCGCAGTGACTGCAGCGTGGCGCTGGAGGCCCCACCGAGGCGGGCGCTGGCCGGGGGTCACGGGCCATGCACCGCGCTGGGGGCCCGGCCGGGGGGTTAAAAATAACCCGCTGTGAATGCCCGGCGGGGCCGGGGCCGCGGCCGTGGCCAGCACACAATGGGAGGAAACGCGCCGGGCTCGAGCATTGTTCTGCTGCAGACACCCGCTTCCTCCGTCCTGCCGCGGGGACGCTGCTCCCGTCAGCACCGGGGGGCGGCTGCGGGCACCGGGGAGGTGCCGGAGGCGCAGGTGCCTGCCCCCTGCCTGTCACCTCCATGCTTGGGCATGTGCCACCTACCCAAGGGCCCTGCTCAATGTGGTGCAGCAGGGAGGGGGCTCCATGGTGCGGAACCATCCATATCCTACTCGCGCTGCTTTCCCCATGCCCACTCTGGCCTCAGTGTTGCCCATGAGCCAGCACCAGCTGGGGATGGGAAGGGGGGTCCCCGCTGCTCATGGTGCTGCCGGTGTGCCATAGCCGGCAGCCTGTGCCTGACCGGTGTGTGTGCCCGCAGGTATGTCACCACGCGGAGTGCCGGCAGCTGAGCTGCAGCGGTCCCCTCAGCCTGTGTGAGCTCTGTGACAGCCGCCTGTATGGAGCCATGCACTGCGATGGCCACATCCGCTTTGACCTGCCCCCGCCAGGTGAGCTGGGTACCGGTTCCGCATCCCAGTGGCATGCACTTGGGGCTGGTGCTCTCAGGGATGGGATTGGGAAGCAGCCGTGGCCAGCACAGGGCTGAGGTGCCGGCACAGCCCATCCAAATGCCCATTTGCAGGCTCCATCCTGGCCCGCAACATGTCGACACGCTCATGCCCGCCACGCACCAGCCCTGCCTCTGATGTGGAGGAGGAGGAGGAGGGACCAGCCGACAGCAGAGGGTGAGCCTCCAGCCCTATATGTCCCCTCCATGTCCCAACCCACACCGTCCCTGCTACCCTGTCTGCCCTGTGCCCACAGGGAGCGGAGGAGCTCGGCGCTGAAGCTGCCCAAGAAGAAGGCTCGGCGCCGGCACACAGACGTAAGGCACCGGCCCCTCTCCCTGGGGTGCTCAGTGAGCAGGGGGCACCCATGGGTGAGTGATGCCACCTCCCCTAGGACCCCAGCAAGGAGTGCTTCACCCTCAAGTTCGACCTCAGCATCAACGTGGAGGCAGAGATCGTGCCGGCCGCAAAGAAGAAATCCCTGGGGTGAGTCTGCCGGGGATGGGGATGCGGGGACCGATGTGGGGATAGATGGACACGGGGCTCGTGTCCCTGCAGGGAGGTGCTGCTGCCGGTCTTCGAGAGGAAGGCGATCGAGCTGGGCAGGGTGGACGTTTACCTGGACCAGTCGCACACGCCGCTCTCGCTCCAGTTCGAGGCGTACCGCTTCGGGGGGCACTACCTGCGCGTGAGAGGTGCGCCGGGGCCTGGCGGGGGGCTCGGCTCTGCCACAGGGCTCTGACCACCCCTGCTCCCGCAGCCAAGCCCGGGGATGAGCTGAAGGTGGAGCAGGCAGTGCAGGATGCCCGGTTGGCCGCTCTGCCCATTGTGCACCCTGCCGGCACCGCTGCGCTCCTTGGGACAGCGCCAGGACAACGGGAGGGTGCTGACAGCCTGGTGAGTGCCAGTGACAGCTCTGTGCTAGGTGTGGCAGCTCAGCCAGGGGCACCAGCCCCACGGCTGTGCCATGCGCCGGCTGGCACCAGAGCTAACAGGAGCCCTTTGGCGACTGCTCTGTGCCGCCCTGGTTCCGTGGCTCGCCCTGTCTGCTGGTCCTCCTCTCACCATGGCCCCTGGAAACTGCTGAGCACAGCTCGGTCCTGCCCCATGGACCCTGGCCCCAGATAACGCGTGGGGCTGGGCTGGCTGCCACTCCCCGTGGGAACAAGCTGCCAGGCTTACAGCGGGGACGCGGTGCTCAGCCCCACGCCGGCAGCCCCTGAGCGCGGCACACTGGCCCTGTGGCTAGGGCTGGTGGCCTCCCGTGTCCAGCACTACAATGCCTGGCTACGGGACGAGCACGGCCCCAGTGGGGCGAGGGGGCCAGTGGGCAACCAGCCACCCCTGCGGGGATCTAAGCCTTCCCGGGGGCATCTGGGAGCTGAGCCACACCGGGGCCATGGTGCTGGCAGCAGCCAGGGCACCTGGGGACACGGCAGCACTGTGAGTAACGGGGATGGGGCCCACAGTGAACGTGGCAGGGCATGGGGCTGTGCCGGCAGCGGTGGCAGCAGCATGGCCATGACCTTGGCTTGGTGGCAGTGTGCTGCCCTTTGTGCCGGGATGAAGACATGGCAACGGCTGCATCCCAGGGATAACAGGAGGAGCCCGGTGCAGCGGTGCCCGGGGCAGCAGGAGCCGCTTGGCCGTGACCCAGCTCCCGCGGCCGGCCAGGGGGCTTTGATCTCCGCCGGTGAATTGTTTGGCTCTGGTTCGCTTATCTGGTGAGGAGGGAAATTAGTTTTTCGGCGCTGGCCCCACCTCCTTTTGTTTCGGAGGAGCCTGCCCGGGTCCAGCTCCACCGTCCGAGCTGGGAGCATGGCTGAGCGGCTCGGTGGGGCTCCTGCCCCATCCCGTGGGATGCCCTGAGCCCCTGCGCCCTGCGCCCCGCGGCTGCTGTCAGGCTGGACGAGGCCGAGGGCATGCGCCCGGGGAGGTCGCATCCGTGCGGGCCGAGGCATGGCCGGGGTCTGTCTGCCCTGGTGCTCCGGTCAGCCCTGCTTGAGGCATCGTGCTGCGCCGCGGTGCTGGGCGCTGACCACGGGGGCACTGGCTGTGTCCCCACTGCAGGCTCCGGGCCGGCGGAGGAAGACAGACGGAGTTCCTGGGGGACAGCACATCCCCAGCCCGAGCGTCCCCGCACACCAATGGCACCGATACGTGGAAGAACCGCCGCCGCCCGCGCTTCAGCGGCTCTTCGGCTCCGGCACCAGCGCCGGCTCCTTTGGGCGGGTGGTGGGCTGTGGGCATGGGGAGGGAGCAGTGGAGCTGGGATGGGTCCCTCCAGTGGGGCTGGAGCTCCATGGGCAGGGTGAGGGGTCCGTGGCACGCGGGCACTGGTTGCTGTGCCCCCCGCTTTCGGCCAGGAGAGTGAGAAGCTGGAGCAGTTAGCGAGCCGGCTGCACGCCTACGGCACCTTCGGGCTGCCCAAGCTGCCGCCACGCTCCGCTTCGACCGCGACTCCTGGGAGGAGGACGGGGACGAGGCCGGGCTGGCGATGGAGGACAGTTGGCAGCAGATCATCCATGGCGCAGAGGTAGGGCCGGGGGGCGCTGGGGGCCGCAGCGGCGCTGCCCCACCACCGACATGGCGCTGACGCTCAGCCCCACAGGCCCTGTCGCGCCGGCAGTGCCACCAGCAGGAAGCCATCTGGGAGCTGCTGCACACCGAGGCCACCTACATCCGCAAGCTCAAAGTCATCACCGACGTGAGTGCTGGCGATGGCTGCGCCGCGGCGGGGGGCCGGGGCTGTGCCTGCACCCCACCGGCTCCCGCTCTGTCCCTGCAGCTCTTCCTCTGCTGCCTGCTGAACCTGCAGGAGTCGGGGCTGCTCTGCGAGGTGAGCAATGGGGCTGCGGGACCGGGGACCCCCAGGTCGGGGCTGGGACCCCGGTTGGCTGCAGCAGGGTGAGGTGCCATCCCCATGCAGCCATGGCCTCACTGCAGGTGGATGCTGAGCGGCTCTTCAGCAACATCGGGGACATCATCCGGCTGCACCGGGAGCTGTGGCGCGGCATCATGGCCCCGGTGCTGGCCAAGGCACGCCGGACCGGGGCGCTGCTTGACCCGGTTGACTTCCTCGATGGCTTTAAGACGGTGAGTGGGGACACCGTGCCGTGGTGGGGCTGTGCCATGCTGTGCCCTGCGGTGACCCCATTGTGCCCCCCAGTTCGGGTCCCTCTTCAAGCCCTACGTGCGGTACTGCATGGAGGAGGAGGGCTGCATGGAGTACATGCGGGCGCTGCTGCGGGATAGCGAGCTCTTCCGCGCCTACGTGACGGTAAGGGGAGCGGGCAGGAGCCGGTGTGGGGTGCCGGTGTGGGTCTGACTCCTGTGTGCCACAGTGGGCTGAGAAGCACGAGCAGTGCAGCCGCCTGAAGCTGAGCGAACATGCTGGTGAAGCCCCACCAGCGCCTCACCAAGTACCCGCTGCTCCTCAAGTCCGTGCTGAAGAAGACGGACGACCCGGTTGCCCCGCGATGCCATCACCGCCATGGGTAAGGGGATGGGCACATGGGCGGTGGGGTGGGGAGGTACCCGCCTCGAACCATCACCCTGGGCACAGATTGGCTCTGTGGAGCGCTTCATCAACGACGTCAACTCGCGGGATGCGCCAGCGGCAGGAGCGGCAGCGCCTGGCGCCATCCTCAGCCGCATTGACGCCTATGAGGTGGTGGAGGGCAGCACGGACGAGGTAGACAAGGTAGGTTGGGCATGGCAGAGCTGCCACGCCGTAACATGCTACCCCTGTGTTCTTGTAACCCCATGCTACTTAACGCCACCCTTGCCATACCATGCTATGCTACCCTATGCCATGCCATGTCATGCCACCCTGTGCGTGCCGTGCTACTCCATGGCACCGGGGACTCCGGCAGCTACTGAAGGAGTTCCTGCGGCTTGGACCTGACGGCCCCAATCCTGGCACGTCCCCGGAGGACACGCGGCCAGCTCCTCCTCGAGGGCAGCCTGCGGATGGCGGAAGGTAAAGACAGCAAGGTGAGGACAAGGGAACGGGGAGCCCCGCCCCTGCCCGCCCGCCCCTGCCCACGCACCGCCGGCACCCACAGCCCTGCTCTCACCCCAGGATGGACGTCTACTGCTTCCTCTTCACCGACCTCTTCCTCATCACCAAGCCTCTCAAGAAGGCTGAGCGCACCAAGGTGATCCGGCAGCCCTTGCTGGTGGACAAGGTCGTCTGCCGTGAGCTCAGGGACCCAGGTGAGCAGTGTCAGGGGTGATGGGGCACCAAGGGGGGGTCTCTGGACACTGCTGACGTCCTCTGCCCGCAGGCTCCTTCCTCCTCATCTACCTGAACGAGCTGGGGAGCGCCGTGGCTGCCTACACGTTCCAGGCCAGCGGGCAGTCGCTGTGCCGCAGCTGGGTCGAGGCGGTGCGCAATGCCCAGGTGAGGGGCACGGAGGGTGGGCACGGGTCCCTTGGCCACCCAGAGCCTCCCTTCATGCCTCCTTGTGCCCAGAACCTGCTGCAGCGGCTGCGGCAGCGCCGACGCCTGGAGGAGCAGGAGGAGGAGGACGGTGAGAGCGATGCCTCGGCTGCCAGCTCCCCCACCATCCTGCGCCGCGGCAGCGCCAGCCCGGACTCGCAGCGCTGGTAGGAGCGGGACGGGGGCCCCGCACCCCTCAGCCTGGTACAGCCCCTTCCTCACCATCCTCTCCCTTGCAGCCCATCTGACGGCTCCACCGAGACCCTCGCTGTGGTGGCCACAGACGGCGCGTGACGAGCTCTCCTCCCCGGACTGGACACGGGGCCCTTCAACTCGACATCGGACGGCTCCTCCATCGGCACCAGCACGTCATCGGCGCTGGCCCCCACCTCCACCGAGACCTCCCCCAGGGAGCTGCCTGCGGGTGCCCCTGCCTGTCCCCCTGCCCCATGGCACGGCCTCCCCGGCCAGCGGCTGCCGCTCAATCCTCCATCGACGCGCTTACGGCACGCTCTCACCGCCTCCCTGCGGGACTTCGGCCAGCAGCCCGAGGAGGGGCGCGAGCCCCCCATGGCCCCCACGCCCCACGGCCCCCCCGCGCCCCGGCTGCGCCGCCAGACCCCCGTGCAGCTCCTGCCCTGCCCCGCCAGGGGTGCTCAAGTCCAAGTCGGAGGCCAACCTGCCCCAGCTCCTGCTCCCCAGCCCCCCCCGGCCCCGCTCAGCCAGAGCCGCAGCCTCTCCGACCTGTGCGCTGCGCCCCCCAGGACTAGCCCTCATCAAGCCCCCGGCCCCCGGCTGCCCCTGGCAGCAAGCGGCAGCTCCACCTCGGAGCTTTCGGAGCCGGAGGAGCCGGTGGAGAGCCCGGTGTCCCTCCAAGGGGACTCGTCACAACCCCCTGCCCCGCTGCCGCCGGACCCTCTCGGACCCGCAGTCAGCACAGCACCGCAAGCTGACGCTGGCGCAGCTCTACCGGATTCGGACACGCTGCTGCTCAACTCCACGCTGACCGCCTCGTAAGTGACTCCTGGAGGATGCTCTGTTGTTCCCCTGTTGCCAGGGTCCTGGCACCGAGGGCATCTCCCCACTGTGTGTCTTGCAGGGAGGTCTGAGAGCCGCCGGCGCGGTGAGGATGGATGCACGGCTGCACCAAGGAGCTGCTCCCACTTCTAACCATAGCGTAATGCTGGGGCCGGGCGATGGATGTCACGCCAGTGGGGACACGGAGGGGGATGCAGATCAGTCCCCTCAGCGAGAACATAGCCTGGCATGGTGGCACGGGGCTGCCTGCACCTCCTGGGAGTAGGGACAGGCTCATGCCAAACCCTTGTCCATAGAGATGAGGGTTGTTTGGTTGGGCCCAGCTGCCCCATGGTGCATCAGACATGGGGGGCGAGGAGGAGTGAACGATGTTGGCGGGTGGTGAGTGGGGGAAGGTGCTGAGAGGGACGTGGCGCTGGGGCACGTGCTGCAAGCGCGCATGGAGGAGGCTGGGCAGGAGGGATGGCGCTGGGCTGCGGGCAAGGTTTGCCCTATGGGGTTGGGATGGTGGCAGCGGTGGCAGTGCCTGGGACCGGAGCGTGGAACCGCGGTGGTGGCCGGAGCACCGGCTGCCGTCCCGTGCCGCACTCCGTGTCCTGGCCAAGCAATAAACCCAGCTGGTGCACGCTCACTCCGCCTCGCCTCTCCTTGGCCCTGGTGGCACCACACACCCATGCAGCACCGTGGTGGGTACATGGCACAGCTCCAGCCTCATGGTGGGGATGGAGCCCTGTGGTTGGGGTCAGCACTGCTCCCTGTGCCCCCTGGCCACACTGGTCTGTGCCAGCGGGAGGGGAGGTGGTGGCCTGTGCCGGGCGGCGCAGTCCCTCCCACACCCCGTGCTCCCGTCATGTAGTTTCGTACCCCTTGGACATGTTTCCAAAAAAGCATTTCCTCCTGCCGCGGCTGCGGTAAAAGCCCGTGTGGGGAGGGCTGGTGCTCACTCGCTGCACGCTGCCGGCGGTGGACATGGGGCGCTGGGGCCCCCTATGTGGGCGCTGAGCTGTCCTGACACCCCACTGCACCGTGCTCACCGCCCGGCATGACCAAACCGCGTCACCTGCAAGGATGAAGCGCTGCTGCCCGGGCGCAGGTTTGGGTGAGTGCAGCAGTGGCCCGGCCCGGTGGCACTGGTTGGGTGATGTAGAGCAGGGTGGGTATGGGGTAAGCCCAGTGCTAAGCGTGCCGAGTGCTCGCTGCGCAGCCTGGCACTGGGGTCTGCCTTGCCCAAGTGCCACCAGTGTGGCACAGACATGGGAACTGGGTTTGGCCAGAGGGGCAGCAGCCTGCAGGCAAGGGCCAAGGCTGGTGCTGGCACACAGGCACAGAAAGCGGAGGCTGCACCGGGGCTGCATTACGGGGCAGGGATGGTGTTTGCGCGGCACAGGATGTGGTGGTGGTCCTGCTGCCGGGGAGCCAACAACGGGGCTGCACCTGCACTGGCTCCTGCCCGCGGGCACCCGCTCCCGTGCCGGGAATGCGGCAGCGTCTGCGCTTGGCAGGGCCCCCCATGGAACGTCGAGCCTCGGTGGTGACTCAGAGTGCCGATGGCAGCCGGGGCCGCGGCAGCCGCCTCGACGTGCCGGCAGCGCTGCAGTGTGCGCGGTTTTCCAGTCTGCCGGTGGGTTTAAATGGAAATGATTCAGCTGCCGTAATCGGGGCCATCGGCGCTTGGAAATCCTGCCCTGGCAAGGAATTCCCCTGGCCCGGAGCCCACCCCTCACCCACCAACACTGGAGGTGCTGCACGGGCACCCCTTCGCCACCCTCACTGCGGCTCCCCTGGGTGCAGCAATCAGTGCCCCAGGGAAATGGGGTGGGAAGATGAAAAGGGGTGAGGCGCTGGCACAGGGTGCACAGAGAAGCTGTGCCTGCCCCATCCCTGGCAGTGCTCAAGGCCAGGTTGGACACAGGGGCTTGGAGCAACCTGCTCTAGTGGAAGGTGTCCCTGCCCGTGGCAGGGGTTGGAAACTGGATGAGCTTTTAGGGTCCCTTCAACCCAAACCAGCCTATGATGACTGGCAGGCTGGCCAGAGGAGCGTCACCTACCTCCCGGGCCCCATTTGGGCATGAAAAACAATTAAACACATGCCAGGAGAGCTCTTCTCCAAATCCATTTAGAAAGTGCCTTTGCCTGCCTCAGCTCAGCCCTGGTTTTTGCTTTCTGCACATCCTCCTTTTGCTTGATGTTTCGCACTATCGAAACTCCCCAGAGAATGAACAGAGGTAGTGGGAATGACCCAGATATTTAATGTAACCCCTCAGCCCTCCTGCTCCTCTGCTGTTCTTTCTGGGATGATTCCAGCCGCCACAATCGGTGCCATCGGCGCTGGGAAATCCAGCCCCCGGCGAGGAATCCCCTGGCCCCAGCACTGGGGGTGCTGGTGCGGGCACCCCCTCGTCCCCTGCCGGGGCTCCCAGTGGCGCAGCGCCGGTGCCCCGGAGCGGGGGAGCCGTGACCTACTTTGGACACACGTACGAGGCGCGATAGCATCGGGGTGAGCGTGAGGCGGGCACGGCTTCCTCCGGGGGAGGAAATCGCCTCCTCTGTGGGGAGATAAACCCCAGGAACGTTCAGCGCCGGCAGCGTTAACCCCTCCTGCCCCCGGCTGCCGGCGACCCCCGTGTTGAGCGTCCTACTCCGCTCCCGACCGGCCCGGCAGCACCGTTAGGGCACACCGGGAGGCACCCGACGGCAGCCTCCAGGCACAGGGATGGTGCTATGGCCCCTGCAGCGTGCGTGCCCCGCGGGGCCAGCAGGAAGCTGGGGAAAGCTCAGCGCAGGGGATGCTACGGGGCATTCCCGGCCACACATTCGTGCTGCTCCGGGGCTGCAGCCGTCCTGCCCTTCACAGGCTCCGGTGTCTGCACGGCGCTGGGCAGGCTCGGCTCTGGCTCCATCAGCCCCAGAGGTTCTGGGGCTCTGGCTCTATCAGCCCCTCTCCCTGCCCGCAGGTGATCCTGGCAGCGCTGTGCCTCGCAGCAAGTGAATCGCAGCCCCCAGGCTGCCGGGACTGCGCCGTGCCGTGGGGGCAGCGGGTGCCGGTGCGGCTGCGGAGGCACATCACCAAACCCCGCTGCCCCCTGGCATGAACTGGGTCGAAGCAGTTCGCCGGTGCTGCAACCGTTGTCCTGCAGGTGAGAGCTGCCCGGCCCGCACAGCCCGGCATGGCTGTGGCACACTGGGAGTGTGGCCCTGTGTGGCCATGCTCTTTGTCACCCCATTGTCCCCACAGGGATGTTCCTGCTCACCCCTTGCTCGAGCCATGGCAACGACAGCATCTGCACCGCCTGCCCCGCCGGCACCTTCCTCTCCCAGCCCAACACCCTCACCAAGTGCCAGGCTTGCTACGAGTGCGACCACCAAAGTGAGCTGGCTCTGTGCTGTGCCATGCTGTACGGCGCCATGCCATGCCCCTCACTGCCTGCCTGTTTCCTGCAGCCTTCCAGAGCGTGCTGACCAACTGCTCGGCCACCAGCAACGTTGTCTGTGGCTGCGAGTCCGGCCACTTCCGCCAGTGCCACAACAGCGCCTGCAGCGAATTCTCGTGCCAGCAGTGCGAGCCCTGTGCCGGGCGGCTCGTCCAGCGGTCCTGTGAGTGCCCTGAGGCTGTGCCACGCTCCCGCCGGCGCTACCACCTCTGGCCGTGCCACCCGGCCTGACACCCAACGTCTCCCCAGGCTCAGAGGCGCAGGACACGGTCTGTGGTGGCTGCAAACCCGACTTCTACGCCGAGGGTAGCGAGTGCCGGCCGTGCCACATGTAAGTACAGGCCCTCCTATGGCGTGGCATGGCACGGCACGGTGCCCATGGCTCCCTTCTCCTTGCAGGACCATCCCGGAGATGTGTGGCAAGGAGTGCCAGCGGGTGTGCGGCGTCAGCGGTGGACAAGGTGCGGGGTTGGCAGTGCCGGGGTGGTGGTGGTGGTGGCACAGGGGACACTGCACCGGCTGGCTGATGGTGATGCTCCTGCTCCTCCTCACAGGCTCAGGGCTGGAGTACATCCTGTTGGCGCTCACCGGGCCCCTCTTCCTGGGTGCCCTCGGTATCTACCACAAGAGGAAGCGGCTCCGGCACAGCACCCTGGCAGGCAGCAACCTCACCCCGATATCTGGGGCTGTGGCCACGCCACAGTGCCAGGTCAGTGCCCAGGGGTGGGACAGCCAGTGCTGGAGCCAGCCATGCTCCCCACCAGTGTTGGAGCGTACCAGCGGCGTGGCAAGGCAGAGCCCCATGTGCCAGGCCCTACTGCGGGGACAGCCCGGCGAGCTGGAGCCCTCTGCCCCACTGGAGCCCCACAGCACCCTGCTGCAGGGCAGCCAGCTCTACACTGTCATCGACGCGGTGCCGGTGCGGCGCTGGAAGGAGTTCATGCGGGTGCTGGAGCTGCGGGAGGCAGAGATCGAGCTGGTGGAGCTGGAGGTGGCCCACATCCGTGACCAGCAGTACGAGATGCTGAAGCGCTGGTGCCAGCAGACCAGCGCCACGCTCGACCGCATCTTTGCCGCACTGGAGCGCATGGAGCTGGCCGGCTGTGCCGAAGCGCTGCGCCGGAGCCTGTCCGCAGGGCCCTGACCCCTGGTGCTGCAGGCCGGCAGAGGGAGGTGCCTCAGCCGAGCCGTACCCCTAAGTATTGTTACTTATGCCGTGTAGACATTTTATGTCAGTTGTATGTCCCCTTCCTGCCCGCCTGCCCCCTCTATTTATGTCCCCGTGCTCACGGGGCCGAAGGGGATCCCGGCACACCGGCTGCCCGGCCCCTCGCGGGACGAGCGGGCACCGAGCCCCCGCGAACCCATGGGATAGTTCTCAAGGCCGCCCGCTGCCGGCGGCACGTGCCCCCACCCCAATAAAGTGGCACGTTCTCCATCCGCCGGTCAGGGTCATCACCGCGGGTGATGCTGGCGATGGGGTGCTGAGGGCGATGGGGCGCACAGCGCGGTGCGGGCAGGGGGTGGCGTGGGCAGCCCCAGGAAGGCGCGGGGCACTGCTGGCGGGGTTTATCGGTTTAATGGCTGGGAAGGCAGGCGGGCCGGGGCGAGGGGAGCCGGGAGCCGGCCCTGGAGCAGCTCCGGAGGCAGGAGGGGTGGGAATGGAGCCGAACATTGCTGCAGCCGCAGTGGCGAGCGGTGCCAGCGGGGAGCCGGCAGCGCTGCCAGCCCAGGCGCCGCGGTCATGCCGGGCAGCACACAAGGAGCCGGGTGCCCCACGCCGCGCAGCTCGCTGTGCACAGGGCAGCATGGGGTGGCTGTGGGCTGGCGGCAGCAGGACGGGGCTATAGGTGGCAGCGGGGGCTCCTCCGGGTTGGGCTATGAGCCGTCCGCGGCGGGAGGAGGGTGCCGAAGCGCATCCTGGTCCATGGTGGGACCTGCCAGCCTCCTCCCGCCACGAAGAGCCAGGGTGCAGCGTGGCGTGGCTAGTGCTTGGCTATGTCCCCCTTCTTGAGGATGATCTGCCGCTGCCAGGGTGCCAGCTTTGTCTCATCGTACCCGAGAGTCCTTAGCTTTTCCGACTGCTCCTTCTCCTTCTGCTCCTCCTCCCTCTTCAGCTTCTCCTGCTCTTTCCTGCTTGGCAGCAGAGGGCACAGGGCGCCGTGGTCACCAAAGCCACCACAGCCACCATGCCCGCCTGCCCGCCCGGGGAAGGGGCTTGTGGCACTCACCGTTTCTGCTCCCTGCGAAGGCAAAGGGAAGAGCGGGGTTAGCGGAGCCATGGGTGCAGCTGCCCAGCGCAGCATCCCCCAGCCCCGGCTCACCTCTCCTCTTCCAGCTTCTTGCGCAGGATGTCCCTCCTCCAGGCCGGCATGCTGGCCAGGCGCGCCTCCTCCTCCTGCTCCTGCAACAGACACCCGCGTTACCGGCACTGCCGGCAGCCCACCCTTGCCACCGGCACCACGGGGCAGCGGCATCACCCGGCGCATGGCACCGCTCATCGACGCTGCCCCTCAGCACCAGCCTTTGCCAGTGCGGGGAGGAGGAAGGAGTGCGCGGCGTGGCCAGCCCTTCGCAGCACACCACAGCTTTATTGCACTGACACGCGGGGGCTCACACCGCCCGGCACCGCAACACCACGCCAGAGGGGAGCGCAGCCCCGGCGCTGCGTCCCGCACAACACACCACCACAGCAAGCGGCACACCGCAACCTCGGCCTGCGGCCGCGCGCACCAACACCAAGCCCTCCGCTGGGCTGAACCCAAGCACCAGGTCCTGCCGCTGCCGGCACCCGCTCTCAGCCAGCCCCGTGCCACACCGCCGGCACAGCCTGCCACATCCCGCCGGGCTCAGGTGTCGGACATCTCCACCTCCTTCTCCTTCCAGAAGGAGAAGCTGCGGTCGATGAAGCGACAGACATCCTCCTCGCTGAACTCGCCCAGCTCCGGCACTGGTACCGGCACTGGTACCGGCACTGCTGCCCTTTCCCCCCGCGGTGGGGGCATGGCGGGGGGCTCCGGCAGCCTCGGTGCCACCTTGGTGGGGCTGTCCCCAAAGAACTCCTGCACCAGGTCCTCAAAGCCGTCGCACCAGCAGCGGTGACCGGCCTCGACCCGCTCGAGCGCGGCGCGGTGGAAGCGGCGCACGCGGTGCCAGCTGTGGCTGCCCAGGCGGTCAAACATCTCGTAGCAGAGGAGGTGGCGGAAGCGCCGCTCCTCGGGGCTCAGCGGCATCTCCAGCAGCTGGAAGTAGCCCAGCATGAAGAGGTCGAGCGGGAGGCTGTCGTGGGGCATTGGCGAGCCGCCGACGTGGGGCAGGAAGTGCTGGGGCCAGTATAGCACCGTGGCGCGGCTCAGCCGCCGGATCTGCCGCCCCGGCACACGGCGGGCGACGCTCCTCCAGCGCGCCAACAGCCGCCCCGCCGCCCGCCGCCGCCCCGGCCACTGCAGCCGCTCCTCGCCGGGCACCGCCGCCAGCACCCGCTTCTTCCAGTGCTCCAGAAAGAGGCAGATGGCGCGTTCCTTGCGTGCCTCGGCACGCTCCCGCGGGCTGCTCTGCCGCGGTGCCCCGTCCCCGTACTCCTCCTCCAGGACGGGCCGGCGGGTGCTGCCGGGGGGCTGCGCACGCTTGCGCTTGGTGACCCTGGGCAGGGGCGCAGGGGCCCCCCCCGGCCCCTCGTAGTTGGCTTTGAGGCTGCGGACGGACACACCGCATCCCAGGATCTCCCGCTGGGCATCGTGCTGGGGGCCGGGGCTGCTCACCCCCCCACGCCCCCTGAGGCTCTCCAGGCCCCCCAGGGCAGCCGGTGGCACTGCGGGCACAGCCTGGTGGGTGAGGGCGAAGCGCTGGGGCGCCGGGGCCCTGTGCCGCGGCAGGAGCGGCACCAGCTCCTGCGCCAGCTGCCCGGGCAGCAGCGGCCCCGGCTGCACCTCCTGCATCACCCGCAGGCTCCCCAGCTGCCTCTCCACGTGCCGCACATCCTCCTCCCGCATCGGCTGCCCGGCGGGTCCCGGCGGCCCGTGCCGGCACAGGGGCGGAGAGCGGCTCCCGGGCTGCGGCGGGAGAGAGGGCAAAGGAGCTCTTGAGGCCACGCCATGTGCGCCTCATGTCACCATCACCCCGGGGCGCGATGCCCCTGCATGCACATGGGATGGTCCCTGGTTGGGAGCTGGAGGTGATGCCTCACACACCATGTCACCAGGTCCGGAGGTGCTGGGCCGTGCCCGCGCCACGCTCGCCACCCCGGCACGCAGGACCCCCCTTACCTTGCGGCGCTGCTCCTCTTCCTCCTGCATGCGGAGCTGCAGCTTGCGCACCATCACCTGCCGCTTCCACTCGGGAATGGGCCGGCCCTGCTCGTCGTGGCTCGGCACCAGCGCCTCCGCCTCCACCGCTGCCCCAGCGCCTGCTGCCGGCACCGGCGAGCTCCCGTTGAGCACCGGCTCCGGTGAGCCCCCTGCCAGGCAGCGCGGTGGCCCGGTGGCCTCAGGGGTGGCCGGTGGGGTGGGCGTCCTGGTGGGTGACGGGGAGGACACCGGCGACTCTGCCTGTGGAGAAACAGAGGGTGGTAGGTGCCCACCCACCACACTAAACTGCCACCGGCTCCCCTGCCCCTGCCACCACCTACGTTGGCCCCTGCCTGGCCACTGCCGGAGAAGACGGTGGTGAAGCCTTTGCTCTGCGGCGTCGGCTTGAGGCTCTTCCCAGCCTTAATCTCGGCCAGCAGCTCCGAGTTGTCACCGGTGGGGGACATCATGTTGAAGGACTTGGTGCCTGGAGGGAGGCAGGGTGGGCAGTAAGGGCCCTGCTGCCGGCAGCCCCCCGATGCCCTGGATGCACCGCAGGCTGGCAGGGCACGGGGGTGGGTGGCTGATTGCCCCCCACAACTGGGACCCCCTGGGACGCCTGCCAGAGCAGCATCCCCCATCCCTCCCCACTGCAAGAGCAGTGACCAGCCTGCGGAGGGATGGGTCCGTGGCTGGTCTGGCAGAGTAGGGCAGCCCCGTGCTGCCTCACCGGGCGCCCTGGACCCCCTACAGCCCCCAGCAGAGATGCACCGACAGCCTGATCCAGCCCCACACCATCCCCAAGGTCCGCACAGCACCAGAACACGGCAGCACCACCGGCAATGCCCATATACCCCGCGAGCACCCACCGTCCGTGCCAGCCATGTGTGGGTCCCTAGCAGCCCATGGTGCTGTGCCAAGGCAGAGCCCCCTCCCCAGTGCCCGCAGCTCGCCCCGCTCGGAGGGCTGCGGGTGCTGAGGGCACAGTGGGGCGTGCGCGCTGCCATCCAGCGCCGCTGAGACCCCGCGGCCCCGGGAGCCGGCACTAATAAAGCGCGGGGGAGCGGCCGGTGCTCACGTGGCGGGGTCACGCCGGCCGGCTGAGCGTGAACAAAGGCTCTCTGTGTGCGGGGCCGGCGGTGGGGCCCCGGCACTGCCAGCCCTGCCCGGCCGCTTCGGCAGCCCCGCGCCGTCGCTCGGGAGCCGCGTGGTAGCCAGCCCGGCGATGCCGTGGCGAGGGCTCGCAGGGCCCCAGCGCTGCCGGCAGTTGCCAGCCCCAATGGCCATCGATGCCCCGTAGTTCCAGCATGGGATGGTGCCATGTTGGGCCCCTTTGGCACCCCCTGAGCAGGGAGGCGTGCGGGGCTGCGGTACTTACTCTTCATCTGCCTGAGCGCCTTTCCTCCTAGGGGGAGAAGCAGAGAGGCGGCGCAGGGCGCGCGGCAGAGGAAGGATTTGGCCACCGCGAGACAAGAGAGAAGAGAAGCGGCCAGCAGTGAGAGCAGGCAGGGGCGGGCGGGCAGGGGGGCCCCCACGCCAACACCGAAGGAGAGAAGGACAGAGAGGCCGTCAGGAGCCACGCAGCCACAGTGCCGCAGGAGGAGATGTGCCGGTGCCGCGGTGCAGCCAACGGGACGGTGCCCGGGATCGCTCCCCGTGCCCGCCCGGCACCCTGCCACTTACTTCCCGTGGAGGAGGAGGAGCGGCGAGCGCCGGCGGGGGTCTCGGCCATCGGTGGTGGTGGTGGAGCCGTGGAGCAGGCGGCATCGGGCAGTGGTGGCGGTGGCGGTGGTGGCGGCAGCTCGGCACCGGGCTTGCTTTCCCCATTGCGCATGGTGTCCGCTGAGATGGGCGATGCCTGGAGGAGAGCAGGGGCAGGCGTCGTGCGGTGCCGGTGGTGCTGAGCCACGCGCAGGCTCGCGGCACAGGGCTGGGGTCTCACCTCCTCGCTGTGCGCCATTCGCCGGGGGCCGGGCTGCTCGGCTGCACCGTGCCCCAGGTGCTTGTAGTAGTCGCTGGTGCTCGGCTGCTTGCCAAAGTTCCGCGACCGCCGGCTGGAGTCGACCCTGCGCAGGCCCTCGGGGCTGCTCTCGCGCGATGCCAACTGCAATGGGGAGCGCGGCTCAGCGTGGCCGTGCCCGGCTGCAGCCATAGGCCAGAGCCATGGCACAGGGGTGGCCGTCGGGCAGATGCCAGGCTGGGGGGACGGCAGGCGCATGCCCCAGGGGTCCCCTTGCACAAGGCTGCACAAGGGGCTGTGTGCCAGGCTGGCAGCGTGCACTATCAGTGCCTGGCACTGTGACCCCCCCAGCCTGTGCCCAGGAGCCTCCCCTGGGATAACCCCGTGGGAACAGGAGTGCCAAGCCCCAGCCCCACGGATTACAGGGAGCTAATCCCCTGCGAGGCCAGGGCCCGGTTCCAAACCTCCCTCTGAACAGGGCTCTCAGGCAGCGCAGCCTCGGCTCACCCCGGCACATACCACAGCGGCTTTGCAGGTTGTGCCGCAGGGGCTGTGCCCGCTGCCCGGTTTATGGTGCTGTGGCAGCACGGCCCTGCTCCCCGTGCCAGGGGCCCTGCTATTTGCATTTCCCCGTGCGCCATCTCCACCCGTGGCACTCGCACGGCGCTCGTCACCGCTGCCAGCACCAAGTCAACAAACACCGTCTCAGCGCTTCCTGCTCCGGCTGCCGCGGGCGCGGTGCCAAGCTTGGCTCCTGCTGTGGCAGCCCCTGCCCTGGTTTGATGTCGGGTCTGCACTGCTCAGCCCCATTGCATGGGGTGCCTGTGCCGCTCCAGCACCAGGCTGGCATGTCCCCAGGGCAGCCCCGGTTGGGGCCACTCATTAAGTGCTAATGAGCCAGGGCTGTGCGCAATGGGTACAGCAGGGTCCTGAGCCCACACCAGCATGGCACACAGTGCTCTGCCGAGCCCCCTGTCCCATATACCCCTGTCCCCTATAGCGCTGGGCTATGCCAGCACCCCGGCCATGGCCGTGCACCGGGTTCCTGTCACCGGTGGGGTACCAAGAGCCATGGTTGAGGGTCAGGACAGCCCCAAGCCCCCCACACCCCACTGCCCCCCCCAGCCCTGGGGGGCTGCACCCCTCTTACCTGTGCCCGCCCGGCTGAGCGCTCTCAGCTGCTGGCAGCACCGGCTGTGCCACCCGACACCCACAGCGCCGGGACACCGGAGCCGGCCGCTCGGGTTGCAGCCGGCGCGGCTGCGCACGCCCAGCACGGTGCCGGTGGCATCGCCCGGGCTGCATGGGCGCGGCTGTGACACCCAGCTGCACGGTGCCGCCAGGCTGGCACCACAGTGGAGCGGGGCCCCCGTGCTGGGGCATGGCTGGGCACCGCTTGCTGCACCCCGGTGTGTGCCAGCATCGCGGGCGTGTGGCCTCAATGGGCAATGTCTCCTCCTGGTGCCATCAACAGCTAATGGCTCCCCATGGGGATCGGTGCCTTTTGGCACGTTGTCCCCTGAGCTGTGTCACCAGGAGCGGCCGTACCTCTCGGCGCAGCGCCTGGTTCTCCACGTGCCGCAGGTTGTTCTTGGCCCGCACGTAGATGTCGGCGGTGTGGGGCGCAGCGGGGGGCGCGGGCGCGGGGTAGCCAGGGGGTGGCGGTGGTGGTGGGGGAAATGTGGGGGGCGGCGGTGGGGGGGGACCCTCCCCTGCGGGCCCCCGGCCCCGTGGCCGCGTCTCGGGGTCCAGCATGTCCATGTACGCCTGCATGTCCGCCAGCGCTGGCTCAGGCACCCCTGCGCAGGGCAGGGGGTCAGGGGGGGCTGGGCCCGTGCCCCCTGCCCCGCGCCCCACGGCCCCGCACTCACGGGCGGCGGGGGCCCCCGGGGGGCCGCCCCTCTTCTCGCCGGTGCTGGACTGGCTGGAGTGGCAGGAGTCGTAGTTGGAGAGGGTGCTGGCGGGGGAGCCCACCTCGAAGCGCGCCTGGGGTGCCGATGCCGTGGTGTTGGGTGAGGACATGCCCGAGTCAGGCTGCCGGCACTCCCCGTCCGCCGAGGGGTCCCGCGACAGCACGCGGTGCTCCACGTTCTGCCGGCACAGCCGTGCGGTCAGGCACGGGTGGGAGCAATGGGCTCCTGTGCGCTCCCCATGCGCTCAGCCCCAAGGCACCACCGTACCATGTTCTCCACGGTGCGCAGGTACTGGGCGCAGTGGCTGTGGCCGTTGTAGTCGGCGAGGTCGGCCGCCGTGTAGCCATCCTGGTCGCGGATGCTGAGGTCGGCACCGTTCACCACCAGGATCTGGCAGCACTGGGGAGAGTGGGGGCACATGGTGGGGCTGGAAGGTGGCTCCCCACCTCTACCCGCTCCGGCACCGCGCTGGCCACCAGCACCCACCTCCAGCTCGCCGTTCTCAGCAGCATCGTGCAGCGGCGTGCCGCCCCAGCCGTCCGCGGTGATCTCCCCGCCGTGCAGCAGCAGCCAGCTCAGCACTTTGGCATGGCCACGGCTGGCGGCGAAGTGCATGGCCGTGGCGCCCTCGGCATCCCGCTCCGACAGGCTCACCGTCGTGAAGCTCATCTGCGTGGCGGGTGGGTTGAGCACCAGTGCTGAGCACCGCATGCCATGCCATTGTGCCACGCCACCACGCTGTGCCCGGCGCTTACCAGCCAGACGATGACGGTGTTGTGGCCCATCTGTGCGGCAGCGTGCAGTGGGGTCATGCCGTCGTGGGCGCACGCATGGGGGTCAGCCCCACAGTCCTGCACCAGGTACTGGATGATCTCCAGGTGGCCTTCCTGGCAGGCGAGGTACAGCGGGGTGGCCCCCGTCTTGGTCTGGGCACTCAGCGTGCTGCAAGTGGGGCACAGGGCCCGTCACCCATGGCCACTGCCACTGGCGCAGCACCGGGATGGGGGGTACAGGGTGCAGGGGTTATAGGGGTCACAGGGACACAGGGATATGTGTGACAAAGGGACACACAGGAGCATGGCAGGGTGCTGGCTGGGTCCAGGCAGTGTGGGTTGGGAACAACCCACCCCACAGCTCCCCACTGGGTGCCCGCACAGTGGTGGCTGCTGCGGCGGGAGGTCACTAAGTTAATCAGCCTGCTTAGGCTAAGCTCCTTCCTCCGGCTGTTTTTGGACACTGCAATTTAGCCCTGTTTTTAAATAAGCAGCTTAGGCAGCACCGGCTGCGGGGCAGCCGGCAAGGAAAGGCTGACCCACACCACTCTGACCCACACCACGCTGACCCACACCACACTGACCGGCACCAGTGTGCCTCCTCTGCTCCCAGTCCTGAATTGCACATCCCAAATCACACAGCCTGCATCCTGCATCCCAAATCCTGTATCCCTGCATCCCACACCCCCATATTCTGCATCCCCCCCATCCCGCATCCCCGCCACGCAGGAAGCCGTTTCATTAAGTGCTCCATAAAAACCCCTTTTGAATATTTAAAAGAGGAAGAGCAATAAATACTCTGCTCTGTTATCACAACGATCGTGGGCCCTTAATAATTGATCCCTGTAACTGTGAGACGGGCCGCGGGCAGCGCTGCCTTCCCGCTGTGCCGTAGCACTGGGCCAGCATAACCAGGGGCTGGTGCGGTGGTGATGGAGGCTGGGCTGGGGTACGGTGGGCCGTGGGGGCACGGGCACACACATTCAGCCCCTGCTTGCCGTTTCACACTAATCGGGAAGGGGTTAAGCCTCTTGGACAAGCGCTGGTAAACTGCTTTGCCAGATGGCCTCGACCCCACACTGGGGCCACCGGCTGCTGGAGACTCCATGGGCCGGTGCTAAGGTGGGCTGGCAGCGCCAGCATCCCACCGCGGCGCCCGGGGATTGGATTCCGTGGCTGTAATGGAGCCTCCGGGCGGGCGCGGGGCCGGGAGCGGGGCCAGCCCTAAATAATTCAGGGGGAAGGCGTCAACGGCAGCGGAGCAACCCCGGCAAGAAGCGTGAAAGCCAACGCCAGCGCCGTGCCGCACCGGGGCCGATGCAGCAGGCACCGAGCAGGAGCTGTGGTTGGGCTGGGGCTGGGCTGTGGGCCATGGGGGGTTAATTCCGCCCCCCCAGGTGCCGGGGCTGAGTTGACACACCTGGGGAAGGGGATAAAGAGACGGGGCTGGGGCTGGGGAGGCCGTGGTGGTGCTGGTGAGTGCCATGGGGATATAGGGAACCTGCAGTGGGGTCTGTGGCTCTGGTGGGAAGGATGGTGGGCTGGCATCGTGGGCCCCAGGGACAGAGGGGTGCTGAGCCCCAGTTCACCTCTCGCACACCCGGGACCCTGTGGATGTGGGGGAGCTGCGTGTCCCCCTTGCATCTGTATCCCTCCAGCCCACTGGGCATGGTGTGGGGCAGCAACGTATCCCCCCGGGGCTGGGGGTTATTTCTAGCAGCCTCTGCCCACCGCAGAAAATCGGATTAGGGGCCACCTAATCCCTGCCGTGGCCCCGCGGCGAGGCTTGGCACCCCGTGCCCGGGGGGCTGCTGTGCCGCGTAAGCGGGGGGCACCATCGGGAGGCGAAGCGGGGAGGACGCTGCCACCTCCAGCGATGCCCGCGGCACCGGGCGGGCGGAAAGGTCGGCTCCGGCGCGGGGAGCGGCCTCTCCCCGGCGGGCAGCCCAAGCCATTTACATAACGCGCGGACAAAGGCGGCTGTGTTATCGCCCCGCGCCAGCAGCACCGCGGCCGGCCGCAGTATTTCTGCCAGCGCTCCCCGCTCTCCTCCTCGCCCTTTCTCTCAGGGCCATAAAGAAGGTGAGGCTGGCTGCCTGCGCTGATAAGGCTGCGTTGCCCTTGGAGCTGCGTGATGCGGGTGGCTGCGGTGTTTGTCCCCGGGGTTGGCTCCTTGCCCGGTGGCCAGAGGGAGGGATGGGGCAGCAGTGGGGACCCGCTCCCCCACCAGCCCCTCTTTGCTGGCAGCGAGAGCCGTTACCTGGGGCAGTGTCCTAAGAGGAGTCGCAGGGAAGGGAAATCCCCTTTGGCCGCGGCATAGTGGACGGGCAGCGCTCCCGTGTTGGTGGCTGCCGTGGGGTCGCTGCCTCCGAAGCGGAGGAGCCACTCGATCACCTCGTGGTGACCGAAGCGGGCTGCCAGGTGTAGGATAGTGGCACCGGAGTTGTCTGTATCCTGCGGGAGGAAGCGGGGTGGCTGTTGGCACCCAGGACCTGAGCCCCTCGGCAAGGCAGCGTGTGAGGCGCCACGGGGCATCACCCAGAGAGAACTGGCCATGGGAGGGTGGGCTGGCTGGGGTGGAGGTTCCGGCCACACGAGGACAGGACCATCGGAAGGACCATGGGACGAGCATGTCGGCCGCCCAGTGGGGCCTGCATCCGCACCCAGCGAGTGCTGCACAGAGCCCCCTTGTTCCACCTTGTCCCTCGTGTGGGACAGCTCCGGCCCGCGGGGGCTCACCGCAGAAGCCCGCTGTGCTGCCGGCCCAGACCCTGCCCTGGCGTGCTGACCCCGTCCTTCCCGCTTAATCCCCTGGCCCTCCGCCGCCTCCTCTTCCTCTGGCCCCGTCACATGTCCTTAGCTCTCGGCCGGCCCCGGGACAAGCCGCTTACCGCCCCGGTCCCGCCGTTGTGTAACCCCGGGAGGGAGGGTCTGTGCGCCCCTCGGGGCTCAGCCCCGCCGGGGTACCGGGGGCTCTCCGGGCCCGGTGCTGGCCGTGACCCCCCACTCCGCCCCGCCCAGACGGGGCCGGGGAAAGCCGCCCCGGTTCCCCGCGCCTCCGGTGTCCCCCCGCCGCCCCCCCCCGCGCCCCGCTCGCACCTGCACGCCGCAGCCCCCCTGCGTGAGCAGCCACTGCAGACAGGCCAGGTTGCCGGTGGCGGCGGCGTCGTGGGCCGGTGTGGCCCCGTTGCGCGCCCGCGCGTCCCCGCGCAGAGCGGCCTCGGCCGCCAGGAAGCGGAGGCAGGCGAGGCGGCCGGCGCGGGCGGCGTGGTGCGCGGGGGAGGCGCCCAGCGCGTCCCGCAGCCCCGGCCGCAGCAGCCCGGCCGCCCGCAGCCCCCGCAGCGCCTCCACGTCGCCCTGACGCGCCGCCAGCAGCGCCCGCTCCAGCGCCATCCCGGCCCCGACGGCACCGGACCGGGCCCCGCCGGCCCCGGCCGCCGCTTGGCACTGCGCGGCTCTCCCGCCTCGCCGCCCCCCGGCCCCGCCGGCTCCACCTCCTCCTCCTCCTCGCCCGGGGCCGCCCCTCCGCCCGCCCCGCCCGACGGCTGCCCGCTGCCCGGAGCTCTCCGCCCGCTGCCCAGGGCGGCCACGCTTTGCCGCGCTGCAGCCTGGACCGGCACCGGCCCGGGGGACCTCAAGAGCGGCCCGCGCCCAGTTGCCGTCACTGCCTTCCGCGGTCCTGGGGAGCTGCTCCCCTCTCTCCTCACGGGTGTCCCCATCCGCCGCCCCGACGTGCGCCTGCCGGTCCTGGCAGCACCGTGGGGAGCGGGAGGATGCTGGCCTGGCTGCCCTGCCTCGTCCTGCCGCGGGGGAGCCGGCACCGCGGGAACCGACGGCGGGTCACCGGTCACGGGCAGCGCGGGCGGGCAGGGGCAGCCCCGCGTCAGCACCGCGGACAGCGGCAGCGCCGCGCGTTCAGCACCGCGGACAGCAGCGAGCCCGCCTCGCCCCGCCCCGCCGCCGGCCCATAAAGGCGGTACCGGAACCGGTACCGGAGCGGCGGAGCGCTATGTCCCCGTCGGGGGCTGCCGTTGCCGAGTTCTGTAAAGTGAGAGCTCCGGGACACCCCCGGATCTCCCGGCCTCTCCGTCCCTGCCAGCCCGCCCTGTCCATCCCCGTCCATGCACCGGGGCCGCAGCCCGCCGGGATCCCCCTATCCCCGACCACCACCGGAGCTCCGCCTCCCGGCACCGGCACTCCGCCCCTCGCGGCTCCCGCCCACCCCGCCGGCCTGGGGGTGCGGCCAGGCGCTGCTGGCCAATGGGGCTTTGCGGGAGGCGTGCCCCCAGCCGGGCGGGGCGCGGCCGGGCGCGGTGCTGCCGCAGCGCCGTTGCGGGCGGGGCGCCGGTGCCGCCATGTCGGAGCGGGGGGCCGCGGGCCCGGGCCCGGCCGCCATCCAGGTCTCCAGGTACGGCACCGGGGAGGGCTGGGCCGGGCAGGGCTGGGGGGCTGCGGGCGGGGGTCTGCGGCCGGGGCCGGCCCCGCAACGGGATGTTAGCGGCGGTGCTGCCTGCAGCCGGCACCGACGGTGCTGCCTGCGCTGGTCACGCTGCCGGCACCAGCATCCCTGCCTGTGCTGGTGATGCTGCCTGCGCCGGGCACAGCGAAGCAGCGCTGTGCTCTTGCCCTATTGCCTGTGGGCATGGCAGGGTGTGTCCCGGTTTTCCTGCCTTTTCCTGCTGCGGCTCCCTGGCATGGCCACCTTGCCAAAGCGTGGGTCCTCTCTAGGCCCATGCGCAGCCATTGCCCCATCACCACCACGCCTCTCCTTCCCTCTCTGGTTGATTATTTAACACCGGCAAAAGCTGCTGCTGTCCCGGCCGAGCCGGCTGCCCCCGGCACAGGGGTGATGCTTCCTTCCACTCCCAGCGGTAATTTGGGGCAGTTTCCGCTGCCGCTCGCAGGAAGCCACGTGCAGGCAGTGCCGGTGACGTTGCTGGCATCACCGTGGTGAGATGGCCCAGCACCTCATCCGGTAGGACCCCAGAAGTGCCCCCGGGCGGCTGAGCCGGGTGGGGGGCACGGCACTGGGGTGCAAGCTCCCATGTCCCTCCCCTGGCAGGATCATGCGACCGGATGATGCCAACTTCGCTGGGAATGTCCATGGGGGAATCATCCTGAAGATGATCGAGGAGGCGGGAGCCATCATCAGCACCCGCCACTGCAACTCCCAGGCTGGGGTGAGTTGGCACCAGGGACTCACCAGGCTCTGGCTCGGTGGCTCTCTGACCCCCCTGCTGTGCCTCAGGGATCTGGGGACCTCCCCAGTTGTCCTCCCACACTGGAAGCACTTGCTCCTGAGTGCAAACCACGGCTGCTGCCGGAGCATGGCCCTAGTTTCCAGGAGCATCCCGCTGGAATTGTTTTACAAGCAGAAACATTACGATGCTGCTGGCAATGTTTTAACTGCCAGGAAGGGCGAGTCGGAGGTGGCCCTGCTGGCGGTTATGGGCGGGGAAGGAAGCATGGCCATGGGCTGATAAGAGGTTGAAACACCAGAGCCACGTGTGGCGCGGGCCGGCCCCGGTGGCATGGCTGCGGTTCTACCCTCGCTGTCCCACATCCCCAGGAGCCCTGCGTGGCCGCGCTGGCGCGGGTGGAGCGGACGGACTTCCTCTCCCCGGTGTGCATCGGCGAGGTGGCCAATGTCAGCGCCGAGATCACCTACACCTCCCGGCACTCGGTGGAGGTCCAGGTCAACGTCATGTCTGAAAACATTTTAACAGGTGAGTGGCTGCCAGTGGCTCTGTACCAAAGCTCCAGGTTCTGGTGATGAGCCCGGAGCTCGCGGTGCTGACCCCGTCATCCAGCAGCGTTGGGCAGAGGGAGATGATGTGTCTTTATTGAGAGGGCTGTGAGTGGCGCAGGGAAGGGGCAGCCAGGCAGGTCCCTGGGGACTGCGGCTCCATTGATGGCTTTTAGGGAAGAACAATGAATCTGCTGCTGGCTCCTCCTGCCTAATTTGCTGCTTGTGGCGGCCTTTGGTCTGAAAAAGGCCCTTTTCCTGCTGTTGCTGTGGCAACCGGCTCAAATTGCCAGGACGCCTTCCCAAAAGTGCATTGTCACATCCGCTCCGAGCCAAAGCCCGGCAGGGCAGGGGCCTGCCCGGTGCCAGCGGCATCGCCACGGTACAGGTATGGCCAGCCCTGTGCTGTGGCAGCGCCGGTGGCAGGATAAGCACTGCTGGTGTTGGCACAGTCACCCTCTGCCACTTCTCCTCCAGGGGCAAAGAAGGTGACAAACAAAGCGACGCTGTGGTACGTGCCGCTGTCCCTGAAGAATGTGAACAAGGTCGTTGAGGTTCCCCCCATCCAGGTAGGACAGCTCGTGTTGGTCACCGAAAACCAGAGCTAACCTGGCCCCATCGGCACCCCCGGTAGTGCTCGTGGCTTTTCTGACCGCAGTATGTGAGCTCTTACCAGCTTTTCCTTCCAGTATGCGAGAAAGGAGCAGGAGGAGGAGGGGAAGAAGCGTTATGAGGAGCAAAAGCTGGATCGGCTGGAAACAAAGCAGAGAAATGGAGATGTGATCTTCCCCATCATCAACCCAGGTACCATGGGTGGCGTGTGGCCTGTGCAAACAGTGCTGGTAGGATGAGCTGGTCCCCGAGGCAAGTCCAGCCATCCCCAGGCACGTGTGGCTGCAAGTGTGCTCCGAAACAGCGCATCAGGGATGGGAGTTTGGTGGAGGGGGAGCTGGGTGGGCACCCGTGATCCCGCTGGGCTGGTGGGTGGGATGTCCTCTTCCGAAACATGGATCCTTGGGCAGACATGGAGAGGTGGCGTGTGGGGATCATCGGTGGGGGTGATGCGGGATGAAAGTTGCTCAAATGCTTTTTCCCCTCTGTTCCCCCTGCTCACAGACAGGCAGACGAAAGGTAAGGCTCTGCGGGCGCTGCTTGTTTTCCTGCGCTAAGCACCTTCAGCATCTCTCGCTAGACAGAAAATGCAGCCACCAAGAGCAGTTTTCCCCTGCTGGCAGTCAGTGTGATCTCTGTCGGATAGATTTAGTGGCAAGTCAGATGTCACCCGTGTGTGCCAGGGCTGGGGGGGCTATGCCAAGGGGAAAGCGTGGCTCTTTGGAGATGCCACTAAGCAGCAGGTTTGGGGAGATTCAGCTGGTGGCCTGAGGAGGGACAGTGTACAGCCATGGGCTCTTAGAAAGCTTTGAAAGAAGAAACAAGCTGAGCTGCAATAAAATTGGTGGCTGGGCAGCAGAGGGAGGTGGCAGCCCATCAGGTGGTGCGTAGCCTCTGCTCTTGGGACTTCTCAGGGCCCATTAAAACGCTGGTTTGAACATGCTTCAGCTTTGCATAACCCAGCTTCACATCTTCTTCCTTCAGATGGTTTAAGATAGGGGCATACGGGTGCTGACCAAGCAGCTCTGACCTCTGCTTTGCTCTCTTTCCCCAACCAGAGCCACACACCGTTGGCTACAGCCAGTCCAGCCTGATCCATCTGGTGGGACCATCCGACTGCACGCTGCTGGGCTTCGTGCATGGAGGTGAGTGAGCGCTGCCCCCTCCAACAGCTGGCTGGGCTTCTCACCAGCGCAGAAGCACGGTCTGAGAGTGGCTTGTTTTGTCTCGGTGTTTCCAGGAGGCAGAAAGGCACTTCCACCATCTGTAAGGTTCAGCTTTGCTTCAGCTGAGACAAAAGCTTCATCTTTTTCAGTGCTTAAAAAGGGCTGTGAAAACTGACACACTCAAACTGTAAATCCTTCAGTTTTGTCATCATCTCTTAAGTTACAAATCTTGGATTATAAACACCCATGCACAGTGACTGCAATTTGCTGGAGCAATTTCCTCTTGGCTGGCAGTCCTCATGGCTTGGGCAGGGTGTGTGGTGTGAGCCAGGGAGAGGCGCGTTTGCCAGGGGCTGGGACGATGCTGGATGCTGCTCTTCATCTAACTGTGTCCTTTAAGAAGCAAACAAACAATGTGCCTCAGAGGCTTTTCCAAGCAGGAGGTTTGTGTGACTGCTCTTACCTTGGAAAGATGAGGTTTGCTCAAAGAAATGTGAAAGAGCCAGAGGTGACGTAAATCTGAAGCCCAAGTCTGTGAGGCATCACCCTGATGGCACTCTTGTGGTGGGACTGGGGGTTTCCTGCAGCTGGGATTCGGCCTCTGGCCCAACTCCTCAGTATAGCTGTGGTTGTACAAAGGCCTTACTGATCTATCTGTGGTTTTCCTCAAATCCTATCGGCTTCCCTGAGTCAGGACCCCTCTGTTCCCCTCCTAGGTGTCACCATGAAGCTCATGGATGAGGTTGCTGGGATTGTGGCCGCCCGCCACTGCAAGACCAACATTGTCACCGCCTCGGTGGATGCCATCAACTTCCACGAGAAGATCAAAAAAGGTAGGGGGGTGGTGATGGGGAGTGGTGATGGGCACTTTGCTCTCCTGCAGTGCCACGTCCTGGCTCCCCTGGGTGCTCACTCAGGACATGCTGGCAGAGAAATATAGTCCCTGTTAGATTTGTCCTTGTGCTGAGAAGCTCTGCTTAAAATAAGGCTTAAGCATAAAGCACACAGGACCCCTTTCTCCCTTGCCCTGGGCAGGAGCAGGGCCCGCCTGCCTAACCATCCCCTCTGTGCTTCGCAGGCAGCGTCATCACCATTTCGGGGCGCATGACCTTCACAAGCAATAAATCCATGGAAATCGAAGTCTTTGTGGATGCCGACCCGTTCGTGGACGAGGCTCGGGAGCGGTACCGTGCCGTCAGCGCCTTCTTCACCTACGTCTCCCTGAGCAAGGAGGGGAAGCCCCTGCCCGTCCCGCAGCTGCTGGTAAGAGCTCTCGCCACCAGGCTGCGAGCCAGCGGGGCCGGCCCTGCTCCTGCTGCTCCAGGGCAGAGTCCAGCCAGTTCTGCCCGACAAATCCTCTTCCCTTGAATTACTCAGCAGAAAAATATGTGTGAAAGAGCCTTCCCAGGCCTCAGGGTTGGTTGGGTTTGCTTTTGTTATTTTTACACCCATTTCCTATGAAACTTGACAATGTGGGGACTGGGGATTTCTTCCTTTCCCATGGGTGAGGACAGGCACCATGCAGGCTCTGTAGCTTCCCCTGCCATGCACTGGAGGGGACCCTGCACAGTAAGGGGGTTCCTCTCCCCATGGTGTCCCCGCTCCAGCCTATTTTTAGCTCTCCTGATCCCAGCACAGCTTTGACATGGTGCTGGGGGCTGTTCCTTCGTTAATATTTGATCCCATGCAGGTCTCCTCCTGCTCTGTGTAGGAGTGCATTAACTGTCACAACACGTATTGTGCAGAGCATGGGTTTTCCTTTACATTTCCTCTGCGTGGGATTGCTGCATGGCCGCGAGGCAGCTCACGCTGGTGCCTTTGCTCTCTTTCTATCACTGTCAGACGGAGACGGAGGATGAGAAGCGGCGCTTCGAGGAAGGGAAGGGCAGGTACCTGCAGACCAAGGCCAAGCGGCAGGCGCAGCTGCAGCAGGCTGCCCTGCAGTGACCCATCCCGCCCCGCGCTCCACAGCCTTCGCCCCACCAAGGTTCCTGTTAGTGTCGTGTCCGCGCCGGGCCTCGCGCCCTTTGCCTGCCGCCGGAGCCGCCGCGGCCGTGCCGCTGCTTCGCCGCTCATCGGTTTAGCGCCGTAGACCTTGTGCTTTAGGTGGCTTCAGCGTGCCCCGGGAGCCTTTCCCATCGCTCGCCATTCACCTCTGGAGCTGTTTCCACTGTTTAATCCCGCCAGAGAAGGTCCCTTTTCCCCATGCTGGAGCGAGACGGAGGCGCGTGGTGGCACAAGGGATGCGCGAGGCCCCGAGTCTGTGTGGTGCTGTGTTAAACTTGCCGGTACATCCTGAACCAAAGCTTATTACGTACGATACTTGGGACGAGGAACGCGCCCCGGGGTCGTATGGAATGTCTGGGACCGTTTCGTTGACATCTCTAGGTAGTTTCTCTGTGCACATCTAAGTTATTTAAGGAATCCTGTGGCATAAATAAAGTCTGTTGTTGCTGACTGGAATAAAATGGGTTGTTCCTTTGCGTGTTTTTGGGTCGAGCAGCAGCAATTTGGTGCGGGAGTTTTATTCCAAACCATTGTGCTGCTTCCCCCAGGGTCCCTATGCTGGTTCTGGAGGAACCAGGAGGAAATCTGCCTGTTTTGATGGGAATCACAGAACAGATACCGCAGCCTCGCAACTGCACGGTGATGCTCGGTGCTCAATGATACTCGGAGTCCGGTGATGTTCGGAGCTCAATGGTGCTCGGAGCCTGGTGATGCTCAGAGCTCAATGATGCTCGGAGCCCGGTGATGCTCAGAGCTCGATGATGCTCAGAGCTCGATGATGTTCGGGGCCCGGTGATGCTCGGAGCCCGGTGATGCACGGAGCCCGGTGATGCTCGGAGCTCGATGATGCTCGGAGCTCAATGATGCTCGGAGCCCGGTGATGCTCTGGGGGCCGGCGCTCGGGTCCGGCGGCGGGCAGGGGAGCACGGCGGGGCCAGCACCGTTCCTCTGTGCTGGTACCGCAGCGAGCCCGGGGCGGGCAGCCCGTGCTCGGCGTTGACCGACGGCCAAACCCAACCGCATCCACGCCCCCCGCACGCCCCGCTCCGGTCCCCGGTGCCTCCCGCGGCCACTGCCCCTGCGCGGGGCGGAGCTCCGTTTCCCGGGCGACGCGGGGCGGGGCGGGCGCCGCCATGATGGCGGCGGCGGCGGGGTGGCGGGGCCGGCTGGGCCGGGAGGGCCGCGCCAGCCTGGCCGCGTTCCTGCTGGGCGCGTCGGTGTCGGCGCTGCCCGCGGCGCTGGGCTCCCCCGCCGCGCTGCTGGGCTCGCCGGGTCTGCGCGGCCGCATGGCCATCGCGCTGCACGCCGCGGGCGTTAACGCCGCGCTGCTGCTGCTCTACCCGCGGCCGCTCTACAAGGTGCGGGGGGGACCGGCACCGGGGACTCGGGGCGGGGGGCGGTCGGGATGCACCGGGGATAAGCCGCGGCGGGGCTTTGCCTCCGTCTCTTTCTCCCTTCCCGTCTACCTTCGCCCGCAGATCGCCGTCCGGGCCTGCTTCCTGGGCTTCGCCTTCGGCTGCGGGCTGCTGCTCAGCGCCGGCCGCTCCGCCTGGCGGCACTTCGGATGGTAAGCGGAGGGCAAAGCGCCGGCGGGGCCCGGCGCGGCGGCTGCGGGGCCCGGCACAGCGCTCCCTCCTTGCTCGCCGCAGGTACATGTGCTCCCTGTCCCTGTTCCACTACTCCGAGTACCTGGTGACGGCCATCAACAACCCGCGCAGCCTCTCGCTGGACTCCTTCCTGCTCAACCACAGCTTCGAGTACAACCTGGCCGCCCTCTCCTCCTGGGTGGAGTTCACGCTGGAGAAGATCCTATTCCCAGGTTGGTCACTGTTTCCTTCCGTGCCAACCATCCTCTGCCTTGCCTGATAGCAGCGTAACCCCCCTTAGCTGAGCCATGCTGACAGCAGGGCAGGGATTTGCCGCAGCCTTGATCTCTCTGTGCTCAAAGCAGGTTTCAGTCCTGGGGGCAAAGGGAGAACCCCCCTTGCTCTCACATGTAAGGCTGTCTTTGCTATGTAGAGGGTCTTCCACTCTTTTCCACCTGCACACCTCAAGCTGCTTTGGTGGTACAAAGAACGATGCTTCAGTTGTATCTGGTGTCGTCTTTTGACCTGGAATAGATTCAGGTCAGCAAAACCTGTTGCTGTTGGGCCAATCTGTGGTGCTTCCTTTTGTTTGGGAAGGGGAAGATGTTCTCCTTCCCTGCTTCATAACAGCAGTGTGCGCTTCAGAGCTCCCCATGTCCAGCCTAAGAACATCAGCTTGACTCCACACTGTAGAGCCGGGCTGCCCTTAGGATGTACAAACGCTGTGTTGGGGTGAATCTGTGTCAGAAGCTTCTACTTTTATGTGTTTTAGTGTTGGGACAGCAGCACACGGAACACTGGCTGTGTTTTACCCATTATCATGCTTTGGGATTTGGGGAAAAGCCCACCCAACCCTGTGCATCATGACCACAACCAGTGCTGCCCCGTTGTGACCTGTCCTTGTTGCCTTGCAGAGCTGAAGCAGATCACCTGGCTGAGCACTGTGGGGCTGCTGATGGTGATCTTTGGGGACTGCCTGAGGAAAGCTGCCATGCTCACGGCCGGCTCCAACTTCAACCACATTGTGCAGAACGAGAAGTCGGATACTCATACTCTGGTGACCAGCGGGGTCTACGGGTGGTTCCGGCACCCGTCGTATGTGGGATGGTTTTACTGGAGTATTGGAACACAGGTACTATATATAATGTGCTCAGATACTTTCATCTTATAACCTGGGTTTGTCTTCTTAATGCTGCCCCATACCCTTAATGGGATGCAAACTGCTCGTGGTCAGCAGCAGGGGTGATGTGTCTCACACCAGCACATAGCAGTGATATTTGGGAAGACTCCATCACCTTAATTTGTGGAATAAGCAGGAGTGGTAAGGCCAGGGTTTGAGCCAGAACACCCTTGGAAGCTCGGGGTGTGATCTTCTTGCCTATAGCTGGTGTCCAGAGTTTCCTTGCACCCCTAAGGCCAAAATGCCTCCTGTGAGCAATGAGGCTCAACCTCGCTGCTGCCAAACACCGTTCCTATGCTGGACAGCAAAGAAAACTCCCTCTAAGAGTCCTGACCAGAGGGTGAACTGATCAGTAGATGTGGATGGGGACAACCCTGGTTTCTCCGGCGGTGACAACCGTGGTGTCTGTTGGCAGGTGCTGCTCTGCAACCCCATCTGTGTGGTGGGCTACGCGCTGGCGTCGTGGCGCTTCTTCAGGGAGCGGATCGAGGAGGAGGAGATCACCCTCATTCACTTCTTCGGAGAAGAGTACCTGGAGTACAAAAGGAAGGTGCCGTCGGGTCTCCCTTTTATTAAAGGAGTCAAAGTGGAGCTGTAATGCAGGTGAAAACCAGCCTGGCAGAGCGGACGCCCGGCTCCAGGCGCCGCAGGGCGAGGGACGACGTGTGGCGCCGGCACCGGGAGCAGCCTGATGGTAAATCCCGGCTGCCCAGGAGGAGCTGGCGAAGGGCTACAGGTCAATACATGATCAGAAGCTCGTTCGTTCTCCTCGAGATAAGTCCTTTGTTGCACATTCAGGGATCTTCCAGATAACTTAGCCTGTAGCGACCCTAAAGAGAATGGAGCCCTCCTGCCCGCTGCATTGTACTGAGACGTCTCCGGGCACAGCTCTGCCCTCCCCATGCAGGAAAAGCACTGGGCAGCGCGTCCTTCCTGTGGCATAATCCTATTTTAAAGCTTTCTGACCTTGCGAGCCGGTGGCACAGTGTTAATCTCTTTAGGCCCCATTCCGCAAGCTGTTGCTGGGCTGAGCACAGGAGCCGGCTCTGGCTCCTCGGGCACAGGGACCTGCCCTCTGCCTGCCGGGGAGCTGGCACCGCAGCACCGTCCGGTTCCATCCCAAGCATCAGCGTTCACAGGGAGAACCCTTCCGAGCACCTCTGAAACGCTGCAGGAGAGCGGGTCCTGCTCCCTCCTCCCTCGGCTGCTGCTGCGGATTCGGGAGCCGCTGTTCCAACCGCCTCTTGTTCCCTCTTCCTGCTTCCAAATCGCGCTGCTTCCTATCCTGCCGGGCCGCCGCCGTCCTGCAGGGATCCCAGGGTTTTGGGTGGGGAAAGAACGGCGGCTGCCGGGCTTGCCCAGGGCTTTAGTGCTCGAGATCCTTGCCTGCTTTTATAGGCCATAGCTGGGATGTCAGCGCTGGTAGGAGCTGCTTCTAGGGGAATTCTCCAGACGGGGATAAAGTCTGGCTAGCTAACGCCATTTTAGACGTGACCATTTTGGAAATGGTTCCTACTCGAGCTTTGTGGTATAACTTATTCTGTCGTTATATACCAAAGAGGATCACTGTTTTCTTGAGTTTTACGTTAATTCTTCCTAGCTGGAATGGAAACGAGCTGCTCATCAGTTCATGCTTGGGGCTTGCGGAGTGCCTTGGTGGAGGTGCTGTGGAATGGCTCAGGAAAGGCGGTGCTGATGGAAATGGCTTTGGTTTGGTTTTGGTTTCTTTTTATATAAAAACCAAGGAAAAATGTTGCCAACCTCTGTCTGGTGGTTATTTGGAGTTCTCTGGAGGGGCCGGTGACCATCAAACCCGGAACCCTTAATGTTCTAATCCTCAGTGGGTTTGCAGAACACTCCAGGGTGAAGCTCTGTGAGGAGCCAGGAGCTCACCAGGCATGGAGAAGGTGGCCAAAGCTTTAGGACAAGCTGCAGTAGGAGATCACCCTGTACCCCTGTGCCATTGGGATGTTTTCAGACAGCACCAATGCATGAAGCACGGGGTGGTTTTGCTCTGCTGCCGGCTGGCAGGATGCTCCCAGGCCTGGGCCAAGCTCCTGCCTCTGTCCTGCCCCATGGGTTGGGGTTTTTCCCTCCCATGTTTGCATGGCAGCCCCGAGCTGTGCCCAGAGCGACAGAACCAAGCGGACACTGCACTTTGTGCCCGTTTATTTCACTTCTAACACACAAGAGGGACAGTGTGAGGACAATTATACTTTCAGACCAACAAAGTCTCCCCAGGGCAGGCTGCAGACGCTGCGCCCGGGCTGTGCTTCCCCTGCTCGTGGCACAAAGCAAGAGCAGCTCCATGCACTCGGTGTCAGGCTCTATGGCGCAGGCTCTGTCCGGGCGCCGCTCTCAGCCCCGCTTTTCTGCTGGCCCCTGCGGCACTCTTTGCTTTTCGGGGAGCCCCCCTGGGGGCTGGCCGGAGCCCCCTCCCTGCCGCCGGGCGAGGGGTCCCTGTGGAGGGGAAGGCGCCTCGGCAGGGTCCGGCTGGGAAGGGGATGGGGGGAATTTGGCACCCGAGCACTTGCAATCACCCACCTTGGCGCTGCTTCGCTGTCATCGCAGATCTTGAGCAGCATCTGCACCGGTTCCTCCTTGGGGTCCCGGGGCTCCTGCAGCCTGTGGTGGGATGGGTGTAAGCCATGTGTCCCCCCCACTCCCTACCCCAGCAACCCCCCCTGTGCCCCTCACCTGGGCTCCAGCCGCTCCTTCACCTTGGCGATGGAGCGGACGTAGGGCGCGATCTGCTTGGTGATGGTCGTCAGGCAGTTGTTCTCCTGCCGCAGCTGCAGCAGGTCGTGGAGCTGGGCTGGGGCGAGAGGAGCTGCTGCGGCCATGGCTGTGCCCCACAGAGGGCACAGGGGGTGCAGAGCCAGGGAGCAGCGTGACCGATACCTTCATAGATCTCCTGCTCGTTGGCCACCCGCTGGTACGTCTCCTCCCAGACCTGGAAGGGCAGAGGGAGCCGGTAGTGGTACGGCACAGAGGGACCCTGCTGCACTGGGATGCGCCGGCCGTACCTCCTCGAAGACGCTGCGCATCATCTCCACGGCGGAGTAGTGAGCAGCGATCTGCACGTCCATCTGCAGCGACTTCTGCAGGATCTCACTCATGATCTCCGTCTTGATGAGCGAGTGGTGCTTGGTGAGGTCGCGGTGCAGCTCCTGAACCTGGTCCTTCAGGCTCTGGATCTCCGTCTGCAGCATCTGCGGCGCCAGCGTCACCACCACAGCACCAGCACCATCCCGCCCCGTCGCGCCGCCCCGCGCTCTGTACCCGGTAGGTGTTCTCGTAGTTGCGGCAGTGCTCGGCGAAGGGGGTCTCGCGCCCCTCGGCCAGCAGGACCTTGGTGCTGATGTACCGGTGCATCGTCGGCTTCCGCACCATGGGGCCCGTCGACATCTTATCGCCGTCGGGGGGGCAGCTGGGCACTATGAGGGTCTTGGAGCATTGGCCGCCGGGGAGCCTGCATGGAGAGGGTGACAGTGGGGTGCTGCAGGCAGTCAGCAGCCAGGGCAAGGTGCTGGGGCTGTGTCACCAGCTCAGCCCATGGCCCCTTGCCCCCGGTGTGCCTGGGCACACACCAGCCCCACATGTCCCTCCCCAAGCACACAGAGTCGCTCAGCAGAGCCTTATACCACCCTAAGAGTCAGCTTTCCATGGGCTGCTCTCCCAATGGCCACAGCTTCAGGACCAGAAGGTGACAGAGCTCGGCACGCTCTGGTTTTTGAAGGGAAGGATGCAGCTCACTCCGTCACCGCAGGTATCTCCTGGCCCCTGCCTCTCCCCACATCCTGCAGCCTCCCCGTGCTCCCACCACCCCAGCTCTGCTGCCCCACACCGCCGGTCCTACCGTGCAGCCCCCAGGAGCTCAGCCGCCCCACGGCGCCGAGCCCGGCCGGTGGCAAGGAGCGGTCCCCATGGGGTGCCAGCGCCTGTTTGTCCTCTCTGGCCGGTTGTGCCTGGCAGCGCCGGTGCTGCCGTGACATCAATGGGCCTAAATATATCCCGGGCGAGGAACGGCCGGGCACTTCCCTGGAATTCTGATAAAAATAGTGGCGGGCACAGAGGCTGCGGCGCCGCGGGCGTGCGGGGAGCGGGAGCAGCTCACCGGGCACCGGCTGCCAGCCCCGCTGCCCGTCCTCCCGCTTCCCAGAAGTGTCACTTGAAGCCCCCGCGCCTGTCGTTTGTCAGCGCAGCTGCGCTCCACGGTGTCCCCATCACATTGGGGTGACCGGCTCAAGGGCAGCGGCGGGGGCAAGCTTGGTGTGGGGGGCGCGCGGCAGGATGCGCTCCTGGCGCCTCACATGGTCGTGCCCGTGATGCCGGGACCGATGCCGCTGGCGCTGCCCACCACGGAGCGGCGAGGGCTGAGCATGAGCAGCGGCTCCAGGCAGCGGGCGAACTCTGCACGGTACTCGCTGTTGATCTGGGGGGTGAGCTGGGGTGAGCGTGGCTGGGGCTGGCTGCAGGCAGGGAGCCGGCCCCGGCGCGGTGGCAGGGCTCTACCTTGCTGGTCTGTGCCGGCCGCAGGCGATGCGGCAGCTTCACGATCCTCTGCAGCCTCTCCATCAGTTGCTGAAAGGCGGCGTTGCAGCGCGGTGAGCCTGGCACTGCCATAGGGTGCTCTGTCCGCCCCATGGTGATGCCACCACTCACGTAGCCCAGGTCCAGGAACTCGGCTTTGTTGGCAGAGCTCAGGAATGCCGAGCACGTCACCAGATGGACCTGTGCAAAGGGAGGCGTGATCACCGGTGACCTGTGGGGCAGGGGCCTCCCTGCCCGCCCCAGGGCCCTACCTGCAGGGTGGGCAGCAGCGAGGCGAGATGGGCGAGCTGCTCCTTGAACGCCTTCTCCTTCTCCTCGTGCTGGCTGCAGCAGAGCAGGGCATGGCCCAGCCTTTGTGGGGCACTGGGGGGCATCCGGCCCCAGGGCACCCCAACACACACTGGGGGTGAGGGACACCCTGGGAGGATGCTCAGCCCGCAGCCCCTCACCTCTGCACAGCTTTCAGGAGCGTCTTCTTCCTCTCGGAGAGCTGCTCCTGCAGATGGCATGGGCACCCCATGTCCCACGGCCACCCCATGTCCTGCAGCCACTCCACCATGCCCATGCGCACCCATGGGTGCATGGCCCCGCACCTGCATGCGGCCAAAGAGGGAGTTGATGGCCGCCTCCTCCTCGCTGGCACTGTTGCGCACCTCCTCGATCATGGCCTTGAGGAGGACGATGGCCTCGCGTGTGGATGTCTGCAGCTCCTTCACGGCCTGTCGGGGGGCAGCGGGGTGGCTGCGGCACTGCAGGCAGCACCGTGCCCCCCCCGCTCACCCCCCAGACCCGCCGGCACTGCCCACCATCACCGCCTGGTCCAGGCGCTGGCAGCCCTGCATGTACGCCGTCTCGATGTCGATGCAGTGTGCACGGCTCTCCCTGCGGGCACAGGAGCCAGGATATGGGCTGGGACATGGCACAGGGGTGGGCACGGGGCCGGGGCTGCTCACCCCTGCATGTCCCTGAAGCAGTTGATGCAGAGCATGGACTTCTTCTCGGTGGAGAACATGATGTAGGGCTCCTCGTGCAGCGCTGCAAGGGATGGGGCTGTTGGGCAGCGTGGCACGGCGTGGTGCAGCACAGCACGGCACAGCGTGGCACGGCACTCACGGCACTTCTTATGGATGTCTTTGGTGCGCTTGGAGAGGGAGACGATCTCGTGGCGAGCAAACATCTTGGCACGATGCGTCTCCTCGCGGCACGGAGCGCACAGGGGCTGCCCGCACGTGTTGCAGAAGTACATGGTGTCCAGCTCCTGTAGGAGGGGACGCTGGTGGCAGGCACAGCCCCATTGGGGGTCCCCTGCCCGCCTGCCAGCCCCGCCGCCCTCACCGCCTTGGCGCAGCGCCGGTCGCAGTTGGCACATTGCACATCCTCCTCGCCGTCGGCAGAGCTGTCCACCAGGAACTGCAGGAGCCGGTCCACGGGGGGCAGCCCCGTGCCCCCCCTCACCACCGAGGGGTGCCTGTGGGGACGGGGATTGGGATGGGGATACCCGCGCAGGGCAGGGGCAGCATTGCGGGTGCCGGTGTCCCCCCATGGCAGGGTCCATCCCGTACCCGCAGAGGGGGCAGCGCAGGCGGCCGTCGCTGGCGCGGCCCCGCAGGCAGCTGGCGCAGAAGTTGTGGTAGCAGTCGAGCAGGCAGGGGTGCTGGTAGGGCTCATGGCAGAGCAGGCAGACCAGCGGGTGGCAATTGGCCTTCTCCAGCTCCGAGCAGCTCCCCAGCGGGGAGAAAATGCCTCCGGACATCTGTGGGGCAGAGAGAGGCCCCCGTGTCACCCCCCAAACCCCACACAGCACCGCAGCAGAGGGGGATCCTTCCCTGCAGGGCCTGTGAGCTGGGGCCTATTTTTAGGTTATGACCTGCACAGCACGAGGCTGCCCCGAACGTGCCCCATGACCCAGCGCCATGGGCTGGGGTGGTCCATGCAGTGGGGTGCCCCCCAGCATGGGTGTCCCCAGGTCAGGAGCATCCCCTGGGATGGGGTGTCCCCAGAGTGGGAGCATCCCCGGGGATGGGGCATCCCCCGCAGCAGAGCATCCCCCAGGATAGTGGGGGGGATCCCACTGACACGAGTGTCCCCCAGGAGGGAGCATCCCCTGCAGTGGGGCACCCTCTGCCCTGGCAGCCCAGCCCCACATATTGGGGAGTCCCTATCCCGGCACCGTGGCTGGGCAAAGGCTTTACCTCTCCCCGTCTGCAGCCGGGGGATCGGCCGTGCTGCTGCTCCCCGTGCGCCGGCTGGAATGAGAGCGCTGCCGGGGCAGAGGGGCCCGGCCGGCCCCGTGACGCGGGGCCCCTGGCACCGCCACCGCGCCACGGCCCAAAAATAGCCCCTGTGCGCTCCTCGGTGCCTGCAGCAGGGACCGTCAGAGGGGTGCAGGGATGGGGGGGCATGGGGCTGTGTGGAACCAGGCCTGGGGGACACGGGCACTCACAGGGACATGGGCACCCATGGGGACATAGTCACCCATGCAGCCTGCCGATGGCCCCAGGAGGGGAGGGTGCACCTGGAGCGGGGTGCACCCATTGGGTGGTGTTTGGGGCGCAGGGACGCGCGTACCCCGTGTGCAACGGGGCACCCAGAGGCACAGCGCCCTGGGGTGCTCCCATGGGCAGTGTCGGGGGTGCAGGGCCCTGGTGCCCGCAGGCTGATGGGGCACCCCCCCCGGAGCCCCCCATGCTCCGGTGAAGCACAGACCCCCCGGCCCCGCTGCCAACAGCGCACCATTTCCCGCAAGCCCCGCCCCTTCTCCACAAACCACGCCCCCTTTTCAATACGTAATCACTGCCAGGACACGCCCCTTTCAGCAAACCCCGCCTCTTTGACACAAGCCACGCCCCTAGCCATACGTCATCACCTCCAGAACACTCCCCTTCCCTTAATCCACGCCCCCTTCATCCCACCCAGAGCACATCACCGCCCTCCCAGGCAGCACTAGCCGCTAAGCAGAACAACGAGACGGCGTGCTCGGGACGGTCCGGAAGCTCCATCGACTCTCTCAACGCTCGGCTGGGGCTCTCGGCGCGCGGCCCGGCGAGCCGGGCATGCGCAGTGCCCGCCCGACGGGTGCTTCCGCGCGTGCGCGCGGCGCGGCGCTCCCTTTCTGCCCCTGCGCTGCAGCCGCCATGGCGCCCGTGGTGAGCCGCGGCCCGCGCCGCCAGCCCCGCGCCGCCACCCGCGCCCGACCCTCCTCCCCTCCCGTCCCCGGCCCGGCCGCGGGGCAACGCGCGGAGCTGGGCTTAAGCCTCCTCCGGGCCCGTCCCGCCGGGCGTGCGGCCGCGGGGCCCGTCCCTTGGCTCTCCCCGCGGCCTGTTCCCGCTGCCACCCGCCCGTTCCGTTGTCCCCGGCCCGGTCCCGTGGCCCCCAGCCTGGCTCCCGCTGCGGTCCCGTTGCCACCAACCCGGAGCTCGGCCTGGCCCCGTTGCCCCCAGCCTGGCCCCCTGGCCCATTCCCGTCGTCCCTGGCTCGGCCCCATTGCCCCTGGTCCGGCCCCCGGCCCGTTCCCCTCGCCCCCTGGCCGGCCCCCCGGCCCATTCCCGTGGCCCCCAGCCTGGCTCCCACCCCGGCCCAATTGCCCCCAACCCGGCCCCCGGCTCGTTCCCATCATCCCTGGCTCGGCCCTGTTGCGCCTGGTCCGGCCCCCGTCCCGTTCCCGTTGTCCCCAGCCTGTTCCCCTCCCTGTTCCCCATCGCCTTGTCCCGCCTCTCACGGCTCTCTCTTTCTCCCCCGCTGCAGAAGAAGCCCGCAGCGAAAGGTGGCAAAAAAAAGAAGCAGGTGCTGAAGTTCACACTGGACTGCACCCACCCGGTGGAGGACGGCATCATGGACGCCGCCAACTTTGTGAGTGTGGGGCTCCACTCCCATCGGTGTGCCACCAGCGTGGCCCCCCTGGCTCCGCTCCTGCCCCTCACCATGGCGCAGCGTAAAAGCCTGAGCCACTGGGGAGCACGCAGCAGAGCGAGGGGGCTGCGGGTTCATTTTTTATGTCGTGTTTAAATGCTTTGTAGTTAAAATGCAAACGCCTTCCCTACCTGCTGCACAGCGGTGCTGCTCGTCCCTTGTGGGGCCGGGGTTCTGTTGTGCCGTGGGGATGATGAGGGTGTTTCAACCTGATTTCATTCAAACTGTGCCCGAGCATGGGGCTGTGGTTGAGGCGTCCTCGGAGGGGCAGAGCACGGCTGCTGCTTCGCTGGCTCTCCCTTTATAAGGCAGGAAATGTGTCCCTGCCCTGCTCATCTGGTGCATTCGGGCTTGAGAACCTCGTGGTTCGAATGGGCTGGCTGGATTAGGTGTGGGAGGCTCTGGTGGGCTCGCAGTTTCCCTTGACCTCCCCTTCCCCTGGGCATAGCTTGGGTCTCTTCCCCAGCTCTAACAAAAAGCCGAAGCTCGGGCACGAGGCAGCAGAGGAGGCCTTGTCCGGTGGGAGCTTTCGGCCGCAGCTCAGCAGCGTATTCCTCTCTTGCAGGAGCAGTTCCTGCAGGAAAGGATCAAGGTGAACGGCAAAGCGGGGAACCTGGGCGGGGGCGTGGTGACCATCGAGAGGAGCAAGAGCAAGATCACGGTCACGTCGGAGGTCCCGTTCTCAAAGAGGTGAGGTGATGGGGCTGCCATGTGTGCATTGGCACTAGTCGCCCTCACAGGGCTGTGCCAGTGCCGTGGTTGGGGCTCGTCAGCGTGGAGAGGGGAGCCTGCTTGGCAGCAGGGCAGTAGGGAAGAGGTGTCTTGGTGCAGGGATCGTGCCAGGCCTCCTGGTTAAATGCTGCATGACGCTCGGTGTGGTGGCTGCTCTTTGAGGGGAAAACAGGATCGATGTTCCTGCTGGGTAGAGACTGGCAGTGGGGCAGCCGAAAGACGAGGAGTTTGGGGTTTAGGGGTTGATCTGCAGCCAGGCTCTTCACTCCCATGTTGGTGCCCTCCTTGGGCTCTTGCCCTCCACCGGCTTCTCGTGGTTGCCAGTCCTTTGGCTGGCCTTGGCAGACGCGGTTTTGGCTGCGGCCGTGGTGGCACGGTGAGGCAGCTGGAGAATGGTGGGAATAGGACAACCATGCGTGGTGCTGGGGCAGCTGTGTAAGCACCCGTGTTTCACCCGTCGTGGCTGCTCCATGTCGGTGTCGCACCCGGCACGTCCTGGCAGCCCTCAGCCATGATCCACCGTGGCGTGCGGAGCCGGTGGGGCCGGGTATGGTGCTGTGGTCGCAGCCTATGAGGGCGGGAGGGGGAAAAGGGGTTTATCCGGCTCCACATGGCAGAGGCACCGTTACCTGCGTTGCTTCCTGGTGCTGCTTTGCTGTGCCTGATGGGGCATGTCGCTCCGGTGGACGCCCATGGGAGAAGGGATCTGTGTTGCTGAAAGCGGTGGTGTGGGGGGAAGCACACCCAAACCCGGCTGCTCTGCGGAGATGGGGGTCATGCAGCGGCATTCAGCCACCTTCTCCCCACAGGTACCTCAAGTACCTGACCAAGAAGTACCTGAAGAAGAACAACCTGCGCGACTGGCTGCGTGTGGTGGCCAACAGCAAGGAGAGCTACGAGCTGCGCTACTTCCAGATCAACCAGGACGAGGAAGAGGAGGAGGAAGAGGATTGAGCCGCGTTGTGGCCCTTTTGTACAGTTACAGCTTGCCTGCAATAAACGGCGGGGAGCGATGTCGCTGCCCGTGAGCGGCGGCGGCAACGGCGGCTCCTTCGGGGCTCTTCGGGGCGACTCGGGGTGACTCGGGGCCGTTCGGGGCGACTCGGGAGCGTTCGGAGACGGGCGGGGCTGGGGGCGTGGCCAGGGGAGGTGCGTCACGGGGAGGGCGTGGCGCGGCGCAGCCATCTTGGCGCGGAGGGGCCGCGGGGCCGGTGCCGCCGCCCGCCATGCGGGGCCCGGCGCCCGGCCGGGAGCTGCCGGAGGACGCGGAGAACGAGGACGATGTCTCGGGTAGGCGGTGACGGCCGGGGGTGGGGGGGGCAGCGGGGCTTGTCCGAGCGGCCCGGTCCGGAGCGCTTCTCTCCTCCGGTTTAGCCTCCCCGGCGGGCGGTGGCCTCGGTGGTCGGGGTGTGCTCCCAGGGCTCTCCCGCCTGCGGGTCCGCTTCGGGGCGGCTCCCCCTCGGGGTGAGCCGCGGTGCCGGTTCCCCTCCAAAGCCGCTTCTCCGGCGGGCAGAGCCGGCTGTGCGCACCGGGGCTGCTCCCGGTGATCCGGGGTGAGCTCGGGCACCCGCCTTGCCGGAGCGCCGGGAGCACGGCTTGAAGCCGAAGAAGGGAGAAGAGACGTTTTCCAGCACCTATGGGGTGTTGCTCATGTGTAAGGCTAGAAATGCCCAATAGAACCACTGGTGTTGGCATTGCAGACAGCCATGGGGGGCCGGGAATGGGATCGCTGGGTTCAGGGGGGTTAAGGTGGTGGGATGGTGGGAGCACACATTGGAGTTGGCACCTCTGCCCAAGCCGGTATCCACAGCCCAGCCAGGTGCCCGTGGTGCTCCCCAAGTCTGGAGCCGTGTGTGAGCGTGGCCCCGTCTCCCATGTGAGTCCTTCCTCTGCTCCACTCACCTCCTGTTGCATCCACTTTAATGGGCTTGGAGACCTGGAAGGTAAAAGCCCGGCAGCGGGTCAGCTCCTGGTGTGAGGGTCTCCAGGAGAGGCCATGGAGCTCCATGTCATGGCGTGAAGCTGCTGCCTTGGTGTGAAGATGAACGTGGTGTCCCCCATGCAGTCCAGCTGCATGAGCTGTCCCTTTTGTCCCCAGAAGAAGATGATGGGGTTCTGGAAGGACTGGAGGAGTTTTTTGCAGAAGAGCAAGTTGCTGTGCAGAAGAAAAAGAAACCCAAGAAGCTGAAGGATGGCAAAGCTGCCAAAATCAAGCGGCGGAAGAAGGAGGTAATGCTGCATTGGGGGGGTCCCCCTGGCTGTGGGGTGGAGGCAGGCTGCTCCATGAGTGATGGGCAGGAAATCTTCCTGGCACAGCCTGTGCCAATACGGTGCCTGGGGCTGATGTTTTGAGGAGGGGGGATTCAAACCACATCACTGGGGGTGCAACAGGGGCAGGGCCTGGAGGTTTCTGCGGACGTCGGTGTTGGCCACGCTCATCCAGGGCGTTTTGCAGGTGAGGCGGTGAAAGGGCTTCTAGGATTTGGCATGTGGAAGGGCTTTTGGGTCTTCCAGGGGACAACAAAGCTGAGGTGGTGTGTTCTTGAGGATCAGACCTTCTTGAAGCTGCACGGGGTCCGCTGGTTGAAAGGCTGGGACACAGCCTGGTCCCGGAGCAGAGCTGGCTGCTGCTCTGCTGGCTAAGTGCAGGTAGGCTGCTAGGGAGGAAGGTCCTTCAGCCCCTTTTCCTTCCCTGTGCTGCTGTGCTTGGGGAGAAGTCGCTCATCACAACATGAGAGGTGCTCCCACCCTTCCCTTGCCAAAGCAGTGCTCAGTGATGCTGATCTTCAGCTGCTCCCTGAGGGATCTGTGGAAACAGATTGGCTGGATGAGGCAGTGCCTTGAGGTGCTTTTGCTGCTGCTCATTCCGCCTGCGTGGCGTTACCTGCAGCCGCCTCCAGATGTCCTGGCCCCAAGGAAGCTTTTTTCCTTCGTGGCCATGGTGATGGGTGATGATGTTCTCTTTCTGCAGAGAGCTGGCTCAGGCCCTCTGCCTCCCCGTGCCGCGTCTATCGTTGAATGTGTCTCTGTGCTGCTTTCCTGCAAGGGGGGAATAAAATACCCCTCCCTTGGTATTTCTCCCTCTGTTCATTTTCTGGCAGTGCCAGCCTGCCTGATCCCTGCAGCTCATGCAGCGTCTGACTGCTGCCTGATTGGGGTGGGGAGGAACCAACAGGCTGAATGTTGAGTGTGCTTGGTTTTGATTAATGCCTTGTGTGGGCAGCATTAACTGACCTCAGCTCCGCCTGTGGGAGACTGTTCCCTTGTCCGGCAAAGCCAACGAGAAGCAATTAGGAGGCACCCAGGCTGCTGTTTGGACAAGGAGATAAAAGGTTGGGGGACCTCGAGTGGGGCTTCCCTTTCCTGAACTCCTCTTCAGGAGGTTTGTGGGGTCAATGGACTTGTCCCTTGCTGGAGGAGGGTGGGAGTGAGGTACAAGCTGTGGTGCGGTGCCAGTGCCTGCACCACGATGGGCTGATGCCCTGTATTCCCTCGCAGTATGGCCATTGGAGCGTGGGGCGGGAGTGGGAATTCCCCCTCACCAGCCGCAGTGGGACTCGCTCAGTTTGCGGTGGCGCTGGAGGGAGCACCGGAGCGGGAACTGGTGCTGCAAAGCCCCAGTAAAACCCATGTGAAGCCGCCGGGCTGCGGTTTGAACCTCGGCGTGGGGAGATGAGGGAGCGGAGAGGGGGGATTTCAAGCCGTACTGCAGCAGTTACCATGGCAACCAATTATTCTCTGCCAAATTACAACCGTTCCGAAGCCGGGGCTCGGGCTGTGCCCAGCCCGGGGGGGCGGGCGGCGCCGGGCGCTGTCCGCGGTGCTGACCGGGCGCTGTCCGCGGTGCTGCCCCGCCTCTGCCCGCAGCTCCCCAGCTCGATGTCGCTGTCTGAGCCCGGTCCCTCCTGCCTGCGGGCAGCAGAAGCACCCACCGCGCTTCCAGCAGTTGCTCACTCTCCCGCTGAGGCTGCTGTGGCCGAGTCTCGATGGAGATGGGAGGTTCCCCATGGCCGCCTGTCCCTGGAAGCGAGGGCACTCAACTTACTCTGCTCTTGTGCCCCTTTCCAGCCTGTCTGTGCATCCACCAAAGCTGTTTGGCTCATGTGACAGCTGGAATCCTTCTGTGGTCACACAGTTCTGCTGCAGCACAGAGTGTCCAGCTGGGAGGGAAAACAAAACAGGAACAAAGCAAATCCAGATCACTATACCTGGCTGTGAGCTTAGAGAGTACACGTGAGCAAAGAGACCTTCTCTTCTTTGCCTTTAGTTTCTCACCCTTTCACACTTGAAGTTGCGCTTGAAGTCTGCAACCTTATTCACATAAAACTATAAGCAAACACGGGACGGAACATTACATGTTACCTGTGTTATATCAATCCAAAGTATTGCCTATCTGACAATTCAGGGTTTTTTAGCAGAGCAGTTTGCTGCCTCAGAGGTGTTGCTCTTTGGTTTACTACACAGCTATTTTTAACACACACATTAACTTCCTTGGCCTGTTCTCCTCTGGTTTTCTGGTCATACAGCCATTCACCAGAGCAATACTGGGATGCTGTTGTATTGCAGTGACTGGGCACTTCCAGAGGAGCATGTTACAATGTGGAGGCAGAGCTGGCATCCAGCGGCATGGCTGTGACTCAGCATTGCTTTTCTTGTCCCTCTCAGTGAAGAAGTGTTGAGGCAAAAGCATGAAGGCTCCATTCCATGTACCTTGGCCTAGATGAGTTTTTGCACAACATGGTTATGTCCCTATAATGCAACTTTCTCTTCTTGTTCCTGATGCTTCCTTAGAGTGTGGCTTGCCTGGTGTGAGCAGACGTGTTTATAGTGGTCCTGCGATGGAGAGTGGGAATGTGGCTCTATTTGCAGGTGGGGACTTGGGACAGAGGGTATGGCTTCACACAACAGCCCTGGAGAAATGGTTCTAGATGATCCAAGGATTTCCTTCTGTCTGTGTCTCCTGTGGGCAGGTGCTTCTTGCTGTTCCCAAATCTGATTTTTGTGCTGGTTTGCCCAGTGTAACAGCAGCGTGATTCAAGGGAGCATTGGCGATGGCTGGTGACAGCACTTCCTTTGTGCTGGCTAGGAGGGTCATTGGAAAGGAGAGGAGGGGGGACAGAACCTGCTCTTTCTCCACTGTCACTTTCCATTTTAGGGGAGCAATGATGAAATGTCAGACAATGAAGAGGAGATCGAGGAGAAATCTGAGAGTGAAGGGAGTGACTATTCCCCCAACAAAAAGAAGAAGAAAAAACTGAAGGACAAGAAGGAGAAAAAGCCAAAACGGAAGAAGAAGGATGATGAGGAGGATGACGAGGATGGAAGTCTAAAGGTACCAAAGATACCTTCCCCCAAGCTGGTGCTAGAGCATGAGACCTCAGGGTGCAGCCAGATCCCTGCAAGTTACCTGGCTCAGAGCCCAGCCATGTTTTCTGTCCAGGCTCCTTGTGCTGGTGGCTTGGTTCCCTTGGCATAAAGCATGGCCCTGGTGTGTTTGCCGTGGGTTTGGCAAGTTGTTAAATCACAGAAACAAATCCCTGCGTGTGTCTGACTGGGGAGAGCGTTTGATACAGAGCACGTGACAGACCCGGCCTCATGCTGCTCGTCTGCAGAGCTGTGGTCATTTACTTAATGACATCTCTCTAAATCTGCAGGAGCCCAAGAGCTCAGCCCAGCTGATGGAAGAATGGGGCCTCGATGATGTCGATTACATGTTCTCAGAAGAAGATTACCATACCCTGACTAACTACAAGGCTTTCAGCCAGTTCCTCAGGTAGAGAACCATAAGTCGGATGGGGCCTCTTGTCCCAGTTGAGATTTGGGCATTGCTCAGCTGAGTGGGTGAAGTTGTGAAGTTACTTCTGCATTGCGAGCTCCTTATTGGTTCTCCTCACCTGACTCAGTCCTCAGAGTCCCATTTTAGTTGCAGGATTGAATGGAAAACAGCTGAAGTGTTTGTCTCTCCCTTTCTCCAAACCCCCTTTTTTTGTGTGTGCCTGTTTGAAAAGTTCAATGAGAAAAATTGAGCATCAGTGATGAATTTTTGTGAGGACAGTGAGCTGTTCAGAACATCACAGTGGGGAGAGGTGGTCTGTGAGGAAGTTGAGGTGTGCCCCCTTTTATGTATGTGCTCTGGTTTCTGGTGCCTTTCCAGCGGAGCAGCTCCCAATGGGCCACATCAACCTGCTCTATGTGTATGCTGGGTTCTTGGGCTGCAGCACCAGCACACACCAGGCAGGAGCGGACACGCAGCAAAGCATTTCTGTTACCGCATGGTTCTCCCTCTGCTCTGCCCTGCAGGCCTCTGATCGCCAAGAAGAACCCCAAGATCCCCATGTCCAAGATGATGACGGTGCTGGGCGCCAAGTGGCGAGAGTTCAGCGCCAACAACCCGTTCAAGGGCAGCTCGGCAGCTGCGGCGGCCGCAGCCATTGCTGCAGCTGTGGAGACCGTCACCGTGGCCCCACCGCTCGCCGCCAGCCCCCCACCAGCCTTGCCCACTGTCATCAGGAAGGCAAAGACCAAGGAGGGCAAGGGTAGGTGCCAGCCATGGAGGGTGGGTTGGGGTTGGGTCATCTGGGGGAAGCTGTTTGCAGAGTACCAAATGAGTCTTCTGTTTCTCCAGGTCCAGGCGTGCGGAAGAAAATCAAGGGCTCCAAAGATGGGAAGAAAAAGGGGAAGGGGAAAAAGATGGCAGGCTTGAAATTCCGGTTTGGAGGAATCCCCAGCAAAAGGAAAAAGGGCTCCTCTGTAAGTGTGCGGCGCCCTGGGGGTGGGCATGTGGCAGGGAAATGACAAGACAAGCCTTTCCCTAAAAGCTTCCCTTGTGTAGAGGTGTCACAGCACCTTTGCTCACCCCTTTTGTAGGGAGCTGTGTCCAGGCTCAGATCTGTAAAGATGTTGTATCTGGGCACAATTTCTGCTAAACCCAGTCACCGCATTTACATCCAGTGGTGAGGTTGGTAGTGCCACCATTTCAGACTTGGTTTGCAAGAGGATTCTTCAGGGCTTGCACTCCAGCTGAACCCTGTGTCAAAGAGAATTATCAGATGCTTTAATTACCTGAGTGAAGCTGCCTCTGGGCAGCATTGCTGTTCCACAGCACAGCCCGGGGCTCCCAGAGCTTCCCAGCAAGAGCACAGCACCAGCCTCTGCTGCAGTTTGGGTGCTGTGCTCACGTCAGGGTGTGTTTTAAATAGTAGAGCTTTTTAAAGGATAAATCTCATAAATAACTATTGACTAGGGGTGGGACTCTTGTAGGTCTTGATAATGCTATTGATCAAAACCCCATTAGCTCGTCCTTATTGGAGCTCACTGGCTCTGTGGCTGGAGTTCATGTAACACAACCTGTCTGTAAGTCCCTTTGTGCATCAGAAGTGAGAGGAGCAATGAGAGGCAGCTGCTCACTGCTGCAGGTTTTCAGTCACATCATGGAAAGTTCATCCTGTCTCTGGGTACACTCTTGATCAGTGCATTTGCCTTTCTGAGAGTTATAAAGAGCTGGGCTTGCTCCTGCAGCCGGAGCACTAAGTACCTGATTAACAGTGTGCAGATCAGGGATTTGCATGTGTAAGTCTCCAGAATAAGAATTCAGACGTGGTGGTGTGTTCTGATGCTGTTGGGTGCTGAGCCTGCCTAACAACTTCCACATTAGAGGGAAGGTCAAGCGTGAATCCCTTGTGCATGTGCACAAACAGGCTGACACAAGCTGAAATGAGTGGGGAGAAGTTCTACCAAGCAGTGCAGAAGGCAGCCCCCAACTGTGCAAGGCTGGGAGTAGGGGTTGTCCCCCCACGTGCCTGTTTTGGGTGTCTGCACCCAGCACAACGTGGTCGCAGCAGTGAGCTCGTACAGCACGACAGTGCCTGTGAGCTGCTGAGCCTTTCCCAATGTGCCTGGCTGGCCGCACTGTGTGAGTGGGGATGGTGGCTGCAGGAAACCCAGAGCCCACCTCTTGGCAGGGGGGGCTGAGCAGGGACTTGGCACATTGATTTATGTATTTTAAATGTGCTCTGAGCGATTGCACCTTGATGGTGCTGTGAACTGCACAAGCTGTCCCTGTGCTGTGCCTTCGGGCTGTAGAGATAGTCCAGACCTCCATTTATTGACTGCCTGTCTGGGACATGGATCTGATAAAGGAGCTTTCCCTGCTTCCTAATGCTTCATGGACCATTCCTATGAACCCAACCTGTCTGGGTGACACTCTCCCTGCCACCACCCTGCTGCTCTGGCTGCTCTATTCCTATGGAAGGGAGGGTGCCCCAGGAACTCGGCCACTGGTCAGTGATCCCACAGGGTTTATATGGGTCCTGGGGTTTGTTGGGCTGTGGAGCGGTGTTCCTGGGATGCCAGTGCTTGGACTGCCTGTGCTTTGGTTTTTCCCTCTGCAGAGCGAAGAGGAGGAACGGGAGGAATCCGACTTCGACAGTGCCAGCATCAACAGCTCCTCAGTGCGCTCCGAGTGCTCGGCTGGCCTGGGGAAGAAAGGGAAGAGGAGGAGAAAGAAAAAGAGGAGTAGGCCATCCTTTGTACTCTGTTCTGTTCCGTTTGGACTTCCCTCTTCAGCTGGTGCTTTCCTGGCCTCCACAGCCCCAGGCTGTGTCTGGCGCTGGCTTGGATGTGCTTGTGCTTGTCTCTGTGTGGTGTGTGAGGCGCTTTCCTGGTGTCAGTGGGCTCGTGCCTGCCAGAAGGCAGTGAGTGGATCCTGCCATGGGATGCTGGCTCTCCCTGCAGTGCTGGTGGTGGTGGAGCTTCCTGGTGGCAGGGCTTTTCCATTGATCCAGCCAGCTTTCCCTATGGAAAGGATCCGCTGCCCTGCCCGGTCTTGCTGCCTGCTCACAGCTTAGCCCCCTGCCTGCGCTCTGGGCACTGGGGCTGCCTCACAGGCAGCAGGTACCTACCTGCATGTGTGACCCACCAGGATTTGTTCTCTAGCAGCAATTTATGTGGCTTCCAGGGAAGTGATCTTCTGAGGAGCAGCCCTTGAGGGACATAGCTTGTGGCAAGCTCCCGGTGGAGCAGGGCAGGCTGTGGGTGAAGAAGCGTTCAGACAGGGGACTTCTTGTCTGTGTGAGATGTGCAGTTGGGCAGGAGGCAGGTGGTGGACCTGTGGTGGTGATGTAGGAAGAGGGAGGCACGTGAACAGTGGTGGAAAGCATCTGTAGGGTCTCACAGCGGCTGCGTGGCCACGTTTGTGTCCATCTTCCTTCCTCCCTCCCATTGTGGAAGGCTGCGGGTGGATTCTGCGCCCTGGCACCTCCATTGCTGTGCTGGTGTTGAGAGCAGCTCCCCTGTGCCGCGCTGCCCCGAGCCCTGCTCCAGCTCCAAGGGCTGCCGGGCCCACTGCTGCTCTTCCTGGCTCCCCACGGTGTCTGCCTCCTGTGCTGCAGGATGTGCGTTGCCTTTCTGCCTTGTGTCCTTGTTCGGGATGAGCTGCTTTGGATCCAGGCACGTCCTGTGGCCTCTTAGCTTTGCTGATAGGTTTGTGTTTCTGAGAAGTGGAAGGGCATCTTCTGGGCTGGTGGATGGTCAGGGTGTGATGCTGGCCAGTGTCCCCATCGGGCGGTGAGGCCGGGCTGGCCGCCTGCCTCCATGTCTCGTGTGAAGGGCATTGCTGCTTCTCCTCTGGCTTGTTGCCCTTGTGCCAGAGCCAGGCAGCTCCCGCTGTGTGTCAGTGGAGTGGAAGGTTGGAGGTCCCTGCTGGGAGTTTGTGGCAGAGCAGGGATTAAGATGAGCTTTCCTGGCACTGCAAGGCCTTGTTCCCCCCTTCCTCTTGCCACCCGTGCTGGGTTGAGAGAGCTCCTGCTTCTGGCAGTGAGCACCAAGGAAGAGCAGAGTAGTCCCGGGAGAGGAGTCATCCTCCTCGGCCGTGTCACCCTTGCATGGTGCGTTTGCAGTTGGTGGCACTGGTACCTGGGGAGGTTTCTCTGACTGGCCTCCCTTGCAACCTCTCCAGGTTCTGGCATTCTCCATTGAGAGCCTGAAGGAACCAAAGGATGATACAGTGTGGAGAGAGAAAGAGAGACAGAGGTGAGATGATGCTGTGTGCAAAGATGAACTGTGGTGCTGAGGGACAGAGAGGTAGGGGGACGTAACAGGAGGGGTCTGAGGCGAAGCGCTTTCCTTAGTTCCTTGCCTGTACTGTAGAGGAGCAAGTGTCCCATTCCCTCCGGGAGAGCCGGCAGCTCCACATCCATCTGACCATGTGCCTCTCCTTGCTTGCAGTGGAAGAAGGGGACGGCTACGAGACGGACCACCAGGACTACTGCGAGGTGTGCCAGCAAGGAGGGGAGATCATCCTGTGCGACACGTGTCCCCGTGCCTACCACCTTGTGTGCCTTGACCCCGAGCTGGAGAAGGCCCCCGAGGGCAAGTGGAGCTGCCCCCACTGCGTGAGTGGGGTCGGGCCCATGGGTGCGGGTGGGCAGGTGGTGGGAGCCCTCAGCGTTACACTGGTTGTGTTCCCTCAGGAGAAGGAGGGCATCCAGTGGGAGCCGAAGGAGGAGGAGGAGGAGGAAGAGGAAGGCGGCGATGAGGAGGAGGATGACCACATGGAGTTCTGCCGGGTGTGTAAGGATGGAGGGGAGCTGCTGTGCTGTGATACCTGCCCATCCTCCTACCACCTCCACTGCCTGAACCCGCCGCTGCCGGAGATACCGAACGGCGAATGGCTCTGCCCTCGCTGCACAGTGAGTTCCAGCATTCCTGCCCCATCCCTGCTCCCACACCCGCCCAGCCACCACTGCCCCTTGCACCAGGGACTCACCTCAAACTATGCTCTTGCCCCTTTGCTTTCTTTATCCCCAGTGCCCTCCCTTGAAGGGCAAAGTCCAACGCATCCTGCACTGGGCCTGGAAAGAGCCGCCGGCCGCCCCGCTGCCGCCCATGCTGCCCGCCCCGGGCACGGAGCTGCCTCTGCCCGCACCCAAGGTGCTGGGGGGGATCCCGGAGCGCGAGTTCTTTGTGAAGTGGGCAGGTCTGTCCTACTGGCACTGCTCCTGGGTCAAGGAGCTGCAGGTGAGTGTGTTGGTGTCATTGTGGTGCCCCTGCCCTGCTCGCTGCCCCTGTGGGCTGAGCGTGGCTCCGTCCTGCCGCAGCTGGAGCTCTACCACACCGTGATGTACCGCAACTACCAACGGAAGAACGACATGGACGAGCCGCCGGCCTTCGACTACGGCTCTGGGGACGAGGACAGCCAGAGGGAGAAGCGGAAGAACAAAGACCCCCATTATGCCAAGATGGAGGAGCGGTTCTACCGCTACGGCATCAAGCCCGAGTGGATGATGATCCACCGCATCCTGAACCACAGGTGAGGGGCTGTGTGCAGGGGGGACACATGGATGGGCCATGGAAAAGTGTGTGCCGGGGTGCCTGAGCTCCTCTAGTGCTGGCACTGAGTGATGCTGTTGCAAGCCAGGAGGGAGACCACAAAGGTGAGTGCTTAGAGTTGTCCAAGTGAAGCTTGGAGCAGCGTGTTTGTCCTCTCTGCGGGTTTCTCTTCATGCCCAGCGCTCACGCTGATGGTTTACATGGTTAGCTGAGCCTCTGGGACTGCCTTCTGCAGGGTTTTTGTGCTCAGCTGAGTTCTTCCCCCAGGGACGAGGAGTTCATGTTGTCCTTCTGCAAAGCCAAAAGCTTGGGCTGGTGGAATTTCAGCTGCTGGTGTGTTTTGAGGTCTCTGTTTTCTCGGAGGTTTGCTCCCAAGGTGAAGCCAAGGGCAGAAACGGATCAATGCCTGCCTGTTTTCACTTCTGCTACGTGTCACATTAAAAAAGGACAGTGAATTATCCCGAAGGTGGATCCACAGAGTTGTTCCGCTCTTCCCAGATTATTGAGTCCCTGTTGCAGCTCAATCACTCCATAAGTTTCTGCTGCAGCCCAGTGATGGGTTTGGCTTCCGTCAGTCGTGCCCTGTGGCTGCTGCCACTCACTGACACTGCTTTGGAACAGCAGCCTGATGCCATGGAGGTGATTTGTTCCTCTTGGAAACCGCACAGCTCCGCTGCACTCACATCAAGGATGAGGGGCTTGGGTACAACACTTACCAGAGAGGAACATTATTCCCACTTACCCCCTCGATGGTGCTCAGGATGGTGAGTGGGGAAAGGAGCTTGTGCAGGTGCCTGGCTCCGTTATGGAGCCTTGACATTTGCATTTCTTTTCTGTGGAAGGAATTTCCTGCATGTGAAATGTGCTGTGCAGATGGCTTTCTTTTACATCGAGCAGCTAGAGACACCTTTTTGTTGGATTTCTCCATTTCAAGTGGCAACTTGAAATTTCAAGTGGCAACTCTGCTCGAAGGCCGCTTGGCAGAGAATAAATAAAGCTGCTGGGTAATTTTCATGTGAGCTTTACATTGTCTGCTCAGCACTTGAAGGTTTTTTTTCTCCTGTGGGCATATAGTCAGGCTCAGCTGTGTGTTTATTCACAAAGCAAAACTTCACAGAGCAGCAAATGCTGCAGGAGGAAGAGGGTGAGCGCTGTTATTCATCCAGTCCTGGTAAAGCAGGAACACAGGGTTGGTCAGTGGAAGGGATGAGCAGCCTTTAAAGCTCAACAGTCAACACTTGCAGCAGGTTAACAGGCGTTTCGGATGGAAAGGTGGATGCTTTCTTCATGTTTTCCTGCCCATGCTCCGATGTCATGGTCTGTAGGTGGAAGCAGAGGAGTTTTGTGGCAGCAGGCTATGGATAGCTGCTTCCTGGGGCTGTAAGTTCACTGGTGGACTTCTCATGCCCTGTGTTACAGCTTCGATAAAAAGGGAGATGTCCATTACCTGATCAAGTGGAAGGACCTGCCCTACGACCAGTGCACATGGGAGATCGATGAGATAGACATCCCCTACTATGAGAACCTCAAACACCTCTACTGGAACCACAGGTACTGGGGTGGATCTGCAGCCTGGGTGAGCCAGGCAGAGCCAGGGCAGCCCGTGAGGGGTGTGGGATGGTTTGGAATGTGCTGGCATCACTTACAGGGACCCCTCTGCAGTGGCCAAGTGCTTTTGGGAAGCCAGTCCTCCTGCGAGGCCTTCTCAGGGCTGCTGTTCTCCAGCCTGTGCTCCCCTTCTCCTGCCATTGTACTCATGGTCTCACTGCACTTCAGAGCAGCTCCGTGGTGCTGCTGCCTATCTTTTTGGGGGGAAAACCACAGTAAACTGATGAAATTTCTGTTCTTCGTTTTGGATAATGTTGCGAGGGGCAAGACTATGCCCCATGCGTGCCTGTGCTAACTGGGCCAGAAAAGCTCCTGTGGGGAGAGAGGCAGTGGAGTTTGAGGCATTTCTATCCCTCCGTTTGGGAACTGGGAGAGGAATCCTGCTGCCTCTTCCTGTTGCAGGGAGCTGATGCTGGGGGAGGACACGCGCCCTCTGAAGAAGCTGAACAAGAAAGGGAAAAAGCTGAAAGAGGAGAAGCTGGAAAAGCCTCCAGAAACACCTCTCGTGGATGTGAGTAAGAATGGCAAGGGGCAACACAACGGCATGTGAGAGGGAGGCCAGCCTGGGCCCTATCCTGTTACGTTGGTCTCCTCTAGTTCTTGGTTTCTTTCATCCAAAGCTCTGGGGTAGCTTCACTATGAGGAGCCTGAGGGCTGTGCTGTGCTGGGACCATATCTGCGTCTCTTCTGGGGCTGTTGGGTGTCACAAGGCTGAAGAGGGATGTGCCCGGCCACTGAGAAAGGAGGGGGAGCTGGTTCTCACTGCTTTGTGTTGTGTCTTGCCCTTTCCAGCCTACGGTGAAGTTCGACAAGCAGCCGTGGTACATCGACACCACGGGCGGCACGCTCCATCCTTACCAGCTGGAAGGGCTGAACTGGCTGAGGTTTTCCTGGGCCCAAGGGACAGATACAATCCTGGCTGATGAGATGGGGCTGGGGAAGACTGTGCAGACGATTGTGTTCTTGTACTCCCTGTACAAGGAGGTGAGTGAAGCATCAAATAGTCCCTGAGGTGGCTGAGAGCTGCTCGGTACGGGGAGAACAGCTTGGGCTTTGTGTCCCTGAGCAGGGCCACTCGAAAGGGCCGTATCTGGTCAGTGCCCCTCTCTCCACCATCATCAACTGGGAGCGTGAGTTCGAGATGTGGGCACCCGACTTCTATGTCGTGACCTACACGGGGGACAAGGAAAGCCGGTCGGTCATCCGGGAGAATGAGTTTTCCTTTGAAGACAATGCCATCCGCAGCGGGAAGAAGGTCTTCAGGATGAAGGTGGGAGTGAAGTCTCTGCCCTACCCAGCAGCTTTAGCCAGCAGCAAGAAGGGGGAAGGAGCAGAATTGGACCTGGAGAGGGAGGCTGGTTAGGTCCTGACCCAGCCCTTTTCCAAAGGGGGAAGCTGGTGATGTACATGTGCAGGAGATTTGTGATGAGCTGTAAAGATTCTGCCAGACCCTTTTCTGTGTCTGTGGTCTGTTGCTCGGTTCTAGTGTTCAGACAGGTGTTGATTTTCTGCTGGCACAGCTCATGCCTCGACCCTTTTCTCCTTGGATCCCATGCAGTGAAGGTGGAGGCTATCCTGTTCCCTGCTTGCTTATCCTGGCTTTTCTCTCCCTCTGCTCCTCCAGAAGGAAGCGCAGATCAAGTTCCATGTTCTTCTCACCTCCTATGAGCTGATCACTATTGACCAGGCGGTGCTGGGCTCCATAGAATGGGCCTGTCTGGTGGTGGATGAAGCGCACAGGCTGAAGAACAACCAGTCCAAAGTAGGTAACAGGCATTTGGACCTGCATTTGGGTGGATTTGCTTCCTTAACATCCCCTGGCATTAAAAATCGTTCAGCAGAGAAGGGGTGGCAGCCTGGGTGTCTGCCTGGCAGCCTGGCAGGGCTTTGGTGGGCTGCCATGGAAGGGAATCAATCCCTCTCCTTCCTCTCCCTTTTATCTGGAGTTAATGTCCAGGCCCTGGGACCATCTCATAGTGCCCAGTGCAGGAGGCAGGCGGGGTGACCAGGACATTCAGGATTGCTGCCTGTGCTCTTTGGGGATGGCTTGGAGCAGAACATGGGAGCTGTGGTCTGGCTCCATGTGTCACAGGGCACTGCTGAGTCTCCATGTGCACAGTCTGCAGAGTCCCCACAGGAGTAACCAGCTCCTCAGAGCTCTCTTCTTTCTTTTCCCAGTTCTTCAGAGTATTAAATAGCTACAAGATCGACTACAAGCTGCTGCTCACCGGGACCCCGCTCCAGAACAACTTGGAAGAGCTCTTCCACCTCCTCAATTTCCTGACTCCCGAGAGGTTTAAGTGAGTAGCTCTAGTTCCCTGCTCCGAAAAGGGCGAGCGGTGGGACCTGGTCTCCTGTTGGGGTGGCTCAGCAGAGGCTTCTGTAGGCTCCTGTCTGGGAGAGGGGAGCTGGATCCCATTCCTGATGTGCTGGTGTCCCTGATCTGCACCGACAGGCGGGTGGCAAAGCTGCTGCACACATGTTTAATGTGACCCCAAAGTTATTCCTGTGGACTACTGCTTTTGGGTCCTGTTGGTGGTTATTGCCTTGCAGTCAGCAGGTTTGTGGGTGAGGAGCTAAACCCTGCCTTTTCTTCCAAAGGTGCTTTGGGGAACTCATCAGACCTCGTATTAGTGCATTTAGAGTGACTTTCCCCTTGGCTAGCAGTGCAGCTCCTTGGTCTGGCTTTTGCTCTGCTCGGGTGCGGGCGTGAGAGTGGTGGTGTTTGCCATGAGAGCGCTGCCCTTGTTCCTAAGTCATAAAGAGATGTCTTTGCTCTCGTGTGTCCCGTTATCACTCAGCACTGTGGTTCTGGCTGCTTTCACAGTAACCTGGAGGGCTTCCTGGAGGAGTTTGCAGACATCTCCAAGGAGGACCAGATCAAAAAGCTCCACGACCTGCTGGGTCCCCACATGCTGCGGCGGCTCAAGGCAGACGTGTTCAAGAACATGCCAGCCAAGACAGAGCTGATCGTGAGAGTGGAGCTGAGCCAGATGCAGAAGTGAGTAACCCCAGCACGGCTCCTGGGGGGCTGCTGGATCGAATGGAGGTGCTGCGAGGGCTGGAGCAGCTCTGCTCTGGAGCCAGGCTGAGAGATCTGGGCTGGGGCAGCCTGGAGAAGAGAAGGCTCCTGAAGGGGAGACCTTGGAGCAGCTCCAGTGCCTAAAGGGGCTCCAGGAAACCTGGAGAGGGGCTTTGGACAAGGGCCTGTAGGGACAGGACAAGGGGAATGGCTTTAACCTGCCAGAGGGGAGACTGAGATGAGCTCTGAGGCAGAAGCTCTTCCCTGTGAGGGTGCTGAGGCGCTGGCACAGGGTGCCCAGAGAAGCTGTGGCTGCCCCATCCCTGGCAGTGTTCAAGGCCAGGTTGGACACAGGGGCTTGGAGCAACCTGCTCTAGTAGACTTTAACTTGGTGCTGCCCTGTTTGTGCCAGTCCCAGGCCTGGCTGAATTACAGGGGTGTCCCTCCCCTCCCCGTTCCTGCAGGAAGTACTACAAGTTCATACTGACAAGGAATTTCGAAGCCCTGAATTCAAAAGGTGGTGGGAACCAGGTCTCGCTGCTCAACATCATGATGGACCTGAAGAAGTGCTGCAATCACCCCTACCTCTTCCCTGTGGCAGCGGTGGTACGTCAGCTGTGTGTGCACTGGGAAGGTGGTGCTGAGCACTGTGTGCTGGGGGCTGTGTCCGTGATCTTGCTTTGGTTAATGGTGTGGCTTTTCAAGCCCGGGATTTTGTCTTTGGAATGCACATGAATTTCTCTGAGTGTTGTCCTTGGAGGAGCTGACCAGGATGCCTTTTAGGAAGCCCCAGTTCTGCCCAATGGATCCTACGATGGGAATTCTTTGGTCAAATCTTCTGGCAAACTGATGCTGCTCCAGAAGATGCTGAAGAAGTTACGGGATGGGGGTCACAGAGTCCTGATCTTCTCCCAGGTGAGTGCAGGGAAAGAGTAATACATTTTTAAAGGGTTCTTCTTGTCCTCTGTAAGAATTTGGAGCAGATAGAGATAGGGGGAAGAGGTGGTGGCAACAGTGATGTTTCAAACCCCTGTCACCTATCGATCAAGAGGAGATAGCAGTGCTGCCTTTGGGGAGGGCAGTTCAAACACAGTCCCCTCGTGCTGGCAAAGCTGCCTGTAGAGGATGAGGCACAAGTGTTGCTCCTCAGGTGGTTGCCTGTTGGCTGTACTCTGCTCGTGGTGGTGCCACCATCACCTTGGCCTCCGGGCTGCGGGGGGTGGCAGGGAGCCGGGCTGTGTGGAGCTGCTCATGCCAGGGTCTCCTTGCCCTGCAGATGACGAAGATGCTGGACCTGCTGGAGGATTTCCTGGAGTACGAAGGCTACAAGTACGAGCGGATAGACGGGGGCATCACCGGCGGCCTGCGCCAGGAGGCCATAGACAGGTTTAACGGTACTTGTGCTTCTGCCTGTCCGAGGGGAGTACATGGGGTGGGTTCACAGCATGTGGGAAGCTGCAGGGACACTCCTTGCCTTCCCTGACCAATGGTTCCATCCCCAAAGCACAGTTCTGCACCTTGGCACGCACACCACGCTCCTTTCTGTCTCACCCTTTGTTGCCTGTGGGTTTGTCTTTCTCAGCTCCTGGTGCTCAGCAGTTCTGCTTTCTCCTCTCTACCCGCGCCGGTGGTCTGGGCATAAACCTTGCTACGGCCGACACAGTCATTATTTATGATTCTGACTGGAATCCCCACAATGACATCCAGGTTTCTGACTTTTCCTTTTCCTTCCCATATAGTAAGCACCCCTGGGGCTCTGCTTTGTTCGCAGGGCAGTCAGTCTCTTCCGTTGAGAACTCCATTTGGGGGGCATGTTTCTGCTCAGCAGCCCCAGTCCTGCACCCACTGCCCTTGCCTGGGAGAGACCTGGCACATAAACCCAGCTCTCTTCCAAGGGCTTCTCGCTTTTTCCTACTGCTTGTTCCCAACCAGGCGCCCCCTCCTCATTTGGGGAGCTTCCACTTGTGTTTCCCAAAGCCTGGGGCAGACCCTGGCTAAGAATTGAATGCCAGCAGGAGGAGGCGAGCAGCCAGTGCCTCCCGAAGCCATGGAAAAACAAAAAGCAATGTGTATCCCTGCCCTGCGCTCCTGTGCAGCCCAGTGGGGTGAGACCCGCGGCCCCTCAGCAGCTCCGTGCTCTGCCCGCAGGCGTTCAGCCGCGCTCACCGCATCGGGCAGAACAAGAAGGTGATGATCTACCGCTTCGTGACCAGAGCCTCCGTTGAGGAGCGCATCACGCAGGTGGCCAAGAGGAAGATGATGCTCACCCACCTGGTCGTCCGCCCGGGGCTCGGCTCCAAGTCGGGCTCCATGACCAAGCAGGAGCTGGATGACATCCTCAAGTTTGGCACAGAAGAGCTCTTCAAGGATGATGTGGAAGGTGAGGTCGGGAAGCAGTGGGGGTGCTTTGCATGTGGCAGGGCCTGGGGCTCACTCTCTTACCCCGCAGGCATGGTGTCGCAGGGGCAGCGCATCGCCATGCCAGATGCTGTCCCCCCTTTCTCCGACGCGCTGTCGACCAAAGGGGGTGCGGTGACTCCCGGCATGAAGAAGAAGCACGGTGGCACCCCACCAGGTCTGTAGCCCCCCGGGTTTGGGTGACCCATCCCCTCCCTGGCCTGCACTGAGCTGTCTCCGCATGGTGATCTGTGCTCCCATTGCCCTCGCTTTGCTTTCCAGGTGACAACAAGGACGTGGATGACAGCAGCGTGATCCACTACGACGATGCTGCCATCTCGAAGCTGCTGGACCGAAACCAGGATGCGACCGATGACACGGAGCTGCAGAACATGAACGAGTATCTCAGCTCCTTTAAAGTGGCCCAGTATGTTGTGAGAGAAGAGGACGGTGTGGTAATGTGACTAGTATCATGTCTTACAATCGCACCTCTTTGTACATCCCTCTGTGTTCTGTTCCCTTGCCCCTCTTGTGAGCGTTCCGGTGCAGGGCAGGGCTCCTCCTGCTCTGCCTGTGACTGCTGTTGATTGTTCCAGACCTGGGGTCCTGGGGCTGATGGGGCTGCTGCAGTGAGGAAGCACAGTTGTCTTGGTCTTGTGCAGCCCATGGTGCAAGCCAGGCTCCATCCCTGTTGGCACAGGACCTCATTTCAGTCAAAGCATCCTCAGGCACCTTCTGCCTTTCCCTGCAGACTGGGAACAGGCATGGTGCTGCTCACATACCGTGCTGCTGTCAGTTGTTTTCCTGGCTTATTTCCTTCATCTCTTGTGGGAGCTGATGGCAGGCTGCTGCTCGGGGAGGTCTCTGCAGATGTGTAGTTTCTCCCTTGATGTGAGTGTGAACACTGCAGGGCAGGATGGGTGGCAGAGTTTGGAGGAGCTCTTTGGCTGGGAGCTTGTCCCAGCCCTTTGAGGGCCTTGCACTGAGGTCAGTACATTTAGGCAAAGCCAAATTCCAGGCAGGGGCTTAGAGCCTGTCCCTTCCTCTCCCGGGAGTGCTGTTAGAGGATGGGCAGTGGGGCAATGCTGCAGCTCTGTGGCTGCCCCATCTCAAGCCTCTTGGCTCTTGCTATGCAGGAGGAGGTGGAACGTGAGATTATCAAGCAAGAGGAGAATGTGGACCCTGACTACTGGGAGAAGCTGCTGCGGCACCACTATGAGCAGCAGCAGGAAGATCTGGCCAGGAACTTGGGGAAAGGGAAGAGAATCCGCAAGCAGGTCAACTACAACGACACCTCGCAGGAGGACCAAGGTACAGCCACTGCTCGGCTCCGGGTGCCCAAGGGACATATTGGCTGAGTTGTTGGTATTTCTCTGCAGTCTGGTGGTGGCTTTGTGCTTCCCAGATTCCTAAACTTTCCAGGATAGAAATTCTTCAAAGATTTTTTGAATTTTTGTCTCTAAACTCTGTTTTTCCTGGAGGAATTTAGGAAAGACATATCTGGGGACAAAGTATTTCCAATTGGGGCTTTTCTGTGTAGGAGAATACTGATTTTGGAGAACCTGGGAATGTGACTGCCTGCTTGTTGTGTCCCCTCTCACTGCCTGGCAGTGGGATGCCAGTCACACCGGTGGACAGGCTCTTGCCTAGGGATGTCCCTCCCGGGCAGGAACCTGTATCTTGGGGCCATCTCCTAACCTGTCTTCCCTTGGGGTTTGCAGAGTGGCAGGACGAGCTCTCTGACAACCAGTCTGAGTATTCCATCGGCTCTGAGGATGAGGATGAAGACTTTGAAGACAGGCCAGAAGGTCAGAGTTGAGTTAATGCGTTTGGCAGTCCATGGGATTTGGCTTTGTGGAAAGCCGCTGGCACCTGGGTGCAGCAGAAGAAACTCTGGGATAGAGGGAATGTCGTGCTTCTGGGCCTCCATACAGGGGGAGGTGTCCTCATGCACTGCCAGGGGAGGAGATTCCCAGGGCAGAGAAGGTGACAGGCTGTTTCCTTCTCTGGCCGCTGCAGGACCATGGTCTGGTCCTCATGGTGGAAGGATGGGGAGAGCAGGAGGTGCCTGGCTGGAGGCCGGTGGCATGGGTGGAAGGGACTGGAAGCTTTGGGATTGGAGTGGATGCAGGAAGCTTTGGCCATCCTTCCTTATTACCTGGGCTTGTCCCTCACTGGGGCTGCTTGGCTCTAGGTGGCAGGAGACAATCCCGCAGACAGCTGAAGAGTGACCGGGACAAGCCTCTCCCTCCTTTGCTGGCAAGAGTTGGGGGCAACATCGAGGTGAGTGTTTGCCTCAGTCAGAGCATGACCAACACAGTCTTGGGGCTGCCTCAGGCTCACTGGCTGGAGTACTCTGTGCTGAGCCTCCGGCACATTAGTCCTGCTCCAGCCTTCCTGTAGGAGCCATGAGGCTCCGAGGTGCCACATGCTTCCAAGGCACTGTGATGCCAATGATGCCCCTGCAGGTTCTTGGCTTCAACGCCCGCCAGCGCAAGGCTTTCCTGAACGCCATCATGCGCTGGGGGATGCCGCCCCAGGATGCCTTCAACTCCCACTGGCTGGTCCGGGACCTGCGAGGGAAGAGCGAGAAGGAGTTCAGGTACAGGAGACCCCGGGCAGGCAGGGCGAGCTCTGTCCTGGCTCTGGCTGTTGTCCTGCTGTGCCACCAGCTCTGCTGTGATCCCCGGGCTGCGCTCAGGTCTGGCTTTCCTTCCGCAGGGCCTACGTCTCCCTCTTCATGAGGCATTTGTGTGAACCCGGGGCAGACGGTGCCGAAACCTTTGCGGATGGTGTTCCCCGGGAAGGGCTGTCACGCCAGCATGTGCTCACTCGGATTGGGGTCATGTCACTTGTAAGGAAGAAGGTGGGTGAGTGGAATTTGAAGTGTGTTGGTTCAGGTATGTCCTGGAGACCTGTGGGGTTGCTGCACGGTGCTCCCCAGGGATCTCATACTGAGTCTCCAGGCTTGGAGCACATCCAGCTTTGTCAGCACGCAGGGGATGGTAATGGAAACTGCGTTTCAAACCTGCTGCTTCCCTCCCTGCGAGGGGCACAGCACCAGTGGGTGTTTAATGGTCTGGCTGGCAAAACACAGGAATCACACTGGGGACCTGCTGGGTCTCGGAGCTGGGGTGTGAAGTGTCCCTGGTGGTAGTGATGCTGCTGCTCCATCGGTTGTGAAACAGCCAGGCTGGCGATGTCCCTGCTGGGTTTGGCTTGATGGTGTGTGTCTGCCCCAGGTCCAGGAGTTTGAGCATGTCAATGGCAAATACAGCACCCCTGATCTGATTCTCGATGGCCCGGACAGCAAGAAGTCCAGTGAGATTGTGTCTTCGGATCCCAACACCCCCATCCCGGCCAGCCCAGCACACACAGGACCTCTCTCCCTCACTGGTAGGTGTTCCTGTGGGCTTCCAGGGGGTTGTGGCTTCGGGCTGGCTTGGGAATGGGGGTGGATGAGGCAGAGCCCTCTGCAGCCCATTCAGGATCTTCCTCACTTTGCTGTTGCTACAGACAAAATAGAAACACAACTCGGGTTCCAGGAGGAAAGGGAGCAAGCGGAGCAGAAGTGCAGGAAGGTGTCTGAGAGCCAGGTGGGGTGGCTTCCTTCAGCATTTACCCTGGGAGACCCTATCGTGGTCTATGGGGAAGGTCAGAGAGCTCCCTGAGGAGGCAGCAAGGCTGGGCTGACCTGGGGTGGGCACTTGACATTAAGGTGCCTGTGAGTGCTGAGAAGGTGGAAGGTGAAGAGCACCCAGAAAGCTGCGACAGCAAGGAGAAACCGAGGGATGAGAAGCAAGAGGAGGGTGAAAGGGCTGCGCCTTCTCCTGAGCCCCTGGTGAAAGGTGAGTCTCTGGGGCTAGGATGAAGCCATCCCCTCTTGGCCATGGCCTGGGTTTCTGTGGGGCTGTGGCACCCAGAAGTGGCTTTGGTCTGTGCTGGAGAAGATCCTGAACACACAGACAATATAATCACTTTACCCTAAAAGGGTGAGTTGTTCCCAGAAGAGTGTTTTCCATGTCAAGCTTTTCTCATAGTCCTGTTGCCTTCTGCAGGTGAGGGGATTCAAGAGAAAGAGAAGCCTTTGGAGAAGCTGGAGTTGAACAGCAGCCCAGGGAAAGGGGAGGACAAGGAAGTCAAAGCAGGTGAGGTGCGAGGAGGCTTTGGGGCAAGAAGTGCCTTTTCCAAGTGGCGAGGAGTTCCTGGGGGAAAGGAGGACCCTGGTTGGTTTTTCTGTGGAATATGATGAGACAGCACCATTTCTCATGTTTGCCAAGCAGAGGATGCCAAGGCGGAGGAGAAGGAGCAAAGTGAGGCTCAGCAAAATGGTGACAAAGAGGAAGAGGAGGACGGGAAGAAGGACGACAGAAACGTGAACTTCCGATTCATGTTCAACATCGCTGACGGTGGCTTTACAGGTGAGGGCAAGAGGGTTGGAAGGGCCAGAAGGAATGTGAAGCACGTGAAGGGGCTGCAGTGGGATGATGCTGGCTTACAGCTCGATGTCCCCCCGGGCAATGCCATTGCTGTCCCTGCCTGCAGCATGGTGCAGCCTCACTGCTTGACCCCGCTGTCCTGCTTCTGCTTCCGCAGAGCTGCACACGCTGTGGCAGAACGAGGAGAGAGCTGCCATCTCCTCGGGCAAGATCTACGACATCTGGCACCGCCGGCACGACTACTGGCTCTTGGCAGGAATCGTCACGTACCCTTTGGCGTGGTGGGACCGTGCCTCCTGCTGATGGGTGGCAGGGAGGTGGTGAGGCCGGGGGGTGTCTGCGGGGTGCAGGGATGAGCGGGGAGGTGTTTGGTGACGTGGTGGGGATGCTCATTGCTGGTCAGTTCTCCCCTTGACGCTCCCTTGGCACCAGTCACGGCTATGCCCGCTGGCAGGACATCCAGAACGACCCACGCTACGTGATCCTGAACGAGCCCTTCAAGTCGGAGATACACAAGGGGAACTACCTTGAGATGAAGAACAAGTTCCTTGCCCGGCGGTTCAAGGCGAGTTGCAGGTCCAGGGCTGGTGAGTCCTTACCAATGGGGGGGACCAGAGCGGTGCTGCAGAGCCGGGGGGAGCCCATCAGCGCCAGCTGGGAATGAGCAGGGACCAGGCTTTGCCAGGGGCTCGTGGTTGCCGGAGCAGAGCCGGGGTTGGTCCTTGGGCACTGCAGTGCATGGGCTGGGGATGGCTGCCATGGGCTCCTCTCTGTGCATGGCCAATGCTGTGCCCGGGTGATGCTGTGGGAATGCTGCCCACATCCCTTTGTGGGATGCTCAGTGTCTGAATGGGATGAGAAAACATAAGGGTTAAGCCTGTTCCCCCAGGAGTTCTTGGGAGCGAGGCCAGCGGGGAGCACATCAGGGCAGAGGCAGGCTGGAGCCTGTGGGGCAGCACTGGAGCAGGGTCTGGGCCTGAATCTTTCCCTCCTTTGCCTCCCAGTTGCTGGAGCAGGCCCTGGTGATCGAGGAGCAGCTGCGGAGGGCAGCGTACCTCAACATGACCCAAGACCCCAGTCACCCGGCCATGGCCCTGAACGCCCGTCTGGCTGAAGTGGAGTGCCTTGCCGAGAGCCACCAGCACCTCTCCAAAGAGTCCCTGGCTGGGAACAAGCCCGCCAACGCCGTCCTGCACAAGGGTATGTGTGGACAGAAGCAGGGTGAGGAAGGGGAATCCAGCTGGGAGGGTGTCCCTGTCTCCTGTCCCCTCCTCACCATCGGCTCCCGGCTGCTGGAGCTTGCTGGGGCACAAGGTGTCTATGTCTGGTGGGTGTCCCCATGGCCTGACCCCGGCTCACTGTGCTCGCAGTGCTGAACCAGCTCGAGGAGCTGCTGAGCGACATGAAGGCGGATGTGACGCGCCTGCCCTCCATGCTGTCCCGCATCCCGCCCGTGGCCGCCCGGCTGCAGATGTCGGAGCGGAGCATCCTGAGCCGCCTGGCCACGCGTGGCGGGGAACCCCCTGTGCAGCAGGTCCGTGGGGATGGGGATGGGCTGGAGCCCCTCAGTGAGGGGTAGCACTGGGGCCAGGGCTGCATGTCAGTGGCTCTCCTCCCTCTTTGTCTCCCCAGGGCTCCTTCGGCTCGTCCCAGATCTACAACAACAGCTTTGGGCCGAATTTCCGAGGTCCCGGGCCGGGTGGGATTGTCAACTACAGCCAGATGCCTCTGGGGCCGTATGTGACTGGTAGGTCGAGGTTTTAAGCAGATGCTCCCGGGCAGAGCAATCCCGGAGTGGATTTGAGGGCCAGGAGCATCACTGAAGGATGCCGGGCGAGCAGGATGTTATCCCTTCTCTCCACAGATATTTAGGTGTTCCCACGATTTTCCCCCCAGCTCCCGTTTCCAGCTGAGGTAAGATGTGCTCCTGCTCTCTGTGTTCCATTCACCGGGGTCCTGTGGGACACAAGAGAAGCTGTGGCTGCCCCATCCCTGGCAGTGTTCAAGGCCAGGTTGGACACAGGGGCTTGGAGCAACCTGCTCTAGTGGAAGGTGTCCCTGCCTGTGGCAGGGGTTGGAACTGGAGGAGCTTTAAGGTCCCTTCCAACCTAAACCAATCTGGGATTCTATGATCTTATGATGTGCAGACACACGATGGGGTGGGGGCTGTAGTAGTGCTGGTGTCCCCCCAAGTGCTGGTGTCCTGATGCAGCCTCTGGCTCAAGCAGCGGTACCAGCACCGGAGGCAGGATCAGGATCCTTTTGGAAGTCCTTGGGCTGGCTGCTGCTGCCCGCAGGGGGTCACACACTCCCCCTGCCCCTTGTTCAGCACAGGGGGGGTCTGGACCCGCCCGATGGGCAGCTCTCCCTCCCCTCTCCTTGCAGCAGCCCCGGAGGAAGGGCAGGGGAAGGCGGCGTTGCCTGCGTGAGGATGAGCTGCTGCCGGGTGCTCCCGCTTCAAGTGTGCTTCAAGCGCTGTGCCCCCCCCCGGGCCACCGGGACGGGGCTTCATTTCGTGTACCTTCTTTTGCACTTTCTTATTGAAGACTTGAAGAGTTTGTCTGGGCACGGCGGGCTGAGCGACGGGAGCTGGCGCCACAGTGTCCGTGTCCGGGTTCAGTGGCACGTGTGTGTGTGAGGGGAGGCCGGATAGTCCATGGGATAGTCCATAGGCCCAGGCACTCATCCGGCACCGCTCCGGCTCCTGAGATTCCCCATCAGGTCCATTTCTACGTCCTTGTGTGTTTGAGCAAGTGCATGCCTGCTGCCAGCCCCGCGGCCGGAGCCCCACCAGCCCAGTGGGAGCATCAGTGCATCCATGGGGAGCCCTGGCACCAGGGTCCGTGTGTGCCAGGCTCGGGGTGCGTGGATGGAGGTGACACGGGTGGGAGGGAGGGGATGGCTGGAGCTGGGATGGGGCCACCCGTGAGCGTGGTGACACCGGTGCCCGAGGCTGGCGGCAGCCGTGAGCGATGCCCCCGCGTTCCCTTCGTGCTCCGTGTGTCCCGGTTTCTGTTCTCTGTGTTTTAATAAATCCCTTGGGAAGGATGCAGCGGGAGCCTCGTGGGGGTCAGTGGTTGGGGGGGAAAGGGGGGGTCCTGCCGTGGGGGTGAGGGGGGTTCCAGGTGTGGTCCCGACCCCTGCATCGTCCTGCTCACACATGTGTGCACACACATGTACACGTGCACACGCATGGGCGGTCAATGGAGCTGTCTCCTCCCAACCCCGGCTCTTCCACACATGCTTTCTGCACGGACACGCACGGACAGACATCAACGTGTGTGTATGTGTAGATCTGTGTTGATAGATACTGCAGTTTTTATGTGGGTGCATCTACATGTACATATATGTACATATACGTACCTAATCTGCATATATACCTATGTGTGCACCTCTACAGATGGACATGGAGATGTCTGCATGTGTGTACACACGTGTAAGTATACATAGAATTGTCATTTTTAGATACGTGTGTGTGCATATGTCTATATAAGCATATATAGATGTAAATAGATATTGATGTGTAGGTATAGCTGAAGGTGTAGATATTCAGGTACAGCTATAGATGTACATATACACACATCTATATTTTTATACATGTGTGTATATAATGTAATTTTCGTATCTGTGTGCTCATGTGTCTATATATGCTTATGTATATAGGTAAGTCAATGTATGAGGTGTGTATATATAGGCATAGCTATGGGTAGATAGACATAGATATATATGTAGCTATGGATGTATAGATCTGTATATACACGTGTATCTGTGTATAACTATACATACACATAAATCTGTATTTGTAACTTAGATATGTGTATATACACACATATACATATGTAGATATATCCATAGGGGTATATAGGTGTATTGATCTGTGTGTATATTCACAGACACACATCTATTTGCAATTTTTATATATTTATACATAAGTGTAGATATAAATACAGTTAAAGGTATATAGTTATAGCTACACATATATAGTGCAAGATGTGTGTATACAGATATATGTATCTGTAACTTTATACATATATATAGGCATATATATGTTTATATATGCATACAAACATCTATGTGTCGTATAGATACATATATAGATAAAGGTCCATAGGTACAGATACAGGGCAAGCAATATATCTAAAGGGGGAATGTGTGTGTGTGGGTGCGTGTTTGTGCACACTTACCCCCAAACACCTTGTAATGTGTTACCAGTGTGTGTGTGCACATCCCCCCTGTATTTCTATATATACACGCACACAAACACACCTTTAGGGGAAGGATATAGATAAACCCACCCACTCCTCTACACCCTAAATTACAAATATGTTTATGTATGTGTAGTCATGTATCTATATATAGGCACAGAAATGAGCAGATAGTATATATATCTAGCTATTGCTATAGATATATCTGCACGTGTATCTGTATAGACACACGTTTCCTTATTTATCTGTTCGTAGTTTCTGTATCTGTGTGCATATATATCCATACAAATCAATATATTCACAGGGCTATGTACACCTCTATATGGATATATACATACAGCTGTAGAGATCGATGTGGCTGTATATACATGAAGACACACGTCTACATTTGCGTGTTGGTATATGTGATTTTCATAGATGTGTGCACCTCCCCCTGCATACATCTATCTCTATGTCTGAATAGGCATTGAGACCTGTATAAAGACTGGTGTAACTATAGGGATGTAGGCAGAGATCACTACACCTCTGTTTGAGTGTGCACACACGTGTAATCATAGCTGCGTGTGCACATACAAGTGCATCTGTGTGCGGATGTGGCTGCAGGTACCACAGGCACTGCTGCACCTATTACACACGCTTAGTGACACGTGTACCTGTGCACACACTGCACAGATACATGTGTGTCCCTGCATGTATACATGTGTCTGGGTACCCACATGCTCGCACACTTGCCCACCCATCCCTGTGCTCACCCGAGGCACCCTGGGCTCGCTCATTGAGTGCCTGTGGCCATTGGGGTGCCCATCACCCCCCATCCCACCCCCTGCCCCGGGAGCAGGTATTCCCATGGGATATACCACGCCAAGGGCTGGGGAACAGCTTCGTGTTGTCGGCCTCATCTGGGCGTACAGCACCCGCTCGCACCGCCGCGACCACCCATGGCAGCGACGCATGCAACGGGTCCCCGCGGCGGCTCCGGCCCCGGCGCGCGCCCCGCCACCGGCTGTCCCCGCGCTCCAGAGCCCCGTGGGGCGCAGCAGGGCGATGGTCTGGGGCAGCGCGTCGGGCTCGTGGTGCAAACCACGCTCTCCACTTTGCTCCAACACAGCGTAAGCAAGCGAACGGGCGGCGAGGGCTGCGCAGCGGGCGCTTAGGATCGGTAGTCCTTCTTGCTGTAGGGTTTGTTGCCCAGGATGCTATCGATCTCGTGGACGATGGAAGACGACAGCTTCGGGAGGACCTGTGGGGGACGGTGTTGGGAGTCAGGATCGTGCCATGGGAGCAGGCGGGAGGATGCTCACCGCCTCCATCCCGTGACCTCGATGCTACAAGCCCCATCTCTCCGGATGAGCGACCCAGTTAAGGGAGCCTGGGTCGAGCTCACCCCCTGCCTGCTCAGCCGAGCAGAGCCTCATCTCTGCTGCTTGGCTTCAGATGAAGCAAACCCTGTACTTTTTGTTTGGAGCCAGGTTTGCAGCCTCTTTTCCCTGCACATTGCGCTGCAGGAGCGAGTGCTGCAGGCGCATGCGTTGGAGGAGCGTGCACTGCAGCAGGAGCGCTGCCCTGTTATGTCCCACGAGCAAAGCCTTCCCCGGTCCGTGCCGGCGGCGAGCACTGACCTGTATTGCTCCAATATTCTCCATCAGTTGGTCAGCGTTGGAGGCTCCCAGCAAGACGGAGCTGACACCCTCGTTGCGCAGGCACCAGGCTGGGGTAGGAGGGAGAGCAGAGCCTGAGCGGGGCCCGGCTGCCCCCAGCATCCCCATGTCCCCCTGTGTCCCCCCAGCCCCTTACCGATGGCGAGCTGCGGCAGGGTGCAGCCCAGGCGCTCGGCAATGGCCTGCAGCTCCTTCAGCTTCGCCTGCTGCCGCCGGCCCTCCTCGCTCAGGATCTTGTCCTTCAGCCACTGGTATCCCTGGGGAGCAGGAGGGGGTGTTGTGGTGGGGTTGGGGGGTACTGAGCCCTTGTATGGGCACAGCATCCCCAAACTCCATGGTTGCTTATGCTCCCATGGCTCTGCCTGTCCTGATGTGACCCCCGGTCTGGGCTCACCTTCAGTGAGGCACGGGAGTAGGGGGGGATCCCCCCATCGTACTTCCCCGAGACGATGCCACAGGCCAGCGGGGACCAGGTCATGGCTCCAACACCTAAGAGCAGAGCAGAGTGAGGGTGATGCTGCCACCCCTCAGCATGGGGGCTGGCCAGCCCCATGGACACGGGCTGTGCCCCCCGGCCTGGGTTTTGGGGAGCACCACCGCTGTACCTATCTTATGGAAGAGCTCGGGGAGCTGCACCTCCACCTTCTCCCGCTGGAACATGTGGTACTCGGCCTGCTCGCAGATCGGCGGGATCAGGTTGAACTGCCGGGCCACCGAGTATGCCTCCTGCCGAAGAGCCGGGACCCTCAGCACCCCCACTGAGCCCCCCAATCCCCTCCGGTCCCCCCAGCTGAGCTCCGAGCAGCCATCCAGAGAATAATTAAGGCTTAAGCGCATCTGCAAGCGCCTGATTCCCGACAGCTGCTGCCTAATTAAATCAGCATCACTGGGGCTGCTCCACCGCGGCCCCCTGGGCCCCTACCATGATCTCCATGGAGCTCCAGCGCGAGGTCCCCCAGTACATGGCCATCCCCTGGTTGATGACGTGGGTCATGGCTCGCACCGTCTCTGCCGGGAGGGAAGGGGAGAGCGGCAGGCGGGGGTTAGCGGGGTGCCGCGCCGGAGGAAGGGAGGCACACGTGAGCATCCCGCTCCCCATGCCGAGGTGGGAGCTGGGTTGTGTCCAGAGGATGCTTTCACAGGAACAGGACAGGGACTGAGGGAGCAGCCGCTCGGGATGTGCCAGGGACCGCAGCCGCCCCTGGCATGCCGCTGGTGATGCCAGGGCTCTCCTGCCATGGAGAGCAACCCGAGGCTCCTGGCACCGGCCCTGCAGGGTACCAGCACCAACCTGGTGCAGGGGCCTGAAGCATCACCCGCGGCGCAGGAGGGAGACCTGGACCCCGTGCAATGGGGACTCTGGGGGCAGCCGGCCCTGAGCCATGCGGGCTGGGGCCAAGCCAAGGCACGCTCCTGCAGCCAAGGCGGGGAGAGCGGGCACCCGGCATGCTCAGAGCCACCCGGCGAGGAGGGACCTGCCGCAGTCCTGGCACGGCGGCAAAGGGCGCCACGTGGCAAGGACCCTGTGGAGGCTGGGAGCTGCTTCGCTTCTTTCCTGGGGATGGTCTGAAGGGCAGCGGTTCTGGTTGTGCTGATGCTGCCTGTGCGTTTTATGCTGGGGTTTGCTTAGGGACAGGGATGGAAATCAAGAGGAGTGGGGGTTCTGCCCCAGGAAGTGCCGCTGGGACGCAGGCAGCGGCCGGCGGGCAGGGAGTACCTTCTACGATGAAAGTCCTGGACTTGGAGGAACTAAATGGGTCCCCTGGTGATAAAAGAGAGATTTAGAGAGAGTGGAGTTGGCTGCTGCTGCGATGGGGGCAGCAGCCTGTGCCGCGCCACCAACCCGTCCCCATTGCTGCCCGCTGCGGGCCCTGGCGCCGGGCTGGGGGTGGCAGAGGTTTCCCATAGCTCAGGCTGACCGTGGCGGCGGAGGAGCGGTTTCTGCTCGGGAAGGGAAAATGCCCTTGAAACAAAAGCCTGGCGCAAACCAACCGCGATGGCGACGGAAGGCAGCAGGAGGAACGCGGCGCCGCGGCGCAGCACCCACCTTCCATCGGCGTGTTGGGGTCGGGCCGGTTGGCGAACACCACATCCACGTACTCCAGCTGCAGCCGCTCCAGTGATGCCTTCAGACCTGTGGCATGGATCATCATCATCACCAGGCAACTGGTGTGGCACAGCCTGGCGCCGGGGCCAGCAGCACCCATGAGCATCCTTACCTTCTATGATGTGTTTTCGGGACAGGCCCCTCTCCGTCTCAGCCCTGGAAAAGGAAAGGTGGTGAGAGCCCGGCGCTCCCCGGCCGCTCTGCCGCGGGGCGGGTGCGTTACCTACTTTCCTCCCCAGAAGATTTTGGTGGTGATGACGAGGCTGGATCGTCTGCAGGGAGAAAGAAGAGTCAGTGGCTGCTCCACCAGCTTTCCCCAGCCCATTGGCACCGCGGTGATGGCTTGGCCACAAAGGGATGAAGTCCAGCTTACCTCCATCCCTTCTTCTTGATGATGTTCCCCAGCACCACCTCAGCCCTGCAAGGGAAGGGGATGTCAGTCGCACGCGGTGGCTGCGGGGACACCGTTTCCCCTCCGGTTGCAGCACCCAGAGCTGAGCTGCTCCCCCGCACGTGAGCTGCTATTTTTAAGCGGGTGTGTGGGCTCACTGCGATGCTCTGGGCCACCACGCTCCGAGCGCAGCCGCTGCTCGGGAGGGTGCATGGCTATAGCCACATGGCACAGGCAGCCACGGGCAGTGTAGGACCACACGAGCCAGCACCCCCTATGACCAAATGCTCACAGCTCCATCCTGGCAGCCCTTTGCTGCTGGTAAATGCAGGAGGCTCCCAGAACCACCGCAGTTTGGAGGTGCCAGGGTGTAGGGTGAGGACCCTCGTGCCGCTGCCAAAGCGTGGTACCTACTTGCCGGCAGCATAGACTTCTGCCGTGTCGAAGAGATTAATGCCGTTGTCATAGGCTAAAGTCATCAGCTGCTCTGCCATCTGCGGGGGAGAGCGGGAGCATCAGACGAGGGGGTGCTGAGCACTGGTGCACGCCATGTGCACCGAGAGCAGCACGGGGGCTGTGCCAGCCCCGTCTGCTCCCTGATTCACTCGGGAAGGGACAGGGTGCAGGGGCACAATCCTTACCTCATCTGTGATCTGCCCTCCAAAGGTTACCCATGTTCCTGCGGAGGAGAGAGGGTGCACACAGGGTGAATGCAGTGAGCGTGGTGAGCACAGTGAATGCGGTGAGCATGGTGAGCACAGTGAATGCAGTGAGCGTGGTGAGCACAGTGAATGCAGTGAGCATGGTGAGCACGGTGAGCATCGCCCGCCGCCGCCTCCAGCCCCATCCACCCACCCTGGTCCCCGTGGCTCAGCCCCGGCATGCAGTGACCACAGTTGGCCCCGCCGTGTGCAGCCCAGTGCTCCCAGCATCGCCCAGTCACTTCCCATCATGTCAGAGGAGGAGAAGAGAAAAGAACTTGACAAGTTCTGGGCCGCCTCTCAAGACCGCCGCGGGGCCGGAGGAAAACCCTTTCCTTCCCTCCGCAAAGCAGCGCCGGAGCAGGGCAGCGCCGGCAGCGGCCACGGGACCGAGGGGACACCGAGGGGCTGCAGCAAACCCTGGCACTTACCCAGGCCCAGGCAGGACACGCGCAGCCCGGACTTCCCGAGGTTCCTGGAAGACAGAAACCCATTAGGAAAACCACCAGAAGGCCCCAAAGTGCCATCTCATGCATCCGCGTGTCACAGAGTGTGCCGTCCGCATGGGCTGGGAGGTGATGGTGGTGGAGCTTGGTCCCCATCCCCATTCCCACCTGAGATGGTCCACCTAAAACTGATTAAAAAGCCACCCCAGGCCGAGCATGCCATGGGACAGGGGGAGGTGGTCAGGCCTGGAGCATCCCACATGTGTCCTGAGCTGTGCTTGTTCTCTGCAAGCAGAACAGGGCTTGTGTGGGGCTTGGGTGTCCTGGAGAAGTGGAGCATCCCTGAAGCCCAGCTCGGGGAAGGGGGCCGGGCTGGCAGCCGCCTGCGCCCGGCGCTGGGGAACCAGCTCCTCGTTAAGAATGACAAAGGCTCCAGAAACGAGCGTTAAAATAAATAAAGTGTAGGTGAGCCGCGGCAGCTCGCCCGCGGGTGTCGCATAGCAACCGGGGAGGCACCGCCACCGCCGCCACCGCCGGCACCGGCACGGGGAGCGGGGTACCCAGCAGACCCGGTCCGATGGTGGCAAACCACGGCTCAGGGCATCTTCCTTCCGCGCCGCCGCGTTATTGCCCAACATCTGGAGGCGCGGGAGCTCCCCCCAGCCCCGAGTTGGTTTTAGTGTTTTGGTGGCTCAAGCTCCCGGGATGGGGATCACGGTGGCGATGGCACCAGCTCCATCCCGGCCATTCCAGCATTGCTGGGGTCCTCCTGGGCTGGTGATGGGCACTCCCAGCCTTCCTGCTCAAGTGTGGTGACCGATCGCCCAACAGAGATCTTGGGGGAGCCAAGCATTCCCCAGCACTGTGCCAGGACTTCCCTATCCCATCCCTTTGCATGGAGCATCTCCCTGTGCCACTGTCCCCTGCAGAAGCTGGTCACCCACTGCCTGCAAGAGGGTGGCCTTGGTGTGCTCCCTGGGATGGGGACACGACCATGGGACAGGAGAACTGAGCCTGGACGATGCCACCACACGTAGCCCCAGTGCTGCCGCCGCAGGGGTTTGGTGTTCCTGCCCTCCCCAGCACCCGTATGAGGGGACTCGGCTGATGTGGATGGTGATGGTGGGTGACGCTGGCTTCATCCCAAGCACTTTGTGCCTTGTGCCGGTCACATCTGGGCTGCAGTGGGGCAGCTGGACCGTGGCATGAAGCTCATCCTGGGGTGGGGGGGAGTCCCCCCGTGCTCTGCTCCAGCGCTGAGGACATGAAGCACATTAACCCAGTGGGTGCTGGCTGGGGGGGCACAATGCACACAAGCTGCCCTTCGCTTTCAGACCTGGGACCGAATCCGGGCTTACAGCTCCACACGGGCTTTGTGGGGCGGTAAGTCTCTGCTAGTGTGGTAACGGTGCCATAGCATCCATGGATTAACGCACACCGTGGCTCTCAGACCCCCCCGGCTCGGCAGGCACTGGGATGCTCCTAATCCTACCCCAAATTTCAGGGTTGCCCCCCTCCATCCCGCCGGATCAAAGCCAGACTGGGGACAGGAGCAAACAGCGAGGAAAGCGACAGAGGCGCACGGTCAGCACTTTTAGCTCCGAGAGGACACAACCCGGGGATTAGGGGAGCGTGGCACAACCCGGTCCCCCCCCGCACCCCCACACACCCCACATCTCATTGAGGAACAGCAGAAGCAGCCGAGCAGGCGGCAAACCCACCGCCCGAGCAGCGCGCCCGCGTCCTACCGGTACTTCATCCCCGGCTGCTTCACACTGGACTCGCTGGAGGAGGGAGCGTTCTGCACCGAGAGCTGCCCCAGGCTGCGGGCCACCATGGCCACTGCCCGGAACTTGCCACGGGTGCCGAGGCTGGGGCTGCCGGCATTCTGCCTATTCAGGCGATCCTCCGCGCTCCGGCTCTTGATGCTGTGCTCGGAGCACACAAAGGAGACCTGCATGCTGCTCCGGCGGGCAGCCGCGCCAGATGCCTAAATTTAGCCGGCGCCCCGGGTGAGGCGGGAGCTCCTCCCGCGCGCCGACGCTCCGCCAACGTGACGGCGGGGGGCTGCGGGCACCGAGCGGCTCCGGCAACCCTCCTGCCCTTAATATTTGATGAGCTCGGGAAGAGGGTGAGCGGCGCACGGGCTTGGGGGGGGCGCAGGAAGGGGAGAGCCACGGGGGTACCCCCATTGCCAGCGGCACGGCAAAACCCTTGCGCCCCATTGGGCATCCCTTACAGGCAGCGTTTACACCCCAGCCTGGTTTGGGTGCATGGGGGGCTGAGGCTTGGGGTGAGGGGGCTCCCTCCGGCCACAGCATCACTCCTGCAAGACTGAAACACAATCCGCTTGCACGGCGCCAAACACACGATTCTGGGGCAAGAGCGCAGGCAGAGATGATGCCATTGGCTCTTCTAGGGGTGCAGCCTATGGGTTTACTGAAGCTGGACCGGTTGCCCCCCCTGGGCTGCAGCCACAGCAGCGCATCCCCCAGATTTCACCCAGCATCAGTGAAGCGGATTGAGGCAAAACCCAGCCCAGCATCTCCCGCTGAAGGAGCGACGTGTGTTCAGCCCTGACCTAACGAGAAATCTTGTAATCTCCTCCGCTTCCCTCTGCCGCAAAGCTCCTTAGCTGGGTAATCCCACCAGTGCCAGCTCCAGCACCGGCACCAGTGCGGGGGGACCCGGCAGCAATCAGCAGCTCCCCATAGGAGGAGGAACCACAGAGATTTTGGGGGCACATGCCTGAAGAAGCACCTTTGGGGGTGCTGTGCCAGCCTCTCCCCATCAATAAATAACGAGTCCATGAATATTAGATGGGCTCTTGCCACTGTGTAAATGTTACCTCTGTCATTGTGAGCGGAGGGGAACCTGACCTGTGGCACAGCACAGCACGGCAGAGCCACAGGGCCCCTGCATTTTCACAGGGGGATCAGCCACTGTCCCCAGCCCAAACCTGAATGGAGTTAGTGGGGGCACCCAGCCCCGCGCCCCATCTGCAATGGGGAGAGTGGATGGGGTGTGCTGGGTATAACAGCCACGTGCCCCCAGAGGAGCCACATGCCCGGCTGCCCGGTGCGTCCTCCCTGCACCAGCGGTGATGAGAAGGACAAAAGTCAGCTGAAACCCTGATACACCTCGTGCTGCACCCGAACCCGCAAGGGAACTCTCCTCATGCTCCTCAGGCGGGTGAAGCATTTCTGGAGCTGTTTGCTCCAACTGCCTGCTCTTCACAAGCGCGGGGGGCGTTTGCACTTGCAAACTTCCCAGCAGCAAAAGGGAATGTCAAGTGAGAAGCTGAAAGATCATCGAGCAAGCAAGAGGTAACGGCGCTGACCTGGCGCAGCCTCTCCCACACGCACCATGAAGATCAGCCACGACGCATTGCCCGTCCCAATCTCAGCACAGCACAGGGAATCTGATGGGAGCTGGATGCAAAACCAGCGCTAAGCACATCCCCTGCTCCATCCCACGTCACACGTGCTCAGCCCTGTCCTGGCGCTGCCTTACCTGTACTTCATGCCGGTGACGCGCGCGGTGCTGTCGGCGAGGGACAGCCCATGCATCCGCAGGAACTCCTCCAGCGTCTTGGCCCGCGCCGCCGCCCGCACGTCCCGCAGCCGCCGCAGCTCCAGCCCGTCGGCCGGCCGGGACGCCGGGGGCAGCCCCCACTCCGGGGGGTGCCGGCTGGCCACGCTGCGCAGGCTCTCGCTGTATGTCATAGACAGCATCCCGCTGCCGTGGCGCGGGCTCCGCGTGCCGGACACGCTGCCGACCGCTCAGTGATGCTACGGAGAGAGCTGGGAAAGCGCCCGCCACGACGCCGGGTCCAGTGATGCTCAGGGCAGAGCCTTGCCCGTGCCATGATGCCGGAGCTGCGGTGCAGGGAGGGCAGAGCAGGGACCCTGGCAAAGCGAGTTGCTTCAGTCTTGGTAGGGAGCTGAAGCGCAAAGGGAGAGCACGGCAGCATGGCAAGGAAGGGATGTGGCGATGGGCGGCCAGGGCTGCAGTGGGTGCCCACCATGGCTGTGCCAGCCTGGTGAGCTGCTGCAGCCTGGCATGTGCCCCAGTTGCGCAGCCTCCCAGTCACACCAGTTGGGTTGCTGCTGGTTTGCATCCCCAGGAGGGATGCATTGGGAGCTGGCTGGGGTGGGAATCTCACTGGTGAGAATCTGGCACTGAGTGCCGGCAAGTGGGAGAGGTCATGATGGGAAAGGGGCTCCTTTGGAGGGTGGGCATCTGCAGAGGGGCTGTGGCTCGCCGATAGCTGCCATGCCTGCGGCATGATGCCGCAAACTCGTGCCATCAACCAGCACCTTCCCCACAGCCGCGGCAGCGACCTCCCAGCCGGTGCGGGCTGCCGAAAATAGGCTGCCGCAGAGTGGGCTCCTCGCACCCGAGGTGCTCGCCGCCGCTCTGGCTGGGATCTCACCAGCATCGATTTCCCTCGCAGTCAGTGTCTGAGAGGAGCGGGGACCGGAGCCAAAGCTGCGGCGCTGGTGCTGAAGCGGGAGCTGGGAGCGCACTGAGCCGGAGCTGCACCGGCATCAGGCTCCGGCCAGGCTCCCACCGGTGGTGTTTTATTTCCTTGTGAAGCTCAAGTTTACAGCAGCAGGAGCCGAAAGCAAAGTGCTCTCTGCCATTGAGGTGTGACCGCAAGGAAAGAAGAAAACCCAGAAGATACAAGGCAAGGGGAGACTGAAGCCCTGGGGAGCTCCTGCAACACCCGGTGCTGCTGCTCTGCAGCCAGGGCTTGGGAATGTGGGGAAGACAGGCAAAAAGGACCCGTCTCCTGCAGCAAAGCCGAACAGAACCCTGGCCACCTCTTCCTGCTATGCCGCACAGCTGAGCCCTGAGCTGGCACCGCCGGTACCTGCCCTTCTCTGCGGCTGTTGGTTTTAATTGGGGCAGCACTGGTGGCTCCTGCTGGGCATGGGCGCAGCATCCGGCTCCAGTGGGATCCCTTTCCTTGACAGCGGCCAGGAAAAGCCTGAGCCGGCTGCATGGCTGCTCTACAGCTTCAATGAAATGGCTGCAGCGAGCGGAGCCAGGTTTGGTCTGGGATGCTTTGAGGAATGGGGCAGGAATCTGCCATCTGCCTCATTTCGACACCTCCCTGGTTTTCGGCTGAGCCATGTTATGGGGTGATGGAGAGAGCGCGGAGGCAGTGGGTTCATCCATGTTCATTAGCAGAAATCCTGGCACTGCCCGAGGGATGAGAAGCAGGAGCTGCTGCAGCCCAAGCAGTGCCGTGCCCAAGCGGGAAAGGAGCAGGGATGGGGATGGGACACCAGCTCTAAGGGATAACAAGGAACCATCAGCGCGCATCGGGGCACAACAAGTGGGTGACGGGTGCGCAGGGAAGCTGCTCAGAGATGCTCTGCCCAGGCTGGGAATCTATTTGCAACCAACAGCCTGCCTAAAACCAAAGAGACCCCAAGCCCCAAACGAAAACCTCCCCAAGCCAACACATCGCCCCGTGCAGAACGCCCTCCCGGCTGCCCGCACAGCCTGTGCCCATCCCCATGCCGCTGGCCCCGACTCACCCTTACACCGGGGCTGCTGCTCACCAACAGCACCGCTGTGGGCAGCCCCGGGCAGCTTTAAGAGCTGCAGCTGCCGGGTGCTTTTGCGTTAGGGGAGTGTCGGTGCTCAGCGTCCAAAGCAATTGGCGGCTGCGCCGAGCCCCCTGAGCCCAGCTTTCTCGCCGCGCTCCATTAGCCCTATTAGGGGATTTTCTTCCCTGCGAAGGGGAGCTAAATTATTCATGGCCTCTTCACTAAAAGCCGGGGCCGTGCCGCTGCTCTCTCAACATTGGCATCGCCGCCTCCACCCGCAGCCGACCCTCGCCCTGTCGTGACAGGTCCCGCACCACCGGCACCCGGGGCGATGGGGGTAGACGGGTCATTGCGTGGCGGAGCCGGTCCCTCCTTGGTCCCCATGGCACAGTGGTTCTGTGCTGGTTTGCAGCGGCCAAAACCCACCAGTGGCTTGGCAGCGCTGGGACAGGCGCACTCGCAGCGCCATCAAGCCACCCTGTTGCTGGCCAGCCTCTCCTTTTGCCACACGAGGGGATGGAGCAGGGAGGCTGCAGCAACTTTGGGGGGCAGCCCCCCATCCTCTGCCCTGTCAGAGCCAGGTTGGGTTCAGCACTGGGCTGGCCCTGGGGCTGCTGCAGCCCCAGGAACACCGAGGTGGCCGCTGGCACTGTGTGCAGGGGAAAGTGCCGCCTTCACTTCAGACAGTAAAAGGGTGGAAAGGGCAGGAAAGTGTTGCTTGTGTATTGCTTAATGATGCTTCTCTTAGTGGAAGAAGCAGTGGAGTGGCTGGCCAGGTTCCTGGAGCTGCCCTTGGGAAAAGCCAGCGGGCTCTTCCAGGAGCAGCATCGGTGCAGGATGCTCCGGAGACAAGCCAAGCCCCATACCCATAGGGCAGCTGACCCCCGGTATCTCCATGGCTTGGGGAGCCGGTGAGGACAGCCCCAACCCACCCAGCCACACACAGAGTCCCCACGTCGCAGTGCCAAACCCACGAGCAGGCAAAGACGCGGTGATGCCCACCCTGTGCCAGTGATGCCGGAGAGCCCTGGGCATGGGCAGGGGCTTCGGTTGTGTCTGCTTACCAGGGGGGATTTTGGGGAGGGAAAGGGACCGGGTTACCTGTAGAACTGGAGCTGGCGCTTGGGGCTCCCGTACCTCGCGCTTCCGACAGCAAAGGGGAGAAAGAAGAAAGATGCCACAAACCCCGTTAGAAAGGTGGAGCGGGACCGAGCGGCCGTGGGGAGGGTCGGTGGCACCCACCCGTGCTGCATCCGTGCAGTGGGCACCGGCATGCTCCCTGAAAGCACCCGCTCATCCCATGGCACCCAGACCCACCGCTGCTGGGTGCCATGTGGGGTTTTGCAGCCCAGGAGGTGTTGGCACAAAGCGTTTTTGGGATGCCGGGTTTGAAGCCCCATTGCTGCCCCGTCCCCTTACCTGTAAATCATCCCTGGGGAGCCCGTCTGCCGCAGCGAGAGTCGCGCCGGGGAGTCAGTGGTGGATTCGGGATACATGGAGCCAGCCTGGGCTCCCCGGAGCCGCTCGCCACCTCACCCCTGCCGCGGGGGAAAGAGAAAATGAGGAAGAAATGGGGGTTTTTGGGGCACGCGCACGACGGCGCTTCCTGTTGCAGAAGCTCAGGGCCGGATGGGCACCCGGTGCGGGCAGCGGCAGGCAGGATATGGCAACCCTGCCTGCTCCAGACCCCCACCGATCCCAAACCCATCCTGCCCTTGTGCTGTGCCATTGGCACCCCAATTCGGTTGCTCTCCCCAAACTTGTGGGGTGCCCAGGGCTGCTTGCTGCCCACCTCGCTGCCTGCCCTGCTGCGCACCTCCGGCCATGTCACAGGGCAACCCAGCAGCACAGAGGGGCACTGACCCGCACCATGGGGGTCTTAATTCACGCCAGAGAATGGTGAAGAAAGGAGATCCTGAAAAATGGAACCTTTTGCTGGTGTTTAACACTGAAGGAGCCCCCAGAGGGTCCCTCTGCAAGGGACAAGCCAAGGAAAGGAAAAGAGCTTGGTCTTTCCTGCAGCTGCATGTGACTGTGGGAGCAGGAGCCCTGCAGGACAGGGTGCTCAGTGCAGGGGGAGCTTAATGCAGGGACCCTGACCCTTTCTATCCCCATCTCCATGCCCATGAGAATCCAGCATGACTCCCTAGGGAGTTGTGGTCCTGCTCCTGCTCCCCATCCTGCAACACCATCCGCAGTTTCCAGTCTCCCAGAAATCCACAGCGGTTCCCTGCACAAATGGGGCTAATTGTTTAATTTAAGCCATGTTTCTTTAGGCTCATCTTTACACTTCAAGTCACCAGCTTCTTTTTGGGGGGACTGAGAAATCTCCAGCTCCTTCTCCAGCTGGGCACAGCAGGAGCATGGCACAGCACAGTGTGCTCATGTCCTGGCATGCATCCTGCCTGCATCCTGGCACAGCATGCCTGCATCCTGTATCTCTCCCACATCCTGCATCCTGGCACAGTGTGCCAGCATCCTGCATCCCTCCCGCATCCCAGCAGGGCATGCCTGTATCCTGCATCCCTCCCGCATCCCGCATCCCGGCCCGGCGTGCCTGCATCCCGGCGCAGCCCGGCGCAGCCCCTGCAGCCCACGCGGCCCAATGGCAGCGGCTGCGGCAGCCGAGCCCGTCCCCACGGAGCCACCCGCCCGCCCACCGCAGCCCCGGCCCCAGCTCCCTCCTCCCTTTGGCCGCAGCCCCGCCAGGGCTGGGGGTCCGGCGGGCTCGGTGAAGCCGGGGTTCTCTCTGCTCCCCTGCGCTGCCCGGTGTGACCCTGCTGAGCCCCCAAAGCCAGCGCAACCCCCCGGCTTCTGGTTGCTGTAAATGTCACCTTCATGTCCCTGCCTCCAGCAGCGCAGGGTCAGCAGCAGCCGCCAGCCCTGGCACTGTCTGCACGCTCCTGCAAGCCCCCCCCGGCCCGCGCAGGGTCACTTTGTTAGGGGCTGTGAAGCTGAAGCGGGCTGGGGGATCCCCCATACCCCAGGCACAGGGTGCAGCCGTGCTGCTTCCTTCCTCGCCCTGCCACAAACTGACTGCAACTTCTTGTGTGGCTCAGGAATGGCTCGGTGTGTGCATCCTGGGGGTGTGAGTGTGATGAGCTTGGCCACGGGCTCGGCACTGCCATGGGCTCAGCTTTGCCATGGGCTCGGCTCTGCCATGGGCTCGGCTTTGCCATGGGTTTGCCTCTGCAATGGGTTTGGCTCTGCCATGGGCTCAGCTTTGCCATGGGTTCGCCTCTGCCATGGGCTCGGCTCTGCCGTTGGTTCGGCTCTGCCATGGGCTCAGCTCTGCCATAGACTCGGCTTTGCCATGGGCTCCACTTTGCCATCGGCTCGGCCCTCCACAGTTTTCAGCCGGACCAATGCCCCCCATCCATTACCTCGGGGCAATGCTGGGAGGCCCGGGCACTCTGGCTGGCAAGTCCAGGGTGCGTTGGTGGAACTTTGCCGGGAAGCTCCATGGGACCACCGGCACACTGGGCAGGGCTCAGCACCCTGAGGAGCCGGAGCACCCCTTTGTGCCAGTCGTTTGGTGCTTCCTCAAGACCACTCCTGCACCTTCAGCTTCCTCACGGCAAAACTCAGCCGCGAGTCCGCAACCGCAGGAGTTTCTGCGGGGTGATGGAGAGGGAAGAAAAGTGTTTTCTTCTGTGGGACCCAGGTGGAGGGAGCCCCAAGAGCCTGTGCTCCCCCTGGGCTCCATCCCCATCCCCGGCAGCACGATGGGGTGCAAGAGTGTGGGTGCTGAGACACAGCAGGGATTTCTGCCTGGGTAGCATCCCAAACACGCTGCTGTCAGAGCAAGAGGAGGTCAAACTGCACACGGAATTAAACTGAACATAGGGATGAAGCTCTGATGAGCCCCCACAGGTGAGGCACCAGGGAGCAGCAGGACCCCTGCCCTGGGTACCCTGGTGTCCTTCCCCACTGCCCAGGTGAGGACGGCGCCGAGCATCTCCCCGCTCCGGGTATATCCATCCCTGTATTTCTATCCTTATTTCACCGGGTTTTCAACCAGCACCTTCAGCACACGCCCCCCCCCCCAGCACGCCGTGGGAAAGGTGACTTTGGCACAGTTACCGTGCCCTGCTCTGCTTGGTGCCGCGAACCCCCCGGTGCTCCCAGCCCCCTGCCCGCAGCACCGGCGCCGCAGGATCCGCAGCGCAGCAGCCCTGCCCCTTCCCTCTGCCCGGGGAAGCCTCTGCTGCAGAGCAGCCTTTCCCCCCCCTTGCATGCCTTGCTCAGACCATGGCCGGTGGGCTCAGATGTGTTTAGAGCCGGTCATCAGGACAACGCACAGCGCCGGGGATTGAGCTGCGACATGTGAGGTCGCCCGTGATGGTGCTGCCGGAGCGCCGGCTCCCGAGTGGATGACACAGCCCAAAAGCACACGCGACACGTCGGGCGGGTTATTCCTGCATGGCCGTCACGTACCACCAGCACCAACGTAACGGGGTCCATCAGGGTCCCCGACGTGCGGCACCCGCCAGCGCCTGCCCCTTCCCCAGCGCGCCGGTGGGCAGGAGCCCACTGTGCCCATGGCTACCGGCCAGGCACGGCCGAGCCCCCGCCGCGGCACCGCACGTACCTGGCTCCGGTGCTCTAATGGAGATGCGCGGTCAGGAGGCAAAACCAACAATGGGATAAAAGCCGAGCCGGCGGCTCTGCGGGTTTGGGAAGCGGTGCCAGTGCAGAGCAGCTGCGACAGCCGGAGGCAAACACAGCGGATGGCAGTTCCTACCCCATTCCCGCTCTGTCCCTGGGAAGGGGCATCCGGTGCTGGAGGGGAAAGCCGAGCCCTCCGCACCTCGGGATGCGGCAGCACCCAGGGATGCTGCAGAGCCGTTCCTGCCGCTCTCACATCCTGACTCGGCAAGTTTGGCTGCCGGTGGCGTGCAGCCCGGCTCCCGGATCCCACCGGTGCCTTAACCGTGTCAGTGCCGCAGCCCGGCACCGGCAGCACCACGAGTGGGCAGTGAGCGGCTGCCACCCGCTGCTGGCTGACCCTGCGCAGCTCTGGTGAGAGGCTTGTCTGGCGGCCACAGGGAGCCTGGGGCAGGATATTTCCATGCTATGAATCACTGGGTGTTTGTCTTAAGAACTCAAACAGGGGTGTCCATGGGCAATGCTGCCTCCCAGCCCAGGTGCCACATCCCGCTGGCCACCCGTGCTCCTCTGCTCGTGCCAATCACAACTTCCCAGTGGCTTTTGCTTTTTGGCCACCATGGGTAAAAAACCCACCGCGGGTTTGGAGGCACCCTGGTGATGGGAGCACACCAGTCCCCAGTGGCAGCATGGCACTGGGATCCTGCAGTAATAACATCACTGGCGCGGTGATGGCATGAAAACCAGAGTCAAAGCCAGTAAAAAGGGGTCAGTTTTAGGAGCGTGAGCTTTGTCATTTAGGAATTCGGAAAACCCAGTCCCTTGCCATGAGCTGAGTCCTGCTCAGCTTCACAGCAGCATCCTGCTGGTGATGGGGCCAGCAGGCACGCTGCCTGCTCCGAACCGCACCGGCACTGCCCGGGACCCACTCGGCACTGCCCGGGTGGGTGATCCCAGTAGGTTTCCCACTTTCCATGCTGCAGCTGCGCAATGGTGGCAGGAGGCCATAATCTCGTCCCATTTGGGGAGCGCTCTCCAGCACCAGCATTGCCCCCCAGTGATGGTGGAAGCTGGCACCAAGTCATTCCGCTCTCGCTCTGAGATGAGAGCCCCAAGAGCGGGGAAGCAACATCTGGCCCCACTGCCCTCCTCGTTACAACAGTAATAATAATTATAACTAATAAGAAAAGTGGGTCTCGCGCATCTTCCATTAGCGGCTGTGAGCAGAGGCATCTCTTGTTAGCCAGCCCCAAAATCACTGCATATATGCAATAAGCCTATCCATAGGCAATATACACGGGGTATACGTTGCTCAGCTCTGGCACTCACGATGCTCCCAGCGGCCACACCGCAGCTCCCAAAAATGCTTTTGGAAGGAACCTGTGCTTTTCGGAAGCTTGGCTGGGTGCCCTACCCATGCAAAACCAGTTGGGATGGGGTTTCACTTCCCAGTGGCACGGAGCATGGCTCCGCTCTTCCACGAAGAGGCTTTCACTGGAATGAGGGCCCAATGCTCCCTGTATGCCTGTGTTAGCTACAAGATCCCGGTGTCCTGGCTAAATGGGTATGGGGCTGACGGGGCTCCCCATCGCATGGGAACCAGCCCTAAATACTAGAGGCTGGAGGTGGGTCATGAGCCAAAGCCCCCGAGTATTGGGGATGGTTGAAGGAAAGCTCAGGGGGTGCACTGGCAGCGGGTGGGCCATGCAGGGCAGGGAATGGGGGAGCTATGGGGGATCTGTAGAGGGAATCTGTGGGTCTATGGAGGGGGCAGTGGGGTCTCCCCTTTCCAATGACCCCGGAGTCTCTTTGGCGAGCGAAGCCACCAACTTCTACAGCACTTCTACAGGGACGGTTCAGTCCCCGACAGAAGCGAATCATCCCCGATCATGTAACGGGGGGTGCGATGCTACGGGCGCCCCCCGTTCGCGCTCTCCCGCCGGCGCGTCGTGTTGCCGGGGCTCCCGCCTGCCTCCCCCGGCGCAAGGCGCGCAGGCCGCGGCCACGCCCGGCTCCAGCATCCCCATCACCGCCGCCACCATCGCCCCCATCGCCATCCCCACCGCCCCCCCCAGCGCCCTCCCGGTCCCCTCCCGCTCCGTCCCGCCCCGTCCCGTCCCGCCCGGTCCCGGCCCCACCTGCCCGCTCCGCCGCTCCCACCGCTCCGCCGCGGCGCCCTCGTGGGGGGCACGCCCCGCCCCGCCCGCCCCTCCCTCCGCTGATTGGCTGCGCCGCCCGCCGCTCCCGCCGCATGCAAATGACGGAGGCTCAGCGCAGCTTCCATTGGCTGGACCCACCGGCGAGGCCACGCCCCCCGCGGTGCGGCACCATCGCCCTAGTAACCCGATGCTGAGTCGGGCGCGACCACCCGCGCGGGGGGGGACGGCCTGCTCTACCGCCGCCGTTCCGCCGCCGCCACCACAACCCGCGGTGCTCCGCCACCGCAGCGCTGATGCTCCTCTCCGGTGCACACCGGCGGAGGGGCGCGGGAGCGCGGGTGGCTGGGCAGTGAGCGGCGGCGACCCCTACATATCCCCCCCCGGGACGGCGAGGAGTTGGTCGGGCCCGAGAAGATGGCGTCGGGGCGCGGTGAGTGCGGCGGGCCCGATCCCGCGGGCGGTGCGGGACGGACCGGGTTGGGCAGGGCCGGGCCGGGCGGGGCTGTCCGGGTCGGTCCGCTCCGGTCCCGTTTGCGGTGGGCCCCGTCCCCGTCCCTGCCGGCCTCGGTGCCCCGGTTCGTGCGGGTGTGAAGGTGTGCCCGGCCCCACACGTGCCCTGTGCGGGGCCTCTTTGGGTTGCGGTGCTCCCGCGTTCCCGCAGCTCCCGGTTCCTTCCCAGGCTCGGCCCTGGGGACCCCGGCCGGGACGGGGGACCCGCGGCGCAGCGAGTGGGAGCGGGTGTTCCGGCAGAGCCTCGCGGTCCCGCCGCACGCCCGGCGCAGGAGGGTGCCCGCGGCGCACCCCGCCGCGTTCTGCTGCGTCCTGAAGCACCTCGAAGGGGCCGCCCTCGCCCAGGTACCGGGTGAACCTTCATTAATTGTCGTTAATTATAGCGTAGGTGAGCTCTTTGCACAGAGAAGCCGTGGCTGCCCCATCCCTGGCAGTGCTCAAGGGCAGGTTGGACGCAGGGGCTTGGAGCAACCTGCTCTAGTGGAAGGTGTCCCTGCCCGTGGCAGGGGGTTGGAGCGGGTTGAGCTTTAAACTCCCTTCGGCCCAATCCAGTCTTTTATTTTTAAACTAAAATCTCTGTGTAGTACTTTAAAAGTGAATTATTTGCGTTCCGCCCCCTTACCAAAGCATGTTCTGCAGTTTTGGGGTGCTGAGATGGTGTGTTCTGTAGGGTGCCTCCCACCCTGCCCTGCCCTGTCCTGCCTTGCAGGGAGCCGAGTACCAGCTGCGCCTCTCCCTTTTTGATGCCACCTACCACCACTTCTTCGGCAGGACCTGGAGGAGCAGCCTGCGGGCTGCCCGTGCTGCCCCACCGCGCCCGGCCCGGGCGGCGTTCAATGAGGTGGGTGCCAGGGGCTGTGGCTGTGCTGGCTGGGCCTGGGAAAGCACCATCAGACCCTGGGAATGGGCAGCGATCCATCAGGGAATGGATGGAGCTGCAGGAGCAGGGTTTGAGGAGGGAGGTTTTTAATGCACAAAGGGAAAAGCTGCTTTTGCTGGAGTTGGGGCTGGAGCTGCTCTCCTTGGGTGCTGGTTCACTTCAGCAGTCTGCAGCTCTGGGGTCCCGCCATCAACATGCTGTAGCCAAGAGCCTTTAAACGCAGTGAGTCTGAAGCACACACAGGCTCTGTCCCTTGCTCTGTCTGCTGCTGATCCTTGTCTGCAGCAGTTTGTCCCCCTGCATGCAGGCAGCAGCCGCAAACCCTTCTCCCTCCTGGCACTACCCAGTCCTTTGCCCAGGCTGCACCCAGACGCTGCCAAGTTATTAAGCTTTAATGGAACGCTTTATTAAGCTTTATTTAATGGAAAGCTTTATTATGTGTGTGCTGGAATGGGGAAACTGGGGTCTTGGGTTGCTTCCAGGGCAGCATCGGAGCAGTGGTGTGCATTGGTGTGCTGCCTGCTGCATTCAGGGCTGGCGGCAGGGAGCAGTGTTTCTTCACGAGTGCGGAGCAGCCACCCTGTGGCACAGCGCTTCCCTCTCCTTACCTGGGAACTAAACTCATCCAAAGCCGCTGCTGATAGCGGTAAACTGGGATGACCCCTTAATGGGGACACCCCATTGCCCTATAGTGTGGAGAACAGCTGAGATACTGTGTTTTCTGATTTATACCTTCTGTTTCTCCTTCCCAGCACTGCAGCTGACATTTAGCACAGATTAGTGCTGCATTCCTTCATTTATTTATATCAGTAGTATCCGAGGGGTGTTGATGTGTGTGTTTCTTCCCCAAGTGTTTTAATTCTCATCTGACCCCTGCTTTTTTGAAGACGGGTGGAGAAAAACTAGGGTAGAGGGAGCACCATGGCATGGCTCCTGACCTGGCTGGATGCTGGGTTCAGCTGCCTTTCCAAGCACTGCCCCTGTGTCCTGGGCTTCCTGGGGTTTGGTGTGGCTTTGGGAGCAGGGGCTCAGGGTGTGGGGTTGCTGCCTGCACACTTGGCAGCCTCACTGGATGAGGGAGGTGTGTGTCGGGTTAAGGTGACTCTGGTGCTGCATCGTCCTTGTGGGGTTTAGAGGAGAGGAACGTGCTGTCACAAGCCACTGCTGGTGCTCACGCAGGGGACAGTGAGCTTGGTTTTACAAGGGATCTGCTGCAAGGGCTCCCTGGCTCTGCAGCCAGCAGTCATTATTTCAGTGTTTTGCAATAAAAGATAATAGAATAGCGATTTATTTCCCTGGGTTGATGGGGTAATGTCTCTCTCTGTTATCCCTTCCTGACAGCCTGTGATTACAGTAAACGTTTTCCCTGGGACATTGCAGTAATGAGTCTTTAATAGAAAGATTAACCTAGCTTTAAATCCTGTCCTAAGGAGGTGACCTGTGTCCTGTCCCCTCCTGCCTGCAGGTCCAGGCCACCCCTGTCTCTGCTCCCCACAGTGGGTTGGGGGTATTTGGACTCCTTTGGCTGTGCTGGTGCAGGGCTTGTTCTGCTTTAACTGGCTTTGCAGCCTGTGAGTAACTCTGGAAAACGGGTGTTAGCAACAAAAAAAGGAAGGAAAACAAAATTTAATGATGTTTGAGGTTTAGGGAGGTTGAGATTTATGAGCAGTGCTGGGGTCATTTGCCATGAGCCACTGTCTGGGGATTTTAATGGTTGTTCTGGTTACACTCTTGGCTGTCCAAATGCCACAGTCATTGCTCTGCAGCAGCCACCACCAGCTCTGCAAGACCCTTTCTTTCCCCTTTCCCACCCCAGACCATTTACTTCCACACCTCCTTGAACCACCCTGGCATTGCTGCTGTCGTGGAAGTGGTGGCGACGACCAAGAAAGGGGACGGGAGCTCTCAGCATCTCTCCTGTGGCTTTGGAGTCATCCCTCTCTTTGGCAGCGGCTCGGAGGCGAAGGACCAGGCCACCAAGGACAGAGTGTGGGTATCATTGCTTTGCTGCGTGATGGGGAATGCCAGGCATCGGGGTGGCAACGTACACGGCTGCTTTGAGGGGAGAAAGGGTGGTCCTGGGGCTGCACAAAGCAAGCCAGCATTTAGAAACCTGTAGTTCCTCACTGCTGGGGAAGCAGCAGTGGATTTGTGATCCCTGCCCTTTCCCTAAAGGACACGGTTTTAGCATGGGTACAGAGTAAGCAGGTGGTTTCTTACTGTGAGCAGAGGCATTATGGAAGAGGGAGGTGTGCCTCAGGGTGGATTTATTGACAGCTCTGTGCGTGCTCTTTGCTTTCAGGCTGAAGCTGTACCATGGAACGCCGCGTGCCCTGCTGCACCCGCGCTTCCAGGAGCCCATGGAGAGTAAGCAGCAGCAGGACATGGTGCCTTGCTCCCTCCTTGATGGTCTCTTATCCACATGAGTTTTGATATTGTACGTGGTCCGTATGTAGTGCTAAGCGGACTTGCCTTACTGCCAGCTGGGAAAAGCCTAGCTGGGCAAACCCAGGTTTTCCTTTGCTCCCAGCATGTGTATTCATGGATAATAACTTCTTCCACAGTGGTGCCATGAAGCTGTCTCCACATCTTTGATCATTTTGAGATGTTTTCTCTTCTTCAGAGAACAAATACCTGACGGTGATGGAGAAGAGCCACCTGCAGTACACCCTGAAGCCCCACCAGCCCCTAGAGACAATATTTCACCTCCTTCCCGAAAACCTTCTAGTGTCTGGGGTGCAGAACATTCCTGGCTTGCTGCCGGTGTGTGGAGACATGAGTAAGGGCTCCTTCCCTTTCTCTGCTGCTTTTGGCTCTGGTGCCCCCGTGGTCCTGGTGACATCTCCCCTGGCCACAGTGTGACCTGTGGCCACCACCTTGTCTTTTCAGGTGGCTGCTTGCAGAAGCCCCAGCTGATGAAGCCGGTGACCTGCTATCTGGAGAGGCTGTCTGTCTGTCTGTACCCTTCCCTGGAGGAATTTGAGGAGGAACTGCTGGACTTGCTGAACAGCGATTGCTTGCTTCAGGTATTGCTGGTGTAATTAAGCAGGGGAAAGCCCAGTGCCATGATGTTGGTGCTTCGTTTATGGGTGGAGTGGAAAGGTTCAGACAAATGGTATTTGTTTTGCTTGGAGTCCCTGATTTTCTTTGCTGTACAAGCCTTCTCCTTGCTTTACTGCTGGCTGAGCACACAGGTGCTCTGTGTAGGCTTTGTTTTGAATATCCAGACACTAATAAGCAGAACTTGGGTTTGGGAAAATGCAAAGATAAGACGCAGAGCACACAGAGTATGTCCCTTTAGGAGCAGCATCGCTCAGAGGACCACTGGCCAAGTCCTTTATGTGCCAGATTCGCACCAGCCCTGCCATAAAGATGAAGGATTTTCATATTCGTCAGCCACAGTGGGGGTAGATCCTGCTCTTTGAGTTTCCGATGGATTGCCTGCGTTTTCCTGGCTGTGGGTGGCCTGGGGAGGGCTGCTGTGCCTCCTCACTACCCAAGCTGAGAACTTGCCTGTTGCAGGCTAACGCCGCTCCGGATGGCGATGGGATGGTGGTTCGGGAGCGGCGCCTGCACGTCGGTGTCCACAACGGGCTGTGCTTCGTCCAGGCACCGCAGGTGGCTGTGCTGGTGCCGGAGGCAGAGGCAGCGCGGGGTGGCTGCATGGGGGTGCCCAGCTCCGGAGCCAGGTAAGGGGGAGACCCTCCACTGCTTGTGCCGCTTCCCTCCTGCTTTGTGCATTGCTCACGGCCACTCTCCATCCCGACGCAGGGGTGCTGGTCAAGCCCTGGTGCTGAGGAGCCGCGTCCACCTGAGTGAGATGGTGCCTCACCCCGCGTTCGGGATCTGCTTCCAGCTGGAATATGTCTTCTGCAGCTCGGGGAGAGCCGGTGGGAAGGTAGGGCCGAGTGTGTGTGCACTTCGTCCTGTATTAAAGTGTGGAGATCTGCTGCTGGGGAGTGATCCCCATTGAGGAACCCCATCCTCTGCCCCTGTTTTGCCATCCTGCACCCCCAGGACACTGCAGCTCCTGCAGCTGTGCTGCCTAACAAATGGCCCTGCAAAGTGTCCAGGTGCTTTCTGCAGCAAATATCTTGCAAATGGGCTTATTGAATCATTTTAATTACATGTGGTTCCATTTCTCCACCGTGTATATGGAGAAATGTAGCCTGCAGCAGTCCCATCGTGTTCTGGCAAGCTAATTCAGAACATTTCAGCTTTTTCTTTTTTTTTTTTTTTTTTTAATTTAAAGAGGGCTTTTCTTTAGAATTTAGCATTTCTGCTGAGAAGTTAACCCCTGAGCTTCAGCCTGAGGTTCTCTGGACATTAAAGCCAGACAAAGCCTCTGTATTGACTGCAGAGCCCAGGCTCGTTAATGCCTACTTAACGATCATTAACATGTATTTCAGTTTAACCTTGCTGGAGGTTAAACCCAGCTTAACGAGCCATTCAGGTGTGTCCTCCAGAGCCTCTGTGCTATCGGAGCCATCAGCTCCTTGAATCTATGGCTGTGGGCTCGTTAGGAGGCACTAATGTTCCTGCTAAGATGCTCACTGCAGCAAGTGTCCTCTGTTGGGGAAGAAATGGGTGTTTATAAAGTGGGACACGTGCCAGGCCAAAGGGATTTGTGCTGAGGCGGGAAGGAGGAGCTGAGCCTTGCTGTTGGAAGTTCTGTGTTGGGCTCAACTCCTTTAGGAAGCTGAGAGCCGAGGCCTCAGAGATGTGGGGCTGCAGATGCAGTTCTGTTGGCTGTGGCACAGCCGTGGGCAGAGCAGTTAATCCCAAAGCTGCGTGTGGAGCTGATCCCCTTGTCCTCAGTGCTATAATTAGCAGGCTGTGATGGTGATTGCAGGTGCTGGCAGAGACCTCTCGGTTCTCTTCTGCGCCTCTCCTTTGGTTGAGGGGAGGCTGTGGTAAGTGGTAGCCTTTACGCTGCCTTTCCCATCTGCCAGGAATGGGGGGTCAAATATATCCCTTAATGCAGTATGCTTAAGGTGGGGGGTTACAGCCTTTTGGTGCTGCTGGCTCTGTCTCAGCTTATGTGTGCTAAATACCTGCAAGGGCTGAAAGCCCTGCTGGTTTTGAAAAGCATTATATTGTGCTTTTACCTTGTAGCAGCAGCATTCTATGGTGATCCATAAACTAAAGGTGTAATTGGGCACAGGGATGAGGTAGAATTACTTGGGGTGCAGGTGCCTGCTGTAAAAGGGGGTAATGGGGGTAAGTGCAAGGAAAACCAGAGTGCCTGTGTGGGAAGGGTGGCATGGGGTTTACAGGGAGAAAGTGGGATTCATACCCGTGTGCCCTGAGTTTGTGGTCAGGCTTCAGAGATGAAATCACATAGGAGGGCACTGGTTCTGCTGGCAGAGGGGAGAGAAGCAAAGCTGGGAACTCAGGCCAGCTTGGGGATCTTTCTCTGAGGGGTCTTAACGATCTGGGATTGAAATGTCCCTCTCCATCAGAGGAGCATTCCTGCTCCTCCTGAGAGCCTGAAAGGGAAGGGAGCAGAAAGGTGCAGTATTGTAGGGAAAATGGGTGCAGAAAGAGAAATAAGGCGCTGGAAAGCGGAATGTCCCCAGAGTGGGTTGTAGGGGAGCGGGTTCTGCGGGGTGGGAAGGTGCGGAAGGAGGGGAGAGCCTGCTTCCTCCACCCCAGAGGTGATGTGGGGTGCCCGGTGCTCACCACGCTCCCCCTGTTCCGCAGGGCCTGGCTGGCAGTGCCCGCAGCGAGGCGGCTGACATGCGCTCGGTGCGCTGGGCTGTGTGGAGCCCCGAGCTGGGCACCGGCAACGTGGACGTGGTGCTGCCCCTGCGCGGTGGTGCCCGCCGCGGCCCCTGCCAAACCTTGGTGTACCGGGCCCCGCCGGGCAGCAGGAGCTCCCATAAGGTGAGGGATGGTTCTGCCAATACCTTGGTAGGTGCCCAGGCGGCTCCTTGCAAACCCGGGGGTGAATGGAGAGGGATGGAGGAGGGTTGATGCCCCTTGCTGCCCCTTGCCACCCCTTGCTCCCACCCCTTGCCAGCGAGCACTACACTGGTAGAAGTGTACTTGGTGTCCAGTGCTGCTTGACTTCAGTTACCACAAACATGCAGTAAGTAAAAAGTACTTCATTTCCAATTTCAGGGGAAGCACGTGGAGTCTGGGACTGTCCAATTCCATGTTTCCACTGATTTGGAAGAACATGTTGTAGCTGCTGCAGAGATCCTATGTAAAGACAGGGACGAGTTGGAGAAGCCTCCTACGCCGTCGCTGAGTGAGTGTTTTTCCAGATCACTGACATTTAAATATAGAGTGTGGTGCTGGTGTCTGCTTGGGGGGGGAAACACGGCTCCGGCGAGGTGCAGTGAGCAGCTTGTGAATTACCAGGAGGAACCAAGTTCCCACTGAGTTGAATTCAGCTCTCACTTTAACTTGCAAACGTCCCCTGTGATAGTAGCGCTGCTCCATGTGCAGAATCCTCAGGGATTTCCAGCCTGCTCCCGTTCTGGGTCACTCTGATGACATTTGGGCTTGTGTGCTCAGCACCCAGAAGAGGTAGATGGGTGCAGCACCTGCAGCAGTAGCGTGTTGCTCTCTGCCAGTGCTGCTGCTCATCCCTCTGGACTTGGAAACCCTTGAGACACAAAGGCAGGAGGAATATCAGTTACTGGGTGAGGGGGAAAAAAATAATCTCGTGGTGCTGCCAGTGTGTTTCCAGGGAAAACTGGATGGTGTGTGTGTGTGTGCAGGAATGCCAGGTGCAGGGGTGCCAGGTCTGCTGGGGTGTTGGAGAGAAAACTGCTGTTGGTGTGGGTTTGGGCACGGAGTTGAGCCCGTGCCCCTGGGCTCCTGGAAATCCTCTGGCTTGTTTCCATGTAATCCCACCTGTTGTGATCAGTGGGAAACAAACTTCCCTTTCTGCAGCGTTGCTCCTGCTCTGCTCCCCACACAGGTCTTAGTGTGATGCTCCAGGTACCTGGCAGTGTTTTAAATACATTTATGAGGTTATCCAGCTCCTGGTGAGTGGTCGGTGCCAGCCCGCGGGTCGGGGTGATGCCGGTGCATGGGTGTCTGTTCCCATGCCAGCTCTGGTGCTGCCGTGCCTTCCACGAGATGGCAGAGTGGCACCATGGCTTTGCTGCAGCGGGTGCTGTCTTCCCAGCGGCGAGGAGCTGGGTTTGCTGGTGTGAGGAGCTTTAGAGCAGAAAGCTTCAGGTGAAGTGAAGGGGTCTGGGGCTGCTCTGGGTTAGGCTCCCTGTGGCATGGCCGCATTGCTGCTGGTGCCTTCCTGGTGCTGCTTGAGAGGTTTTCCTGGACACCTTTCAGCTGGCAGTGGCCAGGATGGGGAGTTGCAATGTGGGGAAGGGAGAAGCAAGTGTCCTTCCAGCCCGGCACTGGGCTGGTGTGCTCCAGCCTAGGATAAACGTGCTGAGTGTGGATGTGGTGCACAGAGAGGGGAGATGCTCTAGCAAGGTGATTTAGGGGATGAGCTGTGTGGTGTTTCCCTGTCTCTGGGGGGCTTGGTGGCACTGGGAAGTGCAGTGGTGATCCCGTGAGGTGAGTGGCCACACGTGAGAGCCAGCCTGCACCCCGAGCTGCTGGGGGAGCGGTTGATTAACATTTTGTAGAGCTCTGTTGGAAAACACGCTGCCATCTGGCCCCTTTGGCCAGGAGAGACCAAGCACTTCATCCATCAGCTCAGCTGCTGGTGGTGCTGCTGGATCTGTCCATCACCTCCTAACACTAGCCCAAGCCATCCTCATGGAAAGAAACCACTATTATAGATGCAAGGCAAGCAGGGTGGTTTCCTTTGCACAGCAGTCAGCATGAAATAGCTGGAATATACACAGTGATGGAAGCAAAATGAGGTCTCGGCATCACACGGTTGCAGAGATGGAACATCTGTGCCCCTGGTCTGCTCGGAAGGGCCCGCGGCAGAGCGAGCTCGTCTGTGCCGGCGCACGAGCCGAGCAGCCAAATCCAAACACGGATGTTTGTACCGTTCTGAGGCACAAAAGGCTGAAGAGAGTGACAAGAAATAAGAGGAGCAATGAAAACCTTAAAGTATCCTCAAACTTTCACGTCTCATTAAGCACCCCGCTTAGGCTGCGCTGCGTGGCCGCAGGGAGCCGCGGCACCGTCTGGGGATGCTGGAGCTGGCTGCCTTTTGCAGCAGAGTTAGCCTAATTCCCGGCAAAATAACGGATGGATGTGGAAATGTGGCTGCTTACCCCCCCAGGCAACAGGCTTATTGGAAAAATAAGTCAAAGCAGTGGCTGAGCAATGTGGCTGCCTCGCTGAGCTGCTTCACCCTGACATTCAAATAGGCTGGTGGGAGATTGGGGTGCTCGGTGTGGGGAGTGCAGTAGTGACAGAGGGTTCATTTGAGCATCAATCCTGCCCCTCTCCGCAGGTCTGCAGCTCTGCCGACGATGTGGCCTCCCCACGGGGACCAGGGGTAAGTGCCATGGGCACAGGCAGTGGGTCACGGCATTCCCAGGGGATGTGCTCTCGGTCCCATCCTCTTTCTCCTGGCTCCTCAGGCAAGGGGCACTAAGCGTTCCTGCTCAAATCCACCTCCTCCAGGGCAGCAAAAAGGATCCTGCCTACAACGTGCTGGGCAAAATTCCCTGAGCTCCTTTCACCGCCCAGATGTATCTGTAAGGGCAGTTCTGGTTTTTGTCAGCCCAGATTTGCTGCGTGCTCTTATTCCCTGGGTACATGCTGACAGTATGCATGATTTCTTCTTGCGGAGCTACAAGATTTAAGGAGAGCTGTGAATACCGAGATCCCTCTTTATGCCTTTTCTTCTTCTATGTTGATGCAGGGATCAATGCACACAAATATTTTTTGATGAAATGAAATGCTTCATAAGTCCGCATTAAGCGGTTTGATCTTCCTGCTGCATTTTCTCATCTATTGGCCAGGGAAAGCGCAGCAGCTGAAGAGGAAGCAGAGGTGCAAACCCTCCGGCAGCCAAGCTGTGCCGCTTCTCAGCACAGCGCCGATGCTGGAGCTGCTTTACCACGGCGCGGGGCTGCTCACACTCTCTGCTCTCATCCCCAGCTATCAGTGTCCCAGCTTTCGGTGTCCCCACCACGGCCTGGGGGCCGGTCCGTGATTGCCACGGGGGCCATGGCTCTCGGTGGGACGGTGCCATCACTCACCTGGAGGCTGACCTGAGCTCGCCAGACCCGGAGCGCTGTGCTGGTGACCAGTTGCAGGCACTGCCCTTCACCCCGCTGCAGGTGCCCATCGCTGCGGTGGGGCTGCAGGCAGGCAGGTGATGCTCAGTGGCCTGCCCCCATCACCCGGCCCATTGGGGTCCCCTGCATCTGCTTCGGTGCAGCTCACCCTTGGTTTCTCCATCAGCTCCCACACGATGCTGTCCCGTGCCTCCCTGGCGCGCCTGCACGCTGCTGGCTTCCCGGAGATCTGGACCGCAACCAGGAGCCAGTGGGAATCTCGGAGCCGGCGGACCCGGCGAGTTTCAGCCTGCAGCTGGAGGAAGCCGACCCTCTGCAAGGGAACGAGATAATCCTGCAGTTCCTGGCTTTTGGCAGGTGGGATGGCAGCGCTGCGTGGTGCCTGCTGTGGACACATCCCAGGGTCCTCCTGGGGAAGAGTCCTTTCCCAAACCCCCCCCAACCCACTTCCCTGCTTGAACAGGAGAAGTCCTTTCAAAGGTGCTGCTTCCTCCAGCAGCTGCCATGGAGGCAGAGCCCTGCATCTTGTCCTTGATGATGCTCTTGTCCTTTCTGGACTCTCTTAAATCGTACTCCAATTCCTTTGATTGCGTCCATTAGCCACAATGTGGTGTAAGAGCTACTTAATGCAGGGCTTCTCCATAAAATGCAGATGGAGTTGAGAAAGTTGGCACTTATGGGGTGGCTTTGGCTGGATAAAGCTGCACTTGTGTTTTTTCCTGCGCATGGCAGTGTGCTGTGCGAAGGTAAAGCGTTGTCTTTGCTGGGCTCCTCCGTCGCAGCATATGGCAGGAGACAGCTGGAATTACAAAGCTTTTTTGAAAGCCAAGGCAAACCGTATGCCCACTGTCTTCAGAGAAGTCCAAATACTTGTGGTGCTGCCAATCGTATCTTGTTCTTTTACCCCTGGGTTGCGTTTCCAAACACACAAGGAGCTCGTGATGAGGAGGCAGTGCCATGCCCATGAGCTAACCCAACCCCTCTCTCTCCTCAAGGAATGCTCAGGGCAGTGCGGAGTGGACATGGCCAAGGACCATCTTCCTCACATTCCAGTTCTACCGCTTCCCACCGGTCACCACACCGCGACTGCAGCTGGTCAGCACGGAAGGAGGGCTGGCTTCTGGGCTGGCTGTGCCGGCACAGATCCTTGTCCAGGTGAACAAGGATGGGACCCCCAGCACTGGTAAGCTCTGGTATGAACATCCTCATGTGACTGCTCCTCTTCATCAGTCAGATTTGGGCTTGCTCCTGGGCTGAGGAATGGGCTGGTGCCTCTCTAATAGCAAACCTCTGCTAATACACCAGCATTCCAATTGCCCTGTGTTGGAAGTTAAGCACTGGTAGATGGGTGGTGGTGTGATTAGCACGCCCAGGCTGCCGACTCCCACAGCAGCTGAGTGTCTTTGATAAGAAAGGCAAACACATGAGCTCTGCTCAGAGTGAGCAGCTCTGATCCTCCTGGCTGAAGGCTTTTCTTTGTTTCTTGTTGTCTTGTTAAATTCTGGTCCCAAGGGGCACCACAAGCACTTGTGGCTGATGAAGCTCCTTCTTCCATGCGGAGCTGTTAATGGCAGTGAGAGGGGGGAGTCTGTACAGACAGAGTGTTTTGTGGGAGGGTGCCAATCCTGGGGGACCTTGGACCTTGTTAATTGACTAACATGTTCATGTAAGTGGAGGAGAGGCGGGTTGTGTGACACACAGGTTCCCTGGAGCAGAAGAACCTCCCTGTCCCAGTTGATGTGCCCCAAGGAAGCTCCATGTCCATGCGTGATGCCATGTCTTGCAGGACTGCCGGGCTTGCAGCTGAAGTACATGGTGGATCCTGCTTTCCTGCGTGCCGGGAGCAGCGCTGGTTCCAGCGGTACCTGGCGAGCACAGCCTCCAGATCGACATTTGGGATGGAGACTCCCTGCCTCCTCGTTGGGTGTCTGCTGCTGTTAAACTGGAGGTATTGCTTAAACTGGAGATTCTTTCTCCATAATCCTTCAGGACTGCTAATGATGGAGACCCCCTCCTTAGCATGCAGGGGTGTTAAGGAAGAGTCTGACTTTTCCTTTGGTCCTGTGTTGAGATGCTGTTGCATTTCCCTCACATCTTTAGTAATCGAGTTGCTGTCAGCTCCTCTGTGTAACTGAGACTGATGTCAGCCTGACAAGCCCCTGATTGCAGGATTTGTCATCTTCTCCTTGAAAGTGATGGCAGAGTGTTAATTTTCTCTGACTTCCCTGGAACTCCTGCAGTATTCTAGGGCTAAAACCCCAGACCTAGGACATCGAGACTTCCCTACCCAGACCCTTTAACCCCTAGACCTCCCCAGTAACTTGTTACCCCTTGTCCTCAGTCCCTCCTGCGCCAGGGGCGAGCAGCGGTCAGGACACACCATGAGCTGGAGGTGGCCACGACCGAGTATGAGCCAGATGCAACGGTGATGGGCCAGGAGGCTCTACGGCACGGTTGCCCTGCGGCCCCTTGGCGTGCACGTGGTGGTGAGGGGCCGTCTCCACCTCTGTCTGGCCAATGTCGGTAAGAGCCCGCTGCTCACGTTGCTGAAAGGCTTGAGTGCTGCACTGGTGCCCTTGGTACGTTTCCCTTGCTGGGTACCCCTATCCCAGTGTCAGCCACTTGCCTGGGTGCCATGGGCAGGGACATAAGGCTCCTTGTGGTCCCTACTTGGCTGGCAAGTGCCAGCACCAAGGCAGTGGGAGGCCGGTGGTGTGGGCACAACACCATGTGTTTGGGTGCTAGCAAACAGCACGGGGCTGAGGGAGAAAGAGTGCAGTGCACGTGGTTGTACCTGATCGAAACCACGCTTGTAAGAACGTTCGTCCTTCCCAGCACCTGCTGGCTGCTTCTATTTTATATATTTAATTCCCTGTCCTGTAATGCGCAGTGACTAAAATCTTATCTTCTGAAGAAAGATTAGCTCCATTAGAAGATATCCGAAATCGTTCATTTCCATACTTTGCCTGCAAAGGGATGATAAGCTCCTGGGAAGGAGAATCTGAGATCCAAACCCAGGGAGAGGTTTAACTCGCACCCTGTGAAGAAGAGGGAGGGAGGAAGCAGAGACGCTGGCACCAGGGCAGCAGCCACGCTTTGGTGGCTGTTTGTTTTTCCCCGCATCCTTTTCTTTTAATTTCAAAATGCTGTTGTTGAAAACAGTATTGAAAAGCACCTGAAGGATGGGGGTGGGATTTCCTGCCTGAGTAGATATCTGTCAGGTTTGGAGCTTTTATCCAGCTCTGCTTGGCAAGGCCTTTGCAGATGTCACTGCGCTGATGCTGCTCTGTTTCGGTGCTGCATGGTGGTATCTGCTCTGGGGGGGAGCGCTGTCGGGCTCACGAGCATCACTGGCAACCAGAGTTTGTTCCTGCTTTAAACCATCTGTCACAGAGCTGCAATGAGGGTAACAATGAAAACTGGAGGGTTTCTGCTCAGCCCATCTCTGCTTGTGGCAGGTCACCCATGCGAGGACACCCCGGGACAACTGCCATCCCCGCTGCTGTCCCGCTCCCGCATCGTGCCCGTGCCAGATGGTGCTGGCAGCGCCCCAGCCGGCAGCTGGTCTCCTTGAACGCCGCCAGCGGTGAGTCCTGCTGGGTGGGTTTCGGGTTTGGCACGGTTGGTGCCGGCGCTTTGCCCCCCCTTCCCAGCCCTGCAGCATCATTGCAAGGGGTCCCTCATGGTGCCACCGTGCTGTCTCCCCGCAGGCGGGCGGGTGTCACGGGCGCGGAGGCTGGTGGATTGTGGATGGGGAGCTGGCGGCCGCGCTGCGCAGGCCGCTGGCCAGAGGCGAGGGTGGCCCTCCAGCAGCACCCAGCGAGGCCGCGGCCGCCCGCCGGCGCAAGCTGCGGCGGCATGGCGCTGGTGCGGCAGCAGGAGGATGCCGCCGGTGGAGGACACCGCAGCTCAAGGTGAGGAGAGGGATGCCAGGGGCTGGGGTGCTGCAGCGGCACCAGGTTTATGGTTCCCCCCCTCCCCAGCAGGGCTGGCCGGAGCAGCGCACCCGGCACGTGCGGGACCTGCAGATCATCGATGCCTATCGGGAGCACACCAAGGGTGAGAGCATCTCTCAGATGCTCAGCCAGGCCATCACCGTCACCCGCACTGTGCACGCTGTGCTGGGGACGGCTGAGTTCTTCGAGTTCCCCCTGAAGAACCCCTATGGTGTGCAGCACACCGTGACCATCGAGGTTGACCACCCTGAGCTCAGGTGGGGGCCAAAGCAGGGTCTCCCTTGTGTGCCTGGGGAGATGCCAGGGTGACACTGGCTCCCGATGAGTCCTCACCAGCACCTCTGCCACTCGCTGCCCCAGTGTCATACTGGACCCAAGGGAATGGCGGCACTTCAAGGAGCTGACCAAGAGCGTTACACCGGTGGAAGAGGGGATGTTCCACCTCCGTGACGACCTCAGACCTCAGGTCTACCTGCGCCCCAACGAGACTGTCCGCATCCCCTTCAAATACCAGAGCTTCTCCGCAGACCCTGCTGTCATGGCAGCACAGGTAGGTGCAGAGCCCTTTTTTGGGCTGTTCCTGGTACGAAGCGTTTCCCTTGGCTGTGTTTTTCCTCTGCAGGGGGGTGGTTCTGTCTCGGGGAGCACTGTGCAGCCGAGGCAGTGCTGCATCCTGAGGTAACTTGCTCTTGCACCCCACAGGGACCAGCAGGGCTGGGCGCTGGTGCTGACACAGCCAGCTATTCCCTCGGGAAGAGTGAGGCCGGACGGACAAAGCACATCCAGGTGAGGGAACCAGGGGAAAGGGACTGTGCAGGAGCAGGAGCATCACTCCTGCAGAACTCCATCCTTCTCCTTCCACCTCTGGGACAGGTTTCCTTCCAGGTGAGTGGGGGGAAGCCCATTGCGCTCCTGCGGGTGAAGGTGGAGCCGCAGCCCCATGTGGTGGACCAGACCTTCCGCTTCTACCACCCCGAGCTCACCTTCCTGAAGAAGACTATTCGGCTGCCCCCCTGGCACACCCTCCCTGGTGAGCCTGTGGCTCTTCGTTGTTAATCCACCACCTATGGTTCATAGGGATGTGGTATTGAGGTGCGTGAGCATCCAGAGAGCACAGGGGTGCTTCCTTGGGCTCCTTGCTTGCTCTTTACCTGCCGGCATTAATTAGATACCCAATTCCCTGCACCAGTACACCCATGTACTGGTAGCACAGTGTAAGGGGTTCAGGTCTGTGGCTGTGTGGGGTGCAGGGTAGCAAGCACAAAGTGCTGAACATGGCTTCATCTCGGGGTCTCTCCTCCGCAGGCACACCAGTGGGGATGCCAGGGGGGGAGCCTGAGATGTATGTCCGCTGCAGTGACCCAGACATCATTTGTGAGACCAAAAACATGGTACTGGTTCTGCTTTGGCACTGGTCTGTGCTCTGTGTCCTCCTGCTGCGGGTTGTTTTTGTTGGCAGAGAAATGCCTTGCACCCATAGAGTGACCCTGATACGCAGCCCCTGCTTTGGAACATGCAGCGTGGGCTTCCTGGGCTTGCTTTGCAGCTGGGGGGGTTAGGAAGGAAAACTGAACGTGGGCACATGCTTTGCAGATGGCGATGGAGGGTGGTTGCTGATTGCCTGACACGCGTTAGTATCGTAATTGGATTACGGCTTGTTAGAAAACTTTGGGAAGATTTGCCAGAATTTGATTACAGATGCAGACCTGGAATGCGATAGTCGTTTGTGTCCTCTTTTGTAATTAAAAATACTGGAAGAGCTCAGCCAAGCTCTATTATAACTTGATAACTTAGTTTAACGAGACAGCATCTGCTTTTGGAGTGGGCTGGTAACGGGTTTCTCTGGTGGGAGGGAGGCCCCAGCGCTCTGTTAGTGGGGTGATCATGAGGTTACATTGCTGAGATGATGCTCTGGTTTTGGCATGCAGGGGCCTGGGGAGCCACAGGACATCTTCTTAAAAGTAGCCGGAGGACCAAGCCCGCAGATCAAAAAGTTCTTTGTTGCTATTTACATGTAAGTACCAGAACCCCAAACCAGTGAGAAACATGGGGCTCCCACTGCCCTTCCCTTGCCTGTGGCTGCCCCATCCCTGGCAGTGTTCAAGGCCAGGTTGCAGCAACCTGCTCTAGTGGAAGGTGTCCCTGCCCGTGACAGGGGGGTGGAACCTGAACGAGCCCTTAAGGTCCCAACACAAACCAGTCTGTGCTTCTATGATCCTATGATTCCAGAGTCTGAGCAGCAGAAGGCTACTGGAAATGTTTGCAGCTCAGGGTTCTTTTTCCACCTAAACACTCCCTGGCCAGTTCATCCTTGGCGTGCAGCCTCCTACACCAGCCTCGGGCAATGCTTTAGGAATGAGTGGGACTGATTTCCTTAGAGGAAGCTCACCCAAGCTCAGGCTCTTGCTTTGGGCTCGCTGCTCGCCCTGTCTGTCTGTGCCGCAGGGACCCCTGGCTGGCAGCACCCATCCAGATCTGGCAGTTCTACCTGCACTCGCTGCAGCGCCTGGATGTCAGCTGCACGGCCGGGCAGCTCACCCGCCTCTCGCTGCTGCTCCGGGGCACACCAGCACCACGCAGGGTGCAGGTCTTCACCTCCCACCCGCAGGAGCTGGAGGTAACCCTGGGGCTGGCCTTGCCAGGCCATGGAATTCCTTCTGGGAAGTGGGGGGGGGAGGCAGCCGCTTGGAATTACGAACAACTTACTGCGGCAAAGTGTTTTGTGATAATTATCTTTCCCTGATTAGGGGCTTGTCATGTGTAGGATCATCGGCACGAAACCCCAGGGGCAAATTATCTGCGTTAATGGAAGACTGTCAAGACTAACAATTTCTATAGGATTCGTTCGGCCGTAATTGCGGATGTGAATAATGAAAAAGGCACAAAACCTCCACACTGTCCCCCGTAACAAAAGGAAAGTCTCCCTGGGGAAGCCTGCGAGGGGAGGGAGTCCCCAGGCTGGGATGGGAGGCGGCTTTCCCTGAGCAGGTTCGCATCCTTCCCAACACAAAGCCAGTTGCCAGTGTATTCGTGTAGAATGGGATTCAGTGTAGTTGTGCAGGGTTAAGAGCAATGGGGTCCGTTTATGCTGCCAAGCTGGATGTTGTGCACAGGCCTCCCCGTGCTGGTTCCGCAGCGTGGAGATCCGGATGGTGCCTTCCTTCTCCCAGCCAACGGCATCCAGGACCTGTATGTCGGTGTGAGGCCTCGGCGGGCTGGCAGCAGGTTCATCTACCTCAACCTGGTGGATGTGGAGTCCCACCAGCTGGTGTCCTCCTGGCTGCTCTGCCTGGCCTGCCGGCAGCCCCTCATCTCCAAGGTACGGCCTCTCTCCTGATGGGAAAACACAAGGACAGCACTGGACCAGCAGCCATGGTCTGGCTGGCAACCTGGAGCAGACTTCTGCTTCTCCTTATCTTTCCTTTATGGGTGTTTTGGTGCTTGCCACGCTGAGCACTTGTTTAGCCCTGGTGTGCTTGACTAATCTCACTCACATCTCTGGCACAACGTCGTTCGGGCTGTTCTGGAGGCAGTCACGTGCTGAGGAGTATCAGCTCAGGAGTATCTCTGGTTGTGAAATGAAAGCTGCAGCCTTCTGCTTTCTGTGAGGCCTTGCCTCAAAGGTGGAAAATTAGATTCCTGATAATATGTTCCTTTTAAAACATTTTCATGGAATCCTCTTTACTGGGGGGCAGAGTTCAGGTCAGAGTTTGAACCAATGCCCCAGCATATGGCTGAGTGCTGTGGGTTTATCTGAGGGAGCTCCACTGCTCTACCCATGAACACCCATTAATGAGCTAGAGAATGAGCTGCCCGGACCCAGCTGCTCCCTGGCCTTTGGTCATTCGGGCTTGTAATTACTCCTGTGAGTACAGCAGTGCCAGCAGCAGTGTGAGGAGGATGCTTTTTGCTGGAAGGTGGTTTCTTGATACCTGCTGGCAGAGATAGATGTGAGGTGTGGAAGGGGAGAAGAGGGGACATGTGCCCCCAAAACACTCTCCATGGTGTGTTGGCATGGGAGGCAGTTCTCTGTAGCCGGTTTGGGGTTCCCTCTGTGCTGCCCCTGCCACGGCTTGTCCTTGTCTCACAGGCATTTGAGATCTCACTGCCTGCAGGAGGAGGGAGAGGCTGCAACAAGCGCATCACCTACACCAACCCCTACCCCTCGCCCAGGCTCTACTTCTTGTGCACCAACCGGCCCGACCTCCTGCAGTTCAAGGAGGACTCCTTCGAGGTACGTCCCCCCCACCTTGCTAGACCCCTGCCCTCACCCGGCCAGGCCATGCAGTGCTTGGTGTGATGCAGGTCACCGTGTCCCGCAGGTTGCTGGTGGGGAGGTGTACACCATCGGCTTGCGCTTCGCCCCCAGCCAGAGCACGGGTGAGGAGGAGATCCTGATTCACATCAACGACCACGAGGACAAGAACGAGGAGACCTTCTGCGTGAAGGTCTTCTACCAGTGAGCCTGGTCTCCGTCCCCTGTGCCTCTCCAAGGGGTTTGAGCCTGGTCCCCTCATGGTCTCCATCCCCAAGCCAAGAGGTCTTGCTGGCCACCAGCATCCCCAGGCATTGCTGTGTGTGCCAATGGTGCCATGTGGCTCCATCCACACAAAGTGGGGAGAGCGAATGTGTTTGTTACCACACAGGATGGCTTTATTTTTGTGAAGTGTTACTACGGCATCTTTGAGAGCAGAATCTTTTTTAACTTAAAAAGTTTGCAGATTTGGTTCTGCGGAGTATTTTTAAAGTATTTTATATTCTACAGTGAGTTTTGTACACGCTGTGGCAGTTTTCAGGGGGTTTTCGGTATGTTTTTTACTCATCCTTCCTCAATTAAACTCGCTGTGCAGCACTGGCAGAGCGTGGCAGCATCTTCTTCCGTGGGAGGTGGAAGCCTTTGGAGTCCCCATCCTGCAGAGGCGAGTGTTGTGGTGCCACCAGTCCCATGGTGGGGAGCGCTGGGGGTCCCCTGGGTCACCCCCAATTCCCTGTGGGTCAGAGCAGGGGCTATGGATGGGAAAAATAGGGGAAAATAAGGTGCAGACTGTGGAGGAAACCCAGAGAGGTGAGAAAATAAGGAGCCAAGGCTGCAAAGAAGGGAGGTCCCTGCTGCTTACTGTGCCCCTGTGCCATCACAGCCATGCTGAGCCCCCCTAGGAACCCATTAGGGCTTCATGGGTCCAAGGCTGGTGCAGCAGGAGCCCTGATGAAGTCGTTGCTGAGTTCCTCTGCCTGCCTCGGCCTGATGGGAAATGACAGCTAATATTTTACAAGTGATTGCTCTGTCTGCAGCACGGAGAGGCCCTGAGTTGGGTTATGGCAGTAGATTAACTGAATCTTCATTCTGTTTTCATACAGCGATATTTCTTGAGGCTTGTGAAGGAGCTGGTGCTACCTCAGCCGCAGTGAATGATGTGCTGGTGGGCACTAGCTGTCCCCACTAGTGGCCGTAACCTCGTGCCCAGCAGCAGCTCCTTGTTCTCTTCCCTTTTCCTTCATGTCATGGAGAAATTTGGATTCTTGTAATGATACAATTAATTCACCCTAACAATCTCAGCTCACATCTTATCACCAGAGTGCCCAGGGAAGAAAAGATTGGGAAGTGGCTCTTTAATTGAGCTCCTTGGTGGGGGTCGGGGTGAGTTGCTGAATTGGAGCTCACTCTATTGTGCAGGTGCTTCAGGTACCCTTGGAACCCTTTCCATGGCTTGGTTTGGTTCCATTCCTGCTTTGCCTCACCTGGCATCTGTGTCTTGGAGGGATTTGTAGCTGTTGCTTGGAGGTATCTGCCATGGAATGTGGTTTCCTCTCACCTTGCAGGGATGCTGGGAATCTTAAGGGATGCTGGCACATGTGCCACTGCTGCAGCTCTGGTTGTCTCTGTGTTATGGGGAGGTGGATGCACTGGGATGGCTCCTGCTCCCTCCCAGGCTGCTTTCTCTCCACAAGCTTTGCCAACCAACGCTGGCACTTCCCGTCCTGAGCAGGGTCTGGAAAACCCATCAGAATTCATTCACGTACCCAGGCAGGAGCTGTCATCGGGGCGCTGAACTTTACTGCAGCAGCTGAACTTTACTGATCCTCAGAACAAACAGACGTTCTGGGGCTGTGTTTGGAGCTGGGGAGGCAGGAGCAGGTAGGAAGCTCTCTCTGACACACAGGCTGTGCAGGCTGAGCGGTGCCAAGCAGGGCCACTGACAAATGGCATCTAGAAATGAGAAAAGAGATGGGAAAAAGGGAGGTGGGTGCAGAAGCTCCTGCCCCAGCTCAGAAGCAGGTTCCTGAGGTGCAGAGGGGTGATGGCTCCAGCCCAAACCTTTATACTCAGCTTATTTTTCCTATTAAGAGAACGAAATTGCAACTGCCTGAGAAGCCTCTAATTAAACAAGGGCTCACATAATATTTGCTGGGAGCCAGCCAGCCTTGTAACATGACATTACCGGGTATCTTTATTAGCTGAAATGAGTACTTGGAGCCTCTGCCAAGTGGAAAGGCGATAGATGCGTTTGGAGGTGGCACTGCAGGGTCCAGCAAATGCTTCTGCAACCTGTCCATGAGCCTTGGCCATGGCAGGTAGGGCCGAGAAGGTGTATGGTGTTGGCATCACCAGCATGATACAGCACCTTCCAATGGCAGACACGGCATTCCATGGATGGAGCCATACATCACTTTTGGGCTGGCGTTGGCCAAGCGATGGGATGATCACAGCTGGGCTCTGGCTGTTGCTGAAGCTGATTAACTTCTGCAGTGCCTAATTGCAGGCTGGAGAGAGGCTCCTAAAAGAGCCCCTTCCCAAAGCACTCACTACGGGCACAAGCAGCCCATCACCTGGCCTCAGGGCTGGGGGAAGCCCTGTGCCAACCACCCCAGCCTGTGCAGGGCCCTGCACTATAGGAAGACACCAGGGACTCCTCAAGGAGCCTGGTGGGGTGATTCTGCTCTCCTTAGGGACTGGAGCTGCTCCCACTGCAGGAATCTGGAAGTTTTGGTGCTGTAATGCATCACTCTGGCATTCCCAGCTGGAAGTGTTTTGATTCTCGAGCCTGAAATGAGTTTTTATTTTGAAATGCGTTATGTGTTTTCTTTTGAAAGGTCAAAATCTAAATGAAATGCTTTAATTCACCTGAGATGATTTTATGGGGTTTTGTCTTTGGGCAGGCCCGTGCTAACGGAGCTGGGGGTGCTGTGAGCGCTTGCAGCCTTTCCTGCGGCACAACTTGAAATGCTTGCTCATTATTAAAGTGTTTTGGAAAATCTATAGTGCTTTACTCCAGGCAGCTGTAGGGCTTCATGGTGAAGACATATATCAGGAGTGATGATATATCAGGTTTAAGACCAGCAAATGGCTCCGGAGGTGACAGTGCATTGTGGAGCCAGGCTGCCTGGGGTCCTAGGGCCAGTTACGGTTCTCTCTGTCCCCTGTACTTCTCTGAGGTGGTGTCAGATGTTGTTCTGCAGCTAAAAACCCCCTTTTGGTTATTAATGTGTAGCCCAAATACACACAGCAGTGCTGGCACTGGAGTCTGGGAGGTTTATTCCCTGTTTTTCCCATGTGTCTTCCTGAAAGCGCGGCACTGACTTGATAAAGAACAATTTAACGGTTACAAAACCCAGAGATAAAGCTGCTCTTAATGGATTGCTTTAAGATCGAGGCTGTCAAATACCAGGCTCAAAATCCTTCCTACAACAAGAGCAACTATATTAAGTGCACTCAATCAAAACCAGGCTGAAGGTTCCATAAGTGAAACAATGGCTGTCGGAAGCGCGGGTTATTGGCATCTCCGGCAGAAGGAGGCTGGCAGCAGAGATGAAAAGCCTCCTCGCTGCGGCTGCATTGCTCCTGTTCAGTCGGGATGGATGGGATGTGAAGGGCATTATCAAAACATGTCCTCGATGTGTGATGGGGGCCGCTTCGCAGCCTAGGCAGAGGATGCTCCAGGAGGCTTGGCCGGGGCCCACGCTCACAAATACATGTCAGAATCCACCTTGAGGAAGGTTGGAGGCTTCCTATGGAGCTCATCTCCTTCCTAGGTTTAACGTCCAGTGGGTTTTGCCGTGCTCAGAGGGGTTTTTGGGTCTTTGATGGGTCTTTCTGCAGCCATGGGGTGATGGAGCAGGGGCCTCTCTGCTGCTGACTGCAGGTAGAGCAGTGCTTCAGTGCAGACCAGGGTTTAACAGTAATTCACAGCTACATAATGAGAAATCTGTAGCATTTGTAAACCGCCCATTGCTTTTAAATCATTTCCCTTCTTCCTGGCCCAGGCTTGACCTTTGATGAAGAATTGAGGCTTCGTGTTCGTTTACCAATTGATTTATTGTACAGAGGTGGGAAGCAGCATCCACCTTAGTGAAGGTCAGCAGCGTAGAGGGCTTTCTGTTAATTCAAATACCACTGAGGTTCTCCAATGAACCGTGGGGGTGCCGTGGGCAGTGCCTCTGGTGAGGCTTCTGCTCCTGCAGCAGATCCCATAGGAGCGGGAGCTGGACCAGATCACTCAGCTCATCGGTGGGAGTCCAGCACGGAGGTCTCTAAAGCACGTACATGGCCCTTTGGAGCAATTTTGTCTAGTGGAAGGTGTCCCTGCCCATGGCAGGGGGTTGGAACTGGATGCGCTTTAAGGTCCCTTGAACCCGAACCATTCCATGATTCTATGGTTCTGTGTTTGATGGTGCTTTCCCAGGACGACTCCTGAGATATGGGCTTTGCCTCCTGCACTAAGACCTGTTTATTTGCTTCTGGAAATGTGTTTGGTAGCTGGTGCGTGAGGAGGGTGGACGATGCCGGAGGTGCAGCTTATCAAATATCGCACGGATCTTATCTAGTGGGAAACATACTTCAATAATTAAAGTAAATGAAAAGTCCTGGAGTAAAAGCCTCAGAGGCTATGGCCTTCTGTTTATCTCCAAAACACTTGTGGAATGTGAGATGCCAGAGGGCAAGGCCAGGTCTGGAGCATCTTATACCTCTGTGCTTCCTATATTTGCCCTAGAGAAAGGTGAGTCCTTTCTCACTCAAGAAAGGCCAGATGTGAGAGTTTGCTGAACACCAGCACTGTGCACATCACTGAGGCTGCTGCTGGTGCCTGCAATGGTGCCAGCCCAGAACAAACCCCACTGCGGGGCTGCCGGGGGGCAGGAATAACCTCATCCACCGTGTTATCCACCGGAGGGGCCAGGATTTGGTTATATGGCTGGAAATCTCTCGCGATGTCTGCCGAGTCACCTCGTGGTGTGGGACATGGTGTCACCATGCCCTGCCCTACACCCGCTTTGCTGGAGAGGGGCTGGAAAGGAGAATTACTCATAGAAGCTGTTCTCTGCCATCAGCGATGGGTTGAGGCTTCCCTTGGGATAGAACTGACATTTACATCTGCTCCTGCGGGATAAAGTTAGGATTACTTGCTGCCAGCTCTCATCCGGCTGCAGGCGGGGGCTCTCTGCCCTGGTACCCCCTCCTCTGCTACCCACACCCCCAGTGCTGCCCTGGGACCCCGAGATCTGCAGCAGGGAACCGCTGCTCAGCCTTGAGGGGCTCCCACTGGGGTCTGTTGGATGGTGGGTGCTTGAGCACCCCCAGCGGCCCTGGGGTCTGGCTCTGTGCAGTTCCTCATCCCATTGCATCGCATCCCATCCCAGTTAAGTGTTAGTGATTAACTCCAATGGTAATTAATCAGTCTGGCTTCTCAGCTCCTCCCAGCCGAACCCCGAGAGCTGTTGATGGTGCAAGAGCGCAGTGCAGCGGTGCTGATGCTTTGCCCCTGGAAATAGCTGCTCCCAAACCAGGTTTGGCAAACCCGGGTGTTTTAGTGGTGGTGAGGTCCCTGCTGCATGGGGACAGGGATGGGGTTTGCCTTGGCCTGGGGTGGGTGCTGGAGGATGCTCTGAGCTCTGCTCCATGACCCATCTGCCCCTTGCTTCAGATTAGCGAAAAAATTCAGGGGGGAAAAAACCCAACCAAAGTCTTTCCATGGAAACTTTGCTCACAGGAAAAAAGAGGCCAAACGAACTAAATAAATCCTTTGCTGCCAGGGGCTGGCCCACTTCTGCCCCCTCCCTTTCAGAAGCAGGTTTTCAAGCCTAATGGTATCAGATACCCTTTTGGCACCCATTTTCAGAGAAGCATCCCACCCCTGCTGCTTCTTAATGCAACTCATCTCCTGCCTATCACTCCCAGGGCCTCAGCCAAATCAGCGCTTCCAATTAAAGCCTTCCCCATGCTCGCGGCGGGTTTCCATGGAGATCCGAGCGGATGCTCCTTCCTCCTGCGAGCCGATGGAGAGGGACCCTCTTGAGGAATGGCCGTGGGGCCCCCCAGCAGCCCGTGGCTCCATCCAGCACAAGGACCAGCTCTTGTGCTGGATGAGGCTGGTTTCCCTTAGCATCTTCATCCATTGTGGTCTGACAACAGTTTACCCAAGCATCACCCAGAGCTGTTTGGCCAAGGCCGGGCTGTCACAGGGGTTCAGCATGGGAAATACCCTCACACACACGTGGCTGAACGAGCAAATAGCTGCAAGATGTAAGAAATGATAGTAATTACAGGAACAAAATTGTTATTAATGTATTAATTTACTCAGGAGCCAGGCTTTATGTAATTACACTCCAGGATCAAGATAAGGTTAATGCATTTACCTTCCTGGGTATTTATAGACACTTGTGATATACAGACATGTTTCTTCCTATGCCATAAGCAATGAGTGCGGGTACCCCTGGTGATTCAGGAGAGGAGATGAGGGCTCAGGGAGGTTTGTTGTCCTTTGCCAATATTGCTGACGAGGGGATTCTGAGCATCCCATGGGGCATCCCGGGCTTGGCTGCTGCCGGAGCCTCTTGGAGCACAGTCAAACACGCTTTCCATGGTGGGTACATCCAAGGGAGACTGTCCAGGGGACCACCAGTGGCTGGAATTTGGCTGCCTAGAATTAACAGCAGTTAATTCTGCTGCAGCCACCCAGGGGTGGCAGAGGGGCCAAGCAAACCGAACCTAATCCTGCTTCACAACTTCAGGCTTTGCAAACGGCTCTGAAATGTTTGGATATCGGTGAAAGCTTGTGCCTGTGAGGATGCTGCCCACACTGGGCCTGTTTGAGGCCACGATGGGGCTTGGTGCAGCATCAGTCTGTGAGATGGCAAGTCCTGCTCGATGGGTGCCCTAAAGATGCTAGACTGGAGCACGGCTGCTCACCTGCATGCTGGTGGGTGCTGCTGATGTGGTTCTACACATCGCTCCATCACGGGAGAGAGAAGAAAGCATCAGGGCAGGATGCGACGGACTCTAGAGCTCCCTATCCTGAGGGATTGCTCCGGCTTTCTCCTGCGGCGCCTCTGGAGCATCCTCCATGGCTCCATCCCACCTTTATTAGTGTCACACTGGGAAACGTCAGCAGCATCCCACAGCACTGAACCCTCCGCGGTGCTGCTTCCTTGCAGGGAGTGTCACCGGGGATATGTCTCCTGGTGGCACACGGGAGGACAGCAGCAAGCTGCAGAAGGTCAGCAGAGCCCTCAAAATGCGTGTCTGTATGCGCACACATGTATTTTTGGCTGCTTCATTATTTGACATGCATGCTGCTAGGTAAAAGGCTGGAGAGATCTGGACATGGGTCACCTGTAAGAGGAAGAGAGAGAGGTTTAATGAGGTTACAAGAGGCCTTAAGGGCTCCTCAGCTTGGCCTTTTGGTAATTTACAGGGAAATAAATGTGTGAGTGGTTGTGGGGAGCCCAAAGGCTCCCCACCATGGCAGAGCTTCACAGCAGAACATCAGAAAGGGAAATCTGAAGAGGAGGCAATGGAGCTGAGCTAAATCTACAGTAATTTCCCCCCAAATCAATGCAGAGATTTATTCCCTCTTTAAAGCGGAAGGAAAGATGGTTCTGGGCTGTACGTCAGGCCCGTTTAACCGCGTCGTGTAAGGCCATTTTTACAACAAACATAAGTTTGAGTTATGTGTGTTATTTTTGCTAACTGTTTGCACATGGCTGGATTTCATGATGACAGGAGTGAGTTACTGCGCGAGGTTATGCAAATGAAGTACTTAATTAACTAGGAGTCATACGAAATAAATCCCAGCTTTTCCTTGGGGTCCGGGTCGCTTCTGACTGAGAAACCCCCTTCCCGAGGGAATGATGCCTCTTTCCAACCCTTGCTTGGGATGAGGGTGGGAAGAGGCGTCCCCATCCCCAGAACTCCCCAGGGCTGTCCCAGCCTGTCCCCATCAGGATGATGCTCTGTGGAGCCTCCTGGTGCTCTCCTTCCTCCAGACCCCATTAATTGCCCTTGGAAGGCTCCTCATGTGTTACCAGGCCCAGATGTTTCCCACTGTATGCTACAAATGTTAATTATCTCCTAATTACTTCTTAGCAGAGGCTGGGCTGGTGCAGATCAGGGCAAGAGCCAGCCAAGGGCATTTGCAGCCCTGGGCAGTGGTACATGAACCAACAGTGGCTTCTGGCAGGAAATTCCTTGGAGTTCCTTATTATCGGGGGGGATTCCCGATATTTACTAAGGAGTTACCTCAGCAAGTCCCCCCCCAGTTCCTGTGAGCTCCTGTTTCCTCCTGGAGACTGATAATTTGGGGGCTGCTTCTGTGGAACCTTTACTCAACGCAATATAGAGAAAAGAGGTTTGATAAACTCTTGCCTCTCTTTCTGGTGGCCACCAACTCCCAATGCAATTCCCAGGTCTTGCTCTGCTGTTGGGGGGAGATGTCCAGCGCATACCCCGCCCCCTTTGCTCATCCATTGAGCAAAATGGGGTGGTCATTAACTGCAGTGGGACTCATTTCACTTCTTGTGCTCACTTTTGAGTCCTCATTAGGAGAAGATACAAATTCCCATTGCCCGTGTGCTGATAACTGTCGCAGTGGCACTGACCTCGATGCCAGGCCAGGAGGCAGAGGGGTGGTTTTCTCTTATGGAGATGCAAAGAGGGTGTTTTTCTCTTATAAAGCAATAAAGTGGAGGTGAAGACTATTGCCTGCTCCCCATCCCAGCAGCAGGAGGGTGCAGGAGGCTTGGGGTGACCCGGGGAGCTCGTTGGGGCCAGGGATGCCCTGGTGTAGCTGTTAATATGGACGCAGCCTGGCACAGATGGGATGGAGGAGCCAAGCTGATGCCAAGCACCATTTGAAGCTCCCCGAGCGTTTTGCACGCTAAGAAAAGGAAATATGAAATCCTGCTGGCAGTTAATGGAGTCTCTGTTAAAAATAACCCTCTTCCTATGTGCAGAATGTGACGTTCTGCCTCTTTTTATCCCCATTGACAGCGTTCCCTGTTTGTTACCCTATGGAGGCCTATGGGGGGGATGTCCTGGACCCCAGCATCGAGAAGGAACCACCATCAACAGGCACTGTGTGAAAAACCCTGGTCTGGAAGCCGGAGTTGGCAAAATGCCTTTGGCTGTAAAGCTCCCCTCCTGTGCGAGGTGCTGGCATCTCACAGTGTCCGACCCTGTGTGCGCTGTGGAGGCAGAGCGGAGCCGGCAGCTCGTTTAATTGACTTCTCTGCTGCAGGATTCCCCTGGGAAGGACTGGAAAGGCTCAAAGCAGGGGGGAAACTGGCTTGTTTAGGGAAGTCACAGCCCAAATTGAAGCCATCTGTGACGCTGTGAGGTTTGTGTCATCCAGCACAGCCCCGAGCTCTCCCCTGTGTCACAGCCCTGTGCCTGCTGTGGCCTTAAATAGGGACCAGCATCACCCAACAGCGCTGGCCACAAAGCCTCAGCCCTTGGCCAGCTTTGTCAGCAAGGTGCAAATGTTACTGTAGAAAACCCAATCCAAACACAACCAAGCAAGCAAAAAAGAACAACTTTTGTGGCAGCTTTATTTTTAGCTCTCTCCAGTGCAGAAAAACAAATTAAAGAAAGTGTAACACCCACCCTACCCCCCGCCAAATGCACGGAGTTGGGAGCCAAATGTCACCACAGCTTTGATCCCCTCCGGAGGAAGCTCTGTGCTATCAGTTTAGAAGCATTAGATTTGCATATTCATGTCCCCTAATTTGCTCTTCGGGGGCTGAAATCTAATAACTAATGAAGAAAGTCTTCCTGTGCGTGCAGAGGAAACCCTGATCGTGTCACAAGATGCATTAAGGAAAATAATCAGACATAACTGAGGGTTCGTCCCAAGGAAAAGGCTGCCTGTGATTAAACCTTAATAAAGACAAAAATCCTTCCTGTGGATTCAAGTGGCCGTGGAAGACACCGAGTCCCAGTGCTTGGCTGTGTCCTAATGCAGGGGGTGAGGAGGGATAAGGGGGGTGATGCTGGGAGGATGCTGAGGAATGGAAGGAGGATGCTGGGGGGCTTAGAGACTACTTGGCTGTGCAGCGATGAGGCACATTGACCATGTGATGGGGACAGGCTGGTTTCAGGGAGTGGGGACAGATACAGTGAGCACCCAGGGACCCATCGTTACCTGCACGAGCTGCAGCAGGAGCTGAAAGGCCATTGATGGGGGTTGGACAACCAGCCGGCTCCAACAGCTCCGCTGCCAAGTGATGAATCCCTTCTGTTCACCCTTAATTAAATTTCTTCTAGCAACACAATAGCTCAGTTTTATGCCTGCTATTTATCAAGAATTAAAGTTATTGGCATTGTTGTTGGCAGGGGTATTGATTATGAGATGGCAATAAGGCTGCAGGAGGCGGCGATTGCTCAGCATCCTGCCGCACACCCGGTCCTCATCCCTGAAAATGGAAGGGCAAAGAAGCCCCAGGAGTGCCTGTATGTGTTGGAACTAATGGGATGTGCAGGGATCAAGTGCGACCGCTGGGTTTAAAGCCAATGGTCTGTGGCTGGGGAAGTTCAGCCATTGCTCAAGGTCTGCCTGCAGCAGGAGCATCATCCTCCTACAGTGCTATCCAGGGGAGGTGATGGCGCACTGGGCTTGAACCGTGCAGTCCCCTTTATTCTATGCGGTGTCTGGAGTGCTCTTTCCATCTGATCTGCCAAGGGATGCAATTACAAATGTTGTTGTCAGCAGCAAATAAAGATGAAGTTGTCAAACAGATCGAGACGCCCCTACACATCCCCTACACCCACCGGTGTGACAGCAGCCCAGAGCCTCTGCTCTAAGTGTCCTATCAATAATTCCCATGCCAAGTGCCCTATGTACCCACCACCCTCTCAATTTTGTCATCCCAGGTAAATATTTTGTGGCTTTTAACTAGGAAAGTGCTTCCCCGCATTTCAAGTGTCAGATGGCTCCTTAGCCTCCAGTGTGTTAACTCTGGACCATTTATCATTACTAATTCCTTTGGTAATTATGGCAACAGTGATAATCACAGAAAGCTCGTTGTGCTGTGGTGCATGTATCAGCTGTGTTGTTCCAGGCAAATTCCCTTTGGGATGTGCAGTGGTTAGTGAGATCCATCCATAGGGCTGGGAAAGCCCTGCAGGATGGTGGGTTTGAGCAGGGAGCGGGGCTGGGCAGTGGTTCCCTGTGTAAGGCTCCTTCCACGCTCCACAAGCAAATACCCCATTTAAATTGCAAATATTAGTTATGCTGCCAGGCTTGGAGAGTGACTGGGACTTATTCATCCCAGCATGAGCCCAGTTAGCATGCAGAACTGGATTGCAAGCAGACAAGTCAGGTTTTACTGGAAGGAAAAAGGGATGATCATGTCTGTATTAATGAAATTGATTTAGATCGATTATTTCTCTTTTGAGTGGTTTATTAGGGAAACAACTCTAATTCCTTAATTATCAGAGACAGGGGAGCTGCTGGTTGCATTTCCCCTCGCGAGGCGCAGTGCTGCCATCAGTGCCCTGGTCTGAGACCTGCCCCATGGGTCCCTGTTTAAACATGGGATAATGTTTAAATGCTGCCAAACTTTGCCAGGGAAATTCCTGCCCTGGCCAAATCCCAGATTTCGCTGGAATTTGGCATTTTCAGCCTGAGCTGTGGGACTCGGTTTGAATGGTAACATCAGAGGCGAGCTCCCAGCGCTACATCATCTCTCTCTAACATCGACTCCCTTTAAGCAAATCACGAGGAGAAAAAAAAATCTTCCACTTCCTTTTCTTTCAGTTAACACATTTTAAACAATTTATATGATTAAAAAAGTTAAAGTTTAATCGGCTCCCCTATTGTGCTGCAGTTCAAAAGGAACATTTATCACTCGCGAGCCTGGGCTGCGGTCTGTGCGTGCTGCTGAGGGATTTTTAATGCACTCAACGGGAAGCGACAAGCAGAGTTGATTAAATGGGAGCTGGCAAATCACTCCCAGCCGTCAGCAGTTCAGGTGCTCTCCCAGAGCCTGCAGCCGAGGGGCCACGCACCACAGCCCTCACCCATCCCTGAGCCCGTGCTTGGCCTCACACAAAGGATGCTGCCTGCACACGGAGCCAAATCCACTTTATTTGCGTTATCGAGAAAGTGAAATCCTCTCCCACAAGCGGTCCTACATTGTTAACAGGAAACCAAGCAATTGCTGACATCCAGGCTATGCTGGAGAGCAAGCCAGCATCCATTCTAAACACTGAAAACCTGCCAGCAGGGTGAAGTCGTCTTTTCATCTCTCTGCTGTGCTCCTTCCCTTTGCTTGCCCTGGGAATACCAGCAGCAGCAGCAGCGGGCTGCTGAAGGGTTAAAGGTCTGTTTTTTCCACTGCTACTCTTCTTTCTAGAGGGAAGACAAATGATTCATTATATTCCCCATCATTTTCTCTGATGCCTGGCTGCCTCCCATCGAGATGTTGGGTCTGCGCCACGGAAAGTCATTAACGTGAGCTCCAAGAAGAGCCGTGGAGAGCAGCATTTCGTATTTGTATGACGGGGTGATTTGTGCCAGGGGCAAACCAGTGTGATCAATTCTAGTTTTCTTTCAGACCTTTACAAACATGCCTACACACAGAGACCCGGCATGAGAATATAAACAGTGACGTCCAGCTTCTCCTGTGAAAGGAGGGAGAACTCGGTGGCTGGGAAAGCGTTTGCAAACTGGCAGCGTGGATGCGATGCTGCAGACACCGCAACCCACTGCTTGTGCTGAGGCCTCCTTATGGTGAATATCGGCTTCCATCCTCCCCTGAGGCAAATATTGAACTTGTCTTCTCCTGGGCCACATTCGCCTCTCGGATCCAGGGACGGGAATATTCACTTTAGTCAGCTACAGGCAGGGCAGTGCAGAATGCAAAGAGCAAAAAGCCGCCCTTCCCATCGGAATGGCTGTGCTCCCACAGCGCAGAGGACAGGTTTTCCATCAGAGGCAACATGGGCTGGCAGCTGCCTGCGGAGCTTTTGCCTATAAACACTCTGTTTTCACCGACGAGCGACTCGCCGCTGAGCCGTACATACGTGCGTGTGGTCAAGGCAGGAGGGTGGTGTTTGTACTGCAGCAAGCCCTGGCTGTGCCAGCAAAATGCTCCAGCTTCTGATACCCTGATCCGGAGCTGATCTCGGAGCCTGAGTCACACAAGATCTTCCAAATCTCCAGCAGTGGGAGCCTCCAGCACTGAAGGGACCGGCAAGGAACTGCTTTGCTAAGATCTGGGTGCATACAACCCACTGAAGCTGATGTCCACAAAGATCTAAGATCCCAATGCCAATGCTGGAAGCCCACATGGTCCCCAGCATATGCTGGGAGAGGAACGGCAATACAAGTGGTTAGCCACGGGACCTATTAGTAAAGGGCAATGCATGTTTTAGCTTCTCTCTGGAGGGTTGTGTTATCCCTGTTATTATTTTTAACTGTCTTCTCCTGGGCTGCTTAGGGACAAAGGGAAGAGCACGCTTGAAATGAGATGGAAACTGCAGGTTTTGAGTAGCTGTGACTGCTGGGATGGTGGTGAAGGGAGAAATTCATCTCAGGAATTAGGGTTGCCATTGCCTTGGGTACCAGGGTCGGGATGGCAGTGGCAGGAGCATCACCCAAAGGTGATGGCACAGGAGGAAGAGCCAGGTCCCTGCCAGTGCTGTCACTGGTTCACTTTGATAGACAGGAGCCATTCCTGCTCACAGGCATTTAATGTAATGTGGGAATTAGTAATTTGTGATCGTGGCTGAAATCACTTTCGAATACATAAAACATAAATACAGCAAAAAGTGGAGAAATGAGCCATAACTCTCCCTAATGGAAGCCCCGGCCTGCACGCTTCTTCTGCGACAGGGGAAAAAAATGGCCCCTCTATTTTCAACCATTAATTGTGCACCGGCCCGAGCTGTGGTGCTGCTGGTTTCCAAAGCACTTCTTGCAAAATAATGAGGCTATTTATTAGCAGCAACAAGGCTGCACGGAAAAAAGAGTTGAGACAGTTTCTATAGTAACTCCCTGCAAAAACATTTGACACTCGCCCCGGCTAAAGCGGCTCTGCCGCTGGATTGCCGGGATGAGTTGAGCAGCTTCGGCTGGAGAGCCGGACAAGGAGCCCCCGCTCCTGGTCTCCATCCATTACAGCACCCACTTGAAGCCATTCCAAGCACCATACGGGTGGCTGTGGGAGGGGACCGGTTGCAGAGGCAGCATCTTCATTTTGGGGCTCATTTGGCAGCGTTTCCCTGAGAAATGCCGTCGGGAAGGTGGGAAAGGAGGCTCAGCACCAGCACCGGCCATCCTGGTTCAGAGAAAAGTGATTCAGGGCTCACACCGCTCTCTGCTCCGAAGCAGAATTTCCAGGAGTAATTGGATTTGGCCATTCAGTTACTTCCACAAATAAGGGAAAACACAATTATTTACATTCGCCGGTCGAATACCACGGGAACTCAGAACAAATTCCATTTTTCTCCAGCACAGTTCTGCAAATGGTTTGTATTGAGTTAGAAAACAATAAAAATCCCCAGCACCACAACATTCCCATGTAAAAGCATCCGAGCAGCCCTCTTGAGGTGCTGCAATACGTGTCCTCCCTCCCCGTGCTAGCAGAACGGGGTATTATTGCTGCATTGGGCACAGAGCATCCCGCTGCCGGTGGTGGGAGCCAGGGCTCAGGAACACACCATCAGGAATCAGCTCTTCTGCCCTGTGAGGTGGGCACTGCTGAAACGAGGGGTCTGAAGGCCTGCATCCCTCGCCCTCCAGCCCCACTTGGGCAGCAAATAAATTCCAGAAAAGCACGGATGCCTGAAGATTAAGAAGAGGCTGAATTTACTGAGGAAGCAGTAATTCACTTAGCCCTACATGACAGCTGGACAAACAGGGCTTGGGGAAGGAGGATAAATCAGTCCCGACCCATTGGTGTTTGCAGGGGGAGCGGAGCATCCTCCAGCCCATGCTCCGGCTCTGGCTCGCCAGCTTCTCCCATCCCCAGCGAAACCATTATTAAAGCTGGCAAGCCATCATGAGAAATAAAGATTTATTGTGGCGTAATTTCCCAGGAGGGACAGAGATTAATGCTGAGGAGAGGGCAACCAGCATTCGTTTTCTGTTTGGGCAGCAGAGGAGCTTTTCATCCCCGCCAGTCCCAGTGCTCCTGCCAGGAGCCGGCAGTGGTCCAGCTGGAGGGCATGGACTTGGGGCTTCATCCTGACCCTGCTGGGGGGGGGGCGCATCCCAGAGCATCCCACTCTGGAAGCTCAGCACTTCCATCTGCTAACCTGGCAGGGCAGAACTAAATCCAACAGCACAACCTGCCAGTGGTGCAGAGGAGCAGAGGAGTCCCCATTACAGCTCTATGCTGTTACCCATTGCCCTGGCTAATAAGACAGCGGCTCCATCAAGATGAGTTTCTGTTCCTTCACTTAGCTCTTAAAAGACACATGTTCCCACAACAGCCTCCTATTGAGCGCTGCTTTGTTCTTTCCTGCTTCGTAGTGCAATGGCAAATGCCTGGCACTAGGCAGTAAGTGACATGTGGGGTTACCTGGGCATCTCTCTGGGCACAGCCACAGGTTGTGTGAGAACTTGCCAGGAACAGAAAGTTTTGGAGGGGTTTTGGGGTTGTTTTCAGCGGTGTTCGCCCAGGGAAGGCTCCCTGATGTTACCTGGACATCTTGGGATGGGCCGTGAAGGTACATGGAATGTGCATTATACACAACACTTCCATAAACCAAATGATGTTCAACACTATGGATATAGTGAATTATTAAACACGAGTGTAAACAGGATTTAAAAAGAGCTCTCAGGAGAGGCACCTACAGTCGAGTCAATCTTTGCAGAGCAGCAGCAGAAGAAACATGGAAAAGGAGCCTGATAGTTTATGCATCCATGTCTCCGGGTCCGTCCTCAGGAACGCGGGCACCGGCGGCTGCTGTTGTCCTTCACAACTGCTCGCAAAGTCGTCTTTTTAATGAAAATTAAGTGCTTTGGTTGCACTAAATAGAAGCTGCTTGGACACGTCTAATTGCAGCGCTGGGAGATGGCAACCTCATTTGAAAGGAAGCAAGTCCCGGGAGGATTCGGCCGGACTCTTCAAACACAGCAGACGCCGCGGACTTAGAAGGACTAAAAATATTCCTCCTGCATCTGTGCGAGTCGTTTCATTTCCTCTTCATTTTCTCTAATTTTCTTTGTCTTCAGCTTAACTGATTTGATGCAACCTAATTACCAGCACATCTGCCTGCTCCCATGGCATCCCGGCTGACCCACGCTGGAGCCAGGGCCAGCAGATGGAGGGAGGGATGCTCCATGCTGCCGGACACCCCTCTCCAGGGATATGGGGACATAGTGAACCATGGCCGGTGCTGTAACCCGGGCTGGGATGCCCAACCATTCTTCCCAGTCACTATCATGGTCAGGATCCCATGACAGAACTTGGGCTGGCTTTTTCGGGTTAGCCATCACTTAAGGAAAGCCTGTGTAAATCCAGTGCTCAGAAATAATTTATTCTGCTTCCAATACACGACAGTGTTTTTCAGCCTGATCTTAAAGAAAATCCATCCTCACATTGAAGCTAAAAGCAAATCCCTGGCAAGATTAGGTTAGCCTAGAAAAACTCAGCCCATAAGCAATTACCCATCGTTTCCGAGGTGTTTTATCTCCTGGTGTAAGGAAATCAAAATCCCCAACCAACGATTCATGGGAAGAAGCGGCTCCGACACAAGAACAAAATGCGTGTTGTGTCCTTTCTTTAATCAAGTTAATGGTCATCATTTCCAATGCTAATGTCTCCTCAGTGGTCCATCAGCTCGGATAGCTGCAGCCGCCTTCAAGCTGGCACAGTTTACCTGAGAGACCCAATTACTGCTCTCCTCCAAGCGGCTGACTCTGAACATCGCAAATAACCCCCCTGCACCGGCTGCTTCCGCGGCAAAGCTCTTCCCTGGCATCACGTACGACATGGGAATCAATTCAAGGCTTTGGGTGGAAAAACCAAGAGCAGAATGGCTGCTGTCCTGCTTCTGGGGAGCTTGGGATGTGCAGGAGGCTGTGGGGAACTCTGGTACCCAGGCCAGGGGCTGAGCTCGCCCCTTGGGGGCCCTTAGCATCTAGGGATATCTCTAGTTGCCAGCCCGGGGCCATGAGCCAGGCTGCGTGTGCCCAGGCATACTGACATTTCCATTGCCATCTAGTGGTAATCACTCACTGTTGCCTTTTATCCTCTATTTTCTCATGCGATCGATACTAACCGAAGATATATGACCCAAATATTCAGTATTTCATCCCCCCCCCCAGTCTTTGCATGAAGCTGCTTGATGGACCCGGGGTGCCTGCACCAAACAGTGCTAATCAAAGACAACCCAAGGAGGTGCTCAGTAACAAAAAGGATGCGTCAGTTCTCTGGGTGTGTTTCCAAGAGTTCAATTCCTCCTTTGCCCAAGTGGAGAGGCCTCCAGTCCCCGTGTGCAGTCCCCAGCACCACAGCCAGAACCCACAGCATCCTTGGCTTTCCCCTGGCAGCATCCTCATTCCTGCAGCCACTGGCTGGAGCATCCTTCTGGACAGCCCCCTCTGGCAGGATCTGCATTTCCACTGCAGGACGAGGGGCAAAGGAGGAGCCGTGTCCCCATGGATGCCCAAGCTCAGCAGGAGCAGATGAATGCAGCATCCTCATGAGAGGCTCGGTGGCTGCTCGCAATCTCCAAGGGCTGCGAGATAAGGGCCCTGCCAGGGAAAAGCCGGACCGGAGAGATAAGAGAGCTTATTCCCTTCAATTATTGGGCAGATAAAGCAGTGCAGGCAAGACTGGCTCTCCTAATCCATTGCAGCCAGATGCAGAGGGTTGGCCTCTTCCAAATGAACCATCCCCACGTGGATGCTGCAGCACTCAGGTGCCAGGGCTGATGATTCCCGCTGCGGGCAGCAGCGCGGGTCCCACTGAATCTCCTGCTGAAGTCTTTACGAGCCTGGGACTGCTCAGACTCATGTTTCTTGTGAAATACAGCCCTAGCATTTCTCACAACCTTTGCACAAAGGTTAGGAGGGAGTATGATGAGATTTGCTTGATGACTGGGAGTTGGGATGCTCTGTCGACAGGGATGATGGAGCTCTCTCCCGGGAAACGTTGGCTTCGAGGGCTGGCGAGGACAGGGAGTGGAGGAGCATGGGCTGCAAGGTCATCCTCTGCAGCAGGAATGCTCTGCCTTGGATCGATGGAGGGAGGAGAGCTGCGAGGTTGCAGGGTGCTGTGGACACTGGTCTGATCCCCAGAATAGCCATGGGCAGGGGTTTGCAGCACATGGGCCATCCTGCAGCATCCCCAACATGTTTCTTGGTGGGGCAGGACTCTGCAGCAGCCTGCCCTTCCCTCCAAGGAGCGGGCAGGGATGGGCAGGCGCCAAGGCAGGAGAAGCACGTAGGAAGTGTCTTCTGTCTATAGTTTCACCTGGGTGCCTCTAATTTACTCGCACAATTAATTGGAATCGTAAATCTGCAGCTGCGGTTAACTGCATGCACGGGAATGAAGATGGTTATTAAAGTCTTCCCTGCATCATCTGCTGTGCTGGTGGCCAAGAGCCGTCCTGGTGCGCGCAGGCGAGCACAGGGATGTCTGGCACCATCTCAGCCCTCACTCCCCAGTTGTTAAACTCTTTCCTGATGGCACCTTCCCTGTGGTAAGTGGGACCAACTGCGTGTGGATCCCATACCACTGGCAAAGGGCTGGATCCTGCTGGGGCAGCCAAGGTACCTGTGTCCCCACACAGACATGTTAATTAACAGAGATGTTCATTAGCCACAGGCTGGCACCACTCATAACAAGCATTGATGGCCCCTCCAAAGACCCGCTGGACCAGACGTTGATGCAGTTTGCAGAAGCTTGTACGATATCACTGGTCCAGGCTGGATCAAATCCCAGGGAAAAGGGCTTGGGCAGCTTCACCTCACTTTCTGCTGCACGACTCTGTAAAAACACAACTCAAATCACCCCCAAACCATCCCAAACTGATCTGCAGACACAAACGAGGAGCCCTTTGGCTGCCCGTGTCTGCGCACGCTCGGCTGGGGCCAGGACACAGATCCGTGCTTTGGGGAAACTTCCTCAGATTTTTAATTATCACTGGCAATTAAGACTTTAAATCTGCCAGGCTCCAGCTGGCGCGGCTGGCACAGCTCCAGCCATGCTCTTCGGGATGCGCTGGGATGCTGGGCCCAGATGAGGAGCAATAGCAGAGCTCCAGGAGGCGGGTTGGTCACTGCTGCACCACCAGGGGATAGGGGCAAGAGCAGTGCTACACTGCATAAAGTCATTCCATAGCCCAATGGGGCACACTGGCAATGCCCAAAGCTGTGGAGGTGGGAATGGGGATGCTGGGATGCTCCCGAGAGCCGATGGATGGATGGTCGGAGAGCCAGGGCATGCGTAAGAAGTAGCCATAAAATGCCAATTGCACTGTGAAAAGTCAAGTGCTTTATGGAAGGCAGAAGGATGAGGAGGAAAACTTAGAGCAGCATTAAAAATAGATCAAGGTAACGGGGTGAGAGAGGAGGCTGGGGAACTGAGAGCCTGTGTGAGGAGTGGTGGATAAGAAGCAGGGGAGGATGAAGGGGAAGCATCCAGCCAGGTGAGGACGGATGGACAAACCCCCACCGGGAGGCTCTGGCTGTCCTGCAAAGCCATTGGGACAGCTCTACATAAAGCCACGCTTGGCCGAGGCCATGAAACACACACAGAGCAGTGGAAAGGCAGGCCCTTAGAAGGCAGAAAGCATAATAAAGTAATCTGGGTCCCACTGCAGCAGCTTTTCTCTTTCCACGATGAAAATGCCTTTCATAGCTGATCTAGCAAGAGCTGATACAGTTGTCATACGCACGCAGGGGGATGCGTCTCTGCACGGTTGGATTCTGCGTTATCACAAATAAATATCACTACAAAAAAAAAAAACAACAGAGGAAGCACGAGCTCGGCCTCATCTGGCATCCCACAATGTAATTAGTTAGCGCACATCAACTGGAGCCTGAAATATGGAATACAGAAATCAGCGGCGCTCGCCCAACCACACGGAAAATGAGAAAGCCTCACCCAATGAACGAGCTCTCTAAATATAACCAGTGCTGCAAAATTATGTCAGAGAATAATTCATACGCAGAAATAGCTCTAAAACTTAGTGGAAGCGTGAGCAGCTAAATAGAGCAGACCCCAAGGAACAATGAGGGAAGTGCACAAACACGACGGAAGTGCGAGAGCAATGCAGAGGCAGCGATAAAAACTATTCCAAGATAGTTCTTGTAAGCGGTGCTGGGTCTCAGCAGGGAGTAACAAAAAACTTGGGAAGAGATAGGAGGTCCCTTCCTGTGTTGCCAGCTTTTCCTGCGCAGCAGGAGGATGTGGCTCCTTGGATTTGCTTGTGCCAAGCTGGACACCAGAGAAACAGCACCATCAGTTTGGGCTTGGGCTGAAAATGGCACCCCCGGCACTTTGGGGTTATTTTGGATGCTTAATTTGATGCAATTGGATTTGATTAACAGGTATTGATGGGAGAGGACAAAATTATTATTGAAATCTGTCATACCTAGGAACCTGTGAAGTCTCCTCGTTAATAAATCAGGGCTGGTGCTATTCATTACACAGCTATTATGGTTCACAAACCCGGTCAGGCTCTTTCCCCTCCGGCACACAGTGGCAGGTTAGTACCATTAAAAGCTGTGAGTGTTTCCAGCATGGAGCTGCTGCTGCCTCCAGAGAGAAAAGCCCTGGAACAGGACGGTGAGAAATGGCCTCACACTGTTAGGGTACCCCCAGCGCAGCTGAGGCCATGGGAGCTGCACCCCATGCTTGGACACAGATGGGGTACCCCATGCAGGGCAGTGATTTCAGAGGCTGGGAAGAGCAGGAAAGCTCCTTGCCTGAAATGCTGTTGTCTTTGGAGGCAGCAGAGGCTGCTCCCAGGAAAGGCTCTCACAGAAGGTGCTCCAGCATCTCCCATAGGATGTGGCTGTTGCACCCCCTATAAGATGCTCCCCACGCATGGGGCTGAAGCAGCCACCAGATGTGGGCACAACTGCCGCATTGATTTAAGTGCACCATCCACAGGCAGCTTCTCATCAGTTGTGACACGTAGAAAAGTTACAGAGCACCACATCTTGCTCTTCAGCAACACATTGACACAACTCAAAGGGAAAACAGGGAATGAAATGACTCGACGTAAGACTCCTGATGCATTTGTACCATTTTCAGCACGCTATCATAGCTCCGGAATGGGGATGTCAAATGGTTTCCTCTGAGCATTTTGTATGACTTTAAAAATGAAATGGGCTGTGCTGATGCCTTCAGATGTCTAATGGGTGATACGAGTGTAAAAATGCCGCTTCATGCTTGGAGATGTCGCTACAGTAAATCAATCCTATTTTCTCTGCTTATAAAAGGAAAATATTTTCTCAGGGCTACTTCAGCACAGAGGGAGGAGGGTTGGAGCTGGGTCTGCCTCGTGGTCCAGCTCAGTTGGCTCTTCCAGCCCATGGAGGATGCACAAGGGAGGCAGTGGCTGCAAGCCCCTGAATTTGCCTGCACTGCTCAGCACCCCAGTGCTGTTACATCCTGCCTTGCACAGGCTTCTGCACCATGTAGGTTATATCTGTTTTAAGCCCTTTGCAATAGCTTAGATGGAGCCAGGGGAAGCTTGACAGGTAGGTACAGTATTAAAAATGATCTATGATATTAAAAGGGGAAGAAAAAGGCCTCTAAAAGGCATGGAAGGGAACATGATTAACAGATCTGCTGTATGGAATGTTGGGTTTTGGGGAGAACAACTCTCCAAGCTTGTGATTTTTATGTCAACGCGATTGGTGCCACCAATAAATGCCAAGTCCTTGATAAAGCACGAGGTGTGTAGCACGTGTGTGTTACCCACAAGTGCAGGAGCCATGGGAGCCCCAGGGTCTGCAGAGACAGGGGAGTCCCCTTCGCAAAGGTGAAGCTTCCCAAAGGGCGCAAGGAGAAGGCCAGTGCCCAAGTGCTGGTCTGGAGCAGGAACAAGCGACGTTGCTGCTGAGGGGTGTGTAAGGATCCATCATCCCCTCAGCTCCCGAAAGCCTGGGTGCTGATCTGCAATGACTTACGTGTCCCGGTGACTAATGCAGACATAATCAGAATGGACCATAATCACTGCAGCAGTAAAGTGATCCCTGCATTTTCCTATTTACCAATCTTCAGCCTCTCCTTGTGACCTTTACTTTAAAATGTTTCAATATAAATAATGCACTTCTGTGAATATATACTTCTGATTATTTCCCAAAGCTCTGATTCTCCATGTGCGACGGTCCCTGAAGTGGTAATTTGTTCTCTTTCCTGGTAATTGCAATTTTAGAAATAGCTTTTTCAAATGCTCACAGCCTGATATCTTTTTAGAAGATATTTCCTTAATTTTCTTCTCCATGATAAAGTTGCTACCCCTGGTGGTGCATGTCCCGGGCAGCCAGGTCCAGGGCGGGGGGTATCTGGGGAGGTTCCCCATCACAGACCAAGAGGTTTGTGCCACCACAGGGGATCTCACCTTAGCTATTAGGGTATCTATTAGGAGCAATTTCACATTAACTGTTATTAATTCTAGTTGCCACTGAGATTCTGCAGGATGGGATATGTGCTAGCAATACACGGAGGGAAAGCAGCCCAGCAAGAGAGATGTTGGTGGGAGAATTAGTCAAAGGCCTGTGCTTTGAGCAGCTCATCCCCAAAGCACTGATTTTCAAGACCCACTTTGCTCTCTGTAATTAATCAAATGATCACTTCCACACACAGTGAACAGTTTGGGTGCAGTGGCAGCAACCAGAGGCTTTGCTGAGGAAGGACAGGGGGTCTCCACCCCTATGTCTCACTCCTTTTTCAGAGGGAAGACACCGATGGAGGGCTCTGCTCCCCAGCAAGGTCGGTTCTCCTTTCGGCAATGCCGCAGCCACAGGCTCTAACCTACTGTAACCAGTTCAGAGAAATTGTTGGTGATTAATTTAAGCTGAAGGTTAAGAGCCAACATAAGCTAGAAAGTCAATGACTAATCTATTAAGCTCCCCAGTAACTTAATTTACATGTTTTTAATGATTACTTCCTACCTGGGCACTCTGAAAACTAATTGGACTTGAATCGTTAAGTGCATTCAGAGGTGGACTCAAATTCATAAGTACCACTCAGGTCTGCTTTTAGATGCAAAAGAAAATCAACTTCGGCTCTGGGGGCTGCCAGCACACCTCATTGCTATGCAAATGCTGCTGCTTGCCTGGTTCCAGGGGTATCTGCTCTCTAATAACCAGGATGCATTAGCCTGGGGAGCCAGGCCTGCTGCACCCGCTGCCATTTAGGAATTAAAATCCCAATTAAGGACTTGATGCACTTCTTGAAAATTGAGTTTTTTCATCTATTGTAAAAGAAAAACCTGCTTGAGGCTTCAAATGGGGCTTGGGCCAAGCGTTGCTCCTAATTAGTCAGCGGTGTTCTGGCGTCCAAGGGAGCGGTGATGCTGGAGTGAGGGTTCATCCGCTATCAGGTCATGGGCTGGCCATGCCTCCTCCAGTTCAATTGCCCACTTCATCAGTGATGGTTGCAGCGTTCCTGCTCCCCCAGCTGACACCATCCTCTTGGAGCAGCAGGAAATAGGGATGTAATTCAGCTGCAGCATGGCATTGGCTGTGGGAAGCACAATGGGAAAGCTGGCCTCTTTTCCTGGCTTCCAAGATGGAGATGAATGCATCTGAAGGAAACCACAGGGCTGGGCAGGCAGGAGGAGACCCTACCGCACCACATCTGCTTCCTTGTGGCCTGCTCCGCATGCCTGCAAGGAAAACACAGCCTTTTCCAGGAGGATAATTGCTTGTAATTAGAAGGATCCAGTCCCAGCACCTCTATTAGTTATGGGTGCACCAGGGAAGATGCACATCCTGACCTCAGCAAGTGAGCAGGACTCCAGAGGTGCTGGTTCAACTCATCACCACAAGCACTTCAATTCCCAGCTGCAGCAAGGGGATAAGAGCAGGTCACACCTATTCATATGCCCATGGGAAAGAGGTTGTCATGCAGATCCTGACACCACATCATGGCGAAAGTGCCCAAAAACTGTGCAGGAGAAATAGCTTCGATGCCTTCTGCTTCTGTAGGCGCAAGGAAAGCTCTTGCTTTGAGGATACTGGCAGTGAGGGAGGGAATGTGGCTGGAATGAGAAGCACCTACTTAAGAGATAACATGAAAGCCCTTTTAATATAATTTAATGGCAAAAGGCAAAATGAGGCTTCGAGATGCAGCCATGGTTCCCTACTTAAGGCAAGGATGAACACTTGTCTTGGATCAATCCACATGAGGATGAGAAGAAAAATAGCAGCATGATATTTATTCCCTAAAAGGTCCAGCATCTTCCCACCAGTGCTGGGAAGTGGAATGAATTTACTTGGCAGCATGGGGCTGAGCTTGGAGGAGCACCACATGGAGCAAAGCAGGAGCCTTGGCTACATGGGACTCATCCCAGTAGGTCCCGGCGAGCAGCGGGATCGGTTCTGCCTCCAGAGCCCTGTGCTGCATCCCGCTCCATCGCTGCTCACACTGGGAATGCGACCAGCCGGCAGCCCCAGACAGCACAAGTGAATCGTAATGAAACTGAGAATTTCACAGTTTGCCATCAATTGATAGGCGAGCAAACAGAAGACTGTGCTTGTACCGGGGAAGCTGGCTCCCCCTAAAGAACAGTTCTTTTAATGAGGCTCATAATAATACTCATTAATTTGTGTATGTCTGAATGTGCAGGTTGGCAAATGAAGAGGGAAATAGCTTTGCATTGAGTCATACACCAGCAGCTTCCCCTGCTCCTTCCAGGCCTCAGGCGGGTCATTGGGAGTTTGTTTTACTGATAACACCAGGTTCTCAGCACACATGCAGTGGGATGCGCTGTGGAGCTGCCCCTCACCATCCCATGCTTCCCAGCATCCCTGCTGCTCCACTGGGAGCAGAGGGAGCCTTGCTGGAGCACACCAGGCTCCCCTCCAACAGTGATAGTGGCTCTGAAGGAGAGCACGGAGCTCCCTCGTGGTCCCCAGGGATGGAGCCTTTCACTGTGGGCTTTTTCATGATCTTGCAGCACAGGAGCTGTACAGCTGCTGTCTGCTCCCCTCCAACAGCAAGGAAATGATGCACCTGGGCCTGCAGCCAGCACACAGAGGATTTATGCTTTTCAAGGGCTTTTATTAACTTGACAACATATGGCTCTATCCTCAGAGCATCGCCTCCTCCCTCACAAGGCTGGTGAGAGCTCTCCTCTGCCCCTTTACCCTGGCTACGGGCAACCCTGTTTGGGTGAAACACCAAAGGCGAAATGGCCCTTTGGTGTTAATAAAATGACATGAAACTTTTCTTTTTCAACTTAAAATCATATTTAAACTTGCATATTTTCCTTGCACAGATGCAAACCCAGACTTTAAAAGTACTAAATATTAAGCATACTGAAAGATATTTTCTTTTCGGTATGTACCTGTATTTGAACAGGTACACCTGAGAACACATCGGCACAGGGCAGGTTTTGATGCCCACAGAGTTCTCCATGGAAACCCTCACAGATGATGTATTTCACACTACATCGGGGTACCTTCCACGCTGACAAGAATCAGCTCCTTAAAGAGCTGCACCCTGGAGAGGAGCTTGTGCTTTCTTTGCATTCACATCTATTCTTGCAGATGCCCAACATGACAACACAACAGTCCATCAGGGTCCCTTTGGACCTAGGGCTGCCTGAGCCTTTTCAATCGATGTACCCGTACAAGCCCCCGCTTGGAAAGCAGAGTTACGATTGATTTTTGTCTTCAAGATTCAGGCCACAATTGACTTCCCTCCGACAGAAGCTTTGCATCTAATGAAATGCAGAGATCCGCTTGGAAATGCGCTGCCAGTGGCCGTGGGGCAGGGAAAATTGCCCTCGTTTTTAAGCCTTTGAGTAACTTCAAGAGCGAACCCGAACGGCTGCAGGTGGCAGAGCAGGAGGGAGGTGGGGAGCAGCTTCCAGAAGCCATCCCTGCCAGGGAAAAGACCTTGCTGAGCGTTCCTGTGCCTCGGGATGTGTAGGAGGAATGTCTAATGATGTTGAACTTAAACCGGCTGGAAAAATGTCATACAGCTGCCTGGCTTTAGATGTGTCTCTTCCCTCTCCCAGCTAAAACACAACCGGGCGCACTGAGCCAAGTCCCTCCTTGCCTGCGGATAAGCCAAGACACCAGAGGCAATACCAGATCTCCCGCTGGCTGATGGGAGCAGGGACTCCCCAGGTCTTGGCTGGCTGGGAATGACATGGAAAGATGCACCGACCCCTGCACACCAGCAGCTCGGATGCTTCCTCATCCACGAACCACAGCTGTGGGAGCATTCAGGGCTCCCTTTGCAGGGAGCATTTAAGATGCTCTCAAGAGCCACCAGTGGAAGAAATCCCACTGATCCCTTCAAGGAAGGAACTGACTGCAGAAGCGCTGCTCCTAATTAGGCGGATGTGCACCGCTTTGCTGTGAGCCAGCACAGCAGAAGGATGCTGAGAACTGAGATTTATTCCTCTCTCCTCTGCACTTTAAAGTCCCCAATAGAACAAATCCCTTCAGTTTCCAGCACAAAAACCAGCTCGGCACTGCCTGAATCTTGGATCAGCATCGCAGCAACCATCAGATGCAGCCCTGCCTTTCCCTTCACTCTATTTCTTCCCTGGGGGAAGGACACCTCCCAAACCTTCAGACCTCAGTGTTAGCAATTAAAACCAACAGACTTCCAAGCCAGTGCTCCCCAGCCCAGAAAACCCAAACCCTGACCCACCTTGCGTCTCCAGAGCTGGCCTGGGGTGACCATGAGCAGCCTTCCTGCACATTCAGCAAACTCACTGTTCCTGGAAAATCCTCTTCCCTGCCCCACACTGGGGTTTTCCCGGCTCTCTGATCACTTTGCTGGTGGGAAAGGCTTTCTCCAGGGCAGCAGATCCCTGGGGATGCAAAGCGTAGCCACACACAGGAGCCTGCAGCCACCCCAACAGAGCTTTCCTCAGCAGCTTTCACCAGGTAGAGCAAAGCTCAGCAGGAGGATTGACTCCAGCTGAGCTGCCCTCACACCAGAGCCCTCTCCCTCCAGCCAAGAACCCTCCTGGGCTCTGCAGCAGCCCTTTATGGGTGAGCTGAGGGTGTGCTGAGTGCCTCAGCTGTGAGCATCCCCACCCTCCTGCCTCCAGGCTGACCTTCCCAGGGCTGGGAAAGGGCCTGTGCCCCTGTCCCAAGCCATCAGCTCGGGCTGTAGCAGACATTTGCACACACCAAGCACTGCTCCCCTGGCGCGATGCAACGCCTGGAGTGTTTTAATAACAGTGCTGGAAATGCCATCGGAAACTGAGGGACATTAGGAGTTGCCATTTACACGAACACGAAATGTTCCAAGTCGCTCGAGGCAAGACCCAAATAAGCCTTGTGCAAGCTGAAACGCCAGTGCTGGCATGGCTGTCTCGAGTCCAGCCCATCCCAGTGCCCGGAGCACGGCATCGCGGCACGTGGCATGGTCCAACCCTGCTGCATCCCATTCCACATTCCATCACATCTCCCATCCTCTTTGGACAACAGGATCAGCTTTCTCCTTCCCATACCCATTCATTTTCCAGACTTCTTCAATGTGGGCTCTGCTCCTGCATTCAGACCTGTTGGATGAGTTGGTTTACCCACGCGCCTGGAAGTGGGTACACAGGAGGCTACAGTGGCGTTTGAGTACTGTTGAGTGCTTTCAAGAAGATTACACCCGCTGAAGTAGTAATTAATGTTTGTTTTATTATGTTCTGGGGAATGATCGGCCAACAAGATAATTCAAATAAAGCAGAACATGTTCCGATTGAACCCTGTTTAAAGGCTGATTCATTGCAAACTGGCCCATGCAAAGGACTAATAATTAAGAGAAAAGGCACAAGTAGGAACATTCTTGCCATTTATCTGTCTTTTGTGTAATTAAAATGATGGAGATTATGGCTTAATGAATGGAAACTGGATGTGCTCTTGAGAGTTTTGCGTTGTGTATCTTGTTTTCCCACCAAGCAGTGTCTCTGACCATGTCCCTCCAGCCATGACCCAGCCTCAGGGCACAGTGGATCACCAAGGAACCATGGGGTGAATAAGGCGGCAGTGGTGGTGCCAGCAGCTCTCTCCAGACCTCAGAGAGGCAGTCCAGCCTGATTAATTCTTTCCTAATGTGTCATTAAATTATATACAGTGAAATTACTGTGTCCCATTTTATGGTGAATAAACCTCAATGAAGGCAGAACATCCCTTGGACTGAAAAACACCCACTTTTACCCTAGAGCTGTGTTGAGAGGTACAATGAGGTAAGATAAAACCCTGCTGCAGCTGGGGTCTGGGTTGCAGGATGCCACAGCCCAAGGCATCACTAGGTTATATGGCACAGCGGGACTTGCTGCCACTTTTCATTCCTTCCCCTTGTTTGCTGAATCTCAATTCCGCTGGATGAGGAGACAGAACTTCTCTCTATAGCACGGCACAGCTCGCTGGCTCGCCATGCCGTTCCGTGCCGCACAGGGACCGCGCGGTGTGCCACTTCAGTGCTGAGAAGAAAATTGCCCTCCATCTGCCGAAACACATCCTACCGCGTTTGCGTCTCTGATTAACTCAACAGGGGGTAATGTACCACCGAGCCCATGGAGGCAGAGCGGGGGAGTGGGTGCTGGTGGGGTGCCAGCATCGCCAGCCCCCCAGGGACCCTTCCTGCTGCGTGCCGGTGGAGCCACGCACGCCGGCTCCCACGCCGAGGGTGGCTTCCCACTCGTGCTCCTCAGGGAGCATCTTCCACAAGATGGAGCCTGTGGGCAGACGATGTGTGCCGGGAGGATGCTGGATGGGAGTGCTGTCTGTCTGTCTGTCTGTCCGGCTGCCCTGACACGCAGAGGTCTGTCTGTCCATCTGTCCCCCAAGCGCTGCCCAGAGAGCAATGCAGAACGACCTGTCTGCCCATCTGTCCGTCTCCCAGCTGGTGTCCAGACAGGGATGGAGAGCAGTTCTCTTGACTTGTCTCACCTTGCAATGCAAGCTGATCTTGGTCACGTATGTGCATGTGTCTCAGCATGTGTGCACATATATGTGCCCTCCCGCCCTAAGCACACACAGGAGCTGGTCCCAGGAGGAGCTGACAGCCCCGAGTCCAGGGATGCCAATACAATAAGCCAGCGACAGGCACAGCCTTTAACCACAGAGGACTTCTGCCTGCACTCAAGAGGCACAAAAACCTGCCCCGCAGGGTTGGTTTGGGTTTTGCATCCTTCACACGGCATGCTGAGGCTGCCTCAGTTTCCCCTCTTGCTCTGCAGGCTGTGGCTGCCGCAGAGGATCCCACATGGGGTGAATTAATCTTTAGGTATTGACGTCTCGCTGCTTCGCCAGTTAATCCTGAGAGGGAAATGCAAACCCAAGACGGATTAAAACAAATGCCAGAGCCTGAGGAGAAATGTCAGCAGCCTGGGGGGGCTGCAGGGGGCTGGTGCCCTGGGAAGGGCTTGTCGCCCTCTTCCACCTCCAGAAGAAACCTCTTCTGCTTGCACGGGGTTGGTTTGCATCTATGCTGGGGAGCCCTGGGAGAAAGGGTGGTCCTTCTTGACCTGAACTTCCAGCCACAGCATTCCCTGGCTTCAGTTATTCTGACTTTCCCTTTCGCTAGGAAAACCTGCAGCAGAGGGGAGGGCAGCGCCGCTTACTGTAAGCAGCTTGGGGAGAAAAATAGCATCGTGCTTCACGCCGTTTGCACATTATGCTAATGCACATCTGTTGAATGCCTCCTTCCCATCACGAATTCCAGCAGGTCCTTCCTCGTAAGTGGGAATTACTTCCATTTGCTGGTTTTTTAATTACTCGGAGCCTAGGAAAGTAGATCAGTTGGATGGTTTGGTTGCTGGCTGTGGCAGCCTGGTGATGCTCGGCACGGAGTGATGCCGAGGACAGGCAGTGAAGCCGGCGGTTGATCCCACAGAGTGGAGGCAGGGGTATCAGCATCGCTATGGCTCCTAACCTCATCTGACTCTGGGGAGCCCACCATGATGCTCAGCTCCTCCAGAGCATCCTGCCACCACCAGCGACATCGCCTTCAACAGGAGCAGATTTACATTGGGAAAGGAACTGGCCTTCCCTCCCATAAACCTGCCCAAACAAGCTCCATGCCAAAACACAGGCAAATGAGGTGAGGAAGGAATGGATCAATAAAACATTCAAGGAGCGAAAAAAAGAAGGACGAAATAATGAGCGCCTCATTTGTTTGCTTCCTTTACAGATCGTCTTAGAGGCAGGATAACAGGAGACAAACATCAAATAGCTGATAAAAAATAAATAGTTGGAGGGAAAAAAAACCTCACCTAACCACCAGCCGGGTAATCAGGATAACCAGGCAGAAATCCTTGTGCAAAGGTGGGAGAAGAGCCACGACTTTGCCTTTGGTTCAGCCGGACCATGTCAGGGTGCTGGCACACGGGGCAGCGGCGCGGTGGGATGGCAGTTCCTCATTAAAGCCAATATAAATGGAAAGAGGATTTGGAGAGTGAGAGGATACAGATAAGTGGTGACAGGGAATATGGAAACACGGCCTATTTCTGTCAGCCTGAGGAGATTGGTACGGCGTTCCCGGAGATGCAAAGACAACTGCTTTGATACAGGACGCTTGTGATGCCCAGGTTGGGATGGCAACACGGGCACCGTGCGGGTGTGCTGGAGCCTGGCCAGAGGATGCAGCACCGTGAGGTTGCCCTCAGAGCTCGTCCTTTCCTCCCCAGCACAGTCTTTCTCCTCTGCACACGTGGCTTTATTTAGCAAACACTTCCAGTGTGATGCTCACCTTCGCTGGGCCGAAGGCTGCTCGGCTGGTGGTGATTAATGAGCAAGACAATGACCTTCGCTCCTCCCTGTCACCCTTGAAACCCGCCTGATCACACATACTAAATGGAAACAAATTTCAAGGATTATGGGTTTTTTTAGTGTTCTCAGGTCTGTGCTGAAGCTCCTGCAGTGATTGGGCTGGATTTGAGGAGGATTTTTATTTGAACAATAGGTCAAATGTGAATTCACCTCACTCCAGACACAGGATATTAGCTCCAATTTTGGAGGCTTTTAGCCTTCTTGCAGAAACGGAAAAGAAAGAAAATCCTCACTGTCTAATTATGTTGGTTACAGGCAATCAGACTCTTAGTCATATTCTGATGACTTTTATTTGACACTGATTGATTCCACTTTAATAGCTGCCCTGAGCACTTTCTCCGGTCATGAGAAAAGAAGTTTTGGAGCTACATGGAGCACGATGGGCTTGGAGACGGCTGCTCTCCTCCTCCTGCACTTCGGAACCTCCTTCAAAGAGCATTGGCTGAGAACTGGGAATGCATTAAAGGAGACAGAGAGCCATCAAACGGAGCTGCTGTGTGAAATGCAGCTGGGTCTGGGCCCGAGTGTTGTGGGAGCAGGTTCCGTGGGGCTGTAGCACCAGTGTTGGAACAGTCCACCTGGAATTGACCTTCCAAAGAGGAGAGGAGCAGTAAAATACAGCTTTAAATATGTTCTAATATCTTTTACTGCACCTTAACAATTGTCTAGCTGATAGCGGAGCAGTGCTTACACGGAGAAGTTCGATGGAACTGATAAAAACTGATCAGCGTTTTTGAGACAGAAAGTGCATCAGTTTTGAACACAGATGTGGAATATACCACCATAGAAAGCATTATAGTTATGGCTCAACTGTCCTTGCCTGTTCACAGCACTCGTGGAGCTCTGCAGGGCCATGCCACCATTTCATGTGCTCTTCTCTGCACTCCCCCATGCCGGGCAGGAAAACCTCTCGCTGCCAAAAGGAGGGGGAAAAGTGGGGTGAAAATCCTTATTTTCTGAGCAAATGCTGATCCTTGTACACAGGGAAAACTCTGTCAAGTGGAGACACCAGGAGCTGGCCAGGCACTCCAGGGGGGAGGCAGCGATGCGAGGGCAGGCAGGCAAGAAGCATAGGGATATCCTAATATGGACAGAATCAAGAGGAAATCCTTCCTCTCTGACAGCCAGAATGCCACATTTTCAGACCTGTGTCATTCAAATGAGGAAAGGAGATAACCCTGGTGCTTTTAGGTACCTGTGTTTTTAAAAGCTGTACCTTTAGTACATTAATTGTCTTGTAATGCACCAATAGGTTGGGAACAATTCCAACTGTTCGGATACTGTGGTTTCCTGAGCTGTTGCAGAGTGTGGAAAGCCTTCTGCTCGTGGGATTTCCTTCTCACCTCCAAGGGGGAAAGGAGCAATACAACGACATACTGGGAACAGAGCAGCAGGTCCATCCATCCATCCATCCATCCATCCATCCATCCTCTTGTCCCTTCACGACCCCCCCCCCCATCTGCTTCTGCCTGATGAACACCAGCAGCTTTATAACAAAACACATCCTGAATCATTTAGGAATTTGGGCAAGCTGCTTGGATAGGGTAATTGAAACACAGAACACCACAGTGAAAATCCCTCCCGCCGTGTTTCAGTGGAGGGCTGGAAGCAGACGACCGCTTCCTTTGGCAGGGAAAGTGTCGGCAGGGTCAGGGCTGATGCGTTGTAAATCAGCGTCTCAGAAGGAATAGAACCTTGTGTTACTCAGCCTGCTCTTGCCAATTTGAAATTCATGTATTATTCTGCGCTCGCTGCTGTAGATGCTGCTCTTCAGGTGATAACATATTCTCTTTGGCATCCGAACTTCAGCGTGAAAGACAAACCGAACCACGCACTGCCTCTTTGGCATCGCCACACTGGGGATCCAAGAGATGTACTTTGGACCCAGGATTCTCTGGAGCCCCTTTGCTCCAGAGGCAGGATTTGACCAGACCCCAGCAGCATCTCCAGCCCCTGGCTGCAAACAGGCATCCCTGATGGCTGCATGAGAACATCTCTGGTGGCTGCACGCTGGCATTCCTGTCAGAGGCCAGAGGATGAGACGTGTAATAACCAGCCCCATTCTAAAAGTAATATCAAGTACTTTTGGTTATCTGCAGCTGGGAACACACCCAGCTTCAGATATTCCAGTCTGTGTAATTGAATTATTTAGCGGCTGGCATGGTGTGATGAAATAGGCTTTCTTCCTATTTTTAGGTCCCAATCTACAGGGCTGGAAATTACAGCCATTAAAATGTTCTATTAGTAATGATATATAAAGGGGACAAAACTGATCAGACTTTTCTAGTGCACATAGAGCATTAGGATATCATTAATTTTAATGATAGAGCCCCAAATTACAAAACTATTACAATCACACTTGAAGTTTCCAAAAGAGGGAGAATCATCCGAAATTATTGCTAATGAGTAAAAAAAATTTTAAATTATATTTAACAGACCTTAAAATGATGGCTGACATTGCCACGAGCTAATGATGGCTTTGGCTGTGTTTGTTTCCTGGTGCTGGCAAACCCAGTGTCCTGTGTGAGGAGGCAGCAAGGGGTGGCCAGGAGGATTCATGGAATGGTTGGGGATGGATTTGCCAGAAGCAGTTCTGGAGGGGAAGGGGGAAGAGGCCCTGTGCCTCCAGGGCTGCTGCAGGGCTTTGAGTCCACCACTTAGCCCTTGTTACGGGATTCCTGGAGAAGGCAGGTGTACTTGAGGACATGTACATGGTTTACCTGGGAGATGGGCGCCTCTTCCTTCCTTTTCAGGGTTAAAAACAGTTTCCAAGTCTATCAGCTGCTGAACAAAAGACATAATTACCAGCCCTATATGCTCTAAAGTAGAAGCAATTGAAGTCCTATGGAAGATTAGAGATTTTTATCTTGGTTTTCTTTTAAAGAATAAATGTCTGAGGAACAAAGTCCTTTGACAAAGTGGATGGGGGAGAAGAAGAAACTTGAAGAGATCCCTGAGCCTGGAGGCTGCGGGAGCTGCTCCTGTACCACCTGTGGGTGCAGGAGGGAGCCAGTGGCTGCTGATGGGACGCTGGGATCCTCCATCTATTGAGAAACACTTGCCATAATTCCACGAGCATTCCCTGACCCCAGAGCAGCGATGCACTGCAGACGCAGCCCGAGTCTCTCCGGAGCCGGGCTGTGAACAAGGAACAATTTACTGCCTTGCCCTTGAACGCTTCGGTCGCCTCTAACTCACCAAACCCTTGACTTCCTCGTGTAAAACTCTGTGTTATCCAAACCAAGTGCAAAGCATGCTGCCTGAGCTCAGGTCCCTCACTGTTGTGCTGCGCTTCATTTTGTTGAGATCACACAGAGCCAGAAGGAAAAAACCCCAGACAAACATAGGTTGATATTGGCGGGTGTGTTTCTACCTGTGCTCACCCGAGGGGGCAATTTCTCTCCTTTACTAAACCCATGTATTGTTACTGAGCTGGAGTCAAAGCACGGAAACATCTCCCAATGTTGGCTGGGTGATGCTGGGGGGTTCTAGCTTACCTCCTCCATTGCTGCTCCCATGGCCTCCCTGCATCCCCTCCTGCCTGCTTCCCAAAACCCTGTGGAGGTTTTAACCCACCAAAAGCCTGGGTCTGGGAGGCTTTGGTTCTTGGTGCCCCATGGCCAATGAGGCCAACGCACCAAAGGGAGACAAGGAAAAGCCTTACCTGCTGAATCCCCACTACTCCAGTTTGCTGGCTGCTGTCCCAAAGCTCTGCGAAATATCTCAGAGCAGGATGCCTAGAATAAATACATCAGCTTGTAATTGTCTATGCAACATTAAAACTATTTTCCAGGTACCTGATATCCAAGACGTTGCAATAAAAGGGTCAAAACCTCCTCAAATTCATTAGACCATCGCCTCAAAATCACTGCTTCATTAAAAGCTGTGGAGCCAGGCGATAATGGGAGGTGAAGCAGAGCCCTGGAGATTGGCTGCACGCACGATGCTGATAAATGGCTTCTCTGTGGCTATTCCAGAGCCGGCAAGGGGAAAAATGCCATCCCACGGTTGAACAAGCCTGGCGTTTAGTGCGACACCTCAGGAGCTGCCTCAGCCGGGATAAAACATCACTGCTGCTGCTGCTTGCAGGCTGCAATGTGACCTTTGGGAGAGGCGCTGCAAGAAAGCGTGCCGGGAGCCGGCAGTGCGGAGGGAATAGCCTGGGATCCAAAGTCCCTTTGTCGTTCAGTGTGGTCACTGGCCCCATGGCCTGGCCATCCCCACACACCCACCCCTTATCCTGGGCATTCAGTCCTTTGGCTGCCCCACCATGCACAGTGGGAGCCACAGCCTCAGGTTCTGCATCCCCAAAGAGTTTCCACTTAATTCAGCCTGATAGGCTCTGAATGCAGATCTGGGATGAGCCATACATAAGGGCCCCTTCCTGATGGATACGAGGGAGGGAGAAGACAGACGTTTTTCTCTGGCCAGGGTAATAGAGTCAGCAATTCCACTTGGCTAAGCACATGGCTTTTATGACATCCCTGCGCAGTGTTGAGCAAAACACCCAGAAGATGTATAACGCTATCTGTGGAGCAGTCTATTTCCTACATGGCAGCTAGCTATTTGAAAAGAAAGCACGTCAACACTTTGGAAAATAGGATGGTCCCCAAAGAGGAATTTTTGAGTGCTCACTTTGCAGCTTCCCAAAGAGCCGAGTTCATTGTGAGGAGCAGCAAGCACCGGGTGGCACGGACCTAACATGCAGATAATTTTAAGCAGACCCATGGTCCCAGCATAGTTGGAGGCATTACTGATACCCTTAAAAATTAAGTATCTGCTTAATCAAGTCTTTAACATTATTTTTGTTTTAATTTTTAACACCAAGATTGGCACCAGACTCGTTCCCAGCCTCCTCCTGTCCCTGCAAGGGACCTGTAGCCATGGGTCCCACTGTTCCCCACTGTCCTGGGGCTCTTCCTTAGGGTCACAGCTCTGCCACCAGTGTGTTCCGTGCTTGCCCTTGTCTCACAACACCAAAGTGATTCTTGGTGTTTGGAAAGCAGAGGCTGAGATGAATGCGCCTCACTCAAGCACGTCCTTCATGAGGTAGGGGGGCAAAGATGATGTTCTGGAGGATGCATGTGGAGAGGAGCTGGTCTCTCGGAAGGAGAGACATCCCCAGTAGTCAGGGGGAGAAAGGAAAGTGCAAGACCTGCCCTCCTGAATCTCAGCCCCTGCAGCCACATGAGCCTGAGCAGCCCGGCCACCAGTGGTTGGAAAAAAGGGGTCCGGGATGCTGGGACACTCACAGAGATGACGGTGCTCCCACGGTGAGCCTGGTCTCACCAAAGGCTGGCAAAGGGCATCTGGGAGTGCTGGTTCAGAGCAGCGCAAAGGGCTTTTCATCCAGTTTTTCACTCATTTTGCTCAGGTAATGCTCTCTCTGCCTGTAGTTGTCAAAACCCCTCTCCCAGCATCCTTCCCTGTGGTGCTGCGCGACCTCCCAGCAGCGCTGGCGTCCTTGGCAGGGAAGGAAAACATCAGCATCCTCCTCATGCCCTTGTCTCTGCTGAAATCCATGCTAAAGCTGACTTCCACGTGAGATTCAGCCGCTGCTGTGTCCCTCCCTCTCCTGGAAGCTATAGATGCCAGATGGAGCAGCCTTGGTGGATCACAAGCCTTTGGTCTGGATCCGCTCCGGTTTGCTGCCTCATGAGCTCCGGGATACCCGTAAATTCAGTCTGAGCTTCTCCAAATCTATTTGCTTGATCAGATTTATGTAGCGATTCCAGGACGAGGTGAATAATGAAAACGACTCATGAATATTTCATTCTTATAAATCACGTAATTCATATCTATTCACAAATATTTGCTTTGCCTTATAAAGCAGATGAATAATTTACAGAAATACGCAGCAAATATTTTAAAGGAAATATGAAATCCGTTGACTACATTAATCAACAAATATTATTCAACTTACATTGGTTTAGCTTGCTGACAGATAAATTCTCTGTTTACGAGAGGAGCAGGTGACATTTCCTGTATTAAAACATGAGAACACGAAGCTCATTTCTTCCTACGACAGAGGGATTTTCATGCTTCCCTGCTCAGTCCAGGCAGGAGACTCATCCACAGCTCCGGGAGCCTCTTCCTGCTCCACGGTTGCGTTCTGGGGAGACCAAAAGGCTTCTGGAGCAAGTGCTGGACCCAGACCCTTGGTTCCAGCAACAGAGTCCATGCCCTGGGCAGGCATCCACAAAGAACCATCTTCCTGCATCCCCTTCTTGCCGCCTGAGAAGAGGGTACAGGGGCTTCACCCTCTACAGCACATGGTGCTCCAGCTTTTTGTCCCATTCCCTGCTAATACAAAGTGCATAAACCCCATTGTTTGGCAGTGGTTGCGGTTCCTTCATGCTGAGGAAGCAGGTTTTTATCTGTATGACAGCACAGAGCACTCTCCTGCCACCACAAAACTCATACGGATGCATCTCCTGCTACCACGTGGTGTGGAGGAGCTGCCTCTACTCACAGCATTGGGGCCTGTTACAAAAATGCCTTTGCCCATGAACGCCAGAGCCGGGGGCTGAGCCCCAAACATTTCCCAAGTCACCCAGATGCCCTGGGCACAGTCACAACATGAAGCACGGGATCACCAGATTTGTCTTAGCAGATGGGCTGTATAGAGAGATGGGCTGAAACAGGAGCTTGTTGCTGCCACTTCTACCAAAGAAGTATTTTTATCTAGAGAAAAAACGGTGCCTCAGGGGGTTTTTTTAATTATTTCCTTGCTTTTTCAGTCTTGTTTTGATAACGGGGCTTGGCTGCACCAGCCGGATCAATCACTGCAAACACTTCCTTAGCAGCTAAAAGGGAGATAGAGGAAGCCACTTTTGGCGTTCTTGTTTTCCACAGCAAGGGAAAATACGCAGGATCATCCCTCTGATCCCTGCCATCTCCCCCGGCCCTGGCCATCCCATAAGCCATGGCTGTGGTGTGGACATACTGGCTTTTCTTGGCCATCAACTCTGATAATAAGCAGCAAATAAACTGTTAAATTTCCTAATTTTACAGTAATTCCCCCAATTATTCAGCTTTTTTAAAAGTCAGCTGCTTAAACAGAGTATTAAGCGAGTGCATTAATCCACCTGTATTTGGATGATAAAGTGATTAATCCCATGTATTTACATACTGTGATGGTTTGGTGATGAGTGCCCTGACGTTGGTGGGGGCTTTGCCAAGCGTTGTCCTGAAAAGTGCTCGATCCCCTCAGCAGGCACCAGGGATGCAGGGGACAGGCAGAGCATCCATCACCTCCTGAGAAGGTCACCTCCGCCACTCCATATTCATCCATCAAACAGCTTCATTGCAGGGGCCCCACAGCAAAGGTTTCACATCTCTGCTTCACCTCGTCTGTTCGGTCCCAGGAACCACTCCAGTGATGGAAGCGGAGCGGATGGACAGGGCTGGAGGCACTTCACATGAGCACATCACATCCACGCCAAGCGAGGCAGCCCCTGTCAGGCAGGAACGAAGGTTAAAAGGACATTGTCAGCTCAGTTCTGCAACCCAAATACCAAAGCAAGTGAAATTGGAAAACCCGACTGACAGAGCTGCAGAGGGCAAAAGAGAGGGCAAAGGCATCGAGACCCCCCTCTGCCACCTTGAAGGCAGCAATCGTTGCTCTGATAAGGAGCTGAAATGGCTGAGGCACTCAAAAACCAGGCTTTGGTACCTTTCCACATGGGAAACTGGGATTTGGAGAGCAAGAGTGGGGTCTGCCACCATCTCCTCTACCTTTGCAGTGCAGACACGTGTCTGCACTGTCTTAGCTTGTCTTAGCTTGCTTGCTAAGACAAGCGAGGAAGGGACAGGACAGCTTTGTGATGCCTCAACTAAACACAGCTTCTTAGAGACCTCCCCAGCCTGATTTAAGCGGAAATTGGGCACAAAGGTGGGGGTTTGAGGCAGATCCTTGAGGAACGGGGCCAAAGCCAGTGCAGATCCCAGCATACCTGCGTGCTGGTTTCTGCACCCCAAAGTGAGCAAAACCTACTGCCCCTTTTTAGTATTCCTGCCGTTCACAGAGCATCTCCCAAACTATTCACCTGTAACATCTGTAGGCCTATTAAGAGGGAAATACAATTTCATAGTCACAGATAAGAGATTAGACAGATCAATTGCTCCCTGAGCAACGGGCCGAGGAAAAACTCCTTTCCAAATTGCAGCGTGGAAGGTTTTTTATTCTCTTGGCTGATTGAGCTGTGGGTCCTGCCACCAGCTCTGCTGGTCGTGTTCTCATTAAGGGAGGAAGGAGTTCGTGTGCTCAATGTTAAGGTACCCAGTGGGCAGCCAGGGGACCTGGCATTCAGGGATCATATGGGGGGAAACAGGGTGATTCCCCCCCAGCACCCAGATGTCCCCCACTTCCAGACCCCCTTTCCCACCTCAGGGGTTTGAGTCTGGATGTTTTACACCCATTTTGGTGCAGGGAGCAGCGCAGTGTGCCGGCACAGAGCATGTGGTGCGTTGCGACAGGGACTGTTACCATACAACGTGACACGCTGTGCTAGGCTGGAAGAAGAGAGGCTGTCAAAACATTTAGCAGCAGAGGTAAATTGAATCCACTGCATCCACAGATGAGGAATTCTGCACAATGGCTCTCGAAAGACCTCAAATAAAGTGAAAAGTGGAGCTACAGAGGCAGGCAGAGCCATATATCCCTGTGTGTGCATGGTCATGACCCATGGCTGGCAGGAGGCAGGAGCATGGTCCTATGGCCCCTCACGATGCCATCAGCGAAGAGCATCACTGATACCCACTGCAGCTACCAGGGGAGCCAGTGAGGTGGGTGCAAAGGGGGGAAAGGGCTGGGAAAACACAGGGACATGGCCCCAAGGGTTCCCGGGATGGTCAGGGGGCACTGTTCCCCCTGGATCTTTGGGAAGGAGCAGGACCCGAGCCATCCCCCGGAACTCCTCAAACCTGCCTGTGGCAGCCCTGTGTCAGAGAACCCTGAATTATTTATAGCCTGTTATCATCCCCCAGGTATTATTTGTGTAACCATTAGTTTCTGTAAAGTGTATGAAAGCAGCTGTAAAATACCAAGCATCTCCTCACCTCAACTGGGAGCTGATTATTTTCCTGCCTGATTTACCAAGCTCCATCTCAGAGACTTAACCCTTTGCAGCCATCACCAGCGAAGGGGTGTGAGCACTTTGGTACGTTATCAGCCCTCAGCATTGGCCCCTTTGAAAGGACCCAAGCATCAGCTGCTAGGACAGCATTGGATTGTTTGCTCCTGCACTGGAAGCTTCTGTCCAAACAGGAGAAGCTCTTGACTGGCTCATCTCTGGATAAATATGTTCTTAAAAACCTGATTTATTCAGCAGTATAATGAATGCAGTGCCTTTTAAATGTGACAGTGGGGAAAATACATGGGCCTTCTGCAGGCTTAAATGTCATCTGTAAAGATCAGGCTTTCTCCTCCCTCCCTCGCACTCATGGGCCATCCTTTGATTTACTGGGTTTTAGAGGGGCTTGGGGCTGCAGAGCCAGCACAGCTCTGGGACACAGTGTCCTGCAGCCCCAGCACTGCCCTAAGGAAGGGGAATAGCAATCAGGGGAAGAGGGTTTGGCATGTGGGAAGCAGAACCCCCAGAGCTCAGCAGGCTGCCGGGGGAATGATGTCTCATTGGGGTGCCCAGGTGGCGGGAATGTGGCTCTTTTTGTGCCCAAGTCAGCAAAACAGAACAGAATTACACTTCAATGTAAATTTAGAGCCAACCAGAAAATAAAATAGAAGCAACAAAGTGGACTAGAAAATAGCCCTTCAACTCACTTAGTGCAGGCACGATGAGAGGCTCAGACAAGCTGGAGAAATTACTCTGGAAAACGAGCACTCCAGAAACCAAACAAACTGCTCCAAAGACACAGAAAATTACCTTCGTATTGATCACAGGCACTGAACCAAACCAATAATGCACACATCCCTGCACCAGCACTGCACCAAACACCCCAAACTGAGCGTTTACCTCCCATGGAGGAATGAGGAGCCTTTAGAAACATGCAGAAGAGAAGGCACCACAGAGGGAAACTCAAGCCTCCACACAGGTTTAGGCGCAGGTAGCCAAGGGGGGACAGCATCCACAGACACTGCTGACGTGGCCGAAAGGAGAACCAGTGTAAAACCTGGATTTCCAGCTTCTAGTGCCAAGGGAGAGCCATAGGGATCAATGCTGCAGAGAGGCAATGCATGTTCCAAGGTACCTTTACCAGCGCAGCTCAGCTTTGCTTCCAGCAGCGGCAGGAAGGGGATGCCCTTGGTCCACTGGGCATCGCTGCCCCAGGATCAGATCCCTGGACACCCGCTGAGGAAGGGCCCTGCCAAAAGCAGCAGCTGGGACGCTGTAAAAAATGAGGGGGGAAAAAAAATGAACGTGTTTTTCTTTCAGCTTATTGAACCAACTGTAGTAAAAACTTCACGTTTAATATGCATGACCCGCTCCGTGCTCTCCACTCTAATAGATTGGTGGAACGTCTCGCGCAGCTAAATCATCAGGGGGTGGATGGAACACAAGGGGCCAGTTGTAAATGCGAGGGGGAAAAAAAATTAAACTAGGCGCATAAAGCACGAACCAATTTTCTCATCTTGGCCAACAGATTTTAAATGGGAAAACTGATCGCGGAGCAGCGCCGAGAGCATGAAGAGTTCGGGAGTTCCTGGATCTGTATGAAGGGCAAGGCGTGACGAGCACTCCCAGGAACGCGATCGAGAGCATGAGCCTTTATCTGCTGCTACATTAAAACCCTGCTGCTGAACACGATGCTTTTCAGAGCCCTGTTTAAAGGTGTGTTGTAGCTTTGCTGCCTCCTAATTACCTCCTATGTTCTGCATAATTTTTGTTTTTCATTTCAGATGGGAAACACCATAAACTCGCTAATTAATTACTCTTTAGCCCTGGCGTATCAGCTGAAGCGCATGCTTCACTATGCAACCTCCCCATGGCACTCCATGGGGATCATCTTCTGCGCCCCACTGAAATCCCTGGAAAACAAAGGAAGAAGAGGACAAGGAGCTGGGTCCTGGTTTTTGGCATTGGCAGCAGTTGTTCATACAATCCCACCTCGCTCTGTGCTGTGCCTGGCTTTTAGAAGCAGAAACTACCGTGGAGGTGACAGTAACTGGTGATTGATGGACTTCATATTTCAAAAGCCCATGAGCTGTCAAAGGGAAGATGTTTAGAGAATCTAAAGCAGCTCCAAGTACCACCAGGGCTGGAGCAGGATACAAATAATACAATCAAAAGACAAAAAGGAAGAGGAAGGAGCTGGCACTGACCAAACACCAGCCAGCTCCCCAGCCAGCTCCCAAACCCACCATCCCAGTCTTGTTCCCAAAGTTTCCAGAAGGCTCTGAAGGTTTTGACAGCCAGCCCTTCCCTCTCTGCTCCTCCTCATTCTTCTGCTGTCTCCTTTCACACTGAAAACCTCAGCTCAGGTTTGCTTGATCCTATCACAGTCTGTGTCTGATGATGGTTAAAGGCAGGGCAGGGTGATGAAACCAGGGGGGAAGAAAACCCAAGTGAAAGCTCGCGCTGCCCGGGCAGGTGAGTGAATCACTGCTTGGCACACAGAGCTGGAAATCCTTGCTGTGTTTTGCATTTAGAAATCACTTGTGTTTTCATTAACTTCAAAAGCAAACAGGCAAATGTAAATGTTAGGATTTCAAATGGAAACACACCGATGTGAAAACAACGAGAGGTTTCATTTCCTTTAACTCCTGGGGAATGCCTGCTGGTGGGAAGGTGGGAAGCTCAGCCCTGTTGGTAGAAGCAGGGGGGTTCATGGCTGCATGGTGCATCCCCTGTCCAGGGGTCCACCCTTGTCCAGTCCCCTCCTGGTACCCATCACCCTGCACCATGTGCTGCCAGAGCCCCAGGAAGCTGTTTGTGCCCCTCACGCTCCATCAATCATTTTTTCATAGAGTTGGAAGATTATAGCTTCTTATACACTACCTCCAGTCCAGCTTGTCATGGGAAAACTCCGGGGAGAAATTCACAGAGATGTATTAAAGCCATCCAACACTTTCTCCATGGCAACTGGGACCGGTGCAAATCCCATCAGCCCTGCCTGGAGCGGGATGAGAGCTCCTCTGCAGCTCTTCCAGGCACCCAGATACCAGCAGATAGAGGGGAAACGTCTCCATTAGCTCAAGATGCCTCCCAGCTATAACACACAGTAACATTTGATTAACGCTGAAGCACTTATCACTTAGGAAATACATTTGTCTGAGGCTCCCCAGCAACTCACACTTACCCTGGCCTTTTCTTTGCTCATCTGAGAGATCCTATATGAACACACTGAGTGTGTTCATATCCCTGAGTGCCCGAGCAGATGGGAAAGAGAAGGGATGCGGCTGGGCAGAGCACAGTCACAGCCACACGCAGGACACCACTGAATTGCCTGACAGAGATCAAATGAGAGCATGTTTATAACGATGCATAATTAATAACACTATTACTAGTGTTCAGAGCCTTGATCTTTCTTTGCCATCCTGCCCTCAGCCCCGGGAGCCTCCAGATGAAGGGGGAGATTGGAGCTCCTGCAGCAAGGAGCAGATTTCAAGTGTTTAATACTAAAAGTTACAGCCATGGAAGGTCTTTAAAAATAGCCCGAAGTCTGTGCACAGACGACACTGCGGGTGAGAGGGATGTCCTACATTTCCCAGCTTGCTTAATCCCTCAGACTGATGACAAAATCCCCACTCATCCCCCTGGTATGAGCTCCCCGTTCCATCTCCAAGAACCTTGCCCACAATTAAGGACTTCACCTTCCCCAGCACTTGCCTCAGGCTGGTTTTAGCCAGTGCAGCGGCATGCGACTGCATCCGCTGTGCTGCTTGTGTAAACCAAGGGGAACAAGGGGACGAGGAGCAGGGCTTTGCTGATGTATCCAGCCCAAAGCCTTCCTCTCTGAAGAAAAACAGTTGTTTGAGCCACTGGAGCGAATCTGCAGCGAATCTGCAGCTGTATTTCAACTCAACCCACCACCAAACTGCGAGGGAGCCAAACCCTTTGAAGTCTGCCATGTCCAATCCATTATTAATCACTGTAAATCTGGTATAATCTCTACAAGCATATTCCGCTCCCTACAAATAGGCTGGTGCCAACTTGCTCTAATAAATCCTGCGTCAGGGCAGCTATTGTATCTCCTCTTCATGCAGCATTTCCCAGCAGAAACATTTAAACAATAACAATCTGTATTTGGTGCAGTCACTTTTGTTTTAGAAGACTACGGTCTAACAGATTTAGAGCTTACAGAAAGGCTTGGATTTATGGCATGGTTTCTTCCCGATGCTTTTTTGTTTCCAATAATCCCTGTGAAGCGCTAAATGTCTCCATTTGGGTTCCTAACTTCGTGGGTTCCTAACAGCAAGAAAACTGTTCTTCTTCCTACCTCAAACTTCAGGGCTAATTCTCAATGTTCTATGGAGAAGGAGCATTGCTAAAAGGTGACTGAGCATCTAAAAACGACCCGCTGGTATCTCTAGAGAGCTGGGGTGGTCCATAGAGAAAGAGAGGAAGGATATACATGCACGAGTGAGGAATTTCACAGAGTTAACAAAAGCTGGTGAGTTACCTTTGTGAAGCAGACATTGAGGGTGAAGATGAAGCTTGATGAGTCCTTCCCCTGCAATGATGAGCTTTTCACACAGCCTGCAAGGAAAGTGTTTGCTGCTCGGTGCCTGGGAGGAAATGCAATGCTGCTGTGGGAAAGGGAACACAGGCAAGAGAGGCAAAAAAAAAAAAAATCAAACCCAAAATAGACACCAGTTCTTTCTTTCTGTCCAGAAAGAACCAAACACAATGGTGAGAAAACTGACCCCCAATTGTACAGGGAGGGCTATGCAAAGGGAGGAGGTTTGAACCAGGGGCTGCCACACAACACATATATAAGCCAGAGCTGTGTATATAAACTGCTGGAGATTTACCAACACTTACTTTGCTCTGGTCTATATCAGACAGATCCTAATTTGTGTGAGCACCTGCTGATGTTTGCTTTGAGGAAGAGAGAAGCTTTGAGCTCTGACAGAGACTCTGATGTCTCCCAGATGCACAAAACTTCTCCCACAAGAGTCTGTGGCTTCAACATGTGGCTCCATGTACATCAGGCTCTTGTGGGTGCCAGCACTGGAGCCCTTCTCCATGCTGGCAAACGTCAGCACCAAACAGCTCTGGGCTGCCTGGCTGCCAAGGAGCAGGGAAGAAGCTCAGGCTGCTCCTGTAGGATGCTCTGCGGGATTCCTGGAACTGAGGGCACAGCAGCTGGCCCCCGGGATGCTCATCCCTGCTGTCACCCATAGGCTGGCTGCCAGGTCCTTATAGCAGGGTTTGGTCAGCATGGTGCCTGAGGATGCTCACCGCAGGCCTCCATGGTGTGAGCCCAAGCAGCCAGGAGAAGGAGCTGTGAAGGCTGTTAGTCCAACCGACAGCCTGTTTTCTCTCTTGCTGACAAACGAGTTGCAGCTCCAAAAGCAATTTAGCCTGGGAATAAACATCCAAGTACCCATTGCTAAGGCTGTGGCACTAAATGAGCAAAGCAGAGGGAGGCTGCAGCAAACTCAGCTTCCAGACACTTGGTTTTCACTTGACTTCCTCCGCTGGCAGCTCGCAGTGACTAAATGCTCTCCAAGAGGAGCAGCTCTTTCCTTCCCGTGCCAAGGACTCTGGCCAGAAAACCCTTTTTCCCCTCCCCTGGTGCTGCTCATTAATTTTGTTTGTTTTCTTTTTTTAAGGCTTTTGCTGGTTTCCCAATTAGGACATGGTCAAAAAAAGAAAAGCAAAACATAAGGCACAGAGAACTTGGCTGGATCCCTGGTGTGGGCAGGGGGGATTGCTGAGATGCTTAAACCCTGGGTTTGGGATGGCACAGGCAGCCAGGCCACCTCAACTTCACCTTCCTCCTCCTCCCACCAGCGTAATCATGTAATGCCTTGCCCACGCTAATAAATCAGCAATAAAAGTGCTCTGGGAACTCACTTTAAACCACTTCATTTCAATGTTTCCGACAGAGTTGCCACAGAAGCTGAGGAACCAACAATGCAGTTTCCTACCAGGGAAGCGGTGAGATATCAGGCATAAATTACACTTAAATGCCACACAGATAATGAGGCTGCACCCGTGAAGATTCCTCTCCCCTTTTGTGGCATTGAAAAGGCTCAAGACAGTGACCTGACACAGGAGCTGTCATGGCACAACCTTTCCTGTAGGATCAGGCCTCACCGGAGGTGTTTCCCTCCACCAACACCGGCTACCAAACTCTGGAGCTGCGCTTTCCTCCCTCCTGCCCCAACCTCTGCAGCTCTGAGGCTGAAACATGTGTCTAACAACAGGAAATCAGCATGTTAATGTTCACCTTTTGGAAAGCAGTTGGACACAGCACTTCCAGCGACAAAGGGTATTAATTTCAGTGCTTGTAAGAGACGTCCGAGGCAGTTTCCATCATTATCAGGGACACACAGTGGAGCTGGTGTGAGCTGTCTGCTGGGAGCCAAGAGCAAAAAGAGTCTATTTTGTATTTTGCTTTTTTCATTTACAAAAAGAATAAGACACCCCGTGTGCCTGCTCCCTGCGAGCAGCTTTCTAACAGAGTTCACCATTTCTATCTGCTTCCCTGTATTTAGAGTCTCTCTCTAAGCCTGTTGTGAGCAGTGATTTTGCTAAATAAACTGCCAGGGGCATTCCCGTCACTTCATTACAAAGTTCGCGCATGACCCCCAGGATCAGACTTTCTAATGGCTCAAATCAGGCTTCACGGCAGTGCCTCGAGTGAAGTGAGGACTAATTGCATCTCTTGGGGCTCCACCACATCCCGCCCTCCTCCCTGATTGCAAGCAGCTCATTAGTTTGCTTCTGCAAGCCCAGCACCCCTGTATGGGGCTGGCTGGTGGGGAGTGGGGACATGGTGTTGCACATCCCCACCATGCTCTGCCCTTGCCTTTGCATCACCCTGACCCACACTGCTGCTCTGGGCCCTCATGCCAAGGCACAGGCAGGTATTTGGCCAGGTTTGATGTCCCAGGCACACGATACGGTCCGGGGGTTGGTTAAGGCTTGCAGACACGTTGGACATGGACCAGCATCACTTCTGCCAGGGCAGGGTGAGGAAGGGGGGGGATAAAGGCATCCCTTCATCCAGGGGTGCCACTTTGCAAGGGCACACGCCAGCTCTTTCTTGGCACTTCCCAACATTTATGTGCAGAAGGAAATGAAAGGAAGGCTCCGGTAACGACATGAGATTGGCTGCAGTAACAAGCTTCTCCAAAAATACCTTTCCTCCGCTGGAGGTGTTCTATTTTTAGAGCTATGAAGCATCATGCTGACAAGCATTGGGGTCAAAGCTTACCTTTAAACTCTGAAACTCCTTTGCCCTTGCACAGGCACCTTGGTGTCTCAGATGGATCTCAACTGTGATGACACACAGCAGCTCCATGAGCAAGACTCGGCTTCTCCTATTGCTCCTACTGCTCAGCAGGGTGAGTTAGGACATGACCGGGCACCCTCCATCCAACAGATCCCTTTCTTCTTTACCTTGAGCAGTTGACACGTGTCTATGGAAACGATTGATAACTTAAAACCCCACAATGAGATCTCCAGGCAAGGAAATCTGTCCCTTTTGTAGAGGAGATGTCAGTGTTCAGGCATAGAAGTAACTCCCTGGATGTCAGGATCCTTTTCCCCTGCTCCAACAGATGCAGCAAATAGGGATGGTTAATTAAATTACCGCAGACCTGGGAGCTGCTCGGCAGCAATGGAAACAGGGGAGCTGCCAGTCAGGGCTGTAGCACAACCACGTCTGCACAGAGAGCGACAGAATGGAGCACTTGGTGTAAAATTAAAGCCCCGGCAGCTCTATCAGCACAAGAAAAGCCGTCATTTGCATGTTAAAACACCTCAGCTTGCAGCAGCAATTTCCCTCTTTGTAGCTTTCTTGGTTTACACAGGATAATGCAATGAAGCTCTTTATCTGCGATACCTCTTCAAAAATGTGATAGGACTTTTTTCCCCCCTAAACCTACACATCTTATGCAGAAAGTCTTCCCACTGAGACATCTAAATACCTGCTGCCAACAGCTCTTAAAAGAGCTTTTTAACCATGAAGGTTCAAAAGGAGATGCCTGCTTATGGCATAAACCCACCCAGCTGCAGGCAGCCACTTCTGAGTGTCCCAGCCCTGAAATTAGTTGCATCCACTCTGCTTGCCATGTTCATGACAATCACTAAAATAGTGGGAATGCATTTTCCTGACTGACACGGAATCCTCTTTCCCCAGTAATGATCCCCGAGACATCAGCAGCCTCCTTACATGTCTCCATTTATACCAATGGGATCAATGTGTCTCTGATAATGCTCCTTATAATTTTCCAGTTGCTCTGATTACTGCCTGACAGCTTTCCTGTTCGCCCAAATCAAAACACAATCTCTGCTGACTTCCCTTAACAAGATCCTGCATCACTTCCTTCAGGAACAAGCAAATTAGCTCATAGGGGAAAAAACGTTGCTGTCAACCTGGTTCTGAGATCTGGCAGCAGATGATATCAAATTTGAGTAATGTGTGACATTTACTTTTAAAGTGTCCTCTTGTCTGAAGAGGAAAGAGAATTAAAGTGCAAACGACTTGATTGGTCCCTTGCAAGGGGCTGCCTGGCAGATACAGCCTTGACTGGTGCCTCTGCAATGAAGCACAGATCAAACCCAGCAGAGACATGAGCATGTGCCTGGTTGTGACACCCGGTACCCATCCCACCACGCTGCTGCCTGACATTTCATGCTTTGCTCACCAATTCTGCTGGTTCCTGGTCTGCTCCTGTCTTTTCCCACACCATGTTCCCACAGGAGTAGCTCCAGGCCAGGCTGGGCTGTGATATTCCCAAGGGCCACAACATCCTCACCAGCATGCAGTGGGGCAACCTGGTGTTCTGCTGCTGCAGAGCAAGGACCCGGTTTCCCTGGAGGCCCTCCTGTTATCACCCACTTTGTAAGATATTCCCTCCTTTCTTACCTAGGGCCAGTTCAAAGCAGATAGGAAAATGCAGCTTTCCCTGGGCTCGCAGACTTTGCTTTGTGAGGAGCAAGGCTGCCCTACTCTGGAATAACACAGAGAAAAAGAAAAGCCATGCACCTCTGATGAGGTGATTTATAACTTCCATCAAAGCAGGTTCATCTGCAGCTGAGCTCAATTTCTGCAGGGAGCTGCACCCACCCTGCCTGGCTGGGCTCCCATCGGATTCCCATCCTCAGCTGGGAATCGTCACCCTGCTCCATGCTGGAGGGGTGCTGTTTGGGGTGCTTCAACAGGTGATTCTATGTACTCCATTATGTGGAGTATTTTGAGTTCCTTGTCCACTGACACAAAAGTAATCTGTTTGTAAGTAACATCCATAATCTGCTTAACATAAGTAATGAACCTCCTCTTATTTGCACTTGACAGTGTTTATTACTTCTTTTATTGTGCACAAATCTTCCACCAAGCTCAATGAAAAAGGCTTGCTGGATTTAGTTCTTCCCAAATCCCCACATGCCGTGCACTCTGCCATGGGTCATAATGATGTGAAAAGCATTTTCATGTAATGACAGGACAAGGGGAATGGCTTTAACCTGCCAGAGGGGAGACTGAGATGAGCTCTTAGGCAGAAGCTCTTCCCTGTGAGGGTGCTGAGGTGCTGGCACAGGGTGCCCAGAGAAGCTGTGGCTGCCCCATCCCTGGCAGTGTTCAAGGCCAGGTTGGACACAGGGGCTTGGAGCAACCTGCTCTAGTGGAAGGTGTCCCTGCCCGTGGCAGGGGTTGGAGCTGGATGAGCTGTAAGGTCCTTTCAACCCAAACTGTTCTATGATTTCTGAAAGTTGCACCACAACAGGTATTGAGAGAAATGTTATCACTGCTGTCACCTCCCAAGGACCTGAGCTGCTATATCCCACACCTAACAGTGTAAAACAGCTAGGGCTGATAGCAGGAACAGAGCTGGGATGTTTGGGAATGCCAGTAGAAGTAAGGAACTCCATTTGTGGGAGGCTCGACGCAGTGCTGACTGCTCCGGCACACCAGCGCTGCTCAAGGAACATGCGTTTTCCATCAATGCAAATCATTCACTCGCATTAGAAAATGAAATTATTTCCATTTATACATGTTTAATGAGACTTTCTGAAGTGTATAATGCAGCGAATGCTTCCAGGCTGGGAGCAGGCATCTGGAGCTGGAGCTGACGGGGTCTGTGCACCGCTGGAGCCTGACCTGCAGCCACCTCTCCACCATCCCTCCCTTGGCTCTTCTTTCCCGGCAGCAACCGGGTGGGACAGCACAAGCTGCAAGACTGAAACTCACTCATTCATTAACAAGCTGTTCAATAATTAATAAGTTTATATAGAATTGCTCCTGTGTACATAATCTTGCATTTTTCAGAAAACTATCATCACTTTTCAGTTAGTTCCACTCGAGGAAACAAGGGCTAATGCTTTCATTTGAGCAGATGAATATGGATGACATGCTTCTTCTCTCTGGAGCTGGGGAAAACCAGATTATTCAGCTTCCCAGCAAGTGGTGGTGGAAGCAGTGGTGCCTGTTGGCTGCTCCAGACACCCACCCAGCAAACTGGGCTCCAAAGTGCCTGAAAATTTGGCTAATTTTGAGCTGGCGAGCAGGTTGTTTGGATCAGCTCGCTGCTCTTTAATGGCACCAGAAGCACCCGTCACAGTGCTTATTATTTATCTATTATTTGTCTATTATTTCATATTGCCAGGATGAGGATAGGTCAAACAGAGGTGGGAAGAAATGCGTGGGGAGGAATATGGCACGAGGCGACCTGCATCATCTGCACATTCCCCTATTCTCCAGTTTTCCCGAGCCTCGTGCTTTCCCTGCTGCCCATAACTCATCCTCCAAACCCAAACCCCATTATCATAATTTAAACTGCAAACGGCCACAGCTTGACAGGAGAAAATGTCTACGCACACGTTCAGACACAATGCCTGTTATTATCAAATGTGCCATTGCTGTAAAGATGTGACCAGGGATGCGGAGCACTCGCCCACCTTGAAGAAGTGTCCTTCAGAAAAGCCCGGCTGCTCACCTCATTTCTCCATGCGCTGCTGGGAGCCAGCTCTCCTTCCAGCCCAATATCCATGGATATCCCTTCTAGTAATGCCTGTGATGTGCCTCACTGCAGGATGGAGCTGGGGTGTTTGGCCACCCCGAGTGGATGTTACGCTGGGAAAGCATCTCCTGATGGAGCTCTGCTGGCTCCTCATCCTTGGCTAAGAAAGGGGGAAACACAGATTTAACCTCATCTGTAAAACCACAGAGGGAACCAGCAATGTCACAGGGCTGGCAAGTGCCTGTGCCACCAGGCATCGTGTACAACCTTTGGCAGCACCTCTCCTGTATCACAGCTAGTGACAGTGTAGGTATAGCCACATCAGCAGAAGGTGCTGCGGCACAGCAGTGAGTCCCTCCTCCTTGGCTCCAGCCACCTCTATTGCCTTGAGTTTTAAAGCTGGAGAACATCATGCCAGTGAAAAGCCAAGGGCAGAGTCAGTCATTCCATGCCCTGAACCCGCAGTGGTGAGGCACTGATCACAGCCCAAACTTCCCTCAGTCCTGCTCCTTTCAGCCTGGGCTGATCAAGTGCAACAAGGAGAAACAGAGGCTTTAAAAAGAAACACGCTATTCACTTGCCTGTAATTGAGGCTTTGCTAATCCAGGAGAATTTTTCCCTTTTCTCCTTTTTTCCCTTTGTATTGGCAATAACATTAACTCAGTGAAAGCATGATTAAGATAATTAAATGAGCAATTTGCTTATTAATAGATTGCAACCTTTTCAACAAGCTTTCCTGGGTTCCCCCTATTTGAATGTAAACTCCTTGTGCGCGGGAAGGAAGGGGTTGCCCAGGGATGGGGCTGAGTGGTGTGACCCGGAGCTCTGCTCTGTGCTCCATCAGCAGGACCCAGCATCCCTGCCCAGGGGCTTGGGAAGCTCCCGCAGCGCTGGGAGCCAGAGCTGCCTGTCAGCTGCTCGATGTACAGAGGCTTCAGTCGCCTCAGATGGAGGCACTCGGATGATGTACTCCTCTGTCAATCCTGTAAGTAGCTGGAATTTAATTCCTGACTTAATATTTCCCCGGACACTTATTTATAATGAACTGAAGCAAAAACATCATCTTCCCCAGCACAAGTGGAACAAGCAGCTCGTGGCAGGCACTCCGGGAAGCGCAGAATAAGAAATCAGGAGTATGTGAGACACCCTCCCGTGCTCACTGCGGGTGGTGATTGGAGCCGGTGCCTGGCATCAAGCACTTGCCCACCAATGCCAAAACAACCTCTTGCACAGGCTTGCCTCCAAAGGCTCAGCATGCGTGGAAAACAAACTCTAAGTCACAGGGCAAAAGGAAAACACCAAATCAAAGCCTCAGCAGCTCTCCCCGATGGCAACCACTGCCCCTCTCACCAGAGAAGAGAGCTCCATGTTTCTCCAAGGCAGTTTCCCCCTCTGCAGTGCTCGGTTGCCTGGGATATCTTACACTGCGGTATTAGAAACACATGGATAATTATTACTGCTCACCAGCATAATAGTTTCCAGCATCAGCATCCCTGCTTTCTGCAAGAAACATATCCCCAGGCAGTTCCCTTTGCGTATGAGCGTGCCAAAAAAGTTCAAGTGAGACAAAATCCCACCAGCAAAGCACATTTATAGAGACGAACTATTGTGAAAATTTCTCAGCGTCCAAACTCATGGCAGCAGTTTTGAATTATAGAATGATGAGCAACAAGTTCACTTTGATCCTCCAGGCTGAGGAGTTATAATTAGCGCCTGCACCATAAAACTGGCTTTTAATTAAACAAGCCTCGGAAGGGAGGGAGTTATGCGTGGTCCTTTCCTTGCTTACATAAAGCAGGGCTGGGGGATGCTGTGATGGCTCCAGAGCCTGGGGAGCATGAAGCTAAGTTCTCAAGAAAGGAAAGGGAGAAAAGGGACATCAGACAAGTGGGGGGCCTGCAGCCAGTGCTGGGACCTCGTGTGTTAGTGGCTCAAAGAGCTGCTGCAGCCAAGTGAGATGGAAAGATCATAGAATCCCAAACTGGTTTGGGTTGGAAGGGACCTTAAAGCTCCTCCAGCTCCAACCCCCTGCCACGGGCAGGGACACCTTCCACTAGAGCAGGTTGCTCCAAGCCCCTGTGTCCAACCTGGCCTTGAACACTGCCAGGGATGGGGCAGCCACAGCTTCTCTGGGCACCCTGTGCCAGCGCCTCAGCACCCTCACAGGGAAGAAGATAGTTTGTACTGGTGAGCTGTGCTGTTTCTGGGTCTGTGCTGTCCTGGGCTATGCTGATAGCAGCCAGCCCCGGGCTGGCTGGAGCAGGGGTCCTGGTAACCCAAGGGCCAGCTCGGAGGCCATCACTTGCCCTTTCCAAGCCTCTGGAACAGCCCAGCAGTATGTCCCACTACCTGTTGCCTGTATTCTAATAGGCTGAGTTTATTCATGACAAGCATATGTTGCAGTACCAAGCGTGGAGATGCCTCTCGCACAGTTGTCTCCTTCTTCGCACTTTAAAAAGGCTGTAGGAAAAGATGACATATGGCACCTCAGCTTATGATGCTTTAATCGACACGGGTAGGGCCAGGGAAAATAGAGCAGAGCGGCATTCCCTGGGGAGGGCGCCCGGTCCCACCGGGATGCTGCCTGCTGCCACGGGTGCCATTAGCTGAAGGCACGTGCCAGCGCTGAATGATAGAAGAAGCGATTGTCAATGTCAAAGCCAAAGCCCTAGTTCTTCCAGTACAGAATTAAAGTGCGCTCTTGTCATTACCCAAGTTTCTTCCACTTGAGCTAAGGCAGGCACCAAACAGGGCTGCCCATTTGGGAATGCTGAAGGCAGAACTGAGGCTGGCAGTGCCTCTGGAAGGATGAAACTCTCCCACTTGCTGTCTCTGAGAATAACCAAAAGTCATGAGGGGTTTTACAAGCGAGTGACAGCACGGTGCCTTCGCTGGCTCGGGAAGGGACAGGGAAGGCTGTTGGCACAAATACCTTATGTAGCTAGGGAAGCAAATGCTGCTATTTTCCCTTAATATCAAAAATTATCTGCAAATGCCATTGCTGTCATATTCTATAAATATTGGCTGTTCTCAAAGCCTCCTTCTCACCAGCCCTCCCCCCAAGCCCACTCCTCTCTCCAGACTGTGCACCACATCTCACTGTTCCCTTCCCAGGGGCAACAAACAAAACCACCATGGGAACGTGAAGACCCAACTCATCACGCTGCAGACCTGGAGATGGAAAGCTGGAGAAGCTCTGGCTACAAGCAAGACACGAAGCACTGTAGATTACAGGAATACATTCATCTCTAAGGTTGGGGTGCAATAGCACCCCGGGAGGTGACAGTCACCCCATAATCACCGCTTTGTTCAGAGGGAAAAGAGCTTTCCATTCTGACATTGAGCTAGCAAGAAAACACCAAGGCTGGTCCTGCAGCAGGGGGTCCATCAGTGCCGGAGCCAAGCTGGGAGGCACTGCAGTGGTGAGCCGAGCACGGGGTGGGAAGCATCCATCACCTCTGGACCTGCCTCCACAGATGCACAGCCCCACATCCATAGAGAGCGGGTGGTACTTGTGTGGCTGCTCAGACTGTGATCCTGGGAAAGCCAATGGAAAAAGGAAAATCCCTCGTGTGAACCTATTCCCACACCACTGTCCCTTCTCTGTGGGACAATCACAGCTGAGGATCTCTGCCAAAATTAGTTCCTCTATGATCTGAGGAATTTTTCTGCTTCTGCACCGAGCACTCAGAGCGAGCCTATAAATCCAGTTAGTCACACTGGCTGGATTACACTGGACCTTGTACTTCTGCTTTTATTAACGAGATTGTTTACTGTATAAGAAGCTTTATGTAACTGGGAATTGCGGGTGATTTGTAGGATGGTGCAGATGGGAGTTGCCAACGCTCTGTTTTCTCTGGGCTCGCCTGAAGCCCCCATCCCAGCCCAGACCTGAATAATGAACAAACACCTCACTCTGGTAATTAAACATCTGGCTCTAAACCACTGCAGTGGTGCTCTCAGGATGGGAGTTAAGAGCCTGATCTTCCAGTTCGACATGCGGGTTAGTATCAGTGATGCAGCGATGAAGTTATGCCCAAAGAGTGTTTCCCATGCAGTGTCTATCCCTTGAGTGTGAGGCGGATGTACCTGCTCCTGATGGTGCCAGGCAGAGACCACTGCACCCAAAACCAGTGTTCAGTGATGACCAAGTAAGTACCAACCACCTCATCTATAAAATGTAAGCACTTGAAGGCAAGTGACCAGGACTGAATCACGTGCTGCCTGCAGAGCACACATTGGTTGTGCCCAACACCATTAGATGTCTGGTTTATCACAATGGAGCAACCTCCACCCTCCCCTCAACACTCACCAGGTTTTTCTGCACCCCTTTTTCGTATTCATTTACACATCTTTTTAAGTGGCTCTGCCAAGCGGGGTTCACAGAGCCCCGTGCAAGGCATCAGTTAAGATCTCTAGCAGTTAACTGCAGCATTTTCAGTGAAGTGCTGATCTTCAAGGACAAGTGTGTAGATGTAGCACAGCAGCGTGAATTGGAAGTTCATTCACAGTTTCTCAGTGAGGTTGGGACTCATGCTGTGGCTCAGCAGGGCTCCTGCAGCTCCCTCCATCCCACAGGCATCGCTCCCATTCCATCCTCCTGCTGCCTTACTGGCACCGGCATGACCTGAAAGCATCGTCCCGCACGAGCCTTTCCGTCTGTGCACTATCAATCAGCCTTAATCCTCAAGCAGAGTTAATTCGTTTACCATCATTTATTTTCCCTGCCAATCTCTCTGAAATTAATGGATAGCCCTCTTGCTATGCCACAGCCCATCATAACTCATCGTGTCAGCGCAGCCGCCCGACAGCAGGGCGGCATTATTCACCCGATTAGGGAAAGGAAGGCAGGGTGAAGCTGCCAGACAAGCTCCCGTCGAAGGAGACTCACATGGAAAATACCAGGAAAACACAGGAAAACCCCCTGGATCAGCCTCATCTGACAGCAGGAGGCACGAAGGCAGAGGCTGCTGCCTCTCAGCAAGGCTTCTTGCCTGCCCCAAGACCTTGTTAGTAGACCTAGTGTTGGCTATTCAGGATGGTGTTCGCATGCTCTGGTTTATCCTGTGGCCAAGATGTGACTCGGAGCTCCCCAGCCTGCAGGCAGCACACAGGAACACCAGCCAGTTCCAAATGCCTGGGCCGGTGGCTCTGGAGGTGGCAGCAGCACCGTAACGCCCTGACCAAGACTTGCTGGAGAAATAAACATCCTAGAGATGCTCCAGGTCATGTATTTTTCATGAGTTCATTCTGCTATCAGGAACTACACTCTTTAAGCAGATCAGATGTAATAGAAGTCATTTTTATAACAAGTAATTGGTTTGATAGCTGGTTCTGATCTCCCCGGTGAGAGTAAGGCTGGAGAGGTAAGCCAGTTTGGCTGGCTCTGCTCTGTGGTGAGGCAGAAGGGGTGCTGGAGGGACCCACGGGCGCTACAGTGGGGCACCCAACCCCAGCGCTTTTGTGCCCCGCTGAGTCTCCTCTCTGGAAACATGGGCCATTTCTGGAGGAAAGCCACACTGAAGTGTACATTTCCTATGAATTCAGGAAGTCTTTGGGGAGATGTATGAGCCCCCAAACCTAGGATGGCTCCACAGGCCGGCTCAGTGCTGAATTCCTTCAGCAGGAGAGAGCAGCACTGTTGGGATCCTGGTGAAACAGCCCGCGCTGTTATTTATTATGGTGCTAGATTTAGACCACGGATTTAGATATTGATTGAGTCTGAGCCTTCAAGCAAAGAGTGCTAATTAGCACATGCAACAAAGAGCCAGCTTTTAATTAAATACAGCTTAGCGAGAGGCCCTGCTATAGACAACTCTCCTTGTACGGGAGAGGTGCGTGCGGGAGGGTTTCAGAGCAGGACGGAGTCTAGATGGGAGTTTGGTGGCTGCCCCAGGATAGGGGTCCTGCGCTGGGGGGTCAGCTCAGCACCCCCAGGGCAAAGCCAGGGGTCCCACTGCCTGCAGCCCTGTCCTGCCCACGCTACCTCCTCCTCAACCAGCATCCCTTTCTTGCCACAGCAAATAACCAAACAAGCCGCACAGAGAAGAGAACAATATTAATATTAAAAAGGCATTTATAGTTCTAATCAAGCTTTGGGGGGAAAAGACAGCTTAACACGGCACTTTACACAGTTGATAAAATGTTTGACATTTACTGGTGCCTGTAATGAATCTTGTCTCATTTTTCCCTGTTAAAATGCCACTCCAGATACTCTATCTATCTGTAGGGTTTAAAAAGCACTTATCCAACAAAGCCTTATCACGACTGCGAATATTAAAGGGTGCCTCGGCAGAGCACTGCCGGCTGCAGGGTTTGCTGCCTCTGTGGCAGGAGGGGAGAGCTGGGGCATCTCCGTGGCCCCACTATAGCACAGCCCAGCAAAACACCACTATCTTCCCACTGGTTTTCCTGGGAGATGTGCTGAGGTACCCAGTAACCAAAAGGAGATGCCAGCCCCAGAAAATGGTCAGTTTTCCTTCTCTGCCACTGTCCTTTTCTTCCTCATGTGCTTCCATCAGTAACGAAATCCATGAACGTGGCCCTGGCAGTCAAGTTGGTGTCAGCTTCCTAAATCTGCTTGTTTGGGATGGATTGGAAAGATGCATCCCACCTTGCGCTCATGGCTTTGCTCTACAGCAAACCCTCCTCCAGGTGCTGAAATGCAATTCAGGCATTATTCTGTCAGGCCTTTCTCTCCCATTATGTCTATATTTTGGCAAAGGAAGTGGCACTGATGCGGGATTGACTCAGCAGCACTAGAAGCCCTTACAACACCTCCCTGGAACCCCATTAGCCTCATGGGGCTCTTAGGAAACAAGCAGCTATCCAATCAGCACAGCACAGAGGGCTCCAGGCTTGGTCACGGTCCAGCACCGAGCCCTTGGGATAAAGCAAACCCAAAGCTTTTGGAAAAGGAGGAGCCTCAAAGTTTACTTTGTCCCATGGGAAGCGACGAGCAGCGCTGCCGGGAGCAGCACTGACCTTGGTACCCAGCCCTGCCCGCAGGCAGGATGCAGCACAGTGGCACCGGCTGCAGCTTTATCACCGCACGGCAGTTGTCCTGTGCAAATACAGCTGACAACCACAGCTCCTGAACAAGCCTTTATCTGCGGAGTGCTTCTGCTCCTCTCCTGGAAGGACACTGCGGAGGGGAACATCAGCAGCACACACAGAGGCAGCTCTTCCCGGCTGCGCAGCTCCAAGCCCTTGATTCCCTGTGAACAGGAGCTTTCACATCTTCCTCCTCTCTCTTTTCCCTTTTTTTTCAGAGGGAAGAAATGAATTATTCTATGAAAGTTAGCGCCTGTCTCAGGAGCCTGGTAGAGAAAATTAGGTTTTAATAGCTCTGAAATTGAGGCTCTTTGGGTCAACAGGACAAGATTCTGCTGGTGAAATGACAGACCCATAAAGAGGAAAAAAGCAAATATTTTGTTACTCATCAGAGAGCCACAGTCCAAAGACAGCAGGCAGGAGCTTAAAAACCTGCTGTGCTCTTCAGGCTACTGTAATGTTTAGTCATAAGCTCCTTTTCTCTTATTGTGTGTGTATATATATATAGGCTTTGGGACTGGGGCACTTGGCTTTCTGTCCTTGGACGTGCCTAGGAATTCCTCAAGTTACTGCTAGAATTGGAAGGTTTGCTCAGAAATAAAGCATGGTGCCATTCCAAATGGCTTCACAGCCATGAACTGGGGTCCCCGATGATGCCTATGGGATGGAGGCGCTTGCCAGAGCACAGATTGCCACAACCCGTGTCACGCGATGCCAAGTCTCTCCAGCACTCCCACTATTAATAGCCATTTAAACCCCAAATTACTAGAACAGAGGCATCCTATCCGTATGAGGACAGGTAATTTCGACTGAGTTATGCGAAGGGGAAAAATGCACTGAGATAAAGACCAATGCGCTTTAAATGGAAACTATAAATAAGCTACAGACAATGCCCTCGCGTCCACAGAGAGTTGGAGCTTGATCCCCCTTTTACTAATTGAATCCACAGCAAAACTGATTAAATGAAAACCAGACCTCTTAATGCCTTTTCCCACAGAATAATGCAGGGAGAGGAGTGGAAATTGCCTGCCATGGGGCAGAGCCAAGGCACAACACGCCACAGCATCAGCACCATCCTGGTCCCTGCACGGAGGTTCCATTGGTGCATGGGGAGCCCCAGGGTGAAGGGCAGGAGCCAGGGGCCACCCCAGGCACGGGAGGACCATGAGCTGCTGCAAGGAGAATAGCTACAAACTCAAACACAGTGAAATTGCTTCAGCTCACACACGATGGAAAACTTTCCGAGAACTTCTGCCAACGAGCGCTGGATTTGGCTCGTTATTGAAGGGATGAATGGGTTGTAATTATTCCTAATTTCATATTCAGAGATCATTACCATTCCTAAGAAAGTTGGACAGGGAGCTCTTGAGATCCTGCAAGTTACCTCAATTATTCATAGGGCCGAGAGAACGTTCTGGTGGTTCAGACAGGCTGTGGCCTGGCAAGCGCCTTTGTTCCGGGTCACCCACTGCTTTGTGGCTGTTTCCACTGCGATGAGGCGAGACAGGAAGGCCACGGTGAGCATGTTCTCACCCTGATGCACATCAGCTCGCTTGCACCGCTGCTGTCGGAACACATCCCAAAGTGCCTTTGCCACTGGGCAGTAACAGGGAAACAGCTCCTGCTCAGCCGACTGCGGATTTCCTCTTGTGAGCACCAGTCAGTTCTGAGCTTCCACTTCTACAGACTGATGCACAGGAAATAATGAAATGACCTCTGCAGCCTGCTAAGGGCTGTAGGAGCTGCCATCTCTGACAAGCTCCCAGGGAAATCTGCACGCTGAATTTTTCTATAGGCCTTTTATTCGTGAGTGGCAACAGGTCATCTCTCCTGTATCCTGCAACAAGGCTGGAAACGCTTCCCAGAATGGAGAATGGATGCTCCTGGTTTGCTGCTTGCAGCACGCCAGGACTTGCTGGTGCAGGCTCATGCTAGCAGGATGCTTCAGCAAAGGCTCTCCTCTGGATCTTGGCTCAGGCTTCCTTTGGGAAGAAATGAAGCTCAGATGCTCCCACCATTGTGTCAGCAGCAAGAGAAGCAATCTCATAATTACCTAAGACAGAAGTTGCCCTTTTCCCCCACACTCTTTTAATATCTATTGGCATAGGAACTGAAGGAATCTCCTTGCTAAGGAGATTGTTAATAGCATGAAACCACCTGGTTTATAATAAGACAGCACCTGGTCTAGCGGAAGATGTTCCAGCCTGTGGCAGGGGGTTGGAACCTCCTTCCGACTCAAACCGGTCTTTGATGCTATGAAAAGACATGGAAATATGCTGTTGATGCAAAACCCACACACCTAAAACCTGAAGCAGTTCCCTGTACCTTCTCATCCCACAGCTCATCCCATTGCCGAGCTGTACAGCAGCAGTGGAGGGCAGGAAGGGATCAGGACATACTTGTGCTCAGCTTTCCCAACATTTCCCCACTCAGGGTTTTACAGCAGTGCTAAATTGCTGATCCTTGCAGCGACCTCCACTGCATGATCCCATGGGATTGCTGTGCCCGGGCGATGCACTGAGCAGGGGACCAGGACACGGTGCCTGGTGGGAGCTGCTCTCCTCTGACCATGCACGAAGGCACACCAAGGAGTGTGACCAGGAACGGGTGATGCACGCCCTGACTTATGCCTCCCGTGCACGTTTCCCTAATGCATGGAACCGCCACGTTGCTTTAAGCATTGCGCCCAACTTCTGTCCTCCAATCAATGCCCAATTTCCTCCCAAGGATAAAGCCGTACATTATTTTTGGCTGACCAATTCAGTTCAGCGGACTCTAATTTCCCCCTGTGCACTCAGAGGACAAATGCTTCACCATGATTACCTCAGAGCAATGACAGAACAAGCACATTTCTAATAGCTGGCAAAGCGCGTACAAAGTGTATTAAATGTATTGACTTTGGCACTTGCCAGGTCTCGGGAGAAGCTCTCGGAGCTGCACGTGTGCTTTGCCTCTTCTCCCCGGCTCCCTTCTGCTCTCCTCTTCTGCCTGGAAAATTCCCTGTCCCCAAAACCACGGCTGGCTGGAGGTGACCGACATTTGCCGACAGCTCATCTCTGTCCCATTGGAGCTGCCCTGACCCACTGGATGAGCAGGAGATGCCAGCGACACTCATAGACGGCAAACGACCGCCCTGGTGCTGCTGGAGTGGTGCTGGCAGTGCTTGGGCTTAGTGATGCTCACCGCGACCCCGGAGCCAGCGCACGAGCATGGGAATGCATCCAGGACAACAGCACCAAATGCTTTCTTGGCTCCATAACACCCGTATTCATTACGTCCTGGTGCTCAAAGCCTGGCTGGGATTCACTTCAGGACAAACAGCTGGGAGCGAGGCTCCTGAAGGAGTAAGGTGGGGACGTCACCTTCTTGCCCCTGTGCTGGGGCAAACCAGCCGGCTGCTGCGCTGATGGATAATTGTAATTAGCTTTCGGAGCTTGTAATTACAGAAGGGGTATAAATGGCAGTGGGGCCTGCAGGGAATCCCATGGGAGCTTTTCCCAGTGCCAACCTGCGGAGCCACAAACCCATTCCCAGGACTCACTCTCCGGCCACACACAGCCTGGGATTTTGTGATGTGTTCCCTAAAAGAAGTGCAGGAAGATAAAGCCCTGAGCAGCATCTGCCTCGTGGGCTGCTGCTGCTGCTGCTGCTGCTGCGAAGATGAGAAAACTGCCCTTTGCTCTTCAAAAATAAATCTGAGGGAAAGCCCTTCATAGGCAGGCAGCGTTCTCTGGGGGCTGCCAAGGACTTCACAGGCGTCACCATGAATAACGGTTTATCTACAGAGTTTCATTCAAAATGAAGCCTCAGACACGGCCTGAAATTATGGGGACGCTGTGAAAATGGCTTTATAAACTATTGCTTTTTCCTCTCCGAGCAGCAGCAAAGTACAGGCCAGACAAAAGGCAGCCGAGCCTCTAAATGTAATAAATAAGTCAGCAGAGCTGATAAAAATAAAGGATGAAATATAATTCAGCCATTTGGTGACAGATCCCATCTTAGCTGTGATATAGAGTCTGTTGAAACTGTCATTGCTTCAGGAAATTAAAGAATGAGCCCATTAGTAAGGATATTTAAAGATGTTCATATTAAGATTATGACTTCCCAGACTCAGCCCGTGCAGGGAAATCGTTCTATTTGAAACTCATTTTTCATGATCCCTTTTCAGTCCTGCTCTGAGCCCCCAAATGGTGCCATAGGAGGTACGGGTGGGTGCACCGGGGTGGTGATGGGGATGCAGCACCCCGAGCTACTCATGGGTTGTGATAGGAATGGGAACACCTAAACCTAAAGCAACCACCACTGCTGGCAAAGCACCTAAGAAAAGCCAATAAGCAGTACCTGAGAGGTGCAGGGTAGGAGAACTGCAGCAAGGAGGGTGCAGAAGCACCCATAGCCTGGAAGGGGCTTGTGCACCCAATGAGGGGATGGCAGTTAAAGAAGAAAAGCAATGGTAGGAAAAGGTGAAGGTCTCTAGTCCCGGTATGTTGAAAAACTGATGGATAATTGTAATTAGCTTTCAGAATTTTTAATTATAGAAGGGGGATAAATAATCACAAGGCACAGCCTTGCTAATGAGAGTCCTTGTGCTAAGAAACACAGGGATGCATTTGTTAGGGAGACTTTGAAAGCTCTGCTGTTAATTAGGTGTCTCACAGCCAGCAGGGTTTCAGGAGAAGGAGAAACATGTATACATTTAAATCAGGCTCATTGTGAGAGGTATCCAACATCAATTATGGGATAGCAGGGTGCTAAAATGAACGCACTTTGCAATTAGCAAGTGGATCTGAAAGGCAGAGAGGAGCCTTTGCTTCCTCTTCAGGTGCCTATCAGAGGTATTTAATGTTGGTCAGGACCCAGGGGAGAAGGAAGAGAGACAACCTGCCTTCCACGCGTGCTGGAGAGCATCCCACAGCATCCTGGTGCAGGCAGGGATGGAGCAGGGCTTCAGTGGGATATCGCAGTTGGGCTCTCACAGCCCCCAGCACTGCTTTTATTGGCAGGGCAGCAGAGGGGAGGGGGAAGGCTTGATTACTTTAATTAAGCATGTGGGAAGGGCAAACAGGTTGCATCTCCCCACCCACTAAACCCACTGGGGACACTATGGGGGAGGTCCAGCTTCCCCGTGATGTTCCATGGACAAAATAAACCTGCGTGTCCCTTGTGGGAGCTGCAGCGTGGTCAGACAGATACAGAGCGGTCCCACACCTCGGCTGCTGTGGGACTCGTCTCTTCTCTCCCTGGTTACAAACAAACAGAAAAGGAGATTCCCACCGTCCTGTCTTAGATTGTCTTTTTTGGCTACAAATATCAAACCTTGCCACAGGAGTTTATGCAAGTCATTATGTTTAGCTGGTATTTGGCTAAATCTAATGAAGCAACGATAAACAGCTCAGCGTTTTCTTCCCTGGTGAATAATGAATATTAATTTGGCTGTCAAAAGAGAACCTCTGCTTATTGCAAGAGATTAGATTCCCATGCTGAAACCTGGGGAGGGGACAGGATTTCACCAGGGAGGTCAGCATTTTGGGAAAGCCTGTGTCTCCTCCTGCACATACCAGCACAGGGATGTGGGGCAGAAGGGCAGCCCTGCCTCCCGCAAGAGGCCGAGCACAGCTGTCCCTCTGGTTTTACATCTGGTACCTTTACGCATGGCCTAGGCATTAAAATATAAATGGCCACGGACCATCTGCTGCACCTATCACCAGGCAGAGCTTATGGCACCGTAACGATGACAAATTACAAGGGAAATCATGGAAAGCTGCCTAATATGTCTTAGGGAAGGTTTGGGAAGTTACCTGCCTTCAGCCAGACCGTCTTTTCCTGCCTGCAAATTATTCCTCAGTCTGGCTGCAGCTGGAATTAACATCTGTGGCTCACGGGAAGAGAACTTCAGAGCTGGAAAAACCACCCCTCAGCATCCTGAGCCTTAACTACAGTGAGATGAAGCCCTGGCGTACGGTAGCAGAAAGTGAATCTTTGTGCATCAACAGACAGAGCCGTGGCTGAGGGAAACGTATATTTACTGGGAACATGTATTTAGCTGGAAGGTGGAAAACTGTCTCAGAGACTAAGTGTTCACCCCACCAGAGAGCAAACTGCTCCAAAGCAGCATCTCTGCCTTGAGAATAAACTTCTTTCTGCTGCTCTGAATCCTTTCCTGTTTTCAGCCTAGCTATAAAGCACGATGGTGAAGCAGCAGCAGGATGAGGAGCTGAGAAAAGGTGCCTGGGACCAGGGAGCCTCCAGCATCTGGTGATCATGAAGCAGCCGATTTGTATGAACACTCGTACTGGTGATGTTCACATCTACTGAAGCTGCTACGTTAATGCTCAGGAACGATCCCAGCCTGTTACGCGCCGTAAAAATTTAATGGCAAATGAAATGCGCTGCTGTGGGTAAATCAATATTGTTATTCTCTTTCGGCAAACTCTGAAATATGTTGTTTTCATTATGAAAAACATCATCGCAAAGCACTGGCCTTGGGTAGAAGAGAAGAAAAGCAAGGGATGGGAAGGAGCATGCAACTGGGTTTCATTCATTTCAGGAGGGAAACGATCCTGGTGTTCAGGTGAGAAGAGGCGCGAGTGGTGCCCACTCCTGCTCCTTCACCTCCTTCCTCGGAGATGTCCGAATTCCAGGGTGATATTTCACATCATAATTCACATCTTGGCATCCTCATTCCTACCAGCATTTCCCATCAAGCAGCTGCTGGTGGGTGAGGAAGCTGCGAGCCCGGCACAGCCAACAGCATCGCTGTACCCACGATGCCAGCAGTGGTTTGAGTGGTGGGTCTGGAAGGGCTCGTACTTGGGACATGGCATGGGAGCCACGGGGAGCTGCTCAACCAGCTGCCATTGCTCCATCCCCACAGATAGGCTGCTGTTGGAGGAGCATAAACTGTTTGTAATGACCCCGAACACACCATGGCTTCAGCAACCGCAACAGCCACACGCTGGGCACTAAAAGTACTGGTGCGTGGCTCTGCCTTTCTGGTACTTTCTCCTTGTGCTTTTAAGCGAAACACCAAAGCCCAGCTGGGGAGGAAGATCTGAGCTTTGTGCCTTTACAGTTGTGTATTAATCTGCCACTTGATGGTTGTTTATAACAGCATGGGAAACGTGGTGCCACCGCGGGAACCCTGGCATTGGGGATGACCCTGCGGTCCAGCATCCTGTGGGATGCTCCTGCTGCCGGCCCCATCCCAGCCTGGGTGCCACAGGGACTCGGCATGAGGGGCTCAGCCTGGCTCCCTGCAGCTCCCTGTGCTGCTCCATGCTGCTCGGAGCACCATCTCGGTGGTAGCATCACGTTAATGTGCTTCTAACTTTAACCAGCACGTGGGCTGCAGTGAAACGTGCTTCACACATGACGTGAGGGGAAACGTGCGGCTGCTCCCAGGGAACGGGCGGGTGTGAAAATGAGTCCACCCGGGTGGGCGAGGGGAGGCGAGAGCCAGGCAGCCACTGCAGGGCCCTGGTAGGACCGGGGGCACTTGCCGTGCTGGATCCTTCCATTACTGCCGGCTGGTGTCCCTCTACTCAGGGCAGAACTGAGCTGTCTCCTTCCCAGCAGTTGCTCTGCACACTCCTGGTGGGATGTGTTGAGTTTCTTGGCTCGCTTCTAAGTGCCAGCACCCCCTGCCTGAGGCTGTGCCAAGGGCTGAGGAAAGGGGGATGGAGTCCGTGCATCTCAAGGGGCATGGAGGGAAAGAGGCTGCTGCTCCCCACTGGCAGCTGATGCTGCATTGCATGTGCCTCAGCAAGGCGACACAGAGCCCCAAGGGAGCACCGAACTCACCTAAGCAAAAGCTTGGAAGGGGACTGGAGAAGCAGCGTCAGGGTTTACTGTAAAAACAGATGCTACACTTCGATTTTGGCAACAGAAGCGACTCCAGCATCTGCTCGAGAAGATGCCCAGGCTGGCAGTGCTGGGGAACGCGGGGGCTCCCGCAGCCCGGCAGCAGCCCAACGCAGCCAATCTTTCCCCTTCATCCTTATGCAGCTCAAAGACAACAGGCAGGAAGATGAGGAAATGCCCCCCACGAGTACAACTGATGACTGGTTTAAAATATTTCAGCTTGCTAAAACGTTTGCCTGTATTACTGCACTTCATCCTCTGCAAACCAGGCTTCCCAGTGGCTCTGCTGCCCACCGAGCTGCAGCACTTCAAACCTGCTTTTCTCTCCAGAGAAAGGGATGCATGTGGCTGCTCCTTTTCTGCTTACGGTTACAACTGAGTATCCCTTAGAACAAAAACGAGGCAGAGAAAGAGAGGGTACTCTTGCCTATGCAAATACAATATGCATTCAGATTCAAATAAAATTATAGCAAATAGAATCTGCTGCATTGGAGATAAAAATGGTAATGAGTTTTAATAGTTCACTTTGATTTCCTCTACTGAAATAGACTCCAGGAGGCTGATATTGCATCGGGGAGACGTTAGATCCCTGGTCACACATCAGGCAGCTGTACAGCTTCCAGGGGGCGAGGGAGGGGGAACGTTGCTGCTGCTGCTGCTCCCAAGCATCACAGCCATGGCATGAGTGAGTGGAGGGCTGTGAGAGGTGGTCATTGCAGCAGCTGTGCAATTAGACCCACCGTCGATCGTTAATATGCTTTTAATCAATAACCCGGGCAAAGCCAGAGCTGGATTGATGTCAGAGAGGTGTGAAGCACCCATAAAGTTGTCACCTAGGTGTTGAGGGAGGGCGAGCTTCTCCTCTGCTTGACTGGAATGCGACCGGCCGGAGAAAGACAGGAGCTGATAACACCTTCCTTCATTCCTGGAGCACCCGTTACCGCCAGACACACACAATTCCATACAGCATCTGCACCTTTCACTGAGGAGCCACGTTCCAGCTAATTGTGCATGTACACACACGATCATCGGGGCAGAAATCCAGGCTTGTAATCTCCTGTTCTCTGAAAGAAGCGTGATTGAACTCATTACTGCTACCACTGATGGCTGATAAATTAACGATCCAGCCTCGTGTGAGTAGCCACGAGCACGGAAGGAATTACAGAGCTGGGAATGGATTGCCTCTGCAGCCCCACCGGTGCAGAGCACCCATAACTCTGACTCCTGCAACGCAGCCAGCACCTCATCCTGGAGCCAAAGCACATCACTGCCATGAGCCCTGCCTGAGCAACACAGAGTTATCTTCTGTGGGGGGGCTTCATGTGCTTGCGAGGAGCCATCTGGGTCAAATAGCAGGAGGAAACCTCAAACCCTTCTTTATGTTTCTTGCTCCGAGAGCTCAAGGGCAAAGCCTGAACATCAGAGGCAGGGAGACATTGCTGGGCTGATTTGTGAACATGGTGTTGAGACGTCTAGGATCAGGTCTGAAAATATTTTAGAGATGCAGGGAGTGATTCAGAGAGTCAGCTGGGTTATCCACCCCTCGCTGAGGAAGCGATTGATATGTTTGTGGCTGAATATCATCCGGGAAGAGCGGAGCAGTCAGACCCGGCGCATAAACTGTCATGTTTATATCCCAGGATCTCCTCAGCCTCGTCGCAAGGCTGAGAGGAGCATTCATCATTTTCATACGTGCTGCTTGGGTTGCTGCGGGGCTGTCTCAGCCAGCACTGCTCCCAGCTTTACCCTGACTGCGCTGGCTGGGTTGGCTGGAGCCCTTTCCTCAGCTTCACCCACAGCAGGTCCAGCCGGGATGCTCCTGGGAAATGCTGGGGATACCCTGGGAAAGCTGCCTCCTAATTTTTCTACAACACATCCTGTGTTACCATTAGGGCAGGCACCTGCCCCAGGTCCCTCCACACAGCACCGGAGCCGCCTCTCCAAAGGGATCTCCAAGCACCTTTCCAAGTGGGAAGCTGTTTGCTTCCCAGCGGTTGCCGGGCTCGGATGAAGCAGCGCGTTGTTCCTCCCCTCCCTGGCTAGCCAGCTGCCCAAAGACAAATTGTCCTCCCTTGGGGTGCACATTATAAATGCTTAAGCAAATTAGCCATAAATAGAAAATGTAACATATGGGTCTGTAGATAATGTTTCATTATAAATTATCATATTCTCCAGGGAGATACGCCTCTTCCCTTCACACCAAAGACTCTGTGTTTCTTCTTCTGTGCAGATTTTGAGTTTCTTCTTCTTCTTCTTCTTTTTTTTTTTTGGTAACTGTTTCTGACAACGATTGGACTCAGCACTCGATTTCCTGGGTGCGGAAATTGGGATATGAAACCAACTTCTGCTGCAAATCCTCTCGGATTTAATACTCTCTCATTAAAAAAAGAACAGAAGTTAATACAGTTCTGATGAAAGGTGTCTGAGCAAAAGCCCTGAAGATTAAACAGGGCTGTTTATCCACTGAACAGTTGCAGCAAGGACAACAAGGCTTCTTCCCTTCTCGGTCTGTGCCCAGCGCTGGCAGCAGTGTGGGACCACGGGCCCGGTTCTCAACCACATTTAAACGAAGCACTTCCCAGATCAAGGGCGCCCATGAGTTATTCCCCCTGAATAGCTGATCTCTGAAGTTCCCTTCTCCTCCTGCTCGGGTGGAACTGCTCAGGAGGAATTTGCCCAGTGCAGATGGATGCCCACCCATCATCCCAATGCTCTTCAGGCTACTGCGGACTGCAGTGAGCAGCATCCAGCACCCTTCGTCCTCACAAAAGCACTTGAAAACTGCATTATTATTCATCTAGCTACAGAGTCCTCAAAGGAAGAGACTCCCTGGACAGTCTGAAATTCATCTTCCATGTCTTGAAAATTGACTGGTTTGGCACCTTTTTTTTTTTTACTCATAATTCCATAGGTTTGTTCCCACATTGATCCAGAAACAAGCCCCCAGTGGCCACCTGGAAGGTCCCAGCTTGCTCTGGGATGGTGTTTCTCTTCTTGCAGAAAGCTCCCTGGGCTGGTGACTTGCTGGGGCCTCAATCCTCACACGGATATCAATGGAAAAGAGAGTTTTCTCCTGAAAAATTGTGGCGTATATAAACACAGACATTGCCGGCATAAGCCACAGTGCAGTGAGTCGTTTTCTGCTTCACCTCCATGCGTGCATATGGCTGCATGTCTCCGTAAAACAGAAACGGAACTAATTTGAACCACTTCAAATGAGATTATTATAGACCGAGAGATTTACCTGCCTTAATTGGAGGAATCTTGGCACTTGCACCCTACAGCTAATTGATGTCATCAAAGCACTGAACGAGTCCTGATTTTGGTAGTTAGAGTCCCACCTGGTGTCTCTGCCTCTCAGTAATAACCACAGACTTAAGGGAAAGGAAATGTTTAAAGTAACATCTGTTGCAACGCAAATATTTGGGAGCAGCTCCCACCAGAGATGCTTCCCAGCCCTGTTGCATGTGTAAAACATCCATGTGCAGTTTGGCTGCATCTCCCTCAGGATGCAGAGTGCTGGTAGCACCTGCGCTGAAGGGATGCTTGGACACCCCCTGAGGCTGGCCCAAATGTTGGAAGCACTTTGGCTGTGAAGTGCCCTTGAAGTATCCGATGGACCTGGATACGGGATCCCATGGAGCTGGAGCAGCCTGGGGCTGCGAAGCCGAGACCAGCTTGTTTGTGACTGCATAGGGAGAATAAAGTAAGAACAGAACCAAGTGAGCAGTGGAGGGGCAGCAGAGCAGAGCTGCACCCACCAGAAGGCAAACCCCTTCCAGCGCTCTGGGTGAGCCTGAGGGTAAAGGGATGATCTCGATCCTTCCCAGGACCAAACTAAACCCAATAGGAGGGACACAGCCACGCACGGAGCCTGCTGGATACTTCCCTATAACCTGTCCCTGTTCCCAGTGTAATGCCACATGCCCTCAGGGAGGATTCACAGCGGTTCCTCTGCGGCACCAAAGAGTTTATCAGATCTATGCTGGAGGATAGGTGACTTAACTGGGTCTGCCAGCTTTGCTCTGAAAAGGCTTAAACATCGTATTAGCCTCCTTGGCAACTTTCCTGGCGAACTTCAACAACAGAAGGAAAAATATTCAAATTTAGATAGAATTTAATTCTTGGTGCAACCTGTGGGAGAAATGCCTTTGCTGGTGATGTTGCTGAACAGAGACAGGCTTTTGGTGCACCTCTCTCCCCCATGGGATGCTGATGCTCATATCCTGGGGCTAAAGGACTCAGCACAGCCTATTTCCCCCTCTCTGCTTCACTGCCAGCACTCCCAGGGAAGACAAAGATGCCATCAGGAGCCTTGAGTTCTGGGGGGGCTCTCTCTGTGGTTACCCCTTGAGGCTTCTGTGCTGTACCAGACTCACAGCATCTCCACAGTAGCAGTGGCAGCAGAGCCTGGAGTCCCCATTGCATTTACTTTGCACATCCAAGAGACCCTTCATCTCACACAGCTCAGAGAAACTTTCTGCCTGAGGAAATATTTACCTTCCCTGCACAGCAGCAGAGCGAGAGGTCAAGCTGAGCTGCCCCTTCCGCATCCCCGGCTGAGAGATGAGCATTAAGCAAATCAGCTTAGTCATTTGCAATAAATAACAACCCCAACTTATCCCTGCCGGTCACAGAGCTTTGCCTTATTGTTCCAGTCAAAAAATAATTATCACCCCAAGGCCTTGGAGATTAAAAGAGGGGGAAAAGGAACAGAAAAGGCAGCAAAAGAGAAGAGCTGCAGCCACGAGCTCTGAAGCTGCTGCAGTTTTCCCGCAGGCACGGGGAAATGATGCGCTGCTGAGGGAGTCGCAACCCAGAACCCTCCTTTGCTCCTCACCAACCTGTTGCTTTTACAGCCTTGTGCTTGGACTTATTTATTTTATTAAATTCATGGCTCATTTTCCATGCTATGGCACACTGCGCTCCGTATAATGAGATCAACAGGCACAAAGGCAATCTTGCGTAGGAGCTGTGCAAGCCATTGCCAGCAAACTATCCAAACCCAACGGCTTCAGAGCCCCAATCCCGTGGGGAATGAAAGCGAGTCAATACTCTCCAGCCATCCCAGCTCTCTTCCAGAGACTGCAACAGGCTCTGGTGTGGGTGATGGTGCCCTTTGCCCAAGAGATTTCAACCGGGCAGGAAAATGAGGCAAAATCCACCCAATCCAAGTGTGGGTGATGAAATATTCATCCCTTCCCAGCCAGTGTTCATGTGCAGAGAGCTGCCTCAATATTAAGCAAACAGCAGGGAGGTGGCAGGGACATGGGTCCCCCTTCTCACTGCCTTCGGTACCTGAAAGCGGCTGCGTTGTTGGTGCTACCGAGCTCCTGCTGTGTAACTACTGCAGCCACTCAGGAGCTCACGGGCGCGCGTCCCGCATGTCGACGCAAAGCAAACACAGATTATGCCATTTCTTCAGGCCTTTCATTCCCCACGTCAGTTTTCTGTATAAGTATAGGTTTACACGAGAGGTAATTATCATCCTTTCAAAGCTCGTAGTGCAGAGTAAAATGAGACGGAGTATTACATCTGTAATATAATCGTAAATAAAAAGGGCCGTAATAACCCCTAATTAGCATATTAAAACACTTCGAGGGCTTTTTTTCTCACTCCGGTGTAAACAAGACCTTCAGGAACACCTTACATCGAGACAGCGCCGGCGGTCTCCCTTCCAGAGCCTTAAGTTATGCAACACCCTGAAAACCAGCTATTAGTCGGAGTCGGACATGCCTTTTTCATGAGGATGAATTAATCATGGGCAATTCTGTTCCCTCTGCCAAAACATCTGGTGCCAGGCAGGGAGGATTGGGTCCGGAGGCACAGCGCAGCCTCCTGCTCCTCCCAGATCCCATCAGCAGGCTGCAGGCAAAGAGGTGGCATGAAAAGGAAGACAAAAAAGGACAAGGAGCCCATCTCTGCTCTTACAATCGGGCAACAAAACAAGCCTGTGATGAACATCTCACAATGCCTGGGGTGGATGACAGGGACTGCCCCCGGTGGCTGAGCATCGGCAGAGACCAACTTCTCTGTTGCTTCCTGTAGGTACACAGAAGACAAATGGGCTCAGGCCTTTCCCAAAGCCGTGATTGCAATCCCCCAGGGAGACTCATTTTCAAATGATCTTGTTAGACATTGTTAGGAATTGATATATTTGCATAGCATGAATGTTAAAACTCAGAAAGAACTCAAACGCCAATTAGAACCACGGCGGTTTCCCCCCCCTCATTAATCAGTCATAAAAGAGCAGCTCCAGGTGTTTTTCCCTGACTAAACACCAGCAGAAGTCTATCGCTATTAATCTTGATGACCCAAGTGTCATCACCATATGCAGATATTCTCAAGGTGATGCAAGACTGGGAACGATTCAAGATGCAAGGCAGACGCGCAGCATCCCGCTCGCTCAGGATCAGACCTGGAGCCTGACGCTGGGATATCGCAGCAGTCAGGGACACTGACAGCCAGGCTGTTTCCTTCTCCTCAACTTAAACCTGTGCTGGAATTTTCCATTAGTTCATTCTACTTTTTTTTCTTCTCCTGTTGTAGCCTGCAGAACCGGCCAGGAGAATTGATGATTATTGTTTTCTCTTTTGATAAAGGTGCCTTCTCTTGAGAAAACAGTTTCATCACTTTGACCATGACCACGCTTTGGGGTGCCAACCACAGGGACTTAAACACCATAATTCAGAGATCGAGGCAGATGTTCTGCTGCTCCTGAGACCTCACGCACTGCATAAAATCAGCAACAAAACCTGGAGGGTTATTTTTGTCAGAAAAGAGTAAGAAAGTGATGAGCGAAGCAGGACCAGACCCATCACTGAGCCGGAGCACATGCACTGGCTAATTTTGGGAGGCAAGAAACCCACACTCAGGTGATGGGGGTGCCATTGGGGAAGTGAACTCACAGCAGATCTAAATAAAACATTTGTGCCACAGGTAGATCTTGATATCACCCCTTTTCCATGCTGAGGAGCTGCTGGTGTTTCCTGGTGACTCTGCCCCAGTGGGCGCTGGTTATGGTGCAAAGGGTCCTCCCAGGGCATTAGGGAGGAGTGGGGTGGACAGGATTTGGGACAGCCCCTTGTGCATCTCAACCTCCCCATCACCCAGCCCAGCTGCACCAGGGAAGTCGCTGTTCTGAGTCCTCTCAAAAGGAAATCAATCAGTTCCACAGTGCTTAATTAGCCGGGAATAGCTGCAGGTGCAGCATTCCCCTGGGATGGACAGGGCAGAGGCACAGCCCTCACCCGGCTTCCCCCTGGGAATACCGCATGCACCGGATCAGCCCTAATTAGCAGCACCCTATTTATACATCCTACTACAAATGATTAAAAACCCTAAAATCCAAACTCAAAGTATGTTCCCTGGGGAGAAGCGTGGACAGTGTTTAGGCTGATAAGACAGAGAGTGAGGAAGAAGATGAAGAAGAAAGCTGTCCTTCGACTTAAAAGGTAGCATTTCAGATATGCAGATTTTTAATACGCTTTTGAAATTCCCTAATAAAAATACTGTTAAATATTAATTATATTGCTATTTATAAATGTATACATAATTAATAGGAATAATTAATGTAGCAAGGACTGGTTAAGAACGTTCTTCTAAATATTTGAATACTGAAACATAATTATGTTTTGATGTGAAAATGTCAGAAATACACTGAAGTGCTTTTACATTATTGAAATCAGGGAAACTCGCTGGGAAATACCAGCTGTGGGAAACAGGCTGTTTCACCTTGTTCCACTTCACTTGCAGAGTTGAGTTCCTGTGCACTCTGCTGCCTTAGCACAGCAAACAGCACACGAAGCAATAGCTGTTGACACAACATGTGGGGTTTCATCGCTATTTCAGGCTACAAACATCATCATGACCCAGCTCAAAGCACCAGGAAGCTCAACATCAGCTCCCAGGGGACAGTGGCTGCGGTCCCAAGTGGGATGTTGGCAGAGATCGGACACAGGCTCAGCCGTGGCTGGGGCAGATCACATGCATCATGGGAAACCTATGGAGAGATCTGGAATGCGCTGCTGCTTTGCCTCCTTTTGGTGAGGTTTCATGGGAAACAGATGCCGGGCTGTTTGCTTCTGGAAGCTGTGACCTCAGCTGTGTTTGAAATGAAAATGCAGCAGCAGGCATGCAGGCACACGCTCTGCTTAGCGATTAGATGGATGATGAACAGGAGAGATACAGGGAAGTGCCTTATTTGATCCCCGGTCTCAGGAAGCCTGCAGACACTGAGCAGGATTGCTTGGTGTCCCCTGTAGTGTTTTGGGAATCTTTGGGTAGAAGATGCGTCCACCGCCCTGTGCTGCATCCCTGGGTGAGCTGAGGGCACGGCTGCCCAGGGAGCCTATGCAGGCAGAGCAACTGCTGCCGCCTTGGCTCCATGGGTTTGGGAGGGGTTTGCACCAAAAACAATGCACACCACACATTTTTCTTTCCAGGATAATGTGGTACATGCTTTTGCACTTAGTCAAAAGGCTTTTTCCTACCTTAAAAGTGAGATTTGCTCCAAGGGAACAATAAATCCCAAATAAGTTTTGTTTCTAAATGGCCTTTCATACCCGCTTACTTTGTCCTAGAAAACTCCTGGTTGGTTCCACTCCCTTGTTTTTGTGTTTGCTGATGAATATGGTCATTTAGCGATTGCAGTGCTGGAGGGAGAGACCCTTGGCAAGGTTCCTCCTGGTCCTGGCATGCAGGGAAAGAATGCTTGTGAGTAGCTGGGTGCTGAGCTGCCTCTGCCGTCAGTATAAGTATTGTGACGCCTGATAGGGAAACAGCATCCATGAAAATCAGCTCCAGTGGGAACCTATGGCATTCAGGGCCAGTCACCCTGTCCCCATCATAGCATCATTCCATCCCAGAGGTCGTGGTCTCAACCCCACGCCTGTTCCCAGCCCCTGCGTGCTTTGGGACTGACAACACCCTCATCATGCTGGTTCAAAAGGCACCACTCCTGAGACTGAACCCAATTTAAACCATGAGTGGTTCCTCCACCCAACCCTTCATAGGAAGGAGAAGCACCACAACACAAAGACAAGTGGCTTGAACTGCCTGATGGCTTCCCTTTCAGAAAGGAGTTAACCTGGACTGCAAGAGGATGTGGTGCAAGATGCTGTTGCAGCCCCTCTCCTTGGGTTCAGCCAATGCCCCCCTTCCCATGGCCAGCAGCAGAGGACCATGCCACCAGCAGCCACACATTGCTCTTGTGGCATTGAGCCCTCAACATGCAGGAGCTCGTCCAGATGCCTGTTAACAATACAGAGCCTTGGCATTGTACAACCTGATCCTCCTGCTGCTCATAAGAAGGAGGTGTAAAACACAAGGAATTTAGTAGAGCGTGTGAAAGGCATGTTATAAAATCATAAATTCCACCATAATGGAATCCTTATGGAGATCCCAGCAAGAGGCTGGACCTGCTCGACCATCAGTCACCCTGAAAAATGAAACTTCCCAAAAGTTTTGTGCATTAAGGAGATGTCTGCAGTTTGCTTTGCCAGTTTTCTTGCTTTTTAAATGCATAACATGACTGATTATGTCTAAAACCGAATGCTTCAAATGCCTCCTAACTTTTCGGAAGATTCATGGCATAGCTTCCCCATGTTTTTTGAACAGGAAAGTATATTTATTTATTGCACTTTATGTGAAAGATAGTATCTCACAGCCAATTCCCTAAACCAGCTCTTCTGTCCTAAGGCACTTACCAAGGATTGCTTCTGCTCAGCTAATACTTTACCATATAAAAGGGGAAAAAAGGACCTTAAAATTCAAACATCTGTCTTTGGTGGGTTTGTCTTTGGTTCTCAGAAAGAAGTAAGAGAGACCAACCTCCCCCAGGCCTGCGTTATTCCAGCTGTCCCACTATTCCTGCCAAAATCCTTCAGCTACGTCAGTGCCTGAGCATCTCGGACTCGCACAACAGTCGAGGTTGGAAGGGACCACCCGAGGCCCCCTATGCCAACCTCCCTGCCCTCTGCAGCTCACATCCACCCATGAAGGCCTCCCAGGGAGCTCCACAAAGCCCAAGGGGAGATCTTCCTCCTGCTTTTGGGGACTCTGATCTTCCCCCATCCCTGGGCTCCAACTGTGTGAGGCTTTGGGATGGGGTCACGGCACACTATGGGAGGTGCAGTGATGTCTCCTGTGTTCTGCATGCTAGAGGATGTGCCTGTGCTTGTACCCAGCTCACTCAAAACCCACAGCGAGCATCCCTGCATCCCTGCCAGCACTTCTCTTTCACTAGGGGATGTTGAGGTAGCTGACCCCAAGTGATGCACCAGGCTTCTGGCTGTCTGAAAGTAGAGGAGATGGATCCTGAATCAACACAAAGAGCCATAACCAGATGCCACGCCACATGCAGCCAGTCCTGCCAACCTCTGGTCACAGGCTGGGCATGTGCCTGGTGCTGTCCCCATGCTGCACGCACCCAGAGCAGTGGGCAGAGTGTGCCACAACCACAGACATGAGCTGCCATAGGCAGCAGTAACCACTCTGTCCTTCTGATCTCCCTCCTTTCTTCCCCCGAATATTGCAGGTGATCAAACCCAGGTAATGAATGAGCAGTCAGCATTTGTGCTCAAGATGTATTTAAAAAGGTTAAAGCAAAACAGATCAAAACATCCTTTATTCTACAGCCATTTCCCCAAAGTAACACATTAGCCCTAAGGTAAAAATCAATGTTCAAAGCCTGTACCAATTTTCAGAAAGATAAATGCTGTGTTTAATTCTTTGCAGCAATGATTGTTCAAAAAGCTGTCCTGGCTGTGTGTGAGACAGCACCAGCATTTCCCAATTAATGCCTGTGCATTCGTAATGCAGCCCCTTGACTGGCGCACGGCTTCAAGAGAGACACTCTGGAAAAAGAAGGCAGCTTAGCTCCGAACACAGCTCTGAAACCCAGCACCGATGCAGATGCCATCGCTAAAAAGCCATTTATTATCAGTGGTGTGCCTGCTGCTGCAGCGAGGCACATGATGGGTATCCATGGATCAGCACAGCCCCGGGGCAGTCACAAAGTGTGATGCTCTGGGCTGCTCCTGCATGGGGGAGCTGGCCAAGAAGAAGATAAGAGATGCAAACAGGGCTCCTTGTTAGCCTGCAGCAGTTTAATTCCTTCTTGCCTGGATGTCTGTGCAGGAGGAAGACAAGTGCATTAATTTTTGCTCCTTATTTCTCAGTGAACGCAAGGGGTCTGGTTCCTTCTTTCCAGACTTTTCCCTGCTTATGGCAGCTGGGGAGGCAATGGAGCGCACATCCAGGCGTGTGGCCATGCTGTGCTTTCCACAGTAGCACGGGTGCCGAGCTGCTGCCTGCTCCCACAGGGACCAGCTCTGTTAAAGCCTCACAAAACTGGAGCAATAAACAATCCTCTCAGCCCCAAAACACCCTGCCTAGTTAGCCACGCATCTGCTGAGCTAAAAGGACTTTTTTTCCTTCCTTGATGAATCCCAAGCACGATAATTGTATTTGCTGTGATAAAAAGTTAAATTGCATAAAATTAATATTGATTCAAATTAAACCATTTGTCTCTTTTCACTTTTCAGCTCCACAAATACAATTATTGCTTCAGCTATTACATACCAAATAAAATTACAAGTTGAAATTGCAGCTTGTTTTCTGGTGCTTGTTTTTCCCCCCCCCTCCCCAGCTCCCACTTGCAGGGGAGAAGGAAGCACCGAGCTGGCAGCTACTGGGATCTCTGGAGCATGTGGAATGAGGATGCATCATGCACTGTGATGGGCAAGGCAGGGAGGAAGCACCCAACAGACCCAGCTCCCATCCGCGGACTTCAGAGCTGGTTCCCTCCCTTCTCTTCCATTCCATCGCCTTCTCATGGCGATAATTGGAGAGGAAGGAAGGAGCTATAAATACCTCTTGAAATTAAAAGGAGCGTGTACAGTCTTGGTGGAGCGGGAGAATATCCTGAGGGTCCCGGTTCCTCTCCCGTACACCTATTCGCAAGTGTTTGCTTTGAGTTTTTTCATCTATCTCCTCTGGGAGTACAGGAGAAACAATATTTGACAGCCCAGGAAAAAACAGTTTCTATGGAGCGCTGTTTGCTCATGCCAGGGATGAAGATTCAGCTTAGTGAGAAGCAGGCTCAGGCACCTGAAAGCCAGTCCCTGCAGTGGGCCACGGGGAAAGAGGTCCCTGCTGCTTTCACACTGCCTGCAGCAAACCTCTCAGAGCAGGGGCTGTGACAACCAAACTGTCCCTGGATCCCATGAACAGAGCCGAATCCCAATGCCCACCTGCAGGTCTGCTCCTATGCACAGCATCCCCTCCTGAGCACCACAGCACCACACTGCCCAGAGAAACCCCGGGCTGGTTTTGTCCCCATCACCAGGACCAGCTCAACGGAGCAACCTCCCCATGAAAATCTTCTCTCCAAAGGCCAGGGAGCTGCTGATGAGCAGCACCGCAGCATCACTGCCTGGGATCGGAGCTTCTAGGGCATGGAGTGAAGCAGAAAGCAAACAAGGCTTGCTTGGGTAGGAAACAATGGATTTTTCCTGAATCTGGGCTTGTTCCAAAGCAAGTCCCTTGCTGCAGGGCAGCTTGCCAAGCCCAGACCCCAGCCTGGGAGCCAGGCGAAGTTCATTGGGCTGGAGAGGTTTCAAACAAAACAACCCTGGCACAGTGAAGCAGGGCTGCTCAGTGAAGCCATTTCAAAGCGGCTCCAGCACGAAACAGGTTTATTTCTGTAAACTTCTGTGGATTCGGAGGCAGGGCAGAGATACTGAAATCACTCTCACTGGGCAGATTTGGATCGAAGCTGCTGTGTAAAACTCCAAGTAATCACTTCAGGCAAGTGGCTGGGGCCAAGCTCTACCCATGACTGCCTCAAGCCAGCCCTGCGGGGAGCATTGCATGGAATGAGTGCGACGACTGGTTCTGCTTCTGCAGCTCATAACCCCTGAAATCCCAGCCCAAATCAACTATTTGTAACAGGGAGAAGTACATGTCCTGCAAGATGAGTTTTGATGGAAAGGCAAAGCCTCCTTTCCTGCAGTTGGGAATTGCACGGTTCAGCACCAGGACACAGCACCAGTGCCCAGCTTGCAGACTGACCCTGGGAAGGACTGGTAGCTGGTGGGACGTAGCCAGTGTCAAGCAGGCTGTGGACCTCAGCAGGAATGGTCCAGGCTTTAATGGGACTAGGGGAAGAAAGAAAGGACTGAAAGGAAAAGGACAGGCTATTACACATTCAGCTCAGCCCTGAATTGTTCTCCTGCTCCGTTCAGGAGAGCTTTACAGTGCTTAATCTAAAGTGCTGCTCCATGCAGGAAATTCATACAGCAACACACTCTATATTTATTATCTCTTCATGATTTCAATAACATTTGGTAATCTTAAGGAAGGGAGGAAAGGTCCACGGTGCTGCTGCCAGCGGATTGCACATGGAGTCTGTGAGCAGCCCGCACGAGGAAGAGACTGTGGATGAAATGCGGCCTTTGCCTACATCTGTCTCCAACCACTGCCTCTTCTCACCTCCTGCTCTGGCTCTTCCCTACAGCTCTGCTGCCCCCCAGGAAAACATAAAGCAAAACCTCCCGGAGCCCTGTGTGAAAGCATTTCTGAGCCCAGACACGCCGTCAGGCAGCGAGCAGCAGCCTCATTTTCCCTCTTCTCATCTGAGCCCATTGTGAGCAGCTCCCCGCGCATCCTCCCCCGTGCCTCTCGGCGGCTCTTCAGCTCCTGCCTATTCTCTGATGCCTTGTTGTCCTGAAAAGTGAACATGAATTGCTGCCAGCTCAAATTAGTGTCTTTCCACAGACGGCCAGCTGAAATGTTGCAAGAGGGGAAGAAGTCAGGAGCTGCAAGTCTTCAGAGTTTAGCTTGTGGTAAATACCGAGCTTATGAGAAAGCGTTTGGCAATTCTGTCTCCTTTATCTTTCTTAGATGGGAACCAGGCTCCTCATGGAGAAAGCCTGCTTGCACAGGGGACTTGAGCAAGGCTCTGAAAGATTATTAAACTCTATACATGGTATAGACAAGAAATAGCAACACTGCAGCCCAGTCAGGGGTACTGAGCATGGTGTTTCAGCAGCACTCGGTGCTGCGATAAGAAGTCAACACTGGCAAACCCCATCCTTGCCAGGAGATGCTGAGGGTGGTTATAAAATCAGATAAACCAACTTACAATAACAAAATGGCCTGGAAACACCTCAGTGGTCGGTAACTCAGCCCAACAGCAGTCCCCAGCTCACACAGCACAAGTGAAACAGCCTGGAAGCATCTCACTGCGGGAGTGAAGGGAGACTGGAAACCCTACTTCATTTCCTCAAAGCCCAGATAACTCCAGCGGACTGAGCTGAATGAGGAGAACCTTCTATCAGGGCAGCGATTGATGCTATCAGAGTGTGTGTGGCTGCCCGGGCTCGGTAGCTAACTGGCACACACAGTATTCCTTTGAAATGGCTTTCGGCTGCAGACTAAGCCAACAGAAGCCAGAAACAAACACAGCTTAATCCAGACACGTTTTGCCCAGTTACTTTCAATTGCCTTCCCGGTCTGGCCTCGAACCCTGCGGAGGGGCACAGGCTTTTTATTGACCAGATAGATGTGGCTGTAATCTCTCTGGAAATGCACATTAAAGGAATTTTAAACCCGGGCTTATCTCCATGAGAAGTCCTTAATGACTCCTGTGCAGCTGTTACAGGGCTTATGCAAATACTGCAAGTGAATATTTAAGGCTCTATTAAAGGGAAATTTACTGGGCTGTCCATAAAGGATAGACTAAAACATAGAATATCTCCATACATCTGGCTGCACAGGTTGGGTCTCCGAAACAACACCGTTGCCTCCCTGTTCAGCTGGGTTTCAGAGGGCCTCACCTCTGCAATCCTCATGGGATTACAAATAAAACACTGGAGGCAGCCTTGGGAAAGCCTCTGAAGGAGACCTGCACCCATCTCTACCCACTTTTGAATCAAAATGTAAGAGTAACATCCAAGTAGGAGAAGAAAAAAGTTAAACTAGAAAGATGTAAGGAAATGTGATAGAATTCAACATAAATTAATGTTCCAGGCTGGGAATAATGCATGTGTATATATGCACGATTGCTATCAGCTCTTTTGTTAGGAAGCTGAAGGAGCATGAAAACAGTAACGTGTCTTCTAACAACACCTTGAACCTGCCAGAAGTAGCTGTACAAGTGAGAAGAGACTTTGGCATTTTCTCTGGGCTCACAAAGAGAAAGCTAGACTGATTCAGATTAATCTTCATTTGAAAAGCCACCTCGCTGCAGGATTTGAGCAGCAGATGGATGGAGCGCAGGAGCGCTGGGAACTTCCAGTGCTCCCAGAGCATCTCGCACTGTGTGGGCATTGCAGAGCCACGGGAACGCTGTAATCCAGGGCCAGCTCCCATCCCAGCCCCCGTGGGCCCTCATCCCTGCTCCCACCACTTTCCAAGATTCCTGGTGCTCAACCAGAGCCAAACAGTGCAGCCACAGGTTGCACATCCCCTTAAAGGCCTTAAGGAGAGGAGGAAACCGAAGATCACAACTAGCAGAACTTTTTTCCCTTAATTATTATTCTTGAAAGTTTATAAGCGAATATAGCATCAGAAACCTAGGAAGGTTTAATGGAAAGAAATTAATTTTCCCAATCTAATGAAGCACTTGAGCTCTAGGGCAATGACTGTTAATGGTGCTTCTCTCGCAGCTGAAGAGGCAAGAAATTCTGTTCCATAGTAATTTTAAATATAGTCTTGAAGATCTTTCCCATAAATCATGAAGTCACATAAGGGCTGCGCATAACAACTTGTCAGATTACATAAATACAATGATTTTGAATACTTTAAGAAGAAACACACTTACTTCATCTGCAGGGCCGCAAGCTTGAGAGGAGACTTCAGCATCGGAATGAACCACCAGCCATTCTAGACCTTTTCTGTATATTAATGGCACCAAATCTGATAACCATGCAGACTTTAAAAAATAAATCTAAATTGTATGGACAAGAGTTTGTGCAGGGAGATATCTCCTGTAGGTTCGCTCAGAGAGAAGAACAGCTTCCCATGCAGGGAAGGGATGAAGGGTGAGGAGCTGGAGCAGGAACTGCACCAACAGCCCCCAGCCGGGCTCCAGGAGCTGATGCCCTGGGGCTCAAACGAAGGCAAAACCTCAGCCAGAGGCTCAGGGATGTTCACTGAATGACAGGAGCACTCTCCCTCATGAGCCTCATACATGAGGACAGTCCAGGCATTCACCGGTTTTATTCCTCACACAGAGCCCTGAGACACCTCTCGCTGCTGTGAGCCACAGACTATTACTTCAAATGTAAATACTGGCCCATCTGATACACTCCTTTACAACAGGTATTATTCTAATGTTTCCCTTCTCAAATCCCTCTTCCCTCAAGGACCAAAACGCTGCAGGCTAATGGGTACTGCCACAGAACCCCCCCAGCTTGGCACGTGTAGGGGCTGGCTTTCTTCAGGATGTGCTTCCCAGAGCACAAGGGAGCAAGCCCCCATTCCTCCCACACCTGGATAACGTCAAGGTGAGTATTAATATCCCCCCCGAACCTCTGGTCTGTCAGACTTCAATAAATGGATGGCAGGGAAGAAGGAAAAAACCTCATAACCAAAATCTGAATTAGCGCTTTGGGGTCATAGATAAGAGCTGGGGGACCTGCTCAACAAGCCCTCCAAATGGACCATCTTCTGGCCTTGGACCACTCTTAAATCACAGCTGCCAAGGCGACTGCCCCATCCCCACCTCTGGGGCCCATCAATCACGTTTAATGGGACTGCAAATTACCACTGGATTATGCTTCATTTAACGCTGCTGCGAGGGGATGCCTGAGGAGCTCCGAGCCGGAGCGGGGAGGGAGCAGGTCAGCATCCACCAGCCAAACCACCTCACGGGCCAGTGAGAGAGACTGAGCCACAATTAGAGCAAGGCACATATTAAGCTCTCTCTGCCCCAGAATTAACCTGGGAAACGTTCTCCTTTAAGTACTAACACAGCTGAAGAGCGACAGTCTGAAAAGCCACAAACTAAAAGAGACAACGATGGGGAGAAGCTGTTGCTCCTGGCATTCCCGGCCATGCACGTCCTTGCTGCCGGGGCTCTGGGTGTTTGCATCCCACCAACCACCAGGAAACTTCTGCAGCTCCTCAAGCAGTGCCAGAAACCACGATATTCCCCTTAATGACTCACCTGCCTCCACGCTGCATCAAAAACGTCAAGTGAGTCTCATAGCAACTGCCAGATTAGCATATCTCCCTAAGCCAGGCTTATGACTGCAAGCTGGAGGGTAGAAGGAAAAGCTGGTGGAAAAAGTGCTTGGAAACAGGCAATTCCCTGCAGGCCACCACAGACCTGCTAGGGATGAGCTGCCACCAGGCTCCCAGGGGGCACAAGCAGGGTCTGAGCCACAGGCAGTGCTGGCTCCTTACCTGCATCTTAAATAACATCTCTCCCAGCCCAAACAAGCCCCCACCCCATGGGCAGCTGCCTGCTCGTTCTGCCTGGTGCCTGCCCACCTGGGAAAGGGGCTGAACCAGCTCCCAGCACTCAGCACTCAGCACCCAGCACCCAGACTCCCCATCCCAGGGGACTTCCTGAATTGAATGCGTCTGGGGTGCTGGTGGTCCCCAGTCCCTGTGAGGCAGCATTTGGGCCAGGGTCACCAGGAGTCACTGCTTTAGAGAGCCCTGCTTTGGCTGAGATGTGTCCAGCTCTATTTGTGTTTGATGCTACAGACAGTTTTCTTTGCAGTGATTTTCTTGCTTCATGGACTGAACAGTGTTTCAGGTCCTTCCGCCCAGCAAGTGTGATGGTTGGGCTCTCCATCCATCCCCACTGTGGCTTCCACACCCCCCCCCTCGCACACAGTTGCTCCATCCAGCTCCCATGGCTATGCTCAGTCTCTGGCACATTATCATCAAATCATATCAGAGAATCATGTCCATGATTTCCCTTTGCTTCCCATAGCCTGTGTGAGCAGGGGAAAGGGTCTGCACCAGCTTTTTGTGTTAACTTCCCCTCTCGACGCGTGCTGTGTTTGATGTGAGAGAGGGTGTGAGCCCCCATTAGGCTGCAGGAGTGATTTAATCCACATACACTTTATAACAGGACAGGGAATACTGACATGGAGATCACATAACCGCAGGGATACAGAGATGATCTCACATGGGAGCATTTTACAGCTCTTCACAACAGATTATTGGAGGGTGCTTTAAACCCTTGTGCCATTATCTGTGCCTAATTTTCCGTTCCAGCCCCAAACATTTCAATTTCCCCCTTCACTGATCTCCTGCTTTAATAGCTCTTCCAAACTTGGCTTAAGTAGAGAAGTGCCCATTTGGTACCGTTCCTGCTGCACCCCACTGACACCTCGCCTCCTTTCTTTCTCCTTCCTTTCTCCTACTCTTTTCCCTTTTCTCATCTTTTTCTCCTTGAAAACAACAGCCTCTATTTCCTTGCTCCCTCGGGAATCACGGCGCCGGCCCTGCTGATGCTGGGATGCCGTGTTGTCCTGCTCACTCAGCTGGACTGCGGGAAGGAATTCCATGGAGCTTGCCAACCTTCACTTTTCCTTTTCTTTTTTTGCAGTCCTCAAAGTCAGCTCCCGCTGACACTCCCCTTGTATAGCCCCAGCGTGACTTGAGGGCTGTGCTTGGTCAGGAAACCGTTCCAAATCAATTCAGCCCATTAAAGCCACACTCAGACAGCCATGGTGAGCACCGCAGCTTTGGGGCCTCTTGTCCCACCACTTTCTTTGCTCAGCCAATGCACTGAGTGCTTTTGGCTGCACTGTATGGTCTCTTCCCAGCCCCCTGCAGAAAGGATGCTCCCAGGCTCCAGTGCCCGCTGCTCCGTGTCACTCAGCTGCCACCAGGCTTTGTCTGTGCCAGCGTGCCATATCCCGGATGGGGTCCGCTCCAACGGGCTCCCAGTGTCCCTGGCACAAGCGATCCCCGTCTCCTGGCACTGAGCAGGGATGTGGGCTTGGAAGAGGGATTTTCAGTCTCTTGGCTGCTTCATCCCCCATATCCTGGGGCAGGTGAGGGCCTGGGAGGTGAAAGCAGCTCAGCACAGGCTGTTCTGTCCTTGTCTCTGCCCAAGGAGAGGCAGCCCCAGTGGCTTCAGGAGTCAATTAACTGAAGCCAGACAGCGCTAAAACCTGCCGGCCCCGAGGGAAAATGCTTTATTTGCCTTTTAAATATTAGCCCTGGCTCCTGTTTTTCAGCCACACACTCTGCCTGACTTGCAAAGACCTTGATGTGATAAGGGCACGCACAAGCCAGCTCCTCCCTGGGTGATACAGACATAGAGCCACAGAAAAGCTCCAGGTTCCCTATTTCCCTGCCCAGGAGGGGCAGATTTTGTGGGCTCCTGCTTTCCAAACCCCTGGGAGAATAACAGTGCAAATATACCAGCCCAAAACATTAACAGCACTGATCAATATCGCTGGCTGCGGGATGGTTCCCAAATGAAAGGCTCTCTGGGCTGATGGGCAGCAAATGGGTGAATGTGGGGCTTTTCTCTTCCAGGGCCTGTGATCATGGCTAATTGCTCTGATGTACAGGTTTATGGACTGTTACATGGATATTGCTCTTCTCATGGCTTCACAAAACTGTTTTATAAAAGGCACTGGCTGCGATCCATGGTGCTGCGTATAGCTGTTGATCTGGACGTCAGCACGGGGTCTGAAGCAAGGAGAAGGAAAACATGAATGAGAAAGAGATAGGGAAAAACAAATGTCAAGCTGTGCTTTTTATAGACGGAGGGCAAAGCGCTGGCCAGCCTCTTGAGAAAGATGTGCTGGTAATTGGAAACATTGGACCAGGATGCTGAGCACTGACTCCCTGCATCAGGCTGGGCTGAGCTCAGCTGAGACCAAAGGGGATTTATCCTTCATGGCACAGCCTGGGCATGGCCAGTCCCGATATGCCATGGGCATGGATACATGGAGAGAGGAGACTCCGAGGGAAGCATGGAGCTGTCATGGAGTGGATCCCTCTTCTCAAGCAAAAATGTGATAAGGGTTGGCCCCCTGTTACCATCACAAACAGAGCAGTTGAGAACTCAGAAATACTCAGTGGGAACCAGAGGCTGAACTAGCATTGCTTAACTATGGCTTCTCCTGGGAAACTAAAGCCCCAAGGCCACAGTTGGCAATATGTATTAGCACTGCCCACTGGAAACACCAGGCGATGCTCTCTAGCCAGTGAAACCAGGTGATGTATTTCCAAACACTCGCACTATCGAAGGCCGGAGTGAGCATCAAGCAAAGAAATCAACTGTTCCCTGATCCAAGCTGAATGAAATCAATTGTTGCAGGGGGAAAGCGCAGTCAGCCACGTCTGAGCCCTTTGACAGGTCAATAAATATCGCACCTGAGAGGACACGGCTCGAGCGGGGAGGTGGATGTGCTGCCCCGGCATCGCTGCTTGCATGGTACCCTGCTTGGTGGGTGCTGGGAATGGATCTCATGCTGCATGCTCCGGTGCTGCTGACCTTGGCTTCACAGGGGGCTTCACATGGGGCCACAGCCCCAGCTCCCACCGGGCTTTCACTTGCACCTCCTGTTGTCCTTCAGCGTGGCACCGGTAAGGAGCAGGCTCCCAGGACACCCATGAGCTCCTGCCTCCATCCTCTGCTCCCGTCACATCACTTACACACACTTGTGAATTTGCAAGGAGAAGGTAATAACAACCCTGAAGAAACTCTGTCCCCACTTTGGCCTGACAAGGAACTAAGATAAATGTGATTTTTGCAGTTAATATCATGCTTGGAGGATGAACGGGAACAGCGAGGATTTCATTCTGGGAATTTTATTAAAAACATACAGATATGTCACTCCCGGCAGAGCTGAACAGGTCTCAGGGACTCGGGTTGTATCAGTGTCAGTAAAACCTGAGATTAGATCTAACAGCAGCCTGGCACTTGAAACCTGTGAATCACACCCGCATGTGTTTCCTGAGTCCTCAGGAGACAACATGAATCCCATTGAGTTCCCAGCACAAGCTGTGGGCAGCTGTTGTCCTCCCCATCCCGGCGGGCAGTGGAGACCCAACCATGAGCTGATCCCACCCCACCATGGCCCAGCCCCACTGCAGGCTGTGCTGGCTGCAGGTCTCCTCCACTGCGGCATCCTCGGGGCTCTTCCTTTCCAGCGCCCTCCTGCCATTATAATTCATCCCTCTGCTGAGAGGCTTCGCTGCTTCGAACTGCTTATTAGCACAAACTGCCTGGCAGTAATAAAATGCTCTCTCAGCGCTCGTCATTCACTGGGCACACAAGTCCATGCCCAAACACTGCGCCACGAGCCCAGAGCGGGATGCACGCCGGGGGCTGGTTCCATGCATGGACTGGGAGCCCAGGGGTAGGGATGAGCTGCTGGCTGAGCCCATTACCCACTGCAGAGCCACAGGCACCCTCACATGGCTCCCTCCATGTCCCATCCCCATGGGGAGCTCGGCACTTAGAAGGGGTGCGAAGCGCAGAGATCTTGGCTGTGAGACCGACCCATCAGCTCGGATGATGTACTTCCACTTTTAATAAGAAATAGCACTCAATATAGCACATTTCCAGCATTTATTGAACTGAAGTGCCTTCCACTGCTTCAGTGCTGAGCCCTGAAGCCTGTCCTGGATGATTTAAGAACGATCCATCTGGAAAATGATGCAGACAATTTGTTACATCCAGCCAGAGAGCCATAGAAACCACAATAACAAGCTTAAATGATTTCAGCATCACTACATCATCCAGCCCCAGCCAATCTTCCTCAAAGCCACCGTCGAGGTGCTGTCACCGCATCGCACACAGCTCCTCATCCCAAAGCTGATGCTGCTCCTGCAGCCCAGCCTGGTGCCGGGAGCCTGGCTCCTAGTGCATGTCTGTGGGATACAGGCATGCTGGCACGACCAATCCCCCATAGCCAGGGATCCTTTTCTACCTTCCCCCTTCTTGTCTCCACCCCAAATCCCTATTTGCAAATAAGAAGACACAACCAGTTTAAAAGTCCTGTCTCGGTGGGCTCCTCCCTCCGCAGGCAGCATTGTTGCATGTTGATGGTTACTACCTAGCCCTGGATAAATCAGGGCTTCGTTTTTCAAAATAGCATGTTGATTGATGCTTAAAATATCTCCAGCAATTACTTCGCCCCGGTATAATTATAATAATTAAACTTGGATAATGCTTAGTCCTACTTTTTAACAGAACTGTGTGCCGTGGCATCAGTGTGCTGTGGCTGTGCCCTGGCCCTCACCACGTGGCTGGGTGAGCAGCAGCAGGAGGGGATGCTCCCAGCTCCGTGCTCAGTGCGATGGGTGCTGGAGGGGCACAGGGACAACCAGCTCTACGGGGCCGGCTCTCCCCTTTGGCTGCAATGCAGAAAGCTGAGCAAAACGGGCTGGGCAGGAGCTTCTGCAGCAGTGTTTCTCTCACATGAGAAGTGACCCAAACAGCACCAGAGCTGCTGCTGGCTCCTGCAGCACCACAATCCATGCAGCATCCATCCGGTTCTCCTTACCCCACGTCCCCTCTCCCACACTGGCTCAGCACAGTATTTCTCCTCTGCACTCCCAGCAGCGATGCTCACAGCATCGCCGGTGAGTACATTTCTGACTGTGATAAATAGCAGGGAAAGGAATGAGATCCCAACACTCTATTTCATGCCCTGAAATCCCACTTGTACCTGGAAATGAACAGAGTTCTCCGGCTGATATATGCAGCTCCGAGGCCATTCGCATCCTGTTAGCTTGTACACAGCGTCACAGTGATTTAAGCTGGCAATTTGGCCCTAAAATGAAGAGCATCTCACTTTGTCCCTCCCCATTTTCCTATATGTTTTCCCACAGAAGAGAGCTTTTGGGAAGGATTTGGCTGGGCTGCATCTCCGGTCCTTTTTTTGGTGTGCTAGCAGGCACTGTGGGAGATAAAAGCAGCGGGCGGCTGTGCTGAGCTCTGCCTGCCCAGGTCATCCCTCCTCAAAGCTGACATGGACACCAAAAAGAGCTTTTTTCTCCCCTTTCTAGGTCAGGTGGCATTCCAAAGCTCTGCAGCTCCGTCTGTCCATCTGTCCATCCAGCAACAGCAGGGCCAGCCCTGGCTGGAACACGATGGCCCGACTGTGAACCCTCATCACGGACTGCAAACCCAACTTGCAGACAAAAAGCATCATTTTAATACACAACTGCTCACGGCCAAGATTTCTCTTTAAGTAAAACATACACCCAGGGTAAGCGATTCCACAACGCCTGCTCACCTTGCTGCATAGCTGTTCATTTAAAACATCATTAGTGATGTTTAATTAACTCCCTAAGTGTCCTGTTAAAGGGCTTCATTCTTTCAAGCACCATCCCAACACACACACATGGGTCCCCACTGCTTGAGCCTGGGGACCCTGTGCTCCCACCTCTGCCACAGGGCCTGGAGGTGGGTGCTGCCATGGTGGGGATGCTGAGACCCTCTCCCCAAGATACACAAGACCCTCTTCCCAAGATATGCAATACCTTCTTCCCAAGATATACAAGACTGTCTTCCCAGCATAAGGGCAGGGCTGTTTCTCAGCCGCTTGTCCCACAAGAGTGCACAACCAAGGAAGTTTCTCCCTTCCAAGCCTCCCAAACTCCCCCATGCCCTCCCCATGGACCGCGGCCACCGCGCAGAGGAACCCAGTCAGCACCCGGCTGCGTGGTTCTCATATCAGTTTTAATAGCAACATCAGAGTACTAAATATACACAGGGAGATCGGTATAGGGTGGCATTTACAGTGCTTCCAAGTACACAGCTTCCAAGTACAGAGACAAATTAAAAACCACTCGGGAAGAGGAGTCCTGGCCCCGCAGCATCCTGCGCAGCAGCATGCCGGATGTCCCGCGGCGCGGGATTTTCCCAGGAAAAAGAAAGAAGTACTCAGTGATGTAAAACCGGTTACAAAGGAAAAGCTGTCTCATGTTAGAAAACGGGTTTTTGGCAAAATAAAAATAAAGTGTAAACTCCAACTGTACATGTCCTATCAAACGGAAAAAAATAAACCCCTCGGAACCTAAAATAGAAGAATCTGGGTCAGAAATCTGTGCCCTTAGTGTACATCTTTTGTGCAACGTATACTTTTTCTCAAAGTAAATATTATCTCCACTCATGACACTGTTAAAAATGTACCTACAAACGCTGAGAAGTCATCTTAAAAATGCGTGAGAAGCGTTACATGGGATCTGGAGACCGAACCCAGGGGCTTGGAAATGGGGAGGGATTTCTTGCTGGTTTTGAAAAAATCGCTTACAGATTTTATACCTGGTTGAAGGAAAATTCCAACCACATACCTCCTGAAATGGGTGGGCTGAGATAGTATAGAGATATATATTTTTGTTCTAGTTTATTTCTTTTCTTTTTTTTTTTTTTTTTTACAAAATATATAATATGTGTAGAATATCTACTATTTAACTACCATTTTAGCTGAACGACCTTCCTTCTCAACCAGCTGCCGATGGAGAAGAGGTAACCCAAAATCCACCCTGCACGCCTCCCACCTGGCCCCCCGCCGCCCTTTTCTCTAGCTGGGAAGACAGAGTGATGGTAAGCAATCAGCTTTGGAGAGATGGCTCCTGGCACAGGCTGGTGGTGAGAAGGGCTCGTCCCAAACCGTCCTCTAAGACAGAGCCACAAACAACACACAGACACAGCACTACATGGCTGGGGGATGCGGCAGCCTTTTGGCAGCCTTGATGCATTTCTTAGGAACTACTTGGGATAAGAAATCCATAAAATGAACCAAAAAGAACCAAGAAGCAGCAAGCTGGGAGTTTACGGCAAAGCAAGGAGCAAAACTTGGTTTTCTTCAACCATGGAAGAGCCAGAACCACAATGAAACATAACACAAAAAGCTCTGTTTGTCCAAGGGAAGGGCATTCTGGAGCATGGTTTTGCCTTATGCCACGTCCAGCCTGCTCCCCTGGATTTACTGCCCATACATTGAGTCCCACCACATGTGCCCGCAGCTCCCCAGCACAGCAAGGTGACCCCCGCACACACCAGGGACCTTCACAAGGGCCATGCCACCACCTCAACCCTTGCAAGCCCTCGCTCAATCCATGGTGGTGCAAAGGGTCCAGCTCCCAGAGCAGTGTCTCATGGTGGAACATGCCCTGCTACCTGAGAGATGCTATTGGGCTGGAAAATGGGCTCAGCTTCTGAACAAGAGCAGAAAAATCCCTAAAATCCCTAATTCTTAATTCTCCAAACACACACAAGTCTGTTGCCCCCGCACAGGAGCAAGACCCAGCTGCTCAATAGGTCTATGCCATGACAATGCGACTTTCTGTTTTCATTTCTCTTTTTTTGGCTTTCATCAACAGCAGGGAATGAAATAACTGCTGTTCATTTCTCTTTCTTATGATAGACCTTGGGCTGCAAGGATCCTGCCTCGTAAATCACAGCATTTACAGCTCCAGCCCTTCCCTTCCTCCTTCCCTTCCTCCTGGCAGTCATCCCTTGTTGGTGTGCTTGCATGCATAGGATGGGAGGGTTTCTCTGATAAAGTGCAAGTGCTGTTGGTCCTTATAAATAAGGGAAGATTGTGCATCTACTTTTGTTCCCTGGTTCACCGCTCACCTCTTGGTGACCAGGACGTGTTCTTCTGCAGACGATGTAGAAAGCTTGTGCAAGTCCTGCCCTCAAAAACCTGCTCCCATCGTCTGGGGTCAGTTATCTGCCTGCATTCTTTCTCCCTGACACACACACAGATACACGCACACACACAATTCCCCTTCCTTGCCCAGGAGCTGGGTGCCAGGCCAGGTCAGGGCACATCTCCATCACCATCACCACCATCACTGCCCGTGCTGCCCCCAGCTCTGCCCAACATCTCCCCTTCAGGCAGTGGTTCCATACACGCAGAAATGCAGAATGATCCTTTAAATGCTCAGGAACAAGGGAGCTGAGATGTATTTTATGATGTCAAATTGCCATGGAGATTACACCGGGACACCCGCAAGAACTCCTGGGTGCAGCCAGCACACACAGCTAAATCGGAAGATCAATGGGTGCAGCACAACAGCTCCCGAGCTGGAGTGGATTGATGCCAGCGGAGTTAAACACAGGAGAACTCAAACCCTGTGCCAGCAAGGGAGATTTGCAGGGGCTGCTCTGGCACATCAGTAAAACACAAAAGCTCTGGTATACTGAGATGATGGATCACTCTGGAGTGGTCACTTCTCACACAGGTTTTGGCTGACCCCGCTGCAATGAAGCTTTGCTCTTGTGCAGCCCTTGGGCGAGCAGCACCAGGCGCTCCCCTGAGCTGCTGTGGAGCGCTGTGCTATTAACTGCAGCCCAAAGCTCCCCACTCCGTATGTGAGACTGCCAGCAGCAGCACCAGGACCCCCCATTTCGGGGCAGACCCCAGGGTCACCCCAGGGGAAAACGCTCCTGGCATATATCAAGGAAAGTTAAAGCTTTGGGGTGCCACTCCTCTAGCAAAATACCATCTCCTGCCCCAAGGCAACCCGGGAGGAACATCAACCCAATGTCCCAGAGAGACAGACACGAGCCACCCAGCAGACACCCCTTTTGCTCAGCACCCAGCCCCATCACGGGAAGGTTTGCTTTGCGAAACACAAAAAGAGCAGCTCTCTGCTCTGAAGTAGGACCCAGCCCTGTTAAATACCCCCAACAACAACACCCAGCCCCAGGGATGCACATGCTGCCTATGCCCACCCAGCAGAAACCACCTCTGCAGAAGGAACAGCTTCGGTCGCGGATGAAACCCTGGCCAGGAGCAACAGGAACCCCTCTCCTCCTCTCTGGCTGCCGGTCGGCAGCGACCCCGGTGTGGAGCACACCCAAGGCAATGCTGGAGGCTCATCGGAGTTGCAGGGAATGTTGCCAGTGCCTTTGGAGATGCTTGGTTCAAGTCCACAGGTAATCATCAGGTCTGGCAAGGAAGACTTCTTCCTAGAGCAGCTCCCAAAAACTCAGGAAAGATAATCCAGACTTTGTGTGCAATTCCATCAGGAAAGGACAGAAAAGAATACAGGAATGAGAGACTGCACACGTGGCTATGTGCAACACCAGGAGTTTCTGTCTTTTTAAAAGCATGTCCATTATAATAAGGGACTGGAGCTGAACAACTAGGGATGAGTAGGAACGTGTATCTGAACAACTCCAAAAAGCGCTAGTACTGATGAAGGGCAGTTTACAAAAAGAACTGGAGGGCTTTGGTCTGAATTCTGCTGTCGTTCCCACCCAGGTAACGCTGAAGCAGCCCAGCCCCAGCCAAGAGCTGTCTCGGTGCCGCAGCCCACCGGCACCTGTGAGCACTGGGATGAGCAACACACCAAACCGGAGCCACTGGAACCGTGGGCAAAATTCCCTTCTCAAGGAAGAGGCTCCCCGGAGCTCTCTGGCCCTGGAATGGGTCAGGAGGCAATGGGCTCATTCCTCTCGTGTGTCTCACAAAGGGCTGAGCAAGCTTTGGTGTCATGGCCAATTTAGAAGCCATTTTCCAAAATAACTCCCTCATCCCACTCCTGAAATTTGTCTCTTGTGCCAAGAGAGGCCCATCCTTCGAAAGTCCACACCTAAAACCTGTTCCCAGCCATCCCCAAGGCGTCACACTTAGCTCTGTAAAACAACGGCACGCACAGGCTTTGAGGCTTTTTCCCATCTACCCCAATGATGTATTGGGCTACAGAAGTCTGGAAACATCCTTCACCACCGCCCCAAGCTGCTCCCTGCTCGCTTCCCACTCGCCCTGCTCCTGGGAACACAATGGTGTGAGAACACCACCTCAGAGACAAGGTCCATAGGGAGCGGGAGCAGGATCTGCCCCGTGCCTGCAGCATCCCACATTGGGGAAAGGGGAGCTCCTCTGCTGCGTTCCGCTTCCTCCAGCCTCCCACAGCAGGAATGCACTTTGTGAATTTGGCCCAGACGCATCCTTCTAGCTAGAATCCCAGCCCGTCCCCATCCTCCTGTCGTTCCAGACCAGGCTCCGGCACATCCCACCATCCCTCCCGGGGCTGGAGCAACCACCAGGCACTGCAGCCCCGGCTGTCCCCCGCCGTGGTCACGTCCCAACCGCTGGAAAAGCATTTCCAAAAGGAACCAAAACTCTATATATATATATATGTATACATACATATATATGTCTATACATACACACACACACGTATATATATGTATATATGTCCACCTATATATACACATATAGGTTCAAAAGGCAAGCTGCCAAAGTAGAAAACATCGGCTCACCTGGTTTGTATTATGCGTGTTAAAGAAATGAGACTTTTAGCCCATGACATCTTCTTTAAAAATGAGTATTTAAGATCTTCAAAAATTGCTACAGTACAAAAAGTGGTTGTGTGTGTATATATATATATATTTTCTCTCTACACGTATCGTATGTATGTACGTGGATGGACCGGAATGGATGACCCCACCAGAAGAGACGCCCCACTCGTCCTCCACAATGTTTCCAGGCGTTATCGACTCGGCTTCGGCTTCTCGCCAAGTCTTTGCATCGGTACATGGCACATAATGGTATTATTGGCACAGGTTCAGAGTCACGTCCACGTCCAGGCTCCGGGCGCTCGGCCCTTCTCTCAGTCCCCCGCCGGCTCCTCTTCCTCACGGGATCCTTTGCTCACACATTTCCCTTCCTCTTCCCCACCAAACGTGCTCTTTGTCCATCGCAGTTCCCTACAGGCGTGTTCATTTTTATAAAAATAGATTTGGCCCATAGAACGCTGCTCTTTGAGTCTCCTACTGGTAAACAGAAATGGTAGGTACAGGTAACCCATTATTTTTGTATATTTTTTACAGGTTCGCCAATGGAATCCTGTGAAGGATAAGAAGAAAAACAAAGGTTAAATCATGACAAGGGAATGGCACCACAACTCGCAGCACTGCTTTTGATGATCCCCCGGAGCCTTCTCCCTCCTCCACCCAGCGCTCAGGGGCACAAGCACCGGTGGCACCCTTGGGGACGGGTATGGAAGAAGCGGGATGTTGGTGACCAGACACCAGTCTGCACTGGGATCGCGACTGGGATCACTCCTTCAGCCTCCCCAGTGAAGCTTCAGCCCTTCCCAGCCCATTCTCAGCCATGTTTCATGGGGCAACCCTTGGATCAGGGCACACGTGGTGGGTTGGGGATGCTTCTGGTGATCAGTGGGAGCAGTGGGTCTAACCGTGCACTATCTCCTCAGGACCTCTTCCAAAGCATTATTTCCTTCTGATCCCCCTTGAATCCTGGGCTGAGAGCAGTGAGTGCTCTGGCAGATGAGAAGACAATGATGAGCACTAACAAGACTCCCTAAAGTTAAATGCCCTAAAGAGATCAATCGAGAACTGGTTAAGCATCAAAACCAGAGATCCTTCCAAAGTTCTTCTTAAGCTATTTATTTGCTGCCTTCTGAAAGCTCTCTCCCTACCTAACCCTGAAACCTCCATGCAAAGGCAATTGCTCCCCATCATCAGAGTGTGGCCGTTTGCTTCACGTGTACGTGACTTGGTGTGTAGTGCCACACGCTGTAATGCATCCAAGCACCTTGAGACCAGCGCCCATGTGTGGGCTTCATCCCCATCCAGGATGCCCTTGGTCCACAGCTCTGCCCTGAGCTGTGCCACGACCCCGCGCAAGCACCGGGAATGCAATATGCTTTTTGTTCAAGGGCTCTTGCCTCAGCATTATGTTAAAGCAAGATGCGCAACATACACCATCTCCAAGAACAACGCTTGAGTCTTAATTAGTGAGACAGATTTTACTGAGTCCTTAATCTCCTGCGCCGGGGCTGTGCTGGGACTGCTGTTATTCCTCCAAGACAAGCCTGGATTTTTTATGATGACTCATTATCTGTTAATGTTAATACAAACCATTTGCTGTTGTTAGGCAGAACGGGGCCATCACAGCAGCTGCTCGCTGTGTTCAAAGCGTGGAATTACCACACAGCGCTGTACATTTTATCCACCTTGCGCAAAAGCTGGGGTCAGACCAATGTTACCATACCCAGGACGATCTTCAGGTCCCGAATCGCCACTTCCCTAACAGCGATGCTGAACATTTACATAGTCCCGGATGAATCCTACCTAATGCATGCATTGCAGGATGTACAAATTGTATTGTATTCCAAACAGTCTCTCTTTGTACAAAGTAGGTCAGCGCTTGATCAACCTTACAGATTTCTGTATAATCTCATTCCATGGGGTTTTTCAGTCAAAGAGAGCGGGATTAAGGGCAAGAACAATGCGAAATCTCAAACTTCATTTCAGAGAGCCCCAAAGCCATATGAAAGCAAACCAAAACTGCCACAGTTTGCTGCAGTGCCTAGCCAAAGCCACTTGAGCCTTCAGCAAGCTTCACCTTTTGGGTTGCAGAACGGCTGCTCCTGCCTCTGCCGCATTTCCTTTGTCATTTACTGTGATCAGGGCACAGATAGTTTTGCCGCTTAAGCCCCCATGCAGATAATTCCTGAGTTTCCTGGCACAAATGCTGTAAGTGACTGCTTTACTCTTCACCTACACCAGCCCTGGGCCACGCTGTGGCTGCATCTGCACACCGAGCTGCCAGTGCCTCGGCAGGGACCGTGCCAGCGGCACAGGAACCCTCCCCATCGCTCCTCTTGGCACGGGATGAATCTGACCCCAGGAAATAACTTCAACATCTGCTTGCCGTGTAACCAGATGAGCTTCACCAGGTTTCCTGACACAAGCTCAGCGCTGCCTGCAGCTCTCCAGGCTGGAGATGGTTCCACGGTGCTGTCCCCTACATCTGCTGCCTGCACCCGTGCAGCCTTACGCTGCCAGCAGCACCCTCAAATGCCAGGCTGCCATTTAGGTACAGCACAGTGCTGACGGGCTGCCATCTGTAAAGTGCACATTAAACTCCAACCGGCCTCCTGGTGCTCATCTAGTCCAAATGTCCACACACCCTCTCTGCCCTGCGTCCGTCTTGTGCCTCCAGCTCTGACTCTGCACGTTCAGTAGGACTAATTTGCTTGTTAGACAGCTAGGAGCTGTGGAGTGCCATCAATTAAACCTTGTAAAATGCTTTGAGCCTTTCCAAGGAGTGAGGTTGCTGGCACAGTGTCCAGTGTAGTGTCTGACCCCTCCTAGTGCATGGCTGCGTGCCTGCAAAGCGAGGAGAGCCCCATGGCTGTGGGATGCCCCCCTCATGCTGCCCAACATCCCTTGCACATGCTGAGAGAAAGGAGCTGGGAAGAGAACACTGCACATAACCCTTCCAGCCAGGATGGAGAGCATCCTTCCACCTCTGCTGAGGGGCAGCGGGTCAACACCAACTGCTGTCTTCAGGCTGTGTTGCTGCTGTTGGAAAAGCCAGCTAGGAAGACAGCTATCCCTCCAGAATAGGTGCAAACCAAAGCATCTCCTTTGCCACCAGCTTCTCCCCTAGAAATGAGAGCTGGAAAGGTATCCTCATCCCACCATCCTCCTGCAGCATCCATCTGGTGACAGCACAAGGCCACCCTAACAACAGGGAGACAGTCTATCAGGGAGCTTATCCCAATGCCATCTCCTCTGGGAAGGTTTTACCTTCACAGTGACATGTGCAACCTGGAATATCCATTTTGCCTGCAGGATGTCGCAGCTGGCACACATAGATTCATGCAAAATGCTCTTTGCATGCTTCAACCACAGGCTCTGGGAGCTGCCGGCAGAGCAAAGCCCCCTCAGAAGACACCAACACCCAGCAGGTTCTCATCCTACCAACCACACCATGATAGAAAATGTAGGCAAAGATGTGTAGGAAACAGTACAGCATGGAAAAAATACTAGGTGACCTCTTCCTGACTTCTAAGGGATTTGGACTGACCCCGTTTTGGGATGAGGGCAATCTCTGCTCTTATCTGTGCCGTGCTGATGCTCTCTAGGTTACTCCCCACACACGGGAGGGATCTCTGGCAGTCGCCTGGTTCTCACCATGACGTACCACTTACGCATGTGTACTCCCTAAACACCCCGGTGCAAACACACACACGCCCGTGTACACATGCAGAAAATAGCTTTTGGATTAATCTCATTTTGCCAACATTAATGAAACCAAACATTAGTGTCCAGAACCAGATAAATAATTGAAACCCTATTATGGAGCTAATGCTCCAGGTACAACTCGGATAGATTTTTCCAGAGTGCATCAATATGCATTTTATGGATTCCATGAAAACGGGTCAATGAGAATTTCAAGGATTTAACAAGGCATGATGGGATGGCTTTGGGCTATTTAAGAAAATCTGTGGAGATGACCAGGGAGCGATCTTTGGCACAGAGTTTTACATGACCTCAGGCAGGAATTGCACAGGCTTCCCACAGAGGGCAAGAGCTCAGGGCTGCTCATCCTCCTTCCCTCTATTTCAGGCACAAGAACTGCTGATGGCAGTGGTGGGCAAAGCCACCGGCGAGCAGACAGCGAAACTCTTGCTTTCTGCCTTGTGCTTCCTGCGCACACCTCACCTGGGCTGCCCAGACACCGCCCGCCCCCAGCACAGCCGAGACCATTAACTTTTTATTCTCTTCCATTCTAATCTAATTATATTTCTGTGTTCAATAGCTGAGCGTAATGTTAAACAGGCTATTCTGAGCAAGCTGCAGTCAGGGAAGGCAGCAAATTTCATTTACACTGAATATATGATTCATTACAGCAGGGACTTGGGACAGACCAATTAATTCACCTGAGTGCGTGGCTCAGACGGGCACTGCTGCCCCTCAGTGAGCCCCACACAACAAATCCTAACTGTTCCTCCTGCCACTGGCCAAGCAACCTTCAACAGCAATACAATGAGGGAAAAACAGCTCAAAACCAGGAAAGAATCCCCAGCAATGTACTGCTGAGACCAGTACAACATCACACAACACAGCAGCACCCGAGGTGTAAACCTGGCTGTTGGGGACTGCACACACGGGCTTGCAGGATGCGCTTCCCACAGGGCAAGGAGGGGCACAGGAGGAAGAGGAGGAGGAGAAGGAAGAGGAAGGACCCCAGCGCCCTTACATGGCAGTGTTTATGACAGCAAACATCATCAAATGAGCTTCTGGATACCAAGGGAGCATGCATGTCGGCTGCGTGACTCATGAACAAGACGGGCTGTCCATCATGCAACAAGAGGTTAATTACAGACCAGGCCACTTCACAGCATGGAAATTACTATCACTTGTCAAGGTGGGCTGGAACCACAGCAGCAGGCTGAAGTTCAAGGCTGCCCCAGGGACCCATCGGTCTCAAGTCCACATTTATCCCAGTCCCTGCCTTTTAGCTCTGGCTCATCTGCAGTTCACCTCTGTGGAAAAGCCACTTTGGTACCCAGCACGCCATCCATGGCAGGAGATGTGTCCGGCCATCCCAAAAGATGGGGTCTGACACCCCAAAAGAAGCAGGAGCAGGAGGATGGCACCAGGCAGGAGGAGAGCAGCCGCACGCAGGCAGGGGATGAGGGGCACGGAGCGGGCAGGGGATGGGCATGGGGGGAGCGCGGTACCTACCAGGAAACAGCCCGATGGCGTCTGCCCTGCCCCAGAAGTCAAACAGGCTTCGGCCAGTCAGCAGGAGATCTCAAACCATTTCTCAGACACAAAGGCCACGGGAATAAGATGCCGGTCAGAAGAAGAGGGTCTGCAGTGAGCACAAAAAGGGGCTTGCGGGTGCTGGTATGTAACACACGAGGAGCAAGCTGAGGTGGCCTGCAGCACAAATCAGCTTTTTCAGAGGGGAAGAAAAGGAAAACTCTCTAAAGTAACGCTTGGAATAGGCTTATTGTCCTTGGAACCAGCGAGGTGCAAAGCACAACCCCATGCGCACGCAGAAGATGCCGGTTAAAAAGCTGTTGGCTTCCAGGCTTCTCTCCTTCATGCAGGTAGACACCAGCTGTGGGTGGCACGTCCACCACGTCCAGCCACGCTGCGCAGAGCACTGCATGCTCATCTTCTCCCTCAAAACCCTCCTCCTCATTTTCCCTCTACCTTTGATGGGGGACATGCATCTACAGCATGGTAAAACCACAGCAGCACCCAGTGAATGGGCTCGGGGAGCCAAGCCTGCTGACCACCCCTCCTTGACAGACATGGGGCACGCAGAGAAGCGCTCGTGCTTTCACCCTGCGCCACCAGCTGCTCCCAAGCCCCCTTGTTAATGCATCATTATTTCACGCCAGACTAACGGCTCATTTGGCTCCTCCATTAATCACCCCGCTCATTCCCAGACCAACGGCTTTTACGATGCCACTCAGGAGACAGCACGGATGCTGGAAGATGGATCCAGTGGCATTTTATGTGCTGGTGGGAGCAGGAAAACGTGCGGTGCTCAACACTACCGGGGCTTGCTGGTTAGACTTGATCATCTTAAAGGTCTTTTCCAACCCAGGTAATTCTGATTCCATTCTATGATTCTGTGATATTCTAGGGTGATGCTGAGGACAGAGCTGCCTATGTGGCCAATGAAGCCCTCATCCTGCTGATAAGGATGGATGTCACCAAGCAACGTCCATCAATGAGCATCACAGCTCAGAGAGCCGGAGGAAGCCACGCTGCCACGTGTCCCCGGGCCAACAGGCATCTCCCCTTGGGAACCAGCACCGGCGCGGCACGGCTCTCCCCATCCCGCCTTACCTGTTTCCATTGAAGGTTGTTTTATAGTCCCCGGGCGAGCGCAGCGCCTCCTCCGCGTAGACGGGCACGGGGGTGCGGACGCACTCATGGGAGCACTGCAGCGTCTCGTTGTAGGCGGTGAAGATGTCGAGGGCGCTGGGCACGCGCGCGGGCGCGAAGTCGGTCAGGTTCTGGCAGCTCTCCTCCTGCTGGTCCAGCTTGCGCTGGTGGCTGTTGCGCCGCGGGCGCCCGCTCTGCGCGCAGCTACGGGACAGGGAGGGACATAAGCTCGCCTTATGGGCCGTTAGTGCACCTCGCTCAGTGCTAGATTAGGATTCGGGTGCTTTGGGAAGATCAGCCACGATCAGGCAGTCACTTGGCTCGGCTTGTTTTTAAGGATCACATTTAAATTTTAGATGCGGGCTTTTTACCATCAGAGGAATGACTTAACAAGTCATTCTTTTATACCTGCAGGAAATGAAAGCCGCCTTTTAAGTGAAAAGATGTAGGGGAGAACAGTGAAGTGAAATCCTTTCCATTTGGGAGGCACCTGAAGGTTTTAACTTATGGGGATAAATAAGCTCGGAGCCCAGTCTGGCACGGCAGAAATGCTCCCCCTCGGCACAGGGATGGCTGCTTCCCGCTAACTCCACCAGGATCACCGCTCCTGGTTCAGCATGTAGGAAACAAGGAGAGCACCAGGCAGCAGGAACCCATCCTCGATCAGGCTGGTCCTGTTTAAGGGTCTGGATGCTGATTTAATTAAGATGTCACTTTTTCCCTGAATGGGATTGACAGCGCCTATCGCAATGCTGGAGTTTGGGAAGGTCACAACTCCAGGGGCAGTGGGACCTGGGGATGCTGGTGCTGCCTGAGGAGGGAGACCTGCAGGGCTAGGAGTGTGGGGCTCCTCCAGGAGCAGCAGCAGCACCGGGGCACATCTTGCCCTGCACTGGCTGATGCAATCCAAAGAGACAGCCCCAGAAATAACCACCAGCTTCCGGGCACGTTGCAGGAGTAACGACAAGGAGGACACTGGTGTGGCTCAGCCATCGCTCACCTCTCACCCAAGGGCACCAGCACGGGCCAAAGGATGGGGGCACAGACCACATCCTGCCTGGGACAGGGGACCAAGCGTGTGTCCAGCCCTTGCCTGTGCCAGCAGCACTGAGGGCAGCCCAATACCTGCCCTAAAACACCAGAACTGTTTGGCAAATGCTGGAGCTAAGCAAACTCATGGAGTGCTGCTTTCTGCCTGGGACACCGCGCTCGCTTGTGGGGGTTCCCTGCTCATTTCCCCATCTCACCCATGGTAAACAATTTCTGTTCTACACTGATTGCTGTTTTTATTTGTTTGCCCTTTTTGGCCTCAGCATGAGGTTACTGGAGCTGTTCTGCTAAGCTGTGGTCAGCCGGATCAATGATACATACGGCTTACGACTGCTATTAGAGAAAAACCCCTGATAAAGTATTTCCCCATATCCTCCACTGAAATACTACTACAATGAGGGAAGTTTAGTCAAGTAAACCCCATCTGAGACACAGAAACAAGCATCCCTGGCTGCACTTCTGATGTCTCCCCATGGGCTTGTTCCCAGCAAAGCAAACTCAGCTGTAAGGGCAAGTAACCCCGCACTGTGGCCGGCTGCAATGCTGCACTACAGCTCTGCCAAGATTAAGATGCCTCCATAGCCCTGCAAATAGGTTTTCCTCTAATCCCGGGGAATGAGCCGGCTTCTTCATCCACCCGCTTCTCTAATTCCCTCCTGGGTGCAGGAATCGGTTTGCTGTGGTGCCCATGGAGAGCTCGGGTGGGCAGGAGGAGCTGCTGTAGGACAAAACCCACCACAGCAGCTCTCCCACCAGCCCAGAGCTGCATCCGAATCCCTCCACCAGCAGCACTGACCTCAAAGTAGGCCAGTTTCCCTGGGAAAATAGGTAAAGCCATGAGCGCCTGAAGCGAAGCACTAACCTATTTTGCCGTACGCCCCAGCCACACTGAGAGAATAAACGGAAGCAAATGAAGCTGGAGAAGCACACGAGCGCTCCAGGGGATGGGGCACACTTCAATCCAGCATCATCCGAGGGGCTCAGAAGGTGCCCTTCCATCCCCGGAGTCACGGGGAAGGTCAGAAAACACAATTCCTTGCTGAGCCAGGCTGGGGATTTAAGGAGCAGCAGCAAAGCTGCTTAAGCAAGGCTGCTGAGGAGATGCCAGCGGGCACGGGGCAGGTCCCGGCACCCTGCGGGAGCTCTTGCTGTGGCCAAATGCATGACTTTGACCTCACCATGTGGCATCATGTGGCAGCGACTCAACCCTGGAGCAGCGCTGTGCATGTGCCCCACGTGGGACCCGGACAGTGACCCTGGCCACGTGCTGGTCCCCACAGCACAGCGAACCCGGGTGCTTCAGCCCCCTTTGGAGATGTCACTATAAACCCCCCATTTTCTCCTGCAATGCCTTTCCAAAGCCATCCCGGCGGATGCTGCAGGCGTTAGCACCCATAGCTATTAATGGAAAGGGCTCCCCCATCCCCACCCTGTCCCATCCCCGCACCATCCTCCCCATCCCAAGAGACCCAGGAGGGACCTTACCAATTTTTTAAGACAAGAGTTGTTATCAGAGCGGCTATGACCATGATGAGGGACACAGTAATAGTGATTATCTGATGAACCGCCAGACCTGCAGAGAGAAGAAACGAGAGGGAATGGGGATGGGAGCCAAGGGGATCCCGGGAAGGACGAGCAGAGCCCCCACCGCCTCCCAGCTCCGGCAGACGCGATCCTCTCCCTGCTTACAGAGAAGACTCTCTAAGCCCAGCTTCTCATTTCCTATCCTCTCAAGTATGTTCCTTGTCAGCCCGAATTAGGCACGAAGAACGGAAGAGATGTGAAGCCGTATCCCCTCCGGGACGGAAAGGGAAACTTGAGCACAGCCTTGCAGTGGGTGCAGGATTAACCAGAGATAATAATTACCGCACTAACTGCTGCTCACTTAGAAGGTCGGATGGGCTCATTTTCTCCTAATTCACCTTACACAGGGTATAATTTTGGCTCGTGTATCATTCCTAATGAGCAGTTTGGAAACAAAAGCATCTCGATGTACAGTATGTTTGTGATTTTGTGCTGCTTTACAGTTGCAATTTCGTAATGAAATGATTTTCCTGGCTGCGGCCCAAGGATGTGCTATTTTTCACAAACAGATGTTGCAGCTCCTGATGGATGGTATTTTTAATAAGTAAGTACGTGTTGGCATGGCAGGAAAAGAAGCAGCTTTTTATATCTGTATTTTTATAAACATATACGTATATATGGACCTGTGCAATACATGCGCAGCACTCCCAGCTATTTCGGGTGTGCGTGGCTGCTTCTTTCCACAGAATCGTGCACAGGCTCCGAGCCACTGCCCATGGGTGAGGGTGAGGATGGGGCTTGGAGCAACCTGGTCTAGTGGAAGGTGTCCCTGCCCGCAGCAGGAGGTTGGAACTGGATCCAGTTCTCTTCAACCCAAACCAGTCTGTGATTCCATGAGGTGGGCAGACACTGCCCACCCGGCTGTTGTACATACACCCATCCCTTCCCCAGCAGCAGCAACAGTGGGTGGAAAACCCTCCCGGGAGAGACACACTGGGGACAGCATGTGCCCCCTCCACAGCCCTGAGCACCGCTTTCTGCAGGGACTTTGCACAGAGCATCCCTATGCTCCTACAGGAATGCTGCCCAGTGCTCTCCCACGTTCCCAAGCAGTGGATTCAGGGCCATGCTGTGGCTGCCAGCTTCCAGCACAGTGCACCCCACTCAGGGCATGCTCCCAGGAGACTAAGCAGCAGCCCAAGCATCGGGCTGGGTAATTAGGCCAGATTCATCAGTGGTATTTTAAACCTGGGATCATGCCTGCTACTCCGCTGCTGCTCTCAAAGGACACAAGTTTTCACTCCCTGGGAACTCATTATCGCATCTCACCCAGCTCTGCTCATCCCTGTACCCCGGGGGGGTTGGGGTCCCTGCCTGCTCCCACGCTGCCAACAACACTCATCAAGGGAGAAATGCTGCTTGTAAATCAAACACTCCGCAATGAGAGTCTTGACAGTCTAATACAACAAAACCAAGGTCACCTTTGGGGAGTCTATCCACCAAAACACACCCAGCACTCGGAAAGCACTTGCCAGCAGGGAACACCATGTTACCAGGTACAGGAGCAATGGATTGGCACCCACCCTGGTGACCACTAAGCTCTGGCATCCAGCAGACCAAGAGCACTCACCTCCAAAACTAAAGCAGAAAGGGTTCTGAAATGCAGCACGCACCCAGCATCTTGTAGCGCTTCTTCCACTTTCCCAGCAGATATGCAAGGGAGATCTGGGAGAAGAGCTGGAGAAGAGAGCAGGGATCTGGCTGGGTTTAAGGACAGGATGTTGTCTGGAGCGGGATGTGGTGGACATCACCGGCAAAGGGGTTTTCTAGAGGCAGGACGGAGGAGTAACGACTTCCAGAAGGCAAACACTTCTGAAACACTGGCTTTTGGTTCCTGGCATGGTCCCAGTGCCGAGACAGCAGAAGGCAAGAGCCCAAAACACAGGAGATGCAGGATGCTGCAGCCCCCACGTATTTGGAGGTTCTTGTTCTGCTCCCCAGGGCTTCCAGCCACACATTGCCTCCCTGAGGAGCCATCAGATGGACAGACGGATGGCTGCTCACCCACAGCCTGGCAAAGCTGAGCACAAAGGGACAGGAACATGCCAAGGTTATTTTTCTCTGTCAACTCAAGCACCTATTTTGCAAATGACCCATTTCCTCCATTTCCTCCCAATTACACTTCAATTGGCTCAGCCACCAAGGCTGCCGGAACACAGAGCAGGTTAGGATGTGACCGCAAGGGCTGGGGACCTGGGAGCAGAGGGCTGGGAGGACCCAGCATCCCTGCACCAACTCCAGCAGGTCTCAACACCAGGGAGCAGCCACTGGGCTGTCCCAGCTTCCCCACAAGTGTCTGGGGAGCCAGAGCAGAGTTTGCTGCTCTGCCTTCGGATTCCACTTCCCAAGGTAATTCACAGGGATAACGCCACAGGGCTCCCCACCTCCTGAAGGTGAGATGTGGAGAAGGTTTCTGGCCTAGCACTTGGGAAACCTGGAGGATGGATGCGAGAGGAGCCGTGTCCTGACGGAGCCGAGGAGCGCAGCCAGCAGCTCCCAGCCCGCGCCACGTGTGCCGGGTCAGGAGTGACGCCCACCCCGGTGCCGGCGCATCCTTCGCGGCAATCTTGGAGCGGGTCCCAGTGGGACACTGCCGACAAAGAGGAAAGGAAAGGCTCTAAAAATAAAACAAACCCAGCCCAGTGCCCGATCCCTTTGAGAACAGGAGCGGCGTTGGGATGAGACCTTCTGCAAAGACAGGAGCAGAGGAAGAGGCGGCAGGGACGCGGGAGAACCTAAGGATGCAATTAATCCCTGCACTTACATCATGGGGAAGGCGCAGGCAGAACAGATTGCAGGTGGCTGAGCGCCGGGAAGGATGGCAGCTCTTTGGAGCAGGACACATGGGTTTTAAGAAGGGCTGGATAATTTTAGACTCCATCACATACATAAGTTGCCATATGTACCGGCATAGAAGAAAGTTCCTTCACATCACATATTAATTCTGCACCAGAGCCCGGGGGGATTTCAAGGGGACAGGAGATTATTTTCCCAACAGTATTAACCATGGCAATGATGGAAAGAGGGAACGGGACTCGATGGATGGTTTCCTGGGAATCCCTATAGCAATGCCCACTGCAATAAAGGCTAACAGGTCTTTACTCTTACTTTGCAAATATATCAAATCCTTTCCTCGATATCTCATATCCTTTCCTCTAGACCTTCACAGGAACATATAGAACTGCATAGAGCAAAATCAAACAGAAACACCCCATCTGCAAGAGAACGTGTTCATGGATGGGATATCCATGGGAGAAGGGAACATCCCATCTGGGACACCACCCCCAGGGAAAAAGGCAAGAGAAGAGAGATGATTCCAAGGAGCAAAGCATTATTTTAAACACGGCCCTAGGAGCCCACTCTGTCTGGAGGAAAGGGACCTGGAGGATAAAATCAATAGCTCATAAAGGAAAATTACCCTCCTCCTCCAGCGTGGGAAGCCGCCTGGCACACGTGTAGCTCACAGTGAGAGCCCGTGCACCCAGCACATGGGGCAAGCTGCAGGGAAGAACATGGAAGCAGGAATTCTGATGGCTTGGTTTTGTTTCCTCATCTCTATGGCAAACATTGCACGTGGTAAAGCTCAGATCCCAATGAGCTACAGAACCCGTCGCTCCCTTAATTACACGTTAATAACCGGTGAATAAAGGAGGCGCCGACAGGGCCGGGGCTGGCACTGGGAATGGCACCGGAGAGGGCCACCCCGTCCGGCACCGGCTGCCAACGCCTCATCCCTGCATATGGACCGTGAGCGGCTCCCTCTCACCAGGCTTTTACCAGGCAATTTGACGCAGTGACCATTTAACTGGAGGGTAATTACAGGAGAAGTATTTAATGGAATTGAAAGTGTGTCCAAACCCTTGCGCTTCTGCTGGTGCAGCAGAATTTCACGTGTCGCCTGCCAGGAGGGAAAGCTCTTCAAAGGCGCTCTTTGAACCCTCAGAAACACTCAAATAGTGCTGGGTTTTTCCACTGCTGTACTGTCCGAATGTGCTCTGCTCTCAATGGGGTCTTCAGGTCCCATCCTGCGGTGAAAGACCCAACCTCAGCTCCCCATGGGCAGCAGCTCTGCCTCAGCCTGTAAAACGCAGCCCTGACGTACGCACATTCCAGGAAAACCCCATCTCCTCAAAGCAAGCAAACGCCAGGGCCTGGTTTTATATGTTATTTTAAAGACCATCTATTTGCCAGTGAGATGAAAGCGCTGAGTTTTGGCCTTTCTGGTCACCTTTTGAAATGGCTCCCGGACAGCTCTGCATCAACGGAATTAATTCCATGAGAAAATCCATTCGAGGCTAATGTCTTGCTGCTGCAGAAGTGCGCAACGGCAGCGAACAGGAGATATAAGCTCTTAATTAAAAACAAAGAGAACCTCTCTCCCCCAAGGCCTTTATTTCAACAGCTCTGGTTAGGGAGACCGTATTTTTCATTTTCCCAATAAAAACAGCTACGAGCCGCAACTCTTTGAAGACCCTCGTCAAGGCCTCGGAGATGCATAAAATTAAGAGAGGAAAAAACAGCTCTGCTTTATTTTGGAGAGTGTAATCTGAGTTACCCTTAGTGGTAGAAAACAACAGACACTCCAAATACCTGCTGCACCTTCCTGCACCCGTGCCGTGAGGATGCCTTCCTTGCTCCTTCCTCTGCCTCAACCTTCCTACAACTCCCACTTTGAATCATAATGCCAAAAGAAGGGAAGTCTCCCAAGTATAAGCTAGGGCTGTGTCTGCCAGCCCTGTATGGCATCGCAGGGGTGATGGAGAGGGAAGCGGTGATGGCACCAGGATTTACATGTGCACACCTCTTCCTCTCGCTCAAGCAAAGCATCACACCAAGCTGGGGAGTGATGATAAGTACTGTCCCAAACAGGCTCCCAGTAATGAGCATCAAAAAAGGAACTGGCTCCCAGGAGTGGCTGAAGAGCTTTTAGAGAGGGAAACCATGAAAACACAGACAGAATCGGTGCCATGGCAATTGTTCCTGGCCAAAATAACCTCCTAAGTGATTTCCATGGTGAGCATCACAGCCCGCGCAGAAGCCAACAACTGGTGTCGGAGCCACCACCTCAGCCCTGCCCCACACTTGGTACCACATCAGCAGCTAGTCCCACTGCATCTCCCAGCATGATGGGCTGGTCAGTACCTGCTGCCTGCAAGATGCATAGAAGCACAGACTGGTTTGGGATGAATGGGCCTTAAAGCTCATCCAGCTCCAACCCCTGCCACGGGCAGGGACACCTTCCACTAGAGCAGGTTGCTCCAAGCCCCTGTGTCCAACCTGGCCTTGAACACTGCCAGGGATTCCTCTTGGAGGGCTCAGCAACTGCCTATGGCACTGGGGCTGGCTCTCTGCTGGCATCCCAGCAGGCAAAATACGGCTGGAAGAGCCGAGTGATCCCTCCACAGAGCCTCCCCAGTCTGCAGCACCGGGTACGGCATCTTCGGCCGGGAGTGGGCAACGGCAGAGCAGTGGGTGACCACTGGTCAATGGGGCACATGAACCTGGCAACTGGCCACCCGCCTGCTCTGGGCATCATCCCCAGCTGCCTCTGGACATAGGGACATCAGTGCCAGTGGCTGCTAAAGGGGCTTTCCCTAAAGCGGGGTCTTCTCACGGGGCTCAGCATTCCATCCTCATCCCTGCCATGGCACCAGGATACCTCCTCCCGAGCATCGCAGGGAAAACCAACTGGACTCAAGAGGCTTTACAGCTTCCCAGCCATCAGAAACTGCATCTGATCCCTGAAAGCTTCCTCCAGCTGATAAAGCTGCTTTTGGACAGAAAAATTCAATCAAGAGTGTTATGTGGCAGTTCTGCTGCAATCACAGCCATGAACGGCCTTTCCCAGGGGGGATCAGTCAAACCCTACTGCTGTTTAATAGCTTGGAAGGAAAATAATTACAAAAACTATGAAAACACGAGGGTTAAATAGAGGGGAGGAGACATGGCAGGAGTCCTGTAAAACCCTGCTCTGGTACAAAGCCTGGGGCTGCCTGACCTGCAGAACCTCCTTGAACACCCCTCTTGCCTTTGAAGCAACGTTTGGGCTGGCAAAACCCCTTAGTTTTGCACCTGGTAAATCAGGGTGCTCAGCTCTGAGACCCAGCCCAGTGAGCTGAAGAGCTGAAGTGAAAATACAGCTCTTCAGCAAAAAAACCTCACCAAGATTCCTGGAAACCTCCTGGTATTTGGGGTTGGGACTGATGAAAGGAGAATATCCTCCTCCTGCTGCTGCGGAGAAATATTCTTGCCAAGAATGAAGATCCTAGAGGCTTAAGCTAAAGACACTGGGACTTATCTGCTCAGGTGTTACAGCAAATATCACTGAGCAATAAATACTTGTGAGAGCAGCAGAGGCGAGCTCCTGGCTCGTTCAGGCACACGTGGGAGAGGGCACACACGCATGACAGCATCTGCTAATCCCAGGGGAGACAGTGCCTTCTCCCTTGCCAGGGAGAGCTCAGCTCACGGCTGCATTCCTTTCCTGCTTCAGCCATCATCCTCATCCTTCAGACTTACAAAGGATCCTGTGGGAACCCCCGGGAAGGGCAACCGGTGGGTGCTGGTGCAGGGGGTACCCTCCAGCCCCTCACCTCCCGTCTGGCCCCCAGCTCCAGCGGCTCCCCACGCCTCTGCACCGCGGATCAAAGAGGCGGCTCCGTCCCGACCGCCCAGGGTTTTCTTTTAAACACATTTTATCTTTAATTAATTCCTTTGAAGCCTTTTGCATCCGCTATCTGTTTGCATCCAGCGCCCCCTCTCCCGCACACTCTTTCTGAAGGCAGGGTCGTGTCCCAGCGGGGAAGCTAATGTCCCTTTAGGATTATTTATTCCCAATATGCTCCTGGACGGTGGTGGGGAAGGAGCAGAAGACGTTCTGGGGCCCACACCAGCACCCACACAGCCTCCTGCCCCCATCCAGAGCACCCCCAGCTATTAAACCCCTACCTCTGCCCCTTCCCAAGCAGAGCACGGTGCCAAACTCATTGCGTACCAGCAATCAAATCGCCATTAAGAGCAGCAGACGGCACATAAAGTCTTTTGCCTTATAAAGCACTTAAAGGTTTAATTAAAGACGGCTTTATTCTAATAATACTGAGAGGAGAGCCTCGGACAGCGCAGCCAGCGCAACTCCTGCCTTTGCTCTCACAGCCTCTGATTCATTCTTCTCTTCTTTTTTTGTTTTCGGCCCACGGTACAGGAGGATGCTCAGCCTTGGTGGAGGAGCTGATCCCGCACGCGGAGCATCCGCCCCGGTAAAGCTCCCCACGGCCCTTCCCTCTCACTGCATGCTGGCATGTTAATTATTCCTCTCCTTCTAAGCTCCAGCCTAAACCGACTCTGACAGCCCCCGAAAAAGGAAGCACGTTTTTGAAAGCATAAGCACAAACCACGCCTGGGTGAACATATTGCGTCCCCATCTGACTGCCATCGCACGCTGCCAGGCGCCGGGCAGGTGGAGGTGGCACCGGGACAAAGGCACCTGAGCAGTGGGTGACCCAGAGCATCCCCGGCAGCACCCACTGCACAAAGCAGCAATACCAACACTGCATGGAACTGCTTGCCTCCTCCTCTCCTCCCTACCTGCGCAGTGTTTCCTATTCCGGGGGAATTTTTCTAAGCTTGTGTTTTGCTGCTCATGAGTCACAGACACATTGTTTTTGGCTTTTTTGCTGCCTTCTTCAGCGAGGAGGAGTGGGGCACAAGGAAGATCTAAGTGAGCAGGATTGCTTTCACTGCTCGTCTAAGCAAGTGCTGCTGCCTTCGTGATGCACTCCCACCCTGCCGACCCCCACGGTCCCCCATCCATCACCAGGTCTCCCCCCCAGCATCACCAGTAGCAAATCCCTTCCTGGCAACGCATGCTGGGAAGCAAGGGGATGGCAGTGAAGCATCACCTTCATTAGCATGATGGCAGCACCTGATCCAATGGGAACGGGTGCTGCTGGGTGCTTGGGAGCGCGGAGTCCCCAGCTCCCTTGGGTGCCACAAGCAAGTGGGACCAGCCTAACCCGAGGGGAAGCCAAAGGACCACAGGCAGCAAGCACAGCATCCTTCCCTCCTTCCCTCCCTCTGCACCCGCCTCAGGCACCCATTGCGATGTGCATCACTTTACAGGATGAAGGCTGGCAATGCTTGCTGAGGCAAATGAAAAGTACAGGCAAGTTACCTAATCCTAATTTGTAGCCATATGTTTTTCGCAGCAGAGAACAAACACTTCCAGCTGCTAAAGCTTACACAACGGAGACGAACCGGGCCTGAAAAATGTATGGGCGCATCGCCAGCAACACCGGCAATGGCACGGCCAGTGCTTGCAGGCACCGGAACACTCGTTCCGAGGTGCAGTGAGGGCTTGGTGCTTCCCATGGGAGCAATCCTGGGCACTCAGCCCCAGCCGTGGATAGAGAAACAGATCCAGACCTCTGGTGCTTTTCAATTTAGGGTGGCCAGGCTGAGATCAAAAAGGCCCTTTAGCACCGGGAAGGAGTTTATCGTATTCACCACTCGGCACAAAGAAGTTAATTAGCAAAAACTCCAATCCTGGAAAAAGGCCCTAATGAGAGCTAAGAGCTGGCAGATTAAAGCAGCCGGTCCCCCGGGAGGCTGCCGGGGCTGCAGCTCTCTGCCGACGCCAACACCGGCAGCACCGGCTCATCCTCACCGAAACCAAGCAGTCGACTCCAGTCACCGCGCACCAGCACGTGCCGGGAGCCGACATTCCACGTGCTGCTGCCGCAACCAGCAACGAGCCCCCCGGACCCCACGCACCCAACCGGACAATGCCACCGAGGCACCGACCATGGCAGGTTTGGTGTCTCGATAGCATCATCCTCAGTGCCCCTCGGTGGGCAGCTGAGGCTGAAGATCTCAGCACGCAGTGAGCCCTCGCACCAGCACTCGTCACCGATACTCCCTCGCTAATCTGTCCAGCCAATTCCACTCTTTTATTTAAAAGGTGTGTAGGTTGGGAGATTTTCGCCGCTATAAATACCTCCCTTAAGTCAGCAACAACATCATGGATGCCTCCTCTCCTTCTGCCAAGCAGGCCAGGCTAGATAAACTAACTGGGATTAAGATTAGGCCGTAAAATTCTTCTTTGATTCAACCAGAAAATCACTGTGGGCTAAAAGCAGCCGATGCACAGTGAGTACATTCTGTAAACTCCACAGCGATATCCCACGGTTTAATACCGGCAATAACAAATATAATTTGAAATAAATGGGAAGCAGCTTTCCCATCCATGTCCACACAGCAGACAGAGCTGGGGAGACGCACTGCTGTGCCGAGCGCCGCGCTGAACACGATTACAGGCGACGGACTAGGGCTGGAGACCGCTAATGGGAAACACAGAGAGCTGGTAGAAAACACCTCGGATACAAGCCACAGAGCAGAGCAGCCGCTTGCCTTCTGAGCGCTCTTATTTAACATCACACATCTCTTCTGTGTGATGCCACTGGGAACCTCACACCGCGGTGACCCCCAAACCACCCCTGTTTCCCCACCGCCCCGGCAGACCCTACCTGTGCTGTCTCCCAGCCCGCGGGGTGGGCGAGCATCCTTGCCACCGCTGCTGTGGCCGGCGGCCGGCTCGGCGGTGCTGGTGCGGCCGGGGCTGCTGCGGGGCACGTCCCCACCGGGCGCAGGAGCCGGGGTGCTGGGGGGCACGTGGGGCGGCGTGGCGGCGGTGGCAGCAGCGGTGGTGGTGGTGGCAGTGGTGGCGGCAGCGGTGGTGGTAGTGGCGGCGGCAGCGGTGGCGAAGGCGCCGGGCAGCGTGCTGCTCTCCAGGGAGTCCTCCTCGCCCGTGGGGCCCCACACAATGACCTCGGGCAGCACCGTGGGTCGCCCGTCCCGTGGGGCGAAGCCGCGGCCGCGCAGTTGCCGCCGGCCCCTCCGGGAGCGTGGCCGGTGCGGGTGGTGGCCGGGGGGCAGCGGGGTGGCGGGGGGCGGCCGGCGGGAGCGGGGTCTCTGCGGGGGGGTCGGGGGCGCGCAGGTCCAGGGGAGTCCGGGGTGCCGCAGCTCCTCTGTGCTCCCCGTGTCCCACAGTGAGCCACGGGACAGTCTGTGCCGGAGCGCCGGCCGCGGTGAGAGCCTCCCGCCGGCACCGCTGGCTGGGGGCTGGCAGCTGGTGAGGTCCATGGCTAGGTGGAACATGGCTATTAAAATCCAAGCATGGCTTCCGAGCGGGCAACCTGACCTGTGGAGAGACAGAGACCGTGTTAGAAAGGCAGAGGAGCAACTCAGTGATCCATCCCAGCATGGGCCACCCAACACAGCCCCCAAAGCGGTGCCATCACCCTCCCTCCTGAAACAGCATCACCGGGCACTCTGCCACCGCAAAACCCACCACCATGATCAAGTACCCTGATCCGAGACCCCAGCTTTGCTGCTCTTCGGTCACTTTGTGATGTGAAGATGTACCATAAAACGCAGCCAGCGCCTGCATTGCCCAAACTCAGCTCTTTCAGATGAATTCCCTAAAGCAGATGGCACAAACAGCACCAGCAGCATGAGCTGCACTCCAGGAGGTTCTCTACACTGCAGGACTCTTGGGAACCCCGGTCTCTGCTCCCCGGCTCTCCAAGCCGAGGTACAAGCCCTCAGTGGGCAGGGGAATCAATCCCTCCATGAGCTGAAGCAGAAGATTCCTGGACTCTTACGTTTGCACATGTAACCCATCTCCCACCACGGCGGTCACCCACACAGTGGTAGGAGCATCCCCCTGCACTGAATGTGACCCAGTTTCCTCAGCACAGCCCCTGACCTAGCAGGGAAGGACGAGCAGCCCCATCCTCCCCTCCTCAGGGGCTCTGCACCTTCCGAGCTTTTGCTCCACTCACGCCTCCTCCTAAGATGCTCCCCCACGTGAAGCACCGTGTTTCATGGCAAGAAAATGCCAGATATGCATATTCTTCTTGTTCTCCCTTTTTTTTTTTCTTCCCCAGCAGAAAACATCATTAGGCCAAAGCCCAGAAATCTTTACTCCATTTTATTCAGCTTTTACACAAGAAGGACTTTTGTCGAACTCAGCAGGAGTTAATGAGAGCTTTACATGGCTAAATAGACTAATCCTCCGCAGAGCTGCACCCCGCACAGCCCGTGGTAGCACAACAAAACGTGCATCTGCTTGACACAGGCATTCATGCACTCCCTCCGTGCGTGAGCAAATGAAGCTAAAGGAGCTGACCTGGATACTCCCGGGCCCAGCCTTTTTCTGCTCAGAGGATCTCTTGGCTTTTTTGTCCCTAATTGGGTGTTTTTTCAAAGCGTAACAGCATTTATTTTGGGGAGGAGTAAGGTGACGCAGGGGAAGAGCGCAGAAGGAGAAAGGGAAGAGCCAGAAACAGATAACAGAAACCAAAATAGTTCAGGCTGGGGGAGGAAGGGTTTCAAGGCTTCAAAAAAGTCAAACCACCCAAAAGATGATGGTGGTGGCACGATTTTATGAACAGCCACTGAACAAGGCACAGGAAGATGCACCCAACCCAAACCTGATGCTTACTAAATCCCAGCCACCCCATGGAAGCACCCAAAAGCCAAATTGCTGGTACCCAGCAGGGGCAGCTCACAGGGAAAACTCTCTTTTCCCCCCTCTTCCCATTCCCTCCTGCCTGCTTGTGACATTCTCAAGCTGCAGCAACAGCAGCCCTGAGCTCGTGGGGGTTTGGTTCTGCACGGGACCTGCCCGAGCATCCCTGTGCTGCTCCCTGCAGCGTCAGCAGGACGCATGGGACAACATAACGTACAACCCCCAGCTTCACGTGGGTCATGCCAGACACTCGTGCCCAAGCATGGCCAGGCAGTGATGGGTGACACCAGAGCCCATGGGTGTCCCTTGCTCCTGGCATCACTCTCAGGCCAGAGCCTAAGCTGATGGGGGACACCCACAGCTCAGGGTGGGCAGCACCCCGTCCTGCCCCAAGGATGGTGAGGGCGACCCTCAAGGGATGCTGGCCAAGCGGCTGTCACCCCAGGAGCATCCTCCTGGCCACCCTGCTGGCCAGCACATCTCCAGAGAGCGGCTTTTGGGACAGGAGCAGCGAGTCCAATTACCTCAGAGGAATTCTGCGTGGCATGCGATCTTCTGAGGGCTTTGCAACAACAGATAAGAGCAAGTGTCCTTCAGAATAAATAGCAGCGTGTAGGAGTTGCCGTTGTCTAGGCAACGCAGCGCGATGTGCTCGGCGCGGCGGCGGCGGGATGCGGCAGCGCCAGCGGCAGGACCACCCGGCCCTCACCCCAACACCCCTCCTGCTGCCCTGGTCCTCATCAAGCAGGTGGCAAGAGACACGTCCCCAAGCACAGCCCACAGAGCGGGGCTGCAGGATGCACCAGGCAGGGCCATGATTACACTGCTCGTTCAATCCTCTGGAAATCAGGATTTTGGTTCTTCATGAACACAAACACACAACTGTTTTTCCATTGCAAAGAGAGATGGGGAGCATGGGCAGCCTTCATGTTATTCCTTTATCCATCTTGGAGGTGATGGGAATGTTATCCCAAAACACTTCTCAAAGTCAAGGAAAAATTCAACAAAACTCTGAAATTGGGTTAAAAAAGAAATGAGCAGTGGAGCTACTTGAGAAGGTGAAATCCCTTCTTCACCCCCCACATCCAAAGCCTTCGCTCCCGTGAACCACAGATCCGCTCCCACAGCTTGATGGATGGAGGCAGCCGTGTTCTCACGCCATAAGGGAAACACCTACAAATATTTACCTGTGCTTCCCGAGAAGTGCAAGAGCAGATTTCAAGGAAACTACTTGGCTAATTACAGGATCATGCTCGTTAAGCACTCCAGGGTTCCAGAGCCCAACTGAGCCAATCTCCGCTTTAAAGGCGATGTTACTGGCACGAAGGTGTTTCAGACGGAGTCGCCGCAGCCTTCCCACCATTCCAGACTTCTCCCCATGAAACCCCCTTTTCAAATCCTTTCACATGTTTTGAGGAGGAGGAAAGCTGGCGCTTAAGAGATTAATTTCAAGGAGGCTGGAGGACGCAAGCTTGCCATGCTCTTTGCTGGTCAGAAGAGGCTGCCGGGACGCTTCCACATCCTGGGCTGGCGCAGTGATGCTGCGGCTCTTGCCACCAGCCCCATGTGCCTTCAGCTCCTTCCAACCAGGAAAGCCAGGATGACTGAATCCCTCCCACCCTGATGAAGCTCCATGCACAGCCAGAAGCCCCTGAGCAGCTTGAGGAGCACAACACCCACGAGAAATGCTTTGGTAATTAGTGATCTCAGATTGCTAAAAACACAAGATTATCTCTGTCCTGTGACTACCTTATAAACATGGGAAGCAGTGGCCTGGGAAAGGCAGCCCTGGACCTGCATTCCAGCCCTGAACCCAAACCCACTGCCCAGCGACTCACTGAACCCCTGGGTTCAGTAATCCATCCAAGCAACTAACCAGGATCATGGTCTCAGAGCAGCTCTGACCAATGCAGAACACAACCCATCAGCAGCCTGCAGGCTCTGCACGGAACCCGCTTCCCACAGCCTCCGCAGGCTCCCTTAAGTGTGCAGCCTGGGGCAGCACCAGCGTGAGGTGCCTATTTGTGTCCCTCTCATAAGGTACTTGTCTGCTCTCCAGCACCGGCCCCTTTCTCCCTGTCACTGCGGAGACACTTCACAGGCAGCGTTAAATGCAGAATAGGCTGATTTTTAATGCAGAATTATACAAATGGAGCCATTCTTCCATTTCACGCCTCCTGTTAGGTGATCTATTGGTATTGCACAGAGAATCAAGGTTATGTCCTTGTTGGGGTGATTTACGAACTCGGAGCATTTCCCAGCTCCAAACGTCGAGCAAGACATAGGCAAAAATATTGCTGTGAATGCCCAGAGCACAAGCAGCAGCTGTGGCTGGAAGGATGGGGTGATGTCTGCTTGTTCCAGGCAAGACACAGCTGGGAAGTGGGAGCCACACTCTAGCAAAAGCATCTTTGTCAGTAGGACGGGCAGTGTCCTACAAAGGTGTTCGGAACACAGCACGTTTTGAGTACGTGCAGGAACTCTCTGCCTTTGTGTGGAAAAAGAATGAGGCCGCTGCATCCCAGCAGGTGACTTTCACGCTGGAGCGACGGGAAGATGCGAAAGCTTTGGTGGTGGTGGCAGATACTTGGCCTGCAATTGTGTGTCCTCGCCAAGATGGGGATGACAGACCTGATGCCCACCACAGCCACTCTCCAGCCCCGCTTTGGTGCATGAGGGTCCCTGCAGCGCAGCCACTGTCCTTTGCCGTGACACCACCAGCCATCGCCATGGCAATAGAGCATTGGAGCATCACTGGTTCACTATGTGCTGGAATGGGACCCTCACAGGGCCAGGAGGAAGGAAGGCTGAAAGGGCAGCATGGATGGGTGCCAAAAGGCATGTGGTGAGTTGCAGGAGACCCCATGGACCACCCCAGTGGGGTGCACAGCACCCACTGCATCCCATTCCACTCCCCTGCGTGCTGGCAGTGGAGGCGCAGGACCACAGGCACCACAGACCCAAGCACCTCTCTCCTAAATGATGTTTTGCTCCAGGACACATCACTCTGAACCCAGATCCAATGGGAACTGCGGTTTTACTGCTCACTGCACCAGCCGCAGCCACGACTTCTTCCAAGATCACTAAAAATTTGTGAAACTATGGCAGCCAAGCTCTCTAAAGCCGGGATTGGGAATTAAGGCACAAAAGCTGACACACAGTAGCACCTAGGTAAATTAAATGTGCCACATCACTACCTATCTATATTACAGAACTGAGCTTCAGGATTACCTGCTAATAAAAGTGATATTTAAAACAAGTCCTAAGTTCCTCTGCTCTCCCCCTTCTCCCCACAAGTAATTAAACTGACACCACTTCCCACAACGGAGGGGATGGGATTTATCATGAAAGGAAATCAGCAGAGGGTGAAATAGGCTGAATCCTCCCCACCACGCTGCCACAGACAGCGCCTGTTTTCCCAGGAAAACAAGGCAGAAAGAGGTCACCAGGGCTGGGGAGCTGCGCGTCCTCCCCAGGATGGAGATGCTGGGATAGAGCAGCCGGATCCTGGGGAGCCGCATCCCATGGAGGAACAGGGGGCCGGAGGGCAGCCAAGTGGAGCCGCTCGCTTTTCTGCCTCTGTCTTGAGCTCAGCCAGCTGCAAATAAACAATTTTAACATGTGAATAGCCGTGAGTGTGGAAGGCATAATTAATACCCAGCGGTACCGCCAATATGCTGATGCGGGAGGTGCAGACCCTGCCAAAGCTGTCAGCGAACAGCCCTGGCGCAGCAGAGCTGCTCTCGCCCGCAGGGCCTCTGTCCTTCGCCAGAGGCAAAGGGCAAAGCCCCAAATGCAGCATCCCAGGGATGGTGCTGGACCCCTCCAGTACATCCCATGCCACAGCCTTGCAGAGCAACGTGGGGAAGAGGAAAAAGGACAGAACAGATTGGGAGTACTCGGCGCAGTGAAGGTAAAAGGTTTGCTTGACGTGCGTGGTCGCTGCCGTAGCTAAGCCAACCTTTCACCCTGGGTTTCAAGTTCAGCTCCCATCATCAAAGATTTAAAGGAAGCCAACAGGACTGAGGGGTGCTGAGCGCCCGCAGAGGCCCCAGGATGAGCGCGAGCACCACCATCCCAGATCGCTCGACCTGCTCTAAAAGGGCACAGCATCTGCTGCCGCGTGCTTCCCCCATTCCCGCAGGATTGTTTCAGATGGAGTTTGAGGAGCGCTGAGGAGCCCAGCAGCCAGCAAGCACCTTCAGACACAGACACGTCTCCGGCACATCTCCGTGCAAAGCCGGCGCTTGGTGATTCACCGGCTGTGGCTCCGGCAGAAGGAGCTCCCTGCGCGGTCTGGCTCCCCTGGGAAGACCCAGCGGCTGCGGTTTCATCTGCCAGACGCCGCCAGGCAGGGCTTGGGCAAGCTGCCCCGAGCTGCCTGCGCTCGCTGCCCGTGCAGTGCTGGGCAATGAACCACCCCGAGCGCTTCCATGGAACGCGGCAGCTCCGTGTCCCGCTGGAGCATCCCCCGGCCGGCACGGCAAACACTGCGCGCATTTAGCGTGGCAGGGCCGGACACTGGGGCGCTTCATCCACCCGTCAGGAGAACACTCGCCTTTTGTCCCGCCTGGATAAAGGGCGTTTGTGAGCGCTGGATTTCCAGCCCAAACCTGCACCTGCCGCCGGCTTCTCCCACTCGTCCTCCCCCCCCGAATTCCGCATTGGGGATCAGGCAGCAGGAAGAGCTCCGGGTCAGACACAACTTGCCGGGAAGTTTGCCTCGGATTTCCAAACCCACCAAAAATCTTGTTGAATCACCACAGCCTCAAGCTCCATTCTTGGCAATAATCCCATAAACCTAAGGAAATTAGGGGGGTTTCCTTTATTTTAGCTTCGATCTAAACCTCCTCCTGTATCGCACCACCTCATGCACATCCTTCCTGGTCTTCACTCACTAACACCATCCTGGAAGCACATGGGACACGCTCCCACCACCGCAAGAGCAGAGAACACTTCCTGCTTTTACCAAGCACACTAAAAACCAGCCTGCTGAAGGGAAGGGACTGGGACAGATGCACAAGAGCACTAAACCCAGGAGCTTAGAGATCAGCCCTAGTGCCGCACAGAATAACTAAGTTTGGTTTAGTGGCTCCCTAATGCAGATACAGGCTCAAGGGAGGACAGTGCGGTTCCACTTGGCACAAAGGAGCTTCTCATTCCGCTGATTTGCTTGGGAATTTTCTTCCTTTGCCACACATCTACCCCTGTATAACCCACCCATGGACAAGGCAGGTTTCTGCGGGATGCTAAGGCTGCCTTCTTGGACAAAGCATCCCGTGAGTGGGATGCAAAGCTGAAGCACTGCAGAATGGGACAACAGGAAAGGGGTTCTCCCTGCCAAGGCCTGAGGGGTGAAGGCCAGGACTGCAACAGACCTGATCCCAGACTGGATCAGGAGATTCACAAGGGGTTTTACTCCCCTGAAGCCCATTATCCATAAAGGCACAGTGATTTCAAGAGAAAGCTGCTATTTCAACCCAGCAGCTCTGGAAGGACCTACAGAGAGGAAGACCATGGTGCAAGGTACCGCTTCCACCGCCCTTTCACACCACCGCTTCACCGGTAAATACACCCAGCACTTATCTTATTTTCTAAATTGATGTGCTCAAGTGTGTCATTACAGCACACACAGGAAACGCTTTGATCTAAGAACCTAAGACCAGTTAGTGCGGTACATCTGAAGCAGCAGCTTAACGAGCTTTAAATCCGAATAATTAAACGAGGTCCATTGTATTGCTGGAACACAGCGCGGAGCTTTGCCAGAGCCACACACCGGAGTCCACCAATGCCCGCCAAGACACCACATCAACGGGAGGTACCAGAGACTATGGGAACGTCCAGGGAGAAACATCTTCCAATGGGGTTTTAATGATGATCTCCTAAAAGATCCACTTTCCCAGGTGTGAAGACAAGCACTGACCCCGCTGGAAACCCTGGGAAATCCGACCAATGTGCTCTCCTGGTAGAGCTGCTCCCCATTCTAACCATGATCCAAACCTGGCTTTCTCCTGGGAAGACCCCAGTGGCCCTGGCAGCCCGGGATGCAGAGGCTGCCCCAGAACCTCAGCAGCCATTCCAGGGAATGGAGACAGGGAGAGCACAAAGAGTTTCAAAAGCTCCAGAAACTCCTACAGAAGTGGAGGAGAAGAGAAGAACAAAGCTTCTAAAAGCAGACAGAGGGACAGATGGCTTTTATGGAGCAAGAAATACAATAAAAAGATAGAAGCAGCAGAGTACTCTCTGAAAGTGTGAAACGTCAATAGGAAAACCTGGAGGAAGCCAAGGCAGAGAGCTGAGGTGCAAGGGAGGGGAGCACAGCGCCCGTCCAAGGCTCCGACTGCAGCAGGGATGCTCCCAATGCTCCGGATGTGCTGGGAAGCTCTGCCCAGCCCCGCAGCAGGACGTCCCGCTGCTGGCCAAGGCTCACAGCTTGACACGCTCCACATGGAAAAGAGAACGGCCAAAAAAAGATGGAGAAAAAGCCAAAGCAAAATAGAAAGCAAAGGCAGCGAGAACAAAATCCAGGGCAAAGACTCTTGATCCTTCCATACAGAGGTTTAAATCCTCTTTTAGCACCAACCAATCTTCTTTTCCACAGAGGAGAGCAGTTCTCCCTGCCATGGCCACCTCACCACGTGGACAGCATCCGGGCAGCTCATGGGAGCGAAATCCCATCGGATCGAGGTGCAGGTGAGTCAATCAAATGCCCAGAGACCACGGTGCTGTTTGTGGGCACACACCCTCCGGAGCCTAATTGCCAGTGAGTCAGATATCACTGTGCTTTGCATTTATTACAAAAACATCCCTGTTGCGGGAGAGATTAAACTTTCCCGAGCGTTATCTCCAGAGAAGAGATGGAATTTTCTGCTAGGCGGATCGGCAGAGCTCCCGCATCCCTCATTGCCTCCTGCAAACCTCTGTGGGTTATTGCATCTCCCCTTCCTGCACACCCCCCTTTGCCGGGTCCACATGCTAGCAGGGTGAAAGGGAAGAACATGGAATTGCATCCCTTCCCACTGGATGCCTGAACAGAACATCCCCATGAGAAGCATTTCCACCCTCATCCATCAAAATTAGCAAAATTGATTTTGCCAGAGAATATGTCACTTTGATTGGAACCCAGAGTACTTCACATTGGAGGACGCTAAAGGAGCAGAGAACCTTTTATGAAGCCAAGAAACAAGAAGATGAGTAACTCATCCTCATCCTTCCCGGAGAAAGCTTCATAAGGAAACCCATGAAAGGCAACTGCTTGTAGAAAATGGGTTTATTCTGCTTGGGAGCTCTTTCTAAAATAACACTTGCCAGCATCTGACATGGCAACGCTTCCCTGTGTAACACCCAGCCAAGCTTCGGGGGCTGCCGGGAGAGGAAGAGAACGACCATGATCCCAGCGGGAAGCGCAGCCTCGGTTCCCAGCATTAATCACCCACATTTCGGTGGACACTTAAGTGCGTGCCCTGATCCACGTCAATTAACCCACGCTCCATTACTTGAGTCCTGCAGATGGAGGCAGAGATGCCACTGCAGGCACCGGGAGCAGGGCTGGAGTCATACGTGGGGCTCTGATAATTAGAGGAACATGTCCCTAAGGAAGCCGCGGGCTCGGTTCTCCAGGCAGGCAAATCCCAGGGGATCCCCTGCGCTCCCCCCGACCTTGCCCTGTCTTCAACCTGAGCGACACGCAGTCAAACGGTGACATCAATTAGTGCTGTTGGCTCTTAAGGGAGCCTCAAACACTGTCTGCAAGCAGCCAGCCCTCAGCCCTCCTACACCCAGCCACGAGAGCCTCGCGCTGTTGCTAAGCCAGCATCACGCTGCCACGATTCCTATTTATAGGGCCATAAGCCACGGCTGGAGCTGTGGAGGTCCTCCTGAACACCCCGGGAGGCTGCACAATGGGAAGCACGGCCAAAGCCATGCATGGATGAGAGGGACTGATCCCAATGAGACTGTAGATGAACTCCACAAAACCACATTCCTGCATGGCATGGCACAGCATGAGTGGCTCTGACAGCGTCCCCAGGCACACTCCCTGCCATGGGTCCCTGTGCCAGCACATCCCCATCCCTGCACTTCCTGTATATTAGGGGACATGGACCCCAACAAACTCCATTTTTTCCACCTCCAGGGTCCAAACTTGGATTTCTCTTGCTGGAAGCGTGTCGCTGCTCCCAGCTACATACTGTTCCCAAAGCAGCTTCTACTCAACCTTTACAGGGAAGCCAGCAGAGGAAAGGCTTCATCGCTCCCACTTGCCACTTGGCCACAGCCAAGTCTCATCCCATGGAAGCTTCGCCCAGGGCTTGGAGCAGGGATTCTGCCTCTCCTCACTGCCAGCCAGCTTCTTCAGTAGGAACTGGCGAGCAGCTTTCGCTGCCCACTCCTGTGAGACACAGCTCCAGGGGATGATGCTGCCCACAGCACCGAGCAGGATCGGGCATGCCAGCAGCATCGCTCATGGGGACACACCAGCAGCCAGGGCAGGATGGACACAGCACCGCTGGGGATGCCACAGCGCTGCCAGGAACACAGAGCTGCCGAGAGAGACCAACAAAAACCGTCGCATGTCAAAGTACATCTCCTGCCTACACATCATTTCCAAGTCACAATGAGACATTCTGCAGATCAGAGTTGAAAACGAACACTCTATGAATGACAAGCTTTATTTTTTTCATGTACCTGGGGTTTTTTTTGAAGTCTACTGAATTCCTCCAGCACAGCGAGCAAAGGCAGAGGCTGGGGAAGCCTCTGCCAGTGAATTTTGGTGGGGCGCTGGCCCAAAGGCAGTCGGTGGTCTTGGGTGGAAAACCAGAGCCAGGCTCGAAGGCTGGGGATGCACAACCCACTGCTCTGCTGGGAAGGGCCTCAGTGTCCCTGTCCCTGCTTATTTCCACAAAACAGCTCATCCACCTCTAGTCAGGCTGGATTTCTTCTTTCCCCGCTGTTGCTTGGTACCAGAGAGGCCAAATCACTTGGTGGTGATGAGAGGACACATCCTCCTGCACTTGAGGGTACCACTGCAGGTCTCCACCGTGCTCTATGAGCACTGCACCCCACAATCCCAGGCGAGAGCTTCACTGCAGCATCACTGGTCCTGCCATGGGCAGCGCAGGTGATTCACCTCCAGCTTGGGCAAGACGCACTGGAGAGAGCTGAAGCCTCACCAGAAACACCCATGGTCCTCACTGCACGGCTCCAGGCGAAGGCATCCAGCACCATGCTGGAAGGAGGCTTTAGCACATCTTCTTCTTGTAGAGCCACTGGGGCCATGGGAAGAAATTGATAAACCCGGAAAGCAGCAGCGACTCAGTGGCAGACAAAACCTCATTTCACGAGGAATCCTCATAAAACCAAATTAATGTTGAAGGATGAAGGCAGGTAAACCTCCCACAGTTAAGTTCAGGCCACAGAGACTCAGTTTAAATCTCCCAGCAGTTCTGATTTAATCAATGCATTTCAAAGTGAAATTAGATGAAGTACATCTCCATCACGGGAAATTATGTAAGCTATCAAAGTCTGTAGGTGCAGGTCCTGGTAAGAGCCACAGGAAATATTCATAACAACTCAGATTCCGTTTTTAAGGAGGCAGTTCAGGTCCAGTGTTTTATATTATTCCAGTGAAAAAAATCACTCCGATGAAAACCATGACCCTGAGGTGAAGAAAGGCCAAAGCAGCAGCTTCGGGAGCATCCCCCAGAAGACCCACCAGGTCACCCTCTCCCTGCGGTACCGTCCGAGGAAGGAGGAAGGAAAAACCTTGTGTTTTAAATGAGGGGGCAAAAGCGCTGATGAGGCTGCTCCATCCTCCCTGCTGATCCCACCCAACACACTCAGCTTCCAGGAGTTATCCTGCTGGGAGAGTTTTGGTCTCAAACCCAAACTCTGTTGGGCTTGAACTGCTGGAACCCACTTCAGCATCGTCAGCCCTTAACGGGAATAACAAGTACCGCGACCTGGAGCGGAGCAGCTCCCGCTCCTCCGGCTCAGCATATTGATTCCCGTAATCTTTCCTCGCAGCCCTGCTCCCGTTTGCTGCGTTTCAAGGCTCAGGCATGCATACATTTCCATAATGAACCTCAGACCTGTCGGGAGTCCCGTGGATTATTCACACCCCGCGGAGCTGTTGCGCGGAGCCGCTCACATCCACACAGACACGACTGTCAATGAGCCATGCCGGGAAACCTCCCGGATCAACCTGGGCGAGGAGAGGCAGGAAGGAGGTTATCGGGCCACCTGGAGAGCTTGTCTCTCTCTCACTGTGGCTCTCTTCTATGGGCTGGGCTTTGAGGGATCATCAGCAGCTCCCTTTCAGCTGATGAGAAAGCAAACCCAGGCTGTGGTGCTGCGGAGCATGGGGCAGATGGGTGGAAGCTCCCCCATCCCATGACACAGAGCAGTCCCTGGAGCACCCCAGGCGAGCAGCAGCTCCGTGGCCATGGTGTATCCCACCCATCACCCCACTGAGACACCATCAATGCAACGTGATGGCCCTGGTGCTATTACAACGATTGCTCATGCTCCTCGGAAGAGGCTGCTCGAGCCCCGCACAATCCCGCTGCCTCATCTGTGGAATTGCTGCCAGTTGGGAAGGATGAACCGCTGCATAAAAGCGCAGTTTATTGGAGCATTATCGTGGCTGTTAAGTATCATAGCCGGTGACACCAGCCGCATTTCGGTGGCAATCAATTCACCTGAGAGCAGCCAGCTCAGCCCCTGCATGGATGCAGGATGAGTAAGGACTCCTCAGTGGAGGCCATTAACTCCCACTGCTTACTGCTCTCATTACTTTCCAGACTGCAAGGCTTGCATCTTTGACGAGCGGCTGAATCTACATTTGACAGCGTGAACTTGATGAGTGAAATTCATGGAAAATGTTTGCTTTGGCAGGATCTACAAGGCCCATAAAGTTTCCTCAGTGCCAACGCGCAGGGATGTATGCTTTTAACGAGTGGTTTTATACAAGCGGGAAGGAATTGCACATGGTGTTTTTACTCCTACTGCAAATCACTCCGGAGCTAAACGCTGTTAAAAATCGTGGCATATTGTTTAAAGTATTACATTCGGAGCGACGGAAGGGAAGTCCTCAGCCAGCGCTGGAAGCCAGGCAGACAGCACGCTGCAGAAAGCTGCCGTGCCCTGCCAGGCAGGCGCAGGCACTGACGCAGACGCATGCACGCACACATATGTTGGTGCACACGCGGGGAGCCACAGTCGCTGCCGTACCCCCAAATGACAGACCCATGCCCCACGGTGCCCATGCTCAGGACCAGGCAGCACCGAGCTGCTCCATGCAGGACCAAGGGCCAGGTGACTCCGGGTCTGCAGGTCTCACCCTCCGCAGTGCAACAGCAAGGCTGGCCCCAAGGTCAGGCAGCTCCTGCTGCCCCAGGCAGAAGGAACCCGGCTTGGCCGGAGCGGTATGGTACCATCGGCAGCTCTGGGCACAGACTGTACGGGGTGAAATGGGCGCTGGAAGGATCTGCTGCTTCTCTCGGAGCGATTTTTCTAGCAGTCTTGAAGAAAATGAGGGGAAACGACATGGGAAATGTCAGAAATAAAGCCAGAAGCAATTAAGAGTGAAGTGAGAGCAGCAGGCAAGGTTAGCAGTAAAGTTACCTCTTATTAAAAATAAAACACGGAGGGGCTGGAAGCTGAGGAGGTGGCAGAGGACAGCCTGGCACTGGGAATCCAGGGTACACACCAAAGAAACTCACAAGGCAAAACCAAGGAGAGAAGCGACCAGAAGGCTCCTACCCTCATTGCTAAACTCTTTGCAAAATAAGAAAGCAGAGGGCATCCATCCTCTGTTTGCAAGATCAGAGCCTCGGGAACCAGCCCTCCAGCTCCACCGGCTTTTCAGACATCCAAAATCAAACCGTCTCGGGTGCTTTCCCTAGGAGCAATCCCTAAGGTCACTACATCACCGCAGACTCCCGGGAGACTCTGTCCTTCCCACACGCAGCAGCGCATCCTCGGCAGACGGCCGGCCGGATGGATGTCTCTGGGAAGGTGTTTGCCTGCCCGGGCCGCCATCAGATGGGGATACAGGGAGCTGGGCTGCCACGAGCCTCTGGAACACTGTGCACGGCACACGCGAGTGTGAAACAAAAGCCGAGGGCTCCTCGGCACAGGCAAAACCTCAGTTCAAGTTTCACCCTCCCGGACGCCAGCCAAAGCCCAGGCAGAGGGACAAAGCCTCTGGCGGCTCCCAAGGGCGATGGACAAAGGCCTCTCGCAGCATCCGCGGCAATGGGGGGGCCCTGCCTGCCTCCCCCCCGCACCCCAAAGCCGCAGCCATGTTGGGCTACTCTAGTTGCTGCGTGGGGTAGGACTGGTGGGGGGGTCGCATCCCCCCACTCACCCTGCAGCCATCTAGGGTGCCGAGTCCTGCTCCCTGTGGAGCAGCCACAGATCCCGGTGGGAGCAGGGCTGCTGTGTGGGACCCATTGAGTGCTGAGACCCCAACCCACTGCCCTGCTCGCAGCGGAGAGGCCGGGGCAGGCTGTGCCCCCCCTGCCCACACGAACCAGGGCTTCTTCAATACATAGTCATGGATGGGGGGGGGGGGCAGAAATGGATCGTGAACCTCACAGTAGCGGACTTTTCCTTACGGTCTCACTTGCCTAACCCGCCGCGCTGTACCTATGCGTGTCCCACCGGGACCGGCTCCATGCCCGGTGTTCGTGGGCTGCGGGGCCGTGCGACCGGCGTTCTGCAGCCACCGGTTCCAGCGAAATAACAAGATTTGGGCTCAAGATGACTTCGCAGCGGTAATGAAAACGTGTTACGTAACACTTTGACTCCCTCTCCCCTGCTCCGCAATTCTCGATTAATCTCCCCAACAAAGCAGCCATCCCTCCACCCGCCGCACATGCCCCGGCACCGAGCGGGGCGGCCCCGACACCCTGCCCGGAGCGGGACCGGCCATGCCGAGCCGCCCTGCTCCCATCCCGCACCCGCTCCGGCAAGTTGGCGCTGGAACTCCGCGACCGCTCCCCGAGCGCGGCCGGGCAGCCGGAGCCCCCCCCGCCCCGCTCCGCGCCCCGGCCCCTACCTGCTTCCCGAGAGCCGTCGCATCCACATCGTCACGTCTCCCGGCCGGCCCGGCGGGGCTCACCGCCTCAGCTCTCCATCCGGGCGCGCCGCCCCGCGCCCGCGGCAGCGCTCAGCGGCGGGGCAGGCGGCGGGGCCGCGGCGGGCATCGCCCAGGGGCCGCAAGGCGCGGCGGGAGGAGGTCGGCGCTCTGCGGCCCCGGACCCTGCCTCCTTCCCTCCGCTCAGCACCGGCGGGGCAGCTGCGCGCCCGCGGAGGCTGCGCGCCCCATGCGCGGCTCGGCGCGATGGGCTCGGCTAGCTGGGCTCGGCGCGCCCGCGCCTGTGCGCGCACCCGCGGGGCGGGGGCCGCGGCTCGGGGAAGTTGCGCGGGGAGGAGGCGGGGGCGGAGCGCGGCCCCTCCGCGCCGCGGTGGGGCGGGACGGGGCCGGGACCCCGCGGAGGCAGCGGGCCGCGACCCGCAGCGCGGTCCCCGGCGCTGACCCCGCGGGAAGCGGCCGTTCCCTCCGCAGGACGCCGCGTTGGCCACGAACTCCCCCTTTGGCTGCGCGGCGGAGCGCTCCTTCCTCTCCTCCTCCTCTTCCTCCTCCTCGTTTCCCTCCAGTCGCGCACTGCGCCTCGCCCGCGGCTCCAGCCGAGCCCCCGCGGAGTTGGGCGCGTTGGCCGGGACCGGTCCGTGTCCCCGCGGGTCCGGTGCCTCCAGCGCCGCGCTGCCTGCGGTCGATCGGGGAAGGGTCCGCGTGTTCGGTGCGGGCGGAGCGGGGGCTGCCCCGCACCTCGGCACCCGCCGCCCGGGCTGCGGCGAGCTCCACCCGCCGGCCGAGCGAGCAGGCGCAGCTCCGTGCCGCCGGCGTCCCGCTCCCGGTCCCGCACAACGAGCCTCGTCCTCCGGCGGCCGCTCCAGAGCCGACCCGCGGAGCTCTGAGCCGCCGCCGCCGCGCTTCCGCCAGCTCAAAGTTCGTGCCTTTGTGCTCCGCGCTCGCTTAGAGCCATCAGAGCATAAAGAGGACGAGCGAACGTCTGGGAAAGGCTTCGGCTATTTTAAGAGGTGTTTCATCAGAGCCCGATGCGTTTTCCCTCTTTCCGGGGGTGCTGTAAGAAGCTAAATTATTCCTTTAGCTGATGTATTGAAAGGCAAGTGTCTCTCTGAAGAGACAAGCCTCGTTGGATGGTTCCTGTGCAGTTGCTGCAATAAAAGAAGGTTTTGTGTGAATTTTGGGGACGGATTCTTTGTAGCTGCTCCTGGAGCAGAGAATGGGATGCAGTCTGCAGAGCCACCCCTGCACAGGGACAGCCGGCAGCACTTCCACCACCGCCGCTCGCTGCCTTCAAAGCAATCATCACACCAAAAAGCAGGACTCGAGTAGAAACGAGTCCCCCTCCGCTGCCTTTCTGAGTCACTGGCTCTTTTCTGCCTCCGTATGAACTTATTCTAGAAGCAGAAGGAGCCTCCTTCGCACAAGACAGTGATGAGAGGTCAGCATTGTCCCTCTGAGCCTCACAGGTCCGTGCTCCTTGTGTATGCTCCCGGTGGATCGGCTCCAGCTGCCACTAGAAGTGCTGTAGTTCAGCATCCAAATCCCCACGTCTCCTAAAGCCAGATTCCTGGTCGGAAGGAACCAATTTTGGGAAGAATGAAATCTCGGGGATTGGTCTGAAGGACAGCTCACACTATGAGATGTCAACCGCTGGGCAGGCAGACCTCTTCTGTTCAGGCCCAAGCAGAGTAAGAGCTACAATGGTATCCTAAATAATGGCCAGGCTGAGTTTGGGTTTTCCCTTAAGCGTGCTTCCAACCTGCTGGGGCAGGTTGGGGATGGTTCTCTTGGAGCCACCCGTGAATCCTGACCTGTGAGGCTGATGACGGTCCCCCTCAGAATGCAGCCAGTTACACAGCTCAGCTCTGCCCAAAGGGAGCCACCAGCCCGAGGATTGTCCATCACATGCAAACCCATGGCTGTAACCGTGTTTGGCTGCACACGTGTTCAGATGCACGTGTGTTCGGCTGTACACACGTTCACAGCTGCAGATTACAACAGCTTCAGCAAAATGCATATCAAAGCACGACTCTAACCTGGACGCAGTTGTTCTGGAGGCTGGATGTGACTTGAAAGTGAAAGTGACTTGAAAGGGAAAGCTCAGCTTTGCTACAAGCCCACTGACTTTATCATCCATTAAACCCGGCTAACGAACATGAAAGATCTTCAGAGAGAAGAAGGGAAGAGCGTGCAATTGTCAGTCTCATAAGAGTCTGTTCTGGAGCCTGAGAGATACTGGAACACAGTTAAGTAGAAGACAATCAATTAAGGCTTAAATAAACCCAAACGAGCAAACATTAATGAGAGCTATCTTGTATTTGAAACAAATCCTCTTAACTCAGCCCCACTTAAAAATGTATTGTTTCCCTGTTCGTGCTGAATGCATGGAGCTGATGTGGGGACGGGCACTGGGAGATGTGTCCTGTGGCCCAGGGAACTCTGGGGCCCAGCAGCACAGGTTGAGCTTGAGAAAAGGGGGCTGGAAGCCAACAGGACACTTGTGCTCATTTAGCTATAAGCATCTGCTAGACCTCTACAGACATCAGTAACACAAGTGAACACTGGTGTTGAAAGGCACCGTGCCCTGGCCATCAGCTTCCCCATGGCCATGGGGTTTTTCTGGAGCTTATGGCTTCTGCCTGGCATTGAAACATCACCATCCAGAAGCTCCCAGAGTATTCCTGAACCAGGAAAATGGGAGAGCTCAAAGGGTCATTTGAGGCTTTCAACAGTACCAAAGCAAGTGTGCATGCAAAGCTTTTGTATGTAGGCTGTTCTTTGGGTTTGGGGCTGGTTTGAGGTGCTTGGAACAAAGACCTCATGTGGAGGGAGATAACTGGGCAGAATTGGGGCCTCTGAGCTGTGTTCTTGCTGCCCTCCGGAGAGCCCTGCTGCCTGCCCACCACCTGCACTTGCTTCTGCACCTTCGCAAAATAGCCAGCACCCCATTTTTAGTGGCCTTGTGAAAGGCAGAGTGAAGCCAAGGGGCTATCATGGTCCCTTTCTCTGCCTCATGTTCCCAGCAGCAGAGCCGGCGGCAGGCGATGGAGCAGCCCGCTGCGGAGCAGGAACTGAGAATTATCCCACCATTGAAGTGGGAGGGAAGGAAGTCATTAGCGAATTCATTTGTCTAACTTGTTCTCCTCAGAGTCATCTCTCCACGAGAGTCAAGTTCCTGGCGCTGGTGCCAAGCTGGAAGCGCTGCCTGGAGCCGGCTGCTGTGTTGCAGGTCACAGATGCTCACGCAGCCCCAGCGTGGGAAGAGGGGAGGGATTTTCCCTGTGATCCCAATTGCACTTCCTGGTTTTCCCATACCGTTATCACCCACCCACCATGAGCATGAATAGGTGTGGGCATCCCAAGGGTGCCACTGGCCACGGTAGGTGCATGTCACCAGCTACATTTCACCCACTGTGATCTTGAGGCAAAATCTGTTAATTTGCCTCTGAGTGGAAAGACAGACGCCGCCTCGGCTACACTTGCCAAGGAGGAGTGAAAATTGTCCCTTCAATAGAAATAGGTTGTCATTACCCATTTTCCTTTCATAAGATAGAAGCAGGAGTGTTACTTAGAGCTTGTGAAGAGGAGAGCAGTATAATGCAATTTCCACCTCCTTGTAAGATCGTACTTTAGTTTTTCAGACCAGTGCTGACAGGGAACAGGATTCTGGAAAGCACCGAGCAGATTTTGTGCTCTGAGCAGCTCTTAGGAGACTCTGAGGCTCGTATTCACTGAAGAAAGCCTCCCCCGCTGTCTCAAACCCCTCTAATAGTCTCAATGGGATTGTATAGTCAGATAGAGATGGTCAGCAGGGGAGCTGGATGGGGGCTGAGGAGAGGTGACAAAGCTGTATTTGCCCAGTACCAAGAACCAGCAAAGGCAGCGGGGGAGCTGCCACCCTGAAGCCAACATCTTGTATAGTATTTGTCTGGCTAGGCTGCTCTCATGCAGTTTCTTCTTTTTTTAAGCTAAACATTGCTAATCAGCTTCTTCAAGCTCCAACATATGTCCTATAAATATCCCTTGTGGAAGCAAAATCTGTCTCATATGTGTATGCAAGACAAAAGGAAAAATTAGAAAGCATGAAGCCCTGACTTAGCAGCCCAGTAGCATAACTAAGCTGGAGCCTTGGAGCTTAATGAAAGAGGGAAGAAGTGCCTGACTTGGCTATGCCCTTGATAGAGCCTCAGGGCACACAAAGCCCCAGGAGCCTCAGTCCCCAGCAGACACAGAGTTTGCCTGGGCTCAAGTGCTCATTGTCAGCCCTTGCATCCCCCAGCCCCAAACCCCAGCTCTGAGGGACCTTTAAGCTTTGATGGACATGCAGCTCTGGCACGCCTTCTCCCTCTGCTTCACTGTGGAGCCCAGGGCACCAGCGGGGGTCAAAAGCAAGTGCCTGATAAATAGAGCTTGCAGGAGACTGGAAACGGCACTTTACATCTCAAGAGGCACCTGCCTTGGGTAACCATGCTGCGGAATCCTTGGCATCCTTAGATAGGTGCCACCACTTCAGCATCGCCATGGTTTCCCCGGGTTTACATCTCACTGCTGCAAGGTGAACCAAGGTGTCTCTCCTTCCCTGGGGGCTGAGAGATACCAACAGCATGGAGATACGGAACTAAAGCAGAGGTCTCCTCTGCCTGGCAAAGGAGAGGTGCTGCTACAGGCTGCAGTGCTTTATGCTGCTCCTCATGGGGAAAGAAAAGCTAACCCAGCCCTGGCTTGCCAACAGGGGTATGGGAAACAAACACGATGAGAGAGACACCACTTAGAGGTGTATTTTCTTTCTGAACCTCTGCAGGAGCGTGGGTTCAAGCTATGACAGCAGTCTGAGGGCTCAGGGGACATGAGGTGCAGGCAGGGCAATAACAAAGATGATTTTAATTTTGCTAACTTGAAGTTCCCAGTAACCTCACGGCAACTACATCCTGATTTAAAACTCTGGCCCTGGCAGAGGCAGCCGGCGTTAGCAAACCCAAGCATGACAAAGCTGAGAAGCACAGCTACTGGCTGCCATTTCCCCAAGCTTTTCCAGCTCTCCATTGCTGGGAGGTGCTACAAAACGATAGCACTTGGATTCATCAGCAGTATGTGCCTCTTAACCCCCCCCGATCATCTCTAGCAGGGCTGTTACAGATTCCCTTTGCTTTGGCTGTCTCATAAATCTCAGTGACGCTGACACTTTGGCACGGTTTAATTTTGCAAATCTGAAGAATGATCAGGCCAATTTAGTTCACATTTAAAGCGTTTGTGTTCACACGCTGGAAAGCCTTTTTTTCTCCCTTGCTCCTTGCCTAAGGCCCTTATTATCTGCTGGTGCTATTTATCAATGCACAGCAGGTACATTACTGTAAGGTCTCTTCCATAAGTGATACAAAATAATCACTCCTGTTCCTTACCCGCTCAGCAAGAAAAGTGATCCTGACTCGTGCGTGTCAGTATTCCAGAGCTGCAGCAGTTCTATATTACTGCAGGAGAAGTGATTTAACTCAATAAGCTTTCTTCCTAAATGGCAATAGTTTTATAAAACAAAAGGAGGAGAGCGTAGAGCAGCACGGCATTCCCCTTCTGCTCCAGGGCTGCATCACGGGGCTGGGAAAGCTTTCACCAAGCCAGAGACATTGAGAATCCCAGACTGGTTTGGGTTGAAGGGACCTTAAAGCTCACCCAGCCCTAACCCCTGCCACGGGCAGGGACACCTTCCACTAGAGCAGGTTGCTCCAAGCCCCTGTGTCCAACCTGGCCTTGGAAGAGCTCACTGGGGGCAAATACCTTCCAGTTAGCTCCCGAGGCACATGAAGTGAAGGAGCAGTCTTTAATAACAGCTCATGCTTCTAAAAAACCCAGTCTTCGTCCTCCTCTGCACGCAGCTAACAGCTCCTCAGTACAGCTTTGTCTGGCTTCAGGGAAGGGATGTGCAAACCCTTTGCGCCATTTTAATTCATAGGCTCATACAATGATAATTAAATGCTTGCTGAAGTGTCTTGAGATGTCTGCACGTCTGCAAGGTGCTATGCAAAGTGCACTTCCCCACCAAAGTTACTAAGGGAGATTGTGAGGACGCGGGAGATGCAGAGGAGCAAACCTTGTATGGAGCAATAAACACCAACCTGAGTGCTGGCTTTGTGGGACTCATGGGAAGAGCCAGAGCCCAGCTTCTGGAGCTCCTCTGCACTGCTTCTGGCCTTGGAGCGATGGCCCCTGCAGAGTAAGGGGGATGATTTAATGGGCTGCTTTTTCTTAAGCACCAGGGATGCAGGTTTTGTTTGGTTTTCTCCTCCCCCAGGGACTGAGGTTTAATATTACCTTCCCATTAATTTATATGAGGACATTTCCAAATAGTAAACTGCCAATAAATTAGTAATGCTGATCTATAAAAGGAAAAATATGGTGTGTTGCAAGTTTATAGCCCTGTGGAAAAGACATTAAGCAGAGGACTCCTTAGCACCGAGAGCTCTGAGAAGAGCGGAGCGCTGGATACCAGCCCCAGTGCAGTATGTCTGTGGGGAGCTGGGCTCACCTTGGCTGCAGGGGCATTCAGCATCCTCATCTCTGCCTGGGATAGAATGTTATCACAAACCAATGTTGCCTTTATTCTTATAAAACTCTCTTGCAGAAACAGGTTCCTGAGCAGGTCCTGGGTGACGTGAGGCTGCAGGATTCCCGGACTCGGACTGAACTCATTAACCCTGCGGCTCCTTCCCTGCACTGAAGGTGCGCCAGGAATGGTTTGTGCACATGTACAGGCTTTCCCTGTAACCACCGCTTTAAAGGTAAGTGGAGTTGATTGAAAATTTTCCCACTGAAGAGACACAGAATGACACAAATAGGATTTGCCATCTGAGGCAGTGATGCTCCCCTGCTGCTCTCCAGCACAGCGTGTGCCCTCGCCCGTCAGGAGCTCTGGTGTCCCTCAGAAATATATGGAGCAAACGGAGGGTGGAAACCTTCCCTGTTTTCCTGTGTGTTTGATGCGTGGCTCAGGACCCGCTCCTTGCTTGGCATCAGCACCACAGGGCATTCCCAGCTTCCCGGAGAGGCTTCTTCCATCGGGAACAGCAAGGACGCGTAGGTTGGGTTTGGGATGCACCACATGATCCAGCACATTCCCTTCTCCAGCTTATCCCTTCCCCAGCTGAGATGCAAACGCGGATGTTAGCGAGCCCAGGGGGATGCAGAGGGAAACTTTGATCTCTGCTGTCAGGACCCCTGACGGCACAGAAGAAAAGCAAGCGCTTTCCAGTTGGTTTTTAAACATACTCCCCCCCAGCGTCTCTTTGTCAGACAGGGAAAAAAAAGCACAAAACCATTCTCAGCGACCAAACCAAAGGCAATGAAAAATGAATGAGAAGACAATTCAGCCTGGAGAGTACAAACAAACTATGTGGAGCAAATAGTTTATTTTAAGATGCTAACAAATTTGCTCCAGAGGCCTGCAGAAAGCAGCCAGGTACCACCGAGCCAGCCTTTCGCTTATTTATAGGATAATTACAATGATTGATTAGCTGTGATCAGAAGTGTATTTATAGCGTGGAAGTTTTAAGCAATATTTCAAGTAATTCATGTCCTCGCTCTGCTCCCCGTTGCTGTCATCCCAGCTCTGCTTTTTGTTCCCCTTGAAACCTGCCTGCAGGACGATTTATGGCTTTGTTTGTGGGGAAAGCAGGTGTCTTGCTCCAGAGAACAGCAGCAACACAAGCGCTCAAGGGTAAATCCCTCTTGCCAGCAGAGGCAGTCAGAAAACACATCTTCATGTTCTCCTGCTACACCATCCACACATGCCCTCCCTCTGTGCCGGCTGCTTGATACAGACTGTGGTTTTCACAGCATCATAGAATCCCAGACTGGTTTGTGTTGGAAGGGACCCTAAAGCTCATGAAGTTCCAACCTGCTGCCACGGGCAGAGACACCTTCCGCTAGAGCAGGTTGCTCCAAGCCCCTGTGTCCAACCTGGCCTTGAACACTGCCAGGGATGGGGCAGCCACAGCTTCTCTGGGCACCCTGTGCCAGTGCCTCAGCACCCTCACAGGGAAGAGCTTCTGCCTCAGAGCTCATCTCAGTCTCCCCTCTGGCAGGTTAAAGCCATTCCCCTTGGCCTGTCCCTCCAGGCCCTTGTCCAAAGCCCCTCTCCAGGTTTCCTGGAGCCCCTTTAGGCGCTGGAGCTGCTCTAAGGTCTCCCCTTCAGGAGCCTTCTCTTCTCCAGGCTGCCCCAGCCCAGCTCTCTCAGCCTGGCTCCAGAGCAGAGACAGTTTTCAGCACAGGGAGGAAATAAACAGTCAGAATGTAACAAGTTTGAGAGAAAACACCTAAATATTTGGGGTTTGACCCAAACAATCACTAAATCCTTTTTTCTGCTGCATCTGCAGTTGTTTTCCCAGAGAACAGCAATAAGACAAGTGAGGGGCAGCTGGGATGGACAGGGCAGCACTTGGGGCTCTCCTCTGGGGACGCAGTCACACCATGGAGCATGTGTGCACACCTTGTATGAGGGTTTGTGCATGGACCAAGAGCCTGAGGCTGCAGACAGACAGACAGACAGGCACACACACAGGCAGCCAAGGTGCCCATCACCAGTTACCTGCTTCTGCTGCTTTCTCTTACTCCCAGCCCAAGCTCCAGTTTTATTTAAGCACTTCTCCACTCTCCCCTTGTCTTCTTTTTTCTTTATCTCACAATAAAAATAAGCTGTTATTTGCAATTGGTTTCACACTGCACTCATTCACACACACACCCCCCAGTACCTGCAGAGACATGAATACTGAGGGGGAAAAATGCTCTTAAAGTTGGAGGTCCTTAGGAGCAAAGGAAGTTTGATGCTGCTGGAAATAGGAGCTGCTACAGTCAAGGTCCTGCTGCAAAACAATTGATTCTCATCAGCTCCTATTTGCTTTCCTGCACAGTCTTAGGACCAGTTTATTGCACAGATATCCCCTCCCACTGCCCAGCTTCTCTTTGCTTTCCTCCTGCTCTGGGGTTGCCACAGGCTGTGAGGAACCTTTAGTTCTCTGCTTTCAAAAGGCCCTCTTAGAGCCAGTTGAACCCCACACACCCAGGCCCAGACTCAGAGCCTGACACTGACAGGATTAATGACCAGAGACCTGCAACAGCTCCATTACGGTTTGGGAATTAGATGTATCTGGGAGCAGCCAGGGTATAATGTGGTTCATTTGTTAAAATAACATCTATAAAAAGCAGTCTAAAGCCAGCCTGTTCGCGGGGCCCCGGCAGACAGACAAGAAGGATGGGCTCTGTCCCGGGTGGCATTTGTTTTCATTAAGTGAGTGGAAGAGACCTGATGGAACCAGCGAGCGTGATCCTCGAGTAACCTTGTTGGCTCTGGGAAGCGCAGATGCTTTCGAACCAGAATTAGCAAACCAGCTCTATCAAAGAGAAATAAACCCCAACAAGCTCAGACTTCCACATCCCTCAGCTTCTTGCCCATGTTGGTGACTCTCAAATGCTGCTCTTCCACCACAGAGGAGCGTGTCCCTGTTTCCAGCCTGGCCTCTCCTCTCGCTCGGTCAGCTTTGCTAAAGCTTCTCCACTCGTCCTCTAAATCATCTTGGCACTAAAGTCATTCAGGGCAGTTTAATGACTTTTAGAAACAGGCTAAGCAGCGCCTGGCCCTTTTGTCTCCTAAAGAGAAGCCCTCTTCCCTAATACTTCCAAGGTCATGGCTCCTATCCCCATGTCTAATTATGACTCTAGGCTTAAGTACTCTGCGACTAGTCCGGCTTATCCACCCGTGTGTGCTTCACCCGCTCCTCTCCTGGCATCTCCAGCCATCTCCATCCTCTCTGTGCAGCAAAACCACTGAGCAATGTTCCCTTTGCCCCATTTCTTGGCTCCGGGCTCTGCGCCCTGTTAGTGCGGATGTTCCTTCAGCTCCAGCACTGTGGGACTCGTCATCTTAATGGTGGACACCAGCATTAACAAAAGCAGCCCTGGGCTGCCCCAGAGACCCTCTTTCTCCACATTACACATAGCACAGAGGAAAGGTGACTCCTCGCTGCCTCTGCCACCTCGTCCCTCTGATGCCAGAGATTTCCTTGATAAGCTCCTTGTTTCCCAGGCACAGAGTACAGAACTGTTTCTCTTGCGCTGAGCAGACAAGATGTTGAAATGTTTTCTCCTGTGATAACTGAAAGGGGAAGAAAACCTGCCTGCGATTGTTGTCAAGTCAAGGGATCTCTTTGTAGCGCAGTGAATCATTTCATCCCCAACGTTAATTTCAAAGCAAACAAACAGCTGAAAGCATTTGATAGTAGAATTATTTCCAGTACATTTGAGGTTTTGTTGCTCTGGGTTGTAAAACATCACTGCACAGCAGAGTCGGGGGGGGGGGGATTGCAGTGGCCCTGGCCTGGTTGCACTCCATTGCACCGCTTTATACCCCACTGCATCCAGCTGGACCCTGCAAGGCAGCAAAGTCCTGTACTGGGAGAGCAGAGGATGCTGCCGCTCCTGGGAGCATCCCTGATTCTGCAGGCACAGCAGGGAAGGTTCCTTAGCACAGCAGATCAAGAGTTAAAAACTGCTCTTGAGAAATAGGAGCTGCAGAACATCAGCCCCGTTCCACCTCAAAAGAGCAAAAATGAATTGGAAAAGGGCAAAGTGCGTGAAAAGGCTGAATTGTAATAAAAGCGGCGTTTAAAAGTGCCACCGAGAATTAATCACGCTTTCCTTCAGAGCTTCTCTTTGTGGGCTCTTCCTGGGAACCTGTGGATGGGAACACGAACAAGGAATTGGTTTTATTCAGCGTGTAAACTAGATCAGGGGTGTAATTGCCCTGGTTTATAGGCACACAGCTCAGGTCAGTGGCACGCTGCAAGGAGCACAGCCCTGCATCCCCCTGCTCTGCAGCTCTTGGATGGGGCAAGTGGTCCTGGTGGCCAGTTTTGCCTCTCCTCCAGGCTGGCAGCCCCAGGAGCTCACTGCAGGGGTGATGGAGATGTTTCGGTGGCAGTGGGTCAAGGTGAGAACTAAAATGGTGCTGGGAGAGCAGGAGGTGCCTGTGGTGTGAGCCCAGCACTGTGGGGACCGGGCTGCCCTCCAGGCTGGCTAAATGCCTGAAATTGGGAGCGCTTCTCCCCCTCCCTGAGCCAAGGACTGGCACTAATGCTTCCCAGTGAGAGGCAAAGCACTCCATCTGCTCGGCTTGTCACTGCCCGGAGGAGCAGTGGGCATGAAGAGGCCCATGGAGCCCAGGGCAGAGCTGGGCAAGGAGCAGAGAGCCTGGGGAGCTGATGGTTTCCCCATCACCTCATCCCACCTCTTCCCTGCTCCCTGGGTTATCCACGACACCCACCAGCCGCTTGCTCCTGAGCAGAAACAGGATGCACAGGATGGATGGGGAGGACCAGCACCAGCAAGTGCTGTGCCATCAACCCCCCCTGCTCACAGCAAACCCAAGGAGCAACACCTTCTCAGATGCACCAAATCAATGCTATCCTACATCCTCAAACCTTTAAACACCAGGCAGGCAGTTTGTCTTCTCTTATGGCAGCTAAGGAGCCCGGCCAGATTAAATAATCCAGCAGTAGCCATTCCAGGTCATTTTTGTCATATTAATGGTTTTCCTGCCTAGAGTAAAGCAGCGAGGTGAGGAGCCAGGCTTGGACCGACGCCACAGCAGCATCGCTTGTCTGCAGGGGAGCCCTTGTCAATGAACATCACAGCAAGCTGGATGCAATCAGTGATGAGACAGCACGATCCCGGTGAATACCATGTCCTGACTCCCACCTGGCAGATGTCCCACTATGGGATGGGGATGTGGCCTCTGTGAGCTGCTCTCTGCTGCCAAGGAGGGGGAACTACCTGAAACTCTGCTTTATTCCCCCCATTTAATGAAGCGGTAAATCATTTGGAGCTTTAGGAATCTGTTTGGATGTTTCAGTTGATAGGAGGAGTTGAAAGCCTGAGTTTTCCTTGGAAACAGAAAGCAAATTTGAGATAACACAAAAAGCATCATCTGACATATCCAAAAGCCTTTTGTAAGCACTTCCCGGGAATATTTTACGGCCTCAGTTTCATCAGTAAGAAGACTGGCAGAAAGCAGCTTCACAGCTTGGATGCTCGTGCATTTGGTGCTTGCAAACGTTGCATGACACATTCAGCTGTAAAACACACAACTTGTGCTGCGAGGTAATACCCAGCAAGAAGCAGGAATCGCTGCATCCCTGATTCACTCAGGCATCACATCGCCCATTCACAGTGTCCTTGGACACTACAGAAGGATCTGTCCACTTGAAGGAGGATTATTTCTGGGTGGCAAACCACAAAGTTAATTTGAATCTAATCCCTTTCAGTGGAACCAGTAATTGAAGTGGTAATGACTCTTCTGGAGGTCTCTTCCAGGGCATTGGGAGGTTTGCAGGCAGATGAGCCCAATCTCTACTGGCACAGCAGGACAGTCCGGTGCTGGCAGTGGGAATGGCACCAGGACATGTATATATATATATATATACCACAGTGACAGGCCAGGACCCCAAGCAGACACCTCAGAGCTGCAGGTCCCTCCTGTCACCCTGAGTTCCTCACCACCTGCTTTCAGCTAAAGAGAGTGAGAATAAACAGCTTTAATCATACAGTCCCCACTTCCTATTGCTAATAATATTATCATCATGATATTAAGCCAGTTAATTCTTTCTCTCGATTTATTTGCTTCTGTTTTTGTACTCCCATGTTGTAATTTTCAATTTAATTAGTTTCAGTGTTTCTGAGGGCAATAGGCCTTGGTTTATCTTTGCAGCTAATAGTCCTAATTGTTTACCCTTTCTTCAGCAATATTTCATTAACTTTATGGGCCATCGCAGCATCTCCAGAATTAGTTCCCTCATTATTTGAATCACATTCCTAATATCTCCCCCCCTTTTTTACATCTCTAAGCCTGCTTGACCTTGCTCACCCTCATGATGCTGCAAGCCTTGGCAGCAGGTTGAAGATGGAGCCAAGGCTGGGCAGGCAGCAGGGCTGTGCTTTCCCTCCTGCATCCCAGAAGGGTTTGTACCAGCAATATGCCATAGTGAATGGGATGGGAAAAGGAGCATGCACTGGGCAGAGAAGGGAAAGCAAGTGGTGCTGTCAAGGGAAGCAGAGCAGAGGGTAACCACCGAGCCCAGGCTGCTGCTGAGGAAACGTAAGGAAACCGAGAAGCTTTGGGTCATGTCTTACATCGATATCAGGTCACAGCAGCAAGAGGAGCTTTGTTTCTCAAAGTGCACTTTTGATACATCTAATCAAGCAGGCAATTTAGAAGAGAAACTAAATCAGGTCCCTCCTGAATACAGATTTTGCCAACGCTGAAGACAGGCTGCGCTCCAGGGACCTCAGGGCACAGGAAGCTTCTGCATCAGTAACTACTGTCACATTTCTCTTCTTCTTGTGTCTTTCCACAGTGGGTCCTGCTCTTCTGACACTGGTTTGGTGGCTGTTTGTATCTTCAACATGCCAGGGGCACTTTTCCTGCAGTTCCCCTTGACTCCAACGAGGGCAAAAGTTCTTCCCCCCAGCAAGGGAAACAAAAGTGTTGGGAAACTAAAGCATCACATTGCTGTTGAGGCAGCTCATGTGGTGCAGAGCTCCTCATCCCTCCACTGGCTCCATGAATGAGTTCGGATGCTGTGGCTTTGGCAGAGCGGGGCTGTTGCCGCTCGGCACGGCACTGTATGTGCCGGTTAAGCAGAGAGCCTGCAGATAGCTTTACTACCCCCAACTCCTGCCTTCAGACCCCATTAATCACACTCCTAATGAGTTTGTGTTCACAGACGAGATGTTTTTGGCTGCAGAGACGAGTCGCAGATTATATCTCCCATTGATTGTTTCATCCCGCTCAGATGATTTGTACCAGGAAATGGCTCTGAAGTTTCAGCTTACATCATTCTCCAAGAACGGGCTTGGCACATGGAGATGTTCAGCCGGAATGATTGCCATGACTTGGGATTCTTCCCCCTCTACATACCCAGTTTTACACCTAACCTCCCCTCCAGGTCTGATCCCCGCACATTCCAAGGGCAGCAGCCCCAGCTCTGCTCTTGGTGGTGGCAGGACAGGGCAGCACTGACACATGGCTTCCCACTAAGCAGGCAGCAAGGAACCTGTGGTGGTATCTGTGAGAGGACCTGAATTATTGATTGGTACACGGGTTCTAGCAGAGCACTGAAGACACGGACAGCACTTCCCTTCCCAGCACACAGTGACTGGCACTAAATTAACGAGCTGAGCCCACTGAATGCTTGCCATGGTGTTCACCTCATGCTTCACAGCTTGCAAGGAGGGCTTGGTGAGGGCAAAACCCACATCAGGGCAAAGGTGGCTTTAATTTCTTATAGTGATCAAGGTGGTTTGGATAAATGGCTTTGAGGAACAGTGAGGGAAGGACAGCAAACCTAAGGCTCCTCAGCTTTTACACAGTAGTTTTGGTGGGTCTTGGCTATTGCTGGCACACAAAGTGCATGGGGGGTAGACAAACACCCGTACGTGCAAAATCTGGAGAAATGAAGGAGAAATCAGCCAAACAGTTCTGCCAAATTCTCTATTATCTCTCTTTCCTTTGGCTATTTTTCATCTTCTATGGTCTGCCACAAGTCTCCCTCCTCCTCATCCCCAGTCATAGCATCACTTCCACCTCCCTGCCTGAGAGCCAGTTTGAGCCATTTTCTGGATGTTTCCATCTCTTAAATGTTATTTCATTTGACTTCCAGATTGCACAGAGGAAAACCATTCCTTAAACACCAGAGCAGGGTGGGCAGAGCAGCCAGATATGGCAGCAGAACTTGCTGGAAGGGAGCCCATGGTGGGTGATGGCATTTCTCTAACCCCATATTGACTTTCACTTCTGGAATCAATTTCCTTTATTAGCTGATGAATCTCCTCAAAAGACTTTGTGTACCAAATCTGGATAAATTATTTAAGCAGTAAATTCTTCCCACTCTAGTACTGTTATGGTGTAGTGATTTCATAGGGAAGAGCAGTAGCGAAGGGTTTGGGGACAAGGTCACTGTCAGTAGAACATCAGAGCAGGTTTGTTAATAAGTGACTGCACAGCTCTGTAAAACCAGAAGAGATTAATAAAACCTCTTTCTTATTAATTGGGATTGGCAGCGAATACGAGGAGCAACCATAGGAGGATACAGTCTTGGTTTATCATGGAATCAGAGTGATTTGGGTTGGGACCTTAAAACTCATCCAGTTCCAACCTTCTGCCACGGGCAGGGACACCTTCTAGGTCTGCAGGTGGGAGGACAGGCTCCCCCCAGCTCTGGGGACCGCAACTGCCCATTGTGGCCACTGCAGTGATGTCCATTTGCTCATCATCACCACAAAACCGAGGCGCTGGCACATGCTGGGGTCAGAAGGACCCTGCTCCCCACCCTGCCTCCCCCCACGGTCTGCTGCCTGTGTCTGGTTTGCTTTGCAAACTGGGCTTCACGCACTTGTCAGAGGCCAGGGAGCTTCAAGGCTGAAGCTAACCTACGAGCCACAGAGCAAGAAGTAATTCTGCCTCCAAGAATAATGCTGGCTCACGAGGTCAGAGAATTCAAACATATTTATAGCCAGGAAAAGAAAATGATTGTGTTAAACGGCGGCTGAAGTACGCGGAAGCCTGGCAAGAACTGCTGGCTGTGGCCATTCATTATGTTACCAAGAGCACAATTCCACAGCTCAGCATTCTCATCTTGTATCCTTCACTGCAATCCTTATCCCAAGCCCACTTTGGGGATCAAAAGGCTAATGTATATTTTCTGTGGAACAGAACTGTAAATCAGAGGCTACCCTCAGGTTTAAGAGGCATTTCTGTTGGGCAGGTATAAGAGTCACAGAGCTCAGCAGAGGAACTGTGGGGCTGGTGTATGTGCATACATCTCCCCAAACTTTATGTAAAGCTGCAAGTTTTCAGACCCCAGCTTTAATTAGAGCCCCCCCAGCTGAAGTGAAAAACCTCAGTAGAACCATAGAACAGTTGGGGTTGGAAGGGACCTCTAAAGCTCACCTAGTCCAACCCCCCTGCAATGAGCAGGGACATCTAGATCAGGTTGCTCAGAGCCCCATGAACCTTACCTTGAATGTTTCCATTCTACCAATCCGGGCAACCTCTTCCAGTGTTTCACCACTCTCATTGTAAAAATTTCTTCCTTATATCTAGTCTGAATCTACCCTCTTTTAGCTTAAAACCTTCCCTTCCACATGCTATTCGCTTGTGGCAAATTCCTAGTCAGGACCAAGCACAGTTAGCATCCTTCTATTAATTTTTCATACGTGCTTCAAGAACAAAGCAAACACAAAGAAAACATTCAGCCAAACGATGCCAATGGTGTTGCTGCCTCAGTGCAATACCCAACCCTACCCATCACCTGCTGGGAAAAGCTCCAGCTCTGGCTCCATCACTCACCGCCTGCAGCCCCAGTCCATGGGTCTCCCAGCTTGAGGTTTCCATGTGGATAACCAGCAGAGCAGCCCAACAAATAGAGGAAACCTGGTGACTGGTCTTAAATAGCTGGGATAACCACTGCCACCTGCTTTTGTGCTCCCTCCCATCAAGGGGGAGAGGCACCCTCCTGCAAACCTGTGCTGAGCACATGGGGAACTGGTCCTTCTTCCTAAGCCACTGGGAGCAGTGGCACAGCCATGGTGATGTGCAGCCCTCTTGTCCCCACTGCAGCAGGAGGTGCCAGGCACAGGCATTGCCCCAGCAGCTCGGTAGAGAGCTCATCAGTGCTCCCATCCACCCCACCAGCAGGACCTCAGCAGCGACAGGGGCTGGAGGGATAAATTTAGAGAACATACACCTCGTGCTGTACACATCAAACCCAATTTATTCAGAGCAAGCGGCTCGCAGCAGCCTCGAGAGCGTGTTTATCAGCTGGACTACTTGGGAGATCATTGCCATTGATTGCCATGTCTTTGTCACTTGTGAGAACCACGGGAGGCTCGAGGAGCTGGATTACATCCCTGGCAGTAGGGCAGGAGCTGTGGCTTCCCAGGATGGGCAGAGCCTGAGGTGCTCTGCGCAGTGCCTCAAGGGGAGCAGACCTCAAATGCTCCTGAACTCTGGAGATCCAGGTACAACAGTGTAACCTGCCAGAGACATTGTATGGTATTGTCATGTATTTATGGATTTCTACAGTGCCACCTGCAAGGAGAACATAGGAGGGTTTAAAAAGGAGAAAAGAAAATCCTGCCTGTTGGCAATGGGAGCAGAGAAAATGCTCCATGGGAAGAAGGCAGGATTTCTTCACAGAGAAAAGGCAGAGGGCTGGGAAAATCCTCTCCCCTAAAGGAAATTAAAGAGCTCAGTCTATTGAGCTTATTAGAAGAACCCTCAGGGATGACCTGGCTCCTTTGCATGGGGAAGTCCAGCACCAGGGGACTTCCAGGTACAGCGAAGCATTGTGAGAACCAAAGGGTGGCAGTTCAAGCCAGGCACGTGCAAATTCACACTGAAGGCTTTTTTTCCCCATGGCACCATGGGCAACTACTGATGCTGAGAGAAATGATGAACTCTTGGTACTTCCATCCCAAGGAGGACCCTTTTGGGAGCTGGGAACTCCTGCACTTGGGCACTGGAATGGGAGGGAGGGCTTGGCCAGAGGAGCAGGGATGGCACCAGCCCAGGACCCAGCCACTGTGGGTCAGAGGGATAAAAAATCACACACTAACCACAAAGGGACAGACACAGAAGAGGGCAAAGCCCTTCTGTCTTTACTCCAAATCATTGTTGCTAATCCTGACCTCCTGGATCAGCTGTTGATCAGCAAATCTCCAAGCACTCTATAAAGGAGGTCGTGCTCATTGTCCCCTTTTTGTGCAGAGCAGCAGATTGAAGCCCGCTGGAATTGCCAGTGCCGAGCCCTCTGAAATGAGGCTCTAAATAATCAAGGCTGCAGGGGACAGAGGGGAGGCAGGACATGATAACCTGAGTGGGAGGATGTCCAGGGCAGCAGAATGGACTCTGCAGCTCAGGAGAAACACCTCACAATGCTTCACAGTCACCAGCAATGTGAACCCTCCTGTTAGCATCATCTCCTTGTCAGCGAGGCACAGACAGGTTGAGGTGCAGCCTGGTGCAGACAGGCAGGACAAGAGGCCCCTGGAAAAGCAAGAGCCGATTCCACCACCAGAATTCTTCTTGGTGAACCTCACACCAAAATGGCTCGGGCTCTGCAGTCGCTGGGGGGTTTGGCTTGTTTGCCTGTTTGCTCTTTGCTCGTTGTATTTCCAGCTGCTCCTGTGTGTGTTTGCACTTCGCAGGCTTTAATTGGGATGGCTGAACAAAACCCATCCGCAGCCCACGATGCTGCAGTGATAAGTAACAGGAGGCACAAATTAGAACAAATAAATCTGAATCAAATTCAATTCCTTGTGCAATCACGAAGATCAACACGTCAAAGTGCAGGAACTATAAATTAAAAGCTGCCAGAAGACAGTTGAAGGCGCTTCCCAGCTGCTGTGGCTGCTATTCCAAAGGCATTTATTCTTTGCTGAGCGAGCTAGAGCCCTGCAAGCTGAACAGCAGGAACTTTCCCTCTGCTGCCAAGAGAGCTTTTTGCCACCAGAAGATTCCTTTCAGCAAGATTCCTTTCTATTCAAGGGAGAATGGTTTTAGACTGAAAGAGGGTAGGTTTAGATTAGACATTAAGAAGTTCTTCCCCGTGAGGGTGCTGAGGCGCTGGCACAGGGTGCCCAGAGAACCTGTGGCTGCCCCATCCCTGGCAGTGTTCAAGGCCAGGTTGGACACAGGGGCTTGGAGCAACCTGCTCTAGTGGAAGGTGTCCCTGCCCATGGCAGGGGTTGGAACTGGGTGAGCTTTAAGGTCCCTTCCAACCCAAACCAGTCTGTGCCATTTGTTTTTTCACACTCCCCCCACGCCCCCGTGCCATTTGAATTTTATTGGGTTCTTGTGCTTAAAATTACAAGCAGGTCCTTTGAATTGGCATTAGTTCTTTCAATATGTGCTGCATCTTCGCATGTCATGCCAGCACGAGCCAAGCACATTAGAAGCTGCTAGATAATAGGCAATTACTGCTCTTAAACAGACGAGGCATTCACTAGCAGAATGGGCTGCATCTTAAATCATCCATAAATTCTCTAATAGCGCTTCTATTAATACCTGGTTTCTGGCACATTCCTAATGATTGTGTTCCATATCAAAGCACCGCCTTTGCTCAGCAAAGCAGCACTGCCATGTGGAGGAGCCGAAGGCAGGAGCTCTCGGACACAGGGCACCTTGGCTCTGGATTCCCCATGGCACATTTTATAGAATCTTAGAATGGTTTGGGTTGGAAGGGAGCTTAAAGCTCATCCAGTTCCAACCCCTGCCCCGGGCAGGGACACCTTCCACTAGAGCAGGTTGCTCCAAGCCCCTGTGTCCAACCTGGCCTTGAACACTGCCAGGGATGGGGCAGCCACAGCTTCTCTGGGCACCCTGTGCCAGCGCCTCAGCACCCTCACAGGGAAGAACTTCTTCCTTATCTCCAACCTGAACTTCCCCTGTTTAAGTTTAACCCATCACCCCTTGTCCTTTTGCTACAGTCCCTGATGATGAGTCCCTCTCTGGCACCCAATTTTGGAAGAGGCTGAGGCTTTAGACCAACAAAGCGTCCCAGGGTGTCCTGGCCAGGGAGTCTCGGAGGTGCAGCAGCAGCAAAGCAGCCCCGCTCAGCGCACGAGGCTGTCTGTAAACGCCACTCGTCCTCTCTCTTGAGCCATTACACACTCCAGAGAATGAGCAGGGACAATTCACATCTCATTAAATTTTTTTGAAATATTATCCTTTTCTTCTTCCCGGCGCTTTCTCCCTATTAAACCAGAATCGTGCATCCTTTGGAGAATACAAGTCATTTGTTACCATAACAACACCTTTTCCTCCCGCGCCGCTGCTCCTCTCCCTGCCTTCGCCCCTGCTGCAGGCAGCAAACCTCAGTGGCCCTGGCACGGGCAGGACTCCGGTGATGGCAGGACCCCAGTGTTTGACATTGCCCTTTGGTGGTTCAGCTCTGGGTCTGGGTCTGAGGTTCGGGGGATTCAAGCTGCCTCTGGCATCATTCCCACAAAGCCGGAGCCCCACGTGCAGCATCTCCTCCTTCCCACTGGAGCGGGTCAATGCATCCATCTCCCCAGGGCCTCCCTTATAACCAAATCCCGACTGCATGAGATTCTGCAGTGCCTGCAGGTTGGATTGTGTTTTCTCATTGCCCTGCAAGCTGCCCAGAGCCCATAGGGAAGCATTGCTCTGAGAACTTCCTTCTCCAGGTACCTCCTCTAATGCTTGTTACAAATTCCCCATCCCACCCTGGGCCCTTGCAGCAGTGCCAGGATATAATCCTGCTACATTCACACAAGAGATGGAGCTGCCAAATTAGGTCCACTTCCATAGCCCCCAGCTCCTGCATCTCAAAGGGGTGGGATAACCCCAGCTACCCTGTTCCCCTTCAGCAAAGCTTCAGGCAGCTCCATCCGTGGCAAAAATTGGGCTTTTTCAGAAATGGGAGTCGTATGTGGTGTTAGTGCTCACCTTTGTGAATCTCCCTGACACTATCTGACTTTATTAGGTCCATAAATGAAATTAAAATACAGTTAAAATGGATTTCTTAAATGGACTCATAAAAGCTTTTGATGGAAGAAACACTTTATTCTTCTCACTTTTTTATGACATCCATCCGCACTTTTCCTTGCACTGTGAACTTTTGATGACTTAGAATTCATATGTAGTCCCCTGGAGCCACCTTTACGAAGTGGTGTAAATCCCACGGCAAAGCCAGGCCTCAGGGGCATGGAGAGGACAAAGCCATTGGGAAGGCAGTGCCAGCGTGCCTGTGGACTGGCTCTTTGTGCTGCTCCTCCCAGGAGCACAACGGAATCGGCCTTGGGAAGTGCTAGATGTTGTTGTTGGATGGGGCTTGGAGCAACCTGCTCTAGTGGAAGGTGCCCCTGCCCATTGCAGGGTGTTGGAACTGGATGAGCTTTAAGGTCCCTTCCAACCCAAACCACTCTGTGATTCTATATTACCATACTATACCATGCTATGCTATACTACACCATTTGTTATGTTGATATTGATAATGGTGATGATGATGATGCAAACATTGCTTGTTGTGTCTCCTCAGCTGTGTGCAGGTAGAGGGGTCCAGAGGTGCTGGGTCCCAGCGGGTGCCAGGGGGAAGGCAGGGTCCTGGGAACACGGTGCCACCCCAACCACTGCTGCCATATGGGCAGCAGATGAGGTCCGGCCACTCAATGCCAAAGCACTAAAATAAAGATGATTAAGGAGATATTCCAGCCTCTTCCTTTTTCCCTCTCCTCAGTAAATGTCATGCTTCAGGGGAGTATAGCCAAGAAAAGTTCAAAGTAATAATATCAGAAATCTGCTTCTCTTTTCCTTTTGACATTTTATTGTGATATGAAATAGCAGGGGATAAAAGCTCTAATGGGGATATTTGGTTTTTTCTCTCAGCGAGCATTTGAAACGCTGGCTGGTTGTGACTCACATGTATCATGATATATGCAAATCTTTAAGGGCCTCATTCACAAAGCCAAGGCAGCCACGGCTGCTCTTTCAGGGGATTTACTGTGCAGGAACCAAAGCTGGGAAAAGGTAGATGACTCCCACCCAAAGTCCTGCTCTGGCATCCCGGGCTGCTCCTGCTTCCCAGCCTATCATCCTGGCTGATGGGGATGGTCCCACACACCCCACACTGTGGCTGCACCCATGGAGAGGACTTGATGGGCAAAGTGCTCCTCTGCACCCTTCCTTTCTAGGGACTTGGAAAGGAAGTTACGGTGTCCTGCTTGTCACAGTGAAGGCACAAAGTGCTGCTCCATCAGCTGCTTTGGTGATGTTAAACCACAAGTTTCAGGTGGATAAACAATAGCAAATAACCAGGCTATGAAATATACAACTTGAACAATATTTGGCTGGTAATGTGCATGGAGTTGTGTTGGTTTGTGTAGGGGAAAAACGGGTTGATTTAAAAAAAAAAAAATAGTAAAACCCTCGTTTCCCATTGAATCTCATCCTAATTAGAAGCTATTATTGCTCTCCAACAAATAATCTTCCGAACGAAGTCCATTCCACAGAGAGTGATCAAAGGGTGATTTAATTAAATTTTCATGTTTAATTTTCCTTTTTCATTCCTGACTTTTTTTTGCTTTCTCTCTCCAGTGCCTGCTCTTGGAGGGTTGGAGAAGGGAGATGACATGGGCTGGAGTGTCACAGGCAGCCAGGCCCAGCTCTGCTCCGGTGTCCACATCCTAGTGGTACCCTGTGGCATGAGCTGCCATGAGAGCACGTTCTCCTCTTCATGGTGGCTTGGTTTTAGCTGTCTGGTCTGCAGCCAGCTTAAATGTTATACTTAATTTAGAGCAATAACACTTAAATTATGAATTGTCTGCTGTAAGTATAAATTATACATTTTGGAGATGAATATTCAGGTCCTAATTCAAAGCAGCAGATGCGCCATCGAAATGTTTACAGGCAGATATGATTCCAAGCCGTGATTTGTTCTTATTCTCCCTGTGGAGCCATCCCCAGCCGACCCTCTCCAGCAGAGCCGGGATCCCGTGGGATCCCAGGAGTGCACCAGCCTGGCTGGACCACCCAGATCCCCATGTTTGTTCGCTCAGCACCTTCAGGAGATCGGGATTTGGCCCTGGCGCAGGGTGCCCAGAGAAGCTGTGGCTGCCCCATCCCTGGCAGTGTTCAAGGCCAGGTTGGACACAGGGGCTTGGAGCAACCTGCTCTAGTGGAAGGTGTCCCTGCCCATGGCAGGGGATTGGAACTGGATGAGCTTTAAGGTCCCTTCCTCTATATTCTATGGTTCATGAACTGAGCGTCCTGAGCAGACCAATTGGTTGCATTCAAGTTGAAGTCACAGATTAGGGGAACAGCATCTGTGGTTAATGGGATGATTACATTGATCACATTGATTGCCCTACTCAATGCCCCACACTTGGCTGCTCTGTGCAGAAAGACGGTGCCATTGGGTGACTTGCCGAGCGGGATGGGCTGGCTTTGGGGAAGCCTTTACTGGGGTTGTCCTATGGCCAAAGGAGCCACTCGTGAGGAAGAGCACAGGGTGAGCCAGCGCTCCTCCTCACCACATTCCCCATGTCCAATTTGTGCTTACAAGGAAAAAGTGGATTGCTGATTAACAGAGAACACATCGCTCTCCTGCAGCACGAGGCTCCCGGAGTCCAGCCCGCGCTGCTGCTCCCGCGGGCACCTCCTGATGGGACACAAAGCTTCTTACACTGCCAGCACTGAGGAATTCATCAAAGTGACAGGGCTACAAAAGCTGTGCATTACTGCTCCGCCGTTCCCTTGCCACTCACTGGAGAATAGTGCCCCCGCTGAGCTGCACATGATCCGTCTCGATTGGGTTTTAATTTCAGTGCGTTAGCCGAACTCTGACACGCGGAGAAAGAGGCAAAAATCATGCAAAGCACTCTTGAAAACTCCTGCTCTGGTAAAAGGCTCTCCTGCCATGAATATGCAACATCTCCTGTAGCAACTGGTAAGTTAGTGTGCATTTAGAGAAACTACATTTGCATACAAATATGATTTCAGCCCCACATCTACATAGATGGAGAAAGATCATCTTACTCCCAGCCGCTGACAGATCCTGCCATCATTGGTAGAGACATATTAAGACATTTGCTGACCTGCCTCTGTTTTGTAAGAGCACAGTTAAAGTTTGCTGCCTTTGATGTTCCTCCCCTTGTTTTTTTAATCATGCAAATAACCTTTCCTCAGGGACTAACTGCTGTGTCCGAGGGCACGGGGATGCGGGTGGGATGGGGATGCGGTGGGATGGGGATGAAGTGGGATGGAGATGCAAGCAGCAGCTGCTCCCACGCCTCGAGGCACATCTGTGCCAGCCAGTTGTGCAGGGCTGGACATGCCCCATGCAAACTTCAGGTGTTTGCATTCGGCTCCAGGGCTGGCAACAGCCTCGTGCTGATGGTGCCAGCGATGGCTGGGAAAGCGCATGTCAGCTCTTCATCCCGGGGCTGGGCCCAGTACCTGCTTTTCCACATGGAACTCTCAAATACCAAAACACTGACAGGGAGCAACACAAACCCGTCCAGCCTCCTGCACCTTGCTCACGGTGCCTATCAAACACTGGGATCAGCAGTGGCACAGCACTTGGTGCCCGTCACACACGCACCCTGCCTGCTCCTTCTCCCTTTCCTAATTACTTACCACCAACCATTCACAAGATAAAACGCTGTCCTCATGTTTCCCAGAGTTTCATCTTCTACAAAAAAAAAACCTTATCTGATGGAAAACCCTTTATTTTTAGCTTTGCTTTTTCACTGAAACATGAAGAATTCCCCTCAGACCCCTCAGTAATGAATCGCAGAGAAAGTTTCTCTTCAGTTCATCTGAACGATGCTCATCTGAGGGGGTAGAAAATTACTGAAAAACTTTGATAGTAAGTAACAAAAAAGAGTCTTAAATTCAACTTTTAGGGAGTTTTTAATCACATCTGGCATGATTCATTTCGCATGCAAATCTGGCCTCGCGCTCTCTGTGCCGCTAAGGAATCTGACTTCAAACCACTTCAGCACAAAAGCATTCCGGCAGAGGACAGAGATTCAGATTAACCAAAGAACAACCAGAATTCCAATTGTACTTTGAAATCTGGGATTCCTCTTGTGAGGAGTGGGCAGATCCGGTCACATCCTCCCATATAGTGCCTTTCTACCTGTAACAGCGGGTCAGGACAGGTCTCTGCACACACAAGAGTTCATACCCCAGCAATAGCAGTCATCCAGATAGTGGTAACAGCACCCAGCCCTTCTACCATGGGCCAGAACACTAAAACTTTGGCCAAAGAGGTTTTCACTGATTTTGCCTTTTAAATAGGGAAAACCCCCCATTTCAAAGCCCATGGAGCCCCCTCCAAAAGAGAAGCCGGGCATAGCGCAGCTTTTAGCTGCTCATTTTTCTTCCTTAGAGCCCAGTCTAACCTGCTTATTCTTTGTTCCTGCACTTCTCCTCCCTGTCAGTGGGATAAATATAGCACAAAGTATTTAACTGATCAATAGAGACATAATGAAGTGGACGCTGTCCAGTGATGAATGAGTAGTCAGAGATGACTCAGGTATTGCAGGCTGCATCGGCCAGTGCTTGTATAGCCACGGCTCCAGCCCCATTTCAACTGAACTGCACATCAAAGATTTATTAAGACACTCTTAATTAGAATAAGCTTAAGTAGGAAAGGGAAATGAAGCAGTGACCTGCATCTTTAGGACAGGACTCTGAGCCGCCCCGCTAGGACTGACATCTAAACCCCAAACCCTTCGGATTTCAGCAGTACCATGACTGGCAATGGTAAGGACAAAAAACATCTCCTTGCTGTGAGAGGTATGGAACAAAGACAACCATAGAATCGTAGAATATCTCAAGTTCGAAGGGACCCATAAGGATCATCAAGTCCAATAATAAGCTTCCTTCAGCAGAAGAGAGTTGGGGAAGTTTCCTAACTGTTTTGTCTGTCTTACTCCTTTCCTTGCTCCATTTCCCACTTCTTTCTTCTGGAAAATACAACAAAAGGAAGTAGATTTTTTCAATGTTCAGATTTGCACTGAAGCCTCAAGAAAAGAAATCAGCAAGCATTGACGTGATAGAGAAATCACAGCTCTCCATCCTCCCCACCAGCCAGAGCCAGGATAATGGGAGGAGGCAGCAGAGGCCTGGGATCAGCTGATGGGGAGGCAGCTGCCAAGGTGGTGGCAATGCCCTTGGCACCCAAAGCTGCTCGCTCCCATATCTCACTGATGGGGCAATGGTTCAAACCCCCGAAGGCACGTGGCAAGGAGCGAGGAGAGGGAGAGGATGCAAAGTGATCCCAGTGCCTTTCACCCGATCCTGGCTCAGTGCCAATTAGTTCAGATGTTAACTACATCCCAAATCCATGTCTGGGGGCACTGCTTGCTCTTATCTGCATATGATGATGCTATTTAACATAATACACAACAGAAACAGGTTTTTACTGCAAAACTCCAGCTTTTTCATGCTGTTATAATCCTTGGATTTATTCAAAAACTATCACAGTGAATTTCTCTTCAAGGCTGTTTGGAAGCAGAACACATTGTCCAGCTCTTCTTGCCCATCCGGAGAATTTAGTCCATTTCCTTTCCTCACAGCCATGGGAATAATTCAAAAAACAAACCACAAAAGCTGTTCAGAGGGGAAAAATGAAGCAAAACATTTCCAGATCCTGATGCCTCGAGGGATGAAGCCTGAATCCATCACCCCAGGGCCACGCTCAGGCACAGCACTTCTGGCTTCATAGACAGGGCTCCATGTGGAGGCTGCATCAGCCAGAGCTTTCCCGAGGGGTGAAGGTGTGTGAAGAGGAAAGCACTGACAAGCCAGTGTGCAGTGATTGCCTCCAGGAGCCAGGTCACTCCAGCCAAATGCAAACCAAGGCTGCCCAGGGACAACTAGACGTGACCGGGGTTTGGCTATGTGTGCCTGGGCTCCGGGTGCAAACTAATTGCTTGATTATGTGGCATTTTTGATGCTGGTTTTGTTCTGGAATTGGATACAGTTTCCCACAAAGAGATAAAGTACTTAAAAAGAAGTATACGAAAGAGAAAGTCAGCCTTTATTAAAATGACTTCATCGTTTTCAACCGATGCCTTCAAGTACTCTTGTAATTCATCCTCACAGATATAAAATTATCATCTGAAGGAAGACTTTTAATAAAACTGGCACTTCCCCATCAGTCAATTTAATTCACAATATAACACTTCCCAAATCCAATTATGCCTGTCTGATGACTGGCGTTCAGTTCAACGCCATTGTTCACGTGGAAAAGCGGATACAAAAATCAGATGCAGGTAATTTATGAGACATCAAGGGATTGCTGTGGGAACAATGCTCCCATTGCTGCGGACGCAGCCACGGACCCCAGCGCAAGTGGTTCTTCAGGATCCGGCGCTACAGAGCGATGGGTGCAGCAGTTACAGGCACCTTCTCTGAGCCACCGGTGTGTATTTCTCAATGCATTTTGAACACTGATCCAATGCTTTTCCAAGCCAGGCCCCCTCCATACACAATTCACATCACTCGCAGCGTTGGATGGGTGCACAGCTCTGAGCTCAACTAGTCACGGGGAGCCAAAAGACAAAGCGCTTGTTCATCTGGGGGTGTTGCCTCTTCCCACTGTTTTCTGCATGAATGCAATTATTGCTTTTACATTTGGATGTAAAATAAAAAACTTACATTCCTACCGAGGCCGTGTTCTTCAAAACAGCAGTTCTCTTAGGGTGTAAGTCTAAGTGCTCGCTGGGAGACAGAAAGCACTACTGTAAAGTTGTTAGTCCAGCAACTTCAGGAGCACAGAAGAGGCTGTGCAGACAAACCACAGGTTGGGGTTGAATACCACCAAAAGATGGGTTACAAATGTCTTGCAGGCTACATTACGTTTGGAAAACCGCATCCACTGCAGGACTGTGGCTGATGGTTGTGTTCCACAGTGGCACAGGATTCTGGACCTGGGAGGGACAGGACACAGGCGTGGTTTGGAACATGCTATTCCCTCTGGCTTCCACAGCCACATAGTGCCTTTGCTGCAGAGCTGGGGCAGCTCCGCCTCCCGGTTCTGTCCCCAGGGCTCTCCCTCTTTTCCTCTCTCCCCATCAGCAGGACCCATCCATCCCACAGCGAGTCCTCCCATCGCCGGGCTCCTTGGTGCCTGTGCCTCCCTGGGGACTCTGACACGAGCACATTCCCTTGGGAAGGACTATGCGCTCGACTGAAGTCAGGCGATGCAGTGCCACGGCAGCTATTGCATGGCAACCATTGCCAGGGAGACCGAGCTCTCCCTGCACTGCACCGGGCAACTTCATCTAGGCCGGGATGGTCCCAAGTCATCTGTCTCTGGGCTTTGTGTACCGAGAGCTCCTTTCCTGGAGATTTCCACCAGCAAGGTCAGGAAGGTCCCAGGGGTGCAGTGTAGGAGCTTCACCTTCATATAACATTTATAAAGCACTGTGCAATGCCAGCAGAGCGCTGCTGCATGGCCTTTCCTGCCATGCAGGGGTAAAAGCAGTGCCTGGACCCGCTGTGTGCAAGGTCTGGCTGCTTGGCTGCTTTACATGAGGCACTAGGAGGAATTAAAGCTGTTTCCAGCAGCAGGACAGTGGGGCTGCATCCTGCTCCTCCCCATCGTGTGTGCTCTGGCTGCCCGGGGCTGCGGATGCTGTGGAGTGCAGGGTATGTTTCACTGCTGTAAGAACTGCTTCTCTCCCTTCAGTGTGCTGTTACAGCATTTGAATAGTCATTTTGTTAACTAAGGTTATTTGTTTAAAGACAGAACTCTCTTCTGATGTCATGGGAGCAGCAGCCAGTGCTTTACCACTCTTCGGGGATGCTGTTTGCGTGGCGTTGCGCATTTTATTTCCTTTTATAGGCTGTGGTTTTGCTACAAGGGAACAAGGTGCATCGCTCAGTGCCGAGGTGCTGGAGCCTGGCTGCGCTGACCTGCTGTGAGCATCCAACTTCCAGCAGCAGAAGAGAGGACAGGGAAGTCCTGCCTGGCCAAATGGATGGGCAGGGAAGCCATGCCCCATCAACAGGGGCTGCAGTGCTGAGGGGATATGACACATGGTGGATTTATCCCACCTGGTTTGCAGAATGCTCAAATAAGCAGTATCAGTTTTTATTAGAGCAATAAGTCACTGGATTCTCTGGCAGCTGCAGAGGCCGTTCCGCAGCCCCAGGCTGGGGGGGCGTTCATACCCAAGCTGCAGTAGGTGCTGGGGATGTAAAGGGCACTTGGTCTCCAATGAGGGCTGGTACGGATGTGCATGGCACAGCATCTGTCCTCCCTGGATCCAGATGGTACTTGGTGCTTCCCACAGCCCAAGAGAGCATGAACATGAGGCTGATGTGAAGATGGGGCAGCTTGTGCTTCCTCCCCAGGCACCGTGGCCAGCCAGGGAGCTTCATCAGACTCCTGAGATTAACCCTGTTTAGCAGCTAGTTCTATTTAGTGTTTAAAGCTGGGCTGTGAAATGGTTTTGCTACAATCCAGCCTGTTAAAGCAGACAAAGAAATACTGTGCCTCTAACTGCGGAGCCAATGCTCTCCGATGGCAGCAGCTTGCCTGTCAGACAGACCTCGCCTGAGCAAGGACATGGTCTTGGACCTTGACATTGCACATGTCTGGCCAGCCAGCCCTGAGGCATGACTGTCCTGCAGACCTCCTGCCACGGCCATGACTGTGGCTATGGAAATAGAGAATCTTGGCTTTGAAAAGAGCTTGTTTTCAGCAATGTTGCTGAAGCAGGAAATGACTCTTACATGAGCAGAGGCAAAAGCTCTCTATTTAAAACCCCTCCAATAGGCTACATGGTCCTTAAACCATGGGAAGGAGGGCTGACCTCCTGCTTCTCGCTCCAAAGGCACATGCACAGGGGCAGTATGGAGCGAGGGAGCCCACGTACCCTGAAAAACCAGCTCCCCATAGCCTGCCGTGACCAGGTTCAGGCAAAGGAGAGATGAATTCCTTGCCACAGCCGGCAAGAAGCGGAGTGAGTTACAACACACATAAAAGATACGATCTACAGAAAGAGAAAGGTGTGTATATCAGAGCAGGAGCACCCAGAGCCTGCAGCAGCACAGGGCACTCGCCCCGGGTGCAAAAAACAGGCAAATCAAGACAACGGACGAGCATCCATCACTTGCACATTCCCAAGGCTGGTGGAAAAAGTGTAACCTCTCCCTGCCTCCTGGCTCTAAGCATTAATAATTCCCATCAGCACAGCCAGGAAAGGGAGGTGGCAGCACCTCTCACCACAGGCGCAGGGAGCACGTTTGGAGCCGCAGCCTGTCTGCTGCTGCGTGTCAGCAAAGAGTGATTGGGAGGCAGCAGGGAGTCCAGTACACCAGGCGGCTGCTCTCAGAGCAAACCGGGATTGGATTAGAACAGTCTGTGTCCCCTCACTCTGCCTGCACCATCCTGGTGCTGCTCGGGGACTATGGGCAGCACCATGGGGCTGTGGTCCACCCTGAGCATCCAGCCGAGGTGTCTCTGGTTAAGGCAAGGGACAAACCCCTAAATTCTCACTCCAAGGACGGCACCAGAGAAAGCTGCTTTCCCAGCAATCACAGCACATATCTGCCCAATGTAAACAGAAACAAGAGACAGGCAATAGCTTATCTAACAGGGAGAAAAAAGGCAGATGCTCGGCCATGCCCTCCCCAGTGGCACCAGTGGTGACACTGGGGTAGCTCCTCACTATGCCAGCCCGGTGCCATCACTTCTGGCTGCATGGCTTGGTGGCTTTCCTCGCCTCTTCACCTTGTTCAGCATAAGGGTGATGCTCAGTGCGCCTGCTGGGCACTGGGGAGACCTGGGAGCCTGCAAGCCACCTTTTCACCAAGGTAATACCTGGCAGAGAGGGAATTACAGCTGAAATGCCTGTTTGCACAGCACACAGCCCAGTTGCTTTGCATCATGCCCTGCACAGAGCCAGGTCTCACCCCAGGCTCCCAAAACCCCGCCACAGGCTACTGTGCCTCAGGGCAAAACAGCTCAGTATAGCAAACAGTGCCAGGCACGGGACTTAATTTACTTGGAGAAGGTTGTGGGGTCCGGAGCATGAGTTAGATGAATGGCTTGAAGAGCTGGGCTCGTTTGTCTTGCTGTCCTGCTAAAAATATACATATGTTGTGCCTCCCTGCAGGAGTGTCAGTGTTCCCGTGCAGCACAGGGGCTCTGCTCAATTTCTGCTATGAAATAAACCCCCCACAGCTGGCTCTGGCCAAGCTCTGTGCCCTGCACCCGGGTTCCTGTGGACTCCTCCAGCTTCCTAAAGGAACTAGCAGAAGCCTGTGGCATGCACTGGTACCCAGCTCCAAGGCACAGCATCCTGCCGTCACCATGGAAACCGAAGATGCTGGTGGCACTGCCAAGCTGGCAATCAGCGTGGGGGGATCAGCACCACTCACATCCCTCGGCAGGTGCTGAAGGAGGTCGCCCTGGACCAGCTCTCTTGGAGGCTGAGGGGCTCAGAAAACCCTTTCTACCAGCATTTGCAGGACACATGCGAACAGGACAGAGAAACCCTGTGGTGCTTCCCAGTCATCAACCACCAGTCTCCCCCAGCAGAGGGAAAGAGCTCCCCTGAAGGCTGGTGAAGCCCCAGCAAATATCATCTTCCCTGGTATTTCATGTGCCCCACTTTGAAATCGCATTGCCCTCTTTTCATCCCTCTTCAAGAAAACATCAGGATCAATCAATTGCAAATCTGCTTTGCAATTAAAAGGAAATGAAAGGTCACTCGGGTCCCTGCGATGGTCTGTGCTTCCTCCAATAGCATCCTAACGACTCATCTAGGGACAGCAGCAAGCTCTGTTTGCCCTCGTCACAGGGAAATCCCAGCAGAGCTGCTGAGCTGGTTTACACTAATACAGAACATGGAAAAGAACAAATACATCAGCTTGAACCTCTGCTGCTACTTATTATTTGCGGGACAAACAGACACAACACTGCAAAAAGCACAGCAGCAGCCAGGCAGAACCCAGTCCTGGCATGGCCGCATCTGTGGTACCATGAATCCTCATTGGCACCAACACCCCTTCCCACACTTTTTTCACAGCCACAATCCTCAGGGACCGCTTATCCAGATTTCTGAAAGAACAAAAGAACTTTCTCGAGGCAAATATTAGGACCCAGACACCGAACTGATTAGAAATAGCCTAGCTCTAAAGGAAAAAAGTCCCTTTTTCACCCAGATGCAGCATTGTGGAGTGCCAATGGCAGCTCACCTGCTGATGGGAAGGGTTCAGCTCTGACATGAGTGGGGAGGCAGTTACAGCAACATACGCTGTTTAATGCTGGGATGACATTTAACTGACAGAATCAATCATCGTTGCTCAGCACTTTCACCATATGTATCTGTTTTCTATTTCATCCCTGGAGAAATCCCAAGCAGCACAGATGAGCTGCCTTAAAAACATCTTTAGGTTGAAATAAATGGAGAAGAAACCCCATACTTCATGAATTTACAAAGCTATAAGCAACGAACATATAATGCCCCATTTTCCAAACTAGGTGCCCCTCCTGACGGCTCCAAGTTGGAACCAGCACCTGATCAAGCATGTGCAGCATGGATGTGCCAGCCAGCAGAATGGAGCTATCCATCAGAGCCATTCCTAAAGCCTCGCAATAAAACAAAGTGCCAAATGGAATTATAAACCACTGCTGGTACACTAGGGGCCGGCTGGGAAGCTGTAGCATAAATAACAGGTCTGAAGCAGGCTCTGAGCTTGGTCCCTGCAGACTGCTGCTGTCAGATGGGAGTGATGCTGTCAGGAGCCAAAGAAACTGCCCTGGACAGAAGCAGTTTGCTTTTCATAGTGAGAATGATACCAGCATCCTTTGGCCTCACTACAGCCAGGCTTTTAGGCAACCTGAGCTTGATACCAGCTTAACCACTTGCTGCTGATGGAGGCTTTCCTCTACCTCAGCATGACTCTGGCCATCCCAAGAAGCGTCTGGGAACAGGCCCCTGCCCGTGGGGTCTGTGTTTCTGTGGAGGAGAAGAGCTACTTCCATCTTTATGTGATCCTTCTGCTGCTGCTGGAAGGATACAGGAGTTTGAGAAGGGACCATTTCAGCTTCTCCAAAGAGCCTGAGCACCACTGAATCATCACAATGTTGTTGTCTGTCCTCTTCTTTTTCTTGTATTCATCTAAAGCAGTTCACTTTGCTATCAAGGCTAAACAAGGAATGTATGAAGACCATATGCTCCCAGCTACGTTGTAGGAGCCCAGGACTAATTCCGATCTTGAGCCTGTCTTCGGGCCATCTGTTCGCAGGATCGCACAAGACAATGTGTCATTATGGCTGGGAATTTGCATAACTGCTGTGGAGGAATTGTGCCCAACTCTATTCATACTCGCCACAATGAGTTTTCTCACGCTGCAGGAAGGGGGCAGGAATTCCACGTGAAGCCAATGAGCATCACAGCCACGTTTCCCACGAGGGACCCGGGAGCAGGCTGAGCATCCATGGGACACTGGCAATGCCACCCTCTCTGCCCTTCCTCCCCATCCGCCACGCTTTCAGCTGTGATCTGACATGCAGAAGCCATCCCACGCTGAAGGACTGAGCTTCCAGCTGCTGCCACTCCACCTTCCCCGCGAGGTTAATGCATTAATTCTCCCGGCTATGACAACAAAGGCTTAAATAACTGTGTAAATAATAGATTGCGGCAAAGGCTTGGAGGAGTGACACCGTGCTCGCAGCAGCCCTGGGCCCTCTCCCTCCATATCAACTGCAGAGGATGCGACGGCAGCAAGAGATAGAGCCAAAATCTCCCAGCAGACACACGGCCTCCTCCTCCTCCTCACAACAGGTAGAAACCTGGGGAGCCCAGCCCCGGTCCAACCTTCCTCCCACAGCATCCTTCCAATTCCTTGTACCAAACCCCAGCCGGAGCAGCCAGAGGAAGGGAGGCTGCAGGCTTCAGCCCCAGCTTCGCTCCACCTCCCCTTGGCAAGCGGGAGAGCCAGCCTGGAAAGCCTCACCCGCGGCTTCATCATCTCCAGAAGCACAATAGCCCTTTAACGATAATTACAGGCTTTCCGGCAGCTTTGTTGTTCCGTGGGGCTGGGACTTTTTTGGTAGCAATAGGTGCTGTTTAAGTACTTGAAAGAATGGCACTTAGCAGATGTCTTGGGGTAAATGGTAGGTTAAGCCATATCGAGAGCACCGGCGGAATGAGCGCTAATTTACGCTCACATGATTCAATTTGCATGGTTAATTCTATTTAAAGCAAACATCCAGCACCCGCTGGAGCTCCGAGAGAACCATCGCTCTCATTTTGTCTTCTCTGCAACACTTTGGAGAACAAAATGGTCGGGATAATAGAACTAATGAACATTTATGTGCCGCGGGGGCGAAGTTCCATAAACACGTTCCCCCTGAGATGCATCGGCCGTACCTGCACAATGCTGCCCACTGCAGAGCCACGATGAGGAGATTGAATGAGCATCCTTCAGACATGGCCATCGCTTCATCAGTATGAACGTGCTGCAGGAAATGGGGCTGCTCCTGCCAACCCACAGGGTCCAGCCTCCCTGTGACACACCAACAGCACCCAGCCTCCTGCAAGAGCTGCAAGAAGGGACTAAGCAGACAATAAACCCTCCCTTTGGCACCTGCAAGCCCAGGAAGCAGCACGCTAAGGCATGCATCTTTCACTATAGTTTAGTCATGTGGGTAACACTATACATGGAATTGAAGCATCTTTAATTTTTTCCTAATTAGGATTCTGGACAATTCATCACAGCACCACGGCTCTTTGCCATCTGGGTGTTATCTGACCTGTTCTGCACCACCTGGGATTTTCCCCTCCAGATTGATGCTGGGAGGATGGAAGGCAGTGACTGCGTTTGCTTTTTAGCATTAATATTGCTTCTTAGCTGAATAATAGCAATTCCTCGTTACAATGCTTCAAGTTCTGCAGGGAGCAGAAGGCCTGTGAATGCCCTGGATGAGCAGAAAAGCATAAATTACCTTGGAGATAATAAGCCCAATGTAAACAGTATTTACAGCTCATTAGAGCGGTGATGCTGTGCGCGCAGGGCAACACGTGCAGGCAGGAGCCGGAACAGGAAGGTGTTTGCCCGTTATTCCTTTCCAGCCTGAGAAAGGAGACAGCAAAACATTGGAAGAGGCTTCCAAGCACTGTCCCACAGGATATTCACACCAGCATAGGTTGTGGTTTTCCTTTCACAGGGCCGAGGAGAGGCACCATGTCATGCCGGCAGCCGGAGCCCAGGCATGATTTGGGAATTACAGACGTCGAGCACTCAAAAACAACGGTCAGAGGAAATATTTCACAAACAACCAACAGGGCTGAAATCTTTCCAACTGAGAACAAATTCGTAAGACTCCAAGCTGGCGTCTGGACTGTTTGTGAGCAGTAAAAGGAACCAAATGCAACAAATGAATTGCTCGCTGCAAAGCGGCTCAAGAAACTACCCAGTAATACCAACCTCCTGCAAATTGCTAGGTAACTATGCTGAGCAGAGCCAAAAATAAGCCCTCCTGTGACTTGTGCTGACAGTGTTTGGAAGAGTGAAATAACAGCGTTTCAGCATGATACGATATGGGCTCTGCAGAGCAGCACCAAATGGCTCCATCCATGGCACCAAGGGATGGGTGGGCAGCATGCTCAGGAACCCCCAGTAGCTCCAGGCTCTTTGGGGGTGGGAAGGGAGAAGAATGATACATGGACATTTGTGACAATGGCAAAAAAAAGAGCTCTTGGGGTCCTCCCTAAATCAAATGGTACTGGAGGGACCCCTGCCCCAACCCACAGCTTCCAGCCCATGCACCACCACTGCACTGACTGGTGGCAAATCCTTCAGGAACACAGTGTGCACCAGGGATATAAATACTAACACCCAGCCATCTCTCAGGTGCGTCTTGAGAAACGTCTTATTGTTGCCATGGAAGTTTAGGAAATATCCTGATTAAATCAAAAAGGCACCATAAATTGCCGAAGTTGGAATTCTCCAGGATGAAAAAAGCAGCAATTTTGTACCCTGTCAGCAGAATGTAAATGAACGGGCTGGATGAATTAGTGCACGACAAACTTTTTAACAGCGAAGTTACAATTTAAAGCAGTAGCAAGAGCTGGGGGATGATTTAAGATTAATAAAAACAAAAAAATAGCAGCGCTCTAACACCATTTGATTATGGCCTGCACGGTTGTCCATCAGCATCTTCTACCACCTTGTAGGATAAGACATCTTTGTTCCACAGTTCCCAGAGGCTGTGTGCCCGATGCCTCCTGATTCACTGTCCCTGGCATGAGACCGTGACACTGATCCAGTCCTGCAGCTCCAGTTTGGCTTCTGGCAGAGATTTTTGCCTAGCTGTGCATTGACCAGGCATCAGCAAAGAGACATTTACATGGAAAAGGCACTGGGATTGACTTGAGGAAGAGCAGCCCCTCACCAGGCACTACTGCGAGCACAAAGGGGCTCCCTGCAAAGGCAGAGCCAAGGAGATGCCCAGCTGGGGACATCCCTCCCACAGGTCCCTGCCTGGCCCCATTGTGGGGCTGAGCCCCCAGCACATCCCTGTGAGCAGCCCAGAGGTTTCACTGTAATTGCTTCATGCAGCTTTATCAGTGGCATGTGATTCCCCCGGTGCCTCCTGCTTCGCGTAATGGGATTAGCCACAGCTCCCGACAAGCTCCGAATAATAATTGGCTTGGTTTTGTTTTCAGTAACCACAATGACTGTGCTGATCCGAGCGATTAATGCTGCTCCGTGGCGATAAATAGGTTGATGGCTGCATCATCCAGGTCCCTGATCCTTTACTTCTGCTGCAGAGGTGGGAACACCGCGTGCTGGAGGGAGCGATTCCCAGTGCTCCAGCAACGAGGCTCCGCAGGGACTCATCTGGCCTCGCCTTGGATGCTATTCTGGGAAGCTGGCAGAGCATCATCCAAAAGCCTGGTCCATCCAGCTCCACTGTTCCTCTCACAGGCCTGGCAGGGTTGGGTCTGTGGATACTCTGGAGGTCCCACATCCCAGCCCAGATTAAAAACACACCCCGTGGCTGAGCTTCTGCATTTCCTCTGGAAAAAGGCACCGTGTCCTCTATGAAGAGCTTGGCAATGCCTTTATGGCAGCAGCCAGCAGTGCGGCAGGATGAAGATTAGTCACAGAAGAAGCCCTGCCTCTGATCTGGTGGCTGAACAGAACAGGCACAGGCACCGACATGTACTGGTGTAGCTGGGTGGGTGCAGACGGCTCTTCTGCACGCTTACACTGGTTTGGGCTCCTTGTACTTGGGGATATTTCCAGTCCACCCGCCCCAGCACCCCGCTGCCAGGCACCTCATGGTGCTGTGGGGGGGTTTACTCAGCAGAAGGGACACAGAACATCTCCCCCATCACTTAGCATTCCGCCTGCAGCCCCTTCAGCTCCGTCACTTCAGACCCAACAGCACAGAGGGTGGTCTTGCTCACGGCCAGAGGTGATGAAAACAGTGCTGAAATACAGCCACAACCATTTGATCATCCCTCTCATCTCTTCTCTCATCCCAGAGAGATGCTGGATGCTCTAATGAGGCTCCTCCAGGGCAGCTCAAGGCAAACACCCCCCTTTCCATGAGCCAGCATCCACACCAGCTCAGCTCTATGGGGAGCTGGGCACGCTACAGCTTCTTACAGGAGTCACTTGGTGGTAAACAGCCACACTGAGCCAATTTCTCACTTGTCCTGGAGTGTCTCGTCCTCCACCGCAGCTGCTGCCCCTGGTCCTGCATTTTGGGTTCCTGCTGCCATTGGTCAGCCAATATCAGTCAGCCTGGCCATCACCCCAGAAAGCCCCAGCCTCTGGAGCTGTAGCACCCAGCCCTGGCTACTGGCTGCCCAGGATGCTCTGGCAGCGCCGTGGTGCACAAGCAATGCCATGAGTCAGTAACTGCAGAACTCATTTTTAGATAGTGCTGCAAATGTGCCTATTAACATCAGCTCGCATCTCCGAGTGATTTACTTGTTTCATTTTATTCACTGAATTAAACACAAAAATAGCAGTGGCCTGCACTGATCCTGCTATCGACCTGCGAGGAGTGTGCAGCATCCATCACTCCTCCATCCCATCACCCTCCTCGCTCCCATGTGGCATCACACAGAGTAAGGTGCCTGCCATAGGCAGGTCACTGGCTGTGGATTGGACATTGGGTTCCATGGGCACCCATCTCCCTCCTAAAGAGGCAGACATCACCGTGAGTGATTATTTGAAGAACAAGACACTTTATTGTCCAATTCATGACGTCTCTTATAGCATGCCCGAGACATTAATGATCTTCTAAATCATTGCTGGGTATAATATATTGCCACTGATACTGCACATAATCTTCATGTTTGATATTTGCCTGTTATCTAATGGTGCTCTGTAAAATTACACTGACACTAATGCTTACCACCCTTTTTGAATGGAAAAATCAAATTAAACATGAAGTATCATCGATTTTGTTACGGGCTCCAAGGTGGCAGGGAGTCAATTGACCTTTCTTGAAAAAACAAGGAGGTAGAGATGTTTCTGTTGCTTTTTATCACCTTTCTCATGCTTATGGTAGCTTCTTCAGGGGGTTATTTCCTGCCTACCTTCTTGTTGGTTTTCCTCAGTAGAGGCGCAATGCAACCAGAGTACTACCACTTGTGGGCAAAACAGGACAATGTTCCCAAAAAGATGAAGACAAAGACGGCAAGAACTATCCAGGAATGTACAATTGCGGATGGCAAAACCCAGCAAGCAGCTTCGAGAACCACGGCTCGTTCCCCACACTTTGCGCAGAGCTCTGGATCTCAGCCCTAAGGCACCAGGATGAGCACCTGCAGCACCCAGTGCATCCCTGAGCCCCGGCTTCCCCGCCTGCTTCACGCTGTGTGGTGTGGAAAGCTAAACCCATGCTAAGGCATTGCTAAGCCCTGGAAGTGGAAGCTGCTGCTACCATTTATCAGCCCTCTCACAGAGCCCAAGAACAACCTCCTACATGAGAACACTCTTAGCAAAGTAATGATGCAAGAAATTCATAATCAAATGCAACAAGGAAGGATAACTTTGTTATCAGGATTTGCGCCTCTTGACAGCCAAACTTTCCTCTTATTACAGATGGAAAACTGTTTTTTTCCCCCTGAACGGCCTGAGGCTCTACAAATTTGATTAAAGATGGAACAACTGCTGGAGGACTCATGCGTATCGAGAGCAGGCGCATCGTGTCATTGAGCTGAGTGCCAGCACCTACCAACAGGCACAGCCTGTGACTGGGAGCTGTGTCCTGATGCCATGGCATGATTGGAGCTCCAAGGAGGAAAAGCAGCTTCACACCATGCAACCAGACCCATACAGCCTCAAGCAAACCACTGAGTCAGCCTCCACCTGCTTTCCTCATCACACCACTCTCCATCCTCCTACCTTTCATCATCCTTCCTCGCCTCTTGGGACTGCAGCAGGTCCTGCTTCTTGCTCTCATCTTGTGGAGCATCTGCAGAGGAGGTGGAGTCCTTGCTGGTGCCTCCTACAACAAAGGGTCACCTTTGAATCTGATGATGCCAGCAGAAACATCTCGAGCACCCAACTTTGGCACCGTGTTGTTTCCTTCTCCAGACTCCCTTCCCCAGCATGCAGAACGAGATTGCTCCTTCATTAAGTGGAGGGCAGCTTTATCACCGCTGATTGCATTAACCTAATAATACCTGCATAAGGCAATCAAAAAAGAGACTGGAAGGTTTTCTGTTTGTTTGGTTTTTTAAATAAAGGCTCTGTCCATGAAGTATTGGTTAGATTAGAGGATTAAATTAAGCAGTGACTCAATCAAGTGCAAGGGCTTGCAAGAAAGTCTATATGCAGAACACCTACGATGAAAGCCACAGGGGAAATACAGAGGGTTTTAGAGCCCAGCAAAGGCAAGGCACACACCATGGAGAAGAGCAAGATGCAGTATAGCCAAGAGGCAGAGCATCCTTCACCCCACCTCAGCCCATCATACACAACACAGCTTCTTGCTGTCAGAGACAGAGAGAATCCAGAGGAAACCCTGCACTTCTGAGACAGCCCATTTTCTCCCTATAGTCAACTCCATACACGGTTTTATCCCATTTCCCCCTTGCATTTACAAGCTCCCTCCTTGTGGGTGGGTTTTCTTTGATATCCCCACTGGGGAGGACCCGGCAGTGGGTTTCCATGGGGCACTGCTCACATGGGGCACACAAAGGCTGCCCATCACGGCTCCAGAACCCTGTGATCCCGGGAATGTGGGAGTCCATGCGCGCGCCTTCCATGGAGTGTCATTATAAGCTGTTAAAGTGATTTCTCAGTGGTGATCCTGAGAAATTGTTGCTTCTATTTTTCCTCACTCTCTGAGCAAATTCTGATCCCGCGTCAGAGATGAAAGTTGCATCATGAGGGGATGCAGGAAGCTGTTTGTTGTGGTTATCAGCTTCTCCTCTCCTCCAGGCTGGGTCAGCTTTACTTAGATTAAAATTGTCACCAGAAGACAAAAAAAGACCATCTTTCAGCCGGTATAAGTTGGCAGATCCCAGCTGAAGTCAATGAATTGATTTTAGCTTACATTACCCAAGTACCTCACTGGAAACTGTCATACCCAGACTATGAAATTCTCTAGGAATTTATTTTTACTGATAAAGCCAAGATCAAGGGGTTTTTTGAGCTTCATAATGAAATAAATATTGATGCCTCTTAGCTTTACATAAGCCTGGGAAGGATGCACAATGCAGCAGCCCAGGCTCTCCTGCACTTCCCACCCTGCTCAAGGCTCACTCCCAGCTTTTCCATAATATCATTCCTGGAAGGGTTAGATTTAGAAAATCCCTTGGGCTAGCCAGCAGCTTCTCCATTAGTCCCAAGAGAGACAGTGCAACACAATGTCGCATCAGCAGTTGCAATTCCCAGGAGCTCCAGATGCCTGCTCCAGGACCCCAGCTCAGCAGGTTCCCACACACTAAACCAAGAGGCAGATGAGTAACAGCAGCCTTGTGACATCAAGGAGATGTTTGTGGAATGAGGAGTAGCAGGTTAGCTCAGGTACATTCTCCATGCTGCTGCTGGAAAATAAACGCATCTGACAGGCAGCAGGCGATGCCAGCCAAGTCTCCGGAGAAGCTGGGATTCCCTATCAGACAAATTAAGATTAGCAATAGGCCAGAGGCTGACATGCCACTGCCTGGGGCCAGTGCTGCTCTGCAGACCATGAGGATGAGCTACCAGTGAGCAAACCCTACCCGTGCCAATCTTCTGGTGCAGAGAGCTGATGAGCATCACGGTGCTGCTCAACCTGAGTTCCTGCAGTGACAGTGAGAGAAGCACTCAATAAAGAGCTCAGGAACATGCTGTGCTCCATGGCCATTCCGACTCAGAGGCCCACATCCATAATTAGGAAGCTGCTTTCATTTCTAGTGCAGTAACTGCGAAGTCGCCTGGTTCAATGAACCTGCTTTCTGTGTCAGGGAGGGCATCAGGTGAAATATGCAGAGGACAAGGAGCCAAGAGCATCCTCCAGAAATTATTCTCTTGGGCCAGGCTGGAGACAGCTGGTGACACAAAACCAACTTGGGTCACATCTCTTTCTGTGCCTCATTAAAGGGCCTCTTCCAGCCTAGCACACATCAGCAGCATCACGTTCCCCTTTAGTACAGACACCCGTTTATAATCTTGATGCCTGGCCTGGAACCACATTCCTTTTTACCATGATTTGAAAGGAGAATGATGTTTTATACCAACTTCCCATTTTTGTTTCGAAGGTATTAAGAAATGAAACATTAATGGAATGGAAAAAATGAGCAGAGCGTTCAGCTACTATTTACCAAATTGTTCCTGTTCATCTCCAGGAGAGGAGGAAAAAATAGGAGCAAGAATAAATCCGTGCCTAGAAACATACCATTTCTCCAGTGTATGCATGGCTGACAGCCACTAAGTACGAATGGATAAATATTTTATGTACTTTAATTTCCTCATCTACGAGCTTGATGTTCTGAGCCTCTCTTTGCTTTATTTTGCTACTTCATAAATGTTAAAAGCGTTTATCCTCTTATTCTTTCCAACACAAGTAAGACTTTTGCCAGTCTCTGCTCCTGTTCCGTTTGCTTTTATCTCTCTATTAGCATAGCAGAATAGCACATCACCTGCAGGTTTCTCCCTCCAGTAATTCCTCCTTTCTGTTGTTTTCCTCCTTCTTGCAGTCGCATTCTTATCACCTGCACTCCCATCTCTGGATTATTCAGGAGCCACGGTGTTTGCATGGTTTTTGTCCCAGCTGCTCATTGAACACTACAGCCTATTGAGATGCAGCTTAGTTTTTCTTGTGTTTATTTCATTTCTCTTTTTATTATTATTGTCTCCTTTTCCTTGCTATGCCATCCCATTTTTTCCCCTCTCCATTCTCCAGCTCCCGCTTCTCCTGCATGCTGTGGCCATGGATGCTGGGCTGTCTCGAGGCTGGCATCTTCACTCTGCATTTTGTCCATCTTGTATTGGTCCTTCTTTTAAAGAAAGAATAGTTTCTGGAACATTCCCACTTCCATATTCCTTCAGGAAGAGAGAGCAGCATTCATGTCAGCTCCTAGAGCCAAGAGCTGCTGCTTTCACCAGTTGCCTGGTCAGCATCAAAACCAAGCTCTATCCTCCTGGAAGGGAGCTGCTGTTGGGAGCATCCCACCAGCTGGGAATGCTGGACATCATTGGGCTGCAGCTTTCCTTTGAGCTGCCCCAGAGCCTCAGAGAGCTGCCAGGCAGCTCTGCAGTGCCACAGCAATATAAAGACAAAAAACCTCCCTGCAATTAAAAGGCTTAATCCTTCCTAAATGGAGCAGTAGCAGGAAAAAAGGGCAGATGGGCGAGGATGGATGTCACCACACTGAGTGACGGGGGAAAGCAATAATAGAGAACAGAGAAAGGGGAGCATGAACGCAGATTAATCACAGGCAGAGTTCAATAGGAAGGTTTTAAGGTGAGGTAAGATAAGTGGAAATATCTCCCAAAATGGATAATTGTCAGGAATTTGGAGAATTACCAGCACCGACTGTGTGCGGGAGCTCCAGTGCTGCATTAGCCTTTCCTGGTGATTTGCTAAATTTATTCTTCTGCAATTCCTAACAAAATTCAAAGCTCATCATCACCCAGTGGGTTATTTCCATTTGTCTGCTTTAGAAGTGGTTTTAGAAAGCCTCAGATACTTTTAATTAGCTTTAAATTTCTCAGCTCTTTTCCTCAACCTGTGATTACTGTTTAGCAGAACAGTATCTGTTGTCTTCCCTCCCTCCTCAGGGCTAAAAAATTCCAGTTGCCTTCAAATCAGCCATTGCTTCTGAGAAATTTGCAGTTGTGATTTTGGTTCTTGAAGTGCCTTGTCTTTGCCTGTCACACCCTAATAGAACTGGAGCTCGGGATGAGGGAAATACTCTGCTCTTCCCCAAAACCTCTCCCCACAGGCAGTCAAGGAGGGTTATTTCGGGAGACCCTTCCCCACTTTGCAGGTAGCTGAAGCAAATTCCGGCAGCATCCAGAGTGCCACATGCTGCGAGTTAACCGGATACACCAGCGACTGGCACACGCGTGTCACCAGAGGCTGGACCGCTCCGACAGCCGGAGCTGTGCTCGGTGCTGCCCCTTCCCCATCGCATCACACTCCCACCTGCTGGGTCACTCGGGATTCAGATGCTCATTTTAAGCCTTTAAAGCTTAAAGGGACCTTAAGAAGGAAGGGACCTTTAAGCTCATCCAGTTCCAACCTCCTGCCATGGTTGCTCCAAGCCCCTGTGTCCAACCTGGCCTTGAACACTGCCAGGGATGGGGCAGCCACAGCTTCTCTGGGCACCCTGTGCCAGCGCCTCAGCACCCTCACAGGGAACAACTTCTGCCTAAGAGCTCATCTCAATCTCCCCTCTGGCAGGTTAAAGCTGTTCCCCTTGTCCTGTCACTACAAGGCCCTTGTCCAAAGCCCCTTTCCAGGTTTCCTGGAGCCCCTTTAGGCACTGGAGCTGCTCTAAGGTCTCACCTTAAGGAGCCTTCTCTTCTCCAGGCTGCCCCAGCCCAGCTCTCTCAGCCTGGCTCCAGAGCAGAGGAGCTCCTGGATCTGGAAGCTCAGGTCCCTCTTGTGACTCTGGAGGTCTCAGCCTTGATCCCCAACTCAACAGGAGCTTTCAGCACATCACAGAGGCACCAGCACTCACAGTGCATCCCTTGTGCAGGTTGGGTAGCTCACCCACCTCCACACACACACGTACCAACCCCTGCGTGTGCTCAGCACGTGTCTGTCCAACACCATCACAGTCTGCATGGGATTGAGCTCAGAGCTGCCTTGTGGTGCTGATCACCGAGACAAGCCCTGACACCGAGAACTGGTTTGAATTCTAGGAGCTGTGTGTGCCTTTGTGCCAACCTGCGAGCACTGTCAATGTGCAGGAATAGTCAAATCCGATTACTATGGAAAATATGCAGGGAGGGGAACATGGTGTGAACTGACATAATGTGTTAAGGTGCTATCCCGGGCTTGACTGCTTTCTGAGTGTTATAAATCCCACAGCAGTAAAGAAAGAGATACATATCCAAGGGTTATTATTGCCATAAGCCCTTCAGCTTGAAATATATTTTTCACGAGAGTCCTAGATATGAAGTTTCCCTGCAAATGAATAGGGCTTTTCACAAGGGGAGGGTTTGCATCCTCTCTGTTCTGTGGGAAAAGATAAATCATTCCAGCTCTATTCAGAGCAAGACCTCCTGCACACAGACACTGGTACCAGCAGCTCACACTCACTCTCTCTATCTCCATGTCCCCAGGGAACCCCAAAGATCTGCAGTGAAGCTTGGTACTTGCACCTAAAGTGACAGCCAGGGAGCTGGGTACAGCCACCCAACGCAGGCTCTGGGACAAGCAGCGGTGAGGAGAGGAGGCTCTCTGTATGTTTCAGCAGCAGAAGAGGGACAGAGAAAAGGACACAATGCAGCATCAGCATCTTCCAGGAGACCCATAAAGAAGTAGAGCTAAAGCTGTGGCAGGCTGCCGAGATGTGCACTGAGCCCCGTGTCCCCACCCCTCATAAAGCCAGGCAAATTAATGATCCCAATTAATAATCCTGACCTAGAAAATCCAGACAAGAGCTACAATCAGAGCAAGATCTCCCCAGGGGCAGCCCTGCAGGCTTGATTTCACGGCATGCAAGGGGCAAGACTCGCTGTCAGTCAGTTTGCACAGTCCTTTCCTTAACTATGGGCTGCAGGATTAAGGACAGCAGCTTAAAGAGCACTCCCAGGTCCTCCGGGGCAAGTCACATCACTGACATGTTTGATAATAACAGTTAATTGCCCCTTTATTGCACTGAGCCTCCACAAACTGGAGAGTGCACCAGTTCTCCATGATACACTTACAGATAGTGATGGTAAGCAGAGAAGACAAGAGACACCACGCTCATCAAGGCAGGGAGCAGCACATCCCTCCTCAGAAGGGCCCTGGGCACTGCTGTCAAAACAATAATAGCAACCACAGAGCAATTTGCTACCCTAGAACAAATGATACCTGCTAATGTGAAGGCATTTCACTTCCCCTCCGAGTAATTACCTTTCTGATTCTTGTAAAAGGGCTGTTGAAGACTTGTTTATCCAAGCAATAAGCAGTGCATCTTCTCATCTGCTCCCCAAGCATGGTGGCAGAGCATAACCAGCCCCATACCTCAGACAAAATGCTGCAGAGCTTCCCAAAGGGGGAATTTTAAAGCCTGAGGCCTGATCACCAAAGTGGAAAAACCTGTATATATCTCAAAAAAGGCATGGAGAAATCAATCCAAATCAGCCCTAGTGGGATCAGTCTGGCAGAGCTGGTGGTGGATTCAAGTTTGTGTTAAGTAGAAACATCCTGTATTTGCTTCTAATATTTCTGTGTGCAGCACAGCTCTGCAGGATCTCCCTTTGGGAGGTGTTTTAGAACCCTAAAACCCACCCACATGCTAACGTGAATGCAGGTGGAGTTACTAAACCTGTGAACAGCCACGTGGGTATGAGACACAGACGGGGAATGGCAGATGCACCTCATTTGGTTTGGGAGAGCTTTCTTAAGGGCAAATATATTAAAATCTATCTCTCAGTGGGGAAAAAATATTGATAAAAGGTAAAAAATAGAGATCTGTAAAAAAAGAGCAGCCAAAGAGGCTGCTGTATGGAAAAGGGATGGAAAAACCAGCCAAGGAGTGCTGTGGTTATGACAGGGATGAGCAGTGCACGAGGGTGGTTTCGTCCATGGAATTTGTGTTCTGCTTTGAAACTTTAAACTCTTTTCAACATCAGAGAAGCAATCCCTCCTGAGAGCAGGCTTTGATTGACCCAGCATATCCAAAGCAGAATGCGTTGTAATGCCAGAAATAGTTTCCTTTTCACGGTCAGCTCCTCGGCAGAGCCGCATCTCTGCTCACTCTGCAGCGCTCCAGCACTCGCTTGTGCACCCAAAGGTGCTCTTAACCCCAGAGGAGAACGGGAAGTGGGGCTGACGCAGGGTGAGCACCCAGCAAAGGGCAGCTGGGAGCAAAGGATTTAAGTGTCTCCCTCCCCGTGAGGAGGAATTTGTTCCTCCGGAAAGGTTAAGGACAAGGAGGGAGAGCTTCAAAGTTTCTCCACAAGCCACTGAAGCAGAATTTTAATGGGGAAGAAAACAAAAATATGAAAGTGAATAGAACAAACAAGAATAAATAATTCATGAGGATGAAAGTGAAGAAAGGGAAGTTAAGCGAAACAAAGGGAACCACACATTTCCCACAGCTGAGGTATCATGATCAAAGCTCTTGCAAAACCAAAGCTGATGGCTGAGCAACCTGCTGTGGTGATCAACCGCAAGGCTTTGATAGCGCGCTGCGGGCAGCCAGGGGTGGGCATCGGGTGCTCCCCGGCCCATGGGTGGCGGGGTTTGGGGTGCTCCCTTCCTTGTGCATCATCCAGTGATTCACCTCAGCTCTGGGGAACACACTGGGAAGCCAGTCAGGCGTATGGTGCCCATTGAGAGCCGTTGTTTCATCAACACCTTCTTTGATACCTCCTGCAATAAACTTGATTGTTGTCAAAATCGAGAGGAGGGCTCCCCCCTGCATCCCAAAGGAATGCTGGTGTCTAGTGATGCTAACAGCATCCAGGCTCAGCCCTGCTGGGTGGTTTGGGGAGGCTGCTCCCTCCGCCAAGGGAGAAATACTGCAGCACTAAATTCAATGTCCAGGTTTCCAGTGACCCTAGGGGTGCTGCACAGCAGCTTCTCACTTACAGTAGCTCCCTTTTATGTGTTACCTACATACCTCTGCTGCCTTAGAGATAAATCCTCAGGAAAGCCTTGTGCCATGCTCCAGGATCCAGAAATGGCCCTTGGGGCTGGTGTGACCAGTGGCCAGAAGAACCTTCACCCTTCAACCAGGTGCCCCTTGCTGCCCTCCCAGCGAGTGGGTCACCCCAATAAATCACAGCTCCCTGCCACTTGCTTTCCCAATCTCCCTCCGTTGGGTAAATGAAAGACAAACTATGCTGTGCCCAGGCAAACGTCTTCTCTTTAAATATTTTAGAGCCATTAACCTCTCCCAGCGCTCGGTGCCATCCAGCAGGTAATTGAAATGGCTCTGCCTAAGCAGAATTTTTGTGAGATCAATTATTTACTTCCAGCAGAAGGGTCTGGCTTCAGGCTTATTTATGATGCAGCTGTTGCTACCACCAGCTTCCTCAGCCTTGTTTATTCCTAAGCAGATAAAAGCTGGCTGATTGGAGATAAAGTTCTTGATTTTTCCAAAGTGCCTGATTGATCTTGTTGGCCACACTTGGAAATTGGGATGCAATGCTTTCATTACGCTGTTGTCTTCCCTCTATTGCTGTTCTGCAAATAAGCTACACACAGCGAGCCGGCTAAAATTGGGGAAAGGAGCTGGTATGGAGATGGGAAAACCCGCTTTGCCAAGCAGATCGCGAACCAGCAGCAGCCACAGGATTCCCATCCCAGAGCTGCTCCCCTTTGGCTGCAAGTGGGGAGCGTGGGAAGTGCCTGTGTCTGCCTCAGGAGGAGTGTGAAGTCTGAACCAGATCTTTCTTTTCATTAATAATACAATTACTAAGCAAAGGAAAAAGAAAAGGGGGAAAATGCATCAATAGGAGGAGACAATGTGGGACTCAATGAGCGTGGTTTGCCCACAGTAGCTGGCACAGGAGGGCATAAGCACTGCTGCCCTCGGTGAGTTCACTGTGCTGCAAACCAGCTGTATTTGACCATATAAATGGTCTTATTCAAAGCAGAGAATTAAGGTAATAACAGTTCTCCAGGAAGGAAAAGGAGTTCAATTTCAAAGCCAAATTAAACAAAGCTTCCAATTAGAGCAGATGATGTTTCCAGTGAGCCGAGAGGCCTTTTCTCCAGCTCAGCCTGAGCTTATTTTTCTAATCGGCTCTATTTTGTCACTGCAGTTGCTTCAAGGTGGCCAATTCCTCAGGAATTGGCAGATATTGACTGTGGATGCAGGTTCACAACTGGCTTTTTCTCTCCAGCACCAAAGTCTGATCGCTCGCACAGGGCTGGCGCCTGCCAGGACTCCCAATGGCTGGCACAGCCTGATCCCCATGGAACATCCCGATCCCCACAGCACAGCCTCGGCAGCATCTCACACAGTGCTCTGGTGTGCTCATGGTGCTCGGCTGTGTTCCTGCCCGGGCATCTCCATGGCAGCTGCATGTACCCCATTGCTCTGCACGCACAAAGGCCAGATCTGCATTATTAAAGGAGACCCAAATATCTTATTGGGTAGGTGTAGATGAAAATATTGATTTTGTGCTTTCAGGAAATAGCCCAATTAAGAAGATCTAATGGAAACATGACCCTTTATCCCCACTTTATCTTATATATCAGGAGCTAATATTCAACTCTTCCAATGGAGGAGAAAATCTGATCATTTTTCTTCTTATTTCCCTTCTTGCTGCGTGCTACAAGACAGACTTGCTGAGCATGAAGAAATTCACCTCAAGCACACCTGACCTTCCGACTGATATACTGCGGTCCCCAGGGAAGCAGCTACCTGGGAAATGCAGGCAGGGAGAAGGTGGGATGGGAAAAAGCAGATCCACTACTGCTGGGCAGCCCTGGTGCTGGTTCCCCCTCTCTACCTTCAGCCTCCTCCACACTCTGCCATTCCTCCCCTTAAACAAGGCAAAGTGAGGCATGTCGGTGTAACTGGAGACTTATCACCTCGCCTGCTGATCCCTGACTAGTTTGCTCATTGATTTCTCTCCGGACTACACGACAGAGATGCCACTTCCCAGTAAAGGAGGACTCTCCCGAGAGCCGATCCGTCCTCCTGACGTGACATGAATATAGGTTCCAATAATGGGCAGTGTCGGGGGGAAACTGTCACCGGAGCAAGGGAGAGAAGACAAGATGATTGCTTTAATATGGATCTTTAAGGAACTCCGCTCGCTGGGGAATTGCGTGGAGCTGACAGTCAGCAACACCGATGAAGTGCTCAGCCGGCATCCAGAGACACCTCATCCCAAATCACTGCATGTTGCAGGGCTCCTGCTCATCAACCCCAAATCCTTCTGTATTAAACCAGATCTGGAAGGGCTGTTTCAGAGTCGGCTTGCTCGAGGCTGTCTGCCGGGCAACATTCTCAAGGGGAATGGGGACACTGCCACCTCCAGGGAATGGTTTGGGGGGGTTGTTTATGCCAAGACTCTTCACCCATTCGTGCTGCTTTGAAAGAGATCAGAAAGAAAGATGGCAGAAAGAGGAGGGTGGCTCCTTTCCCTTCCCAGCCCCAAAACTAGGACTTGCACCATGGGAAATGGGTTTTATCATAGAACCACAGACTGGTTTGGGTTGAAGGGACCTTAAAGCTCATGAAGTTCCAACCCCCTGCCACGGGCAGGGACACCTTCCACTAGAGCAGGTTGCTCCAAGCCCCTGTGTCCAACCTGGCCTTGAACACTGCCAGGGATGGGGCAGTCACAGCTTCCTCATCCAGGGGAAGGGGCAGCTTGTCCAGGCTCTGCCTGTGTTCTCATATGGATAATGTAATTCCTGGTCCTGTTTTTGTGAGTGGGAGAGCCTGCCCTGCCCTTCAGACAGCATCACAGAGCGCATTATTCCCAGCTGGATCAGGGGCCAGGAGGGTTCCAGCTGCTGTTCTTAGGAGCACTGAGAAGCCTGGGATGCTTCAACCATGCAGGGCCCGTCTCTTCATGGGTTGATTATGTCAGAGGATTTCACTCATTAAAACTCCCTGCTCTGGCAGCTCATCCAGAATGGAATCCTCCAGCTCCACACAAGTAACTTGCATCATGTCCCAGCGGCACAGTCACAGCTCACTTGTTAGCTGTGAGCTGGGTGGATGCCAGCGGCCGCCGCTACCTGGGAAACGGGTGGTTTCCTCAGAATAAGCTGGTTTAATTTCTCCTCATTTGACCAAGCAAATCCACGCTGGGGCTTTCACATCTTCAGCAGAGACAAGAGGAGGTTTGTATTTCTGACTGCCGGTGCACGCTGTGGCCTCAGCTCCAACCCCTTCTGCTCCATTCCCAGAGGCATCTCCGGAATCCAGGAGCCAGGACCCTCGCCAGGAGGATGGCCCCGGTGTGTGTGTGGTATTGCCCTCTCCTGGGAGGAAACAGAACTTCGTGCAGAAGCTATCTGCAAGCAGACAATGGCAAGTCCCCATCTGAGCAGACACCGTGGTTGGTTGGGGCCAACAGCCACCTCCATGTGCTGCCAACCACGGAGCAGCAGTAACGTGCATCCCAACAGGAGCAGGACCCGAGTGGCCTCGGCTTCTTATGCAGCTTTGGACACGCATGGGTGCTCTGCTCATGCTGCCACTGCACGTAAATGGCACGCTGTGGTTGCACACAAGGTGCACGCTGTAGTTGCATGCTGCAGCCACTAACCAAACCCCACTTGTTTTAGGGATGTCTCCCTCAAATGGCTTCTCCGCCGATAAAGGTGATTTGCAATTATTTCAGTAGCAGGTTATCTCCTCTCCGCACAAAGTGGGTTTTGCACAGGACTTCTGAAATAAATATTAGAGAGAATAACCAGGAGCTGATATAATAGAGCCATCTCCTCCATATTTCACCTCTTCCACTGCAGGAGAAGGGTATAAAATACGTTTATAGTCCCACTTAGAGCCATCCCTTGGAGTGGTTCCTTTGGGCAAATTGCGCTGATCATCAGTGAGGATAAATCACACTTCACCCCCCGCTGCAGTCAATAAAGCCCTGTGCTGTCTTGGGATGCTTAAAGCATAAACAGGGGCCAGAGCCCAGCTTAAATCCAATCTGGATCTGGCAGTGGGGAAAGCTGAAGCGATGTGAGCTGTATTGATTCTCAGGCTTTGCACTGGAAACACTGGAAACCTCTAAAAGACAAATGTCTGTTTGGAGGAGATTTGGAAAGGGTAGACCTGAAAGCAATAAATATGTCTCATAAAAAAGGTTAAACGTGTTACTTGCATCTGTGGGTAGCAAACCAGGTTAGAGCCTGGTGCAGAGGGATGATTGGCAGAGCACAGCATGGCTGGAATATGGAAATTCCTGTTAAAAGATGATGATGGATAGCCCTGAAAGCGAAATGGAAGAAATCATTGAACTCCGGAGCTGGTTTCCCAGTGTCCTTAGAAGCAGTTTAGCTTCAGGCGTGATAGTTCTGAAGATGCAGCTGGGGCTGCTCATCGCTGGTGGTGTGGGCTGGCAGCAGCTGCCTGCTTGGGGTGGTGAGGTGAGATGTGATGGGATGACATGAGGCGTGAAGGGATGAGATGCTCCCCGCATGCTGGAGCCGGGGCAGGTACAAAACCCTTGGCTGTGTAGTGACGTCCTGTGGGTAAAGGTGTTGACTCGCTGTTAAAGCGCAGGCAGCGTGTTGCCATCTATCAGAAGTCACTGCCTTGCAATTAAGCCATCTAGATGTGCCAAGGTCTCTCCTGCGCTCCATCATCCTCGCATTCTCCGAAATGCTAATGGCCTCAATGTATTTATCATTAACAAATCTATTTCGTTTGAGAACTGGATGAAACTGCTGAGTCGTAACACCTCGTTTATAATGTTTGAGCCTGAGGATGCTGTCAGATTATAAATGCACAGCTCGTACCCAGGGGCGAATGGCACATGGCTCTTTGGGGAGCCCACACCGAGGGTCACAAGGGGTTGAAGGAGCTCAGGAGAAGGGGGACCAGTGGCTGTCAAAGCCTTATGCTTCAGCAGAGAAGAGGAGGCTTCAAGCTGTGCTGGATTAGTGACATGCTGGGGCTTAATCAGGAGGCAGGTAGGAGTATGAACAGTTTCCCATGGATGTGCCTGATGTACCGGTGCCAAGGTGCCAGAAGTCTGAAGTCCAGGATTTGCAGAGCAGCACAGACCTTTCCTGGGGCCTGAAGGCATTCACAGCAGCAGGATGCTCCTGGGATCAATGGGATGAGCAGACACAGCCGCAGGGATGGGGCTGGTTTCAGCATCCAAGCTCGTGTGAGAAGCTCCCGTCCTCCCAGTGGGATGCAGCCGGGCCACGGGGCTATGAAGGGGTTCCAGCAGGCTGGAAGGACTATCATCATGGTTATTATTGTTCAGAAATATTAAGACAATGAGGAATAAACACTGCATCTATTTATAGAAATTCTAGGGAGATCTCGCTCGAGCCATAAAACCACTTAATTGCAAATCTGCACAGATGTTTCCTTTGAATTTGAAAAGTGATTAATAAATAAATTAGAGTAATGCTTGTTTTGGCTGAAATATAATAATAAATAATGTCTATAACACTTAGTTACCAAAACATCCTCAGCACTATGTGACAAATCAGACACATGCTAAATGACTAAAACATATGAGATGGAAACAATAAACACCAGGCTCAAGCCATAAATAAACTCAACAGCAAAGCACCACTGTGGAGGTGCAACACAGCCCTGCGCCCAGTTCAGGTCTGGCACTGGTGGTACTGGTCCATTGTGTCCCATGGTATGGCATGGCCAGTCCCCAACCTGATGCCCCCTCTCCAAACCTCAAGCCAATGTATTTCTTGTGTCGCTGTGTTGACTTTCTTTAATTCATGCATAATTCAAACTATACATATATAATTCCAGGGTAAACATAGATGTAACTTTGCTGTTGACTATTCCTGGACCCAGCTACTGTACAAATATGTCTTGGAATTTAGCGGTGCTAGAAAGGTGGGACCGTCAGAAATTCCTGGTTTAGGGCTATTGCAGAGTTCCTGGCGAATCCGTTTGGGTTTCCACTGAAACAGGAGCTTTTACTTTAATTTATATTGTAATGAAAGCTTGTAACAGTGCTGTATCGTAAAGACAAACAGAGCAATCTTATCAAAATTTCATCTTTATCTATTTTGGGGAGAAATAGCCCTGTCTGCCTAATTGAAGCATCTGTCATTCTGACATTAAATAGTGCATCCATGGCTCTTTTATTATATTTCCTTGCATTTCTCATACACTGTTAAATTGAAATAACACTGTTGGCTAGGAGATAAAGGGAGATAATAGGTACTTTATAATGAGCAGAAAGGAGGATTCATCTTCAGTTGGAGACGAGAATTGCTTTATCTCTGTTTTGGTGTTGCGATTTTGTTACCCTAAAGGGGGGATTCTGCTGCTCAGCTTTCCCAGCCCTCCAAGAGCAAGTGAGAAGCATTTATCCGTACGCGAAGAGGCGCGAGTGCCAAGCAGCTGCTCATCAACATCCGAGGCGGCGAGGTTTCTAATGTGCTGCTCCTTGTTTTGGCAGGCTGGGGTTTAAAAGCAGGATTAAAGCATGAAATTCATCTTAGCTGCTGCCACTCATGCTGAGAAGGAGACGGGGCTCATCGGTTCAGCCTCGGCTTTGCATGGAATGAGTAAGAAGAAGTGGATATATGAAGGGGTTTGGGAACCAGGACAGTCCCTCTCTGGCTGCCAGGATCATGGAATCATAGAATGGTTTGGATTGGAAGGGACCTCAAAGAGCATCTAGTTGCAATACCCCCAACATGCCATCTGCTCTGCCCTCTGGACCAACACTTGTCACCTCTCAGCAGCGGGACATGGCTGTTTGGGGCTGCCCAAAGGAAGGAGACATCCGTCCCCCAGCGATGCCTTTGCTGCGATGCGACCAAGCCACATGAAATCAAACCGTGCACTGAGTTCCCCATGGGGATTCCTGTAATTAAATTCCATGCAAAACGAAGCAATTACCAAAACACAGGAGCCGTGTTGCTGTGATAACATCAGTATCGGAGGCTCCCCAGGTAGCCGGTGGGGAGGCCAGCAGCCACTCGCCCTGCCTGGTGCTCACTGTACGATGCTCCCCTTGGACTCTGCCCCAGGATACAGGCGTCCTGGTCCAGCCAGGTTTGCTTTGTGTGGCCCCCCAACCCTCTGCCATGCTTCCCAGGCTTCCCACTAGATCCCTGTGGCTCCGACTGCTGGATCTCCATGGCACAGGATGGGCTTCACCAGTGGACAAAGGGAGGTGTGGGGAAGGAAACAGTGCTCAGGGAGGCGAAGGAAGAGCTGGAGCTTGGAGTTAAGCCACAAGGCACCTAATTGAGATTTCCCTGAAACCCACTGGAAATAATTAAAATTGACTTCTAATACTTTACAAACTAATTAAGAGTATTGGACTGGATAACTACAGTGAAGAATAAGTGGCATTTAATTGGGATAAACTGAATCGTAATTGGAAATAAGCACAGCCCAGAACAACCTCAGCATGCCAAGGGAGGCTATGGGCCAGCCCTGGAGCATCGCTGAGCCATGCGGAGGGCAAGTGATCCCTGGCCAGGGCTGCTGAGGTGCTGGGAATGCTGCAGTTATCCAGGCACTGAAGATGCTGAACCCCTCAGGAAGCGCCCACACAGCAAACTCCACTCCTGGAGCCGGATCTGCTTTATCAGCCCCAGCTCCTGCCTGCTGGGTTATTTATCTAAGCTTTAATAACAGCACCCTTCCCTTCCCGCAGCCTCAAACCACCCCGGTGCTTCCTCGCTCGCTTCTCATTCTCCTCAATGAGATAGGAACAAATTAACTGGATACGGGAGCTGTCGGGCCTTTGTTCTCCTTCATCTGCTCCACTCATTACTTTGAGGAGCCCTATTTTCCTTTTCTTTACTGCTTTCTTTTCCCGAACAATGGGCTCTGAATGTATTCAAGCAATTCTTTTATCATTCACTTCTGCAGAGCTTTACGATCTCCACCTGAACAGTTGGCATTGCTATTTAGGAAAACTTTCTTGCTGACTGCTGAAATCTAAAGTTTATTCTTGCAGTGATGATTAGCTCAATAATCTCCTATTTCATTCCCCCCACCCTTTAGATTTAACAGCTACAACTGATAACCACCACCCTTCCCTCCTGCTCCCTTCCCGCCTGCACCCTCAGTGAACCCATGAGCCTCTTCATCTACCCCGGTGATGGTCGGAGGTGGCCAGACCGTTCTTCTGATGTTATTTGCCCCATTAAAAGAAAACAGAAAACAAAGCCAGACACCACCCCCCCCCCCCCCCCCCCGCAGCACATTTCCTCTTTTCCATCTTTTTCCCATGAAGAGCTTCACCAGATGCAGGAAACCCCCCCAAAACCCCTGCGCTCCCCACATGTTATAGAGGATGCTGCTTTTCACAGGCCTCTTTGATTCTAAGCCTGGCACAAAACATTTAACAGCTTTAGTGGCTTTTTTTCTTCTCCCATTCTCTTCAACAGCTGCTTTGAAGGTTGTTCTGCTTCTTGCTGGCTCCTGGCCCCTCTGTTGTCAGTGCTGTTTGCACTTGCAGGGTGCTGGGTGCACTGGGCAGTGATGCCGGTGGCAGCATCCCACACTATGCCAGCAGCAGTGGGTTTGCCCAGTGAAGGAGCACACAAAGCCCTTGTCCAGCATCCTCCCACTTGCATTGGCCAGCAGCAGATGGGCTGGGGTTCACCAAAGCATTCCCATCTCATGGACCAAGGAGCCCTGAGAGGAGCTGGAGCGCTGCTTGCACAGTCTCATATCCCAGCCCAGCTCCTCTGCTGGAATAATGTTATGGTTAGCTACAGACCATCTGTTATCCTCTACTTTTCTAACAGAGCCCATGTTCTTTATGGTTTATTAATATTTATTTACTCTGTTTAAAACCTAATCCTGTTGTAGGAGACTTGTAACACATCTGCAAAGATTATCTCTCCCAGCTCGGCCGCTGCTGCACCCTGAGAGCACCAAGCGATGCTTCCAATTGGATTTTCCCTCTGGGATGGAGCTGGCAGACACCTTTCCTTCCCTTGCACTGCGGCCACTGGTCCCTTGTGTCCCCAACACCTCGGGCAGCACGAGGTGATGTGTGTGATGATGGATCACAGCCAGAGGGGGATTCCCTGATGGCATCTGGACCATGCACGCATCCCAGTGTGAGGCAGCTCTGCCAGTACTTCAATGGGATTGCCTGGAGGGAGGTTTTGGTCCTTGGTTTTGGTGCTCTGAAGGCTTCAATGCCACTTCAAGCAGATCATCCCACCTCTGTACCATGCTGTGGCTTCCTCTTAAATTGCCTCCCACGAATTCCGTACTGTCCCACATGGCTGTAACCTGCACAGGCATCGGCTCCATGCTGGCAGAGGGAGGATTCAGGATCTCGCAGCTCCAGCAGGATACATCACCCTGGCGCGGTTCTGTTCTCCACAGAGCTCTGTCTTCCTCCCTCCATTCCCTCCCATTTTTAGGCATCTCTTCCAAACAAAATCCCAAGCGGACAACAAGGCGCTGGTGCTGGGGTGCAATGGGAGCAGCACCCACAGGGCTGCCAGACCCTGACCCGCTGCCGAGCGAGTCCTTCCAGCACTGAGATCCTCCAGAAAGAGCATTTGGCCGCACTGAAGAAGTCGGTATGGGAAAGGAGATGAAGTAGAAGAGATTTACCATGAGCTGTGGTGGGCATTGCCCTGCTGCAAGGCTTATGGCTCCTGATCGATGGTGACACCACCAGGCTGCGACCAGGCGAGCGGTGTCTCGGGAGCCCCAGGAAAATCAAGTTTAGCATCAATTTTTAGCTCTTGCTCTGTATTATCAGCAAGTGGTTTGAGACCGGTCTTGAGTCACAAGAGTTTTTAAATCACTCCTGCTCTGGAAGAAGAAAAGGGAATGTATTTTTCTTGCAATTACGGAAACATCCCCCTCAGCTCTGCAGGCACCAAATCCTGGTCTGTCAGTTTGTTCTGGATTCTGTAAGGAGCCCTCAGCAAAGCTTTTCAATGCATTTAGTGAGAACGAGCAAGGATGGAACAAGCAGAAACTAATCTGTGATAGGGAACCTCACTGCCTTGCACACCCTGGCCAGCTTTGAAACAGCAAAAACACAAGTCCCTGCATGAGCTTCCCTTTTCTGCGCTTCTTTGGCAAAGCAGCATCTTCCCACCAGGGTCTGGCCAGAGGCGGTGACAGAAACCACCCGCAGCATCACCGCTGTCCCCAGGCAGGCACAGAGCCATTGCCTTCCCTTTGCCAACGGGGCACAGGCTCCTCACCGGCTCCTGCATGTAGAGGGTTTGGTTTTCCAAAGATCTCCAAGTATTTCCCAGCTGGAACAAAAGACACGTTTGATGTTTCAGTGGAGGTGTCAAGCTGTTCCTGCTTTCCTACCCCTTTTATAGAGGAAGCTTTATCTGACCGCTCGATGGATTTTCCAGTTAAAATAATTGGTGTTTTACTCTGTAGGCTTCAATAAAAATGTAAACACAAACAGGAAAGGCAGCGGCAGCAATGGATTTTCTGGCTTTTGCTCCCTGGGCTGGGCTGGCAGGTCTCCATTTCCCTGTAAGGAATAATAACGCAGTGTCCACAGAGCCAGGTTACCAAAGCCCTCATGCTGAAAGATGGGGTCCCCTGCTTGGTGCTGGGGAGCTGCAGGGGTGACAGCACCTGATGCAGCAGCACATTGCTCTGATGGGGGTGGTTTGGTTCCCTCCATGCTCCTTGGCATCGCTCCTGCCCTGCCCCAGCTCTACTCATTTGGAAATTGAGGGGATGATTCACATGAGTGAGGCGAGCAGCTCATTTCCATGATGACCATGGCCCTAGAACGGAATAACTCACTTGCCTTGGTGGAAGTGTTTATGAAATGATGGGTTTGAGTCCCTGCACGACAATATTTCGCCTCATCAATGGCAGCGTTACTGATGGATAAAGCCAATAAAGTCTCAGCAGAATATAACCCCTTCCAAAACAACCCATGGATATCCCCAGCCTGATCGCGTTTGCATTAGTGCAAATCAAACTGCTCCCCAGGGATGCAAATGGGACCAGGGTGGGCACACCAACAAGCTCTCGGGTTGAAAATGAATGGAGCTCCTCCATCCCTAGCAAGGAGCCAGTTAATATTCCCCTGAAAGCACCTTATGAAAACATAATTCGCGGTTCGAACACCACGTCGATACATGGTACTCATCGTGCTGATGCCTCCTTCTCTCCCTGGGTGACTGCACTAACACCAGGCTCCCGCTGGCAGCGGTGGAAGGAGGCACTATATGGTTTTCCCTACTTCCTCCTCCATTTAGATGGATTAATTGACCTTTAAAAATGTACCCAGAAAATAAATGACCTAATAAAATGAATTATCCTCTTCCACAGAGTGCTCAAAATTCACTGTAACTTGAGAGGAGACTAATGAAACATTGAAAGCATTGAAGAAACCACTAATGAAAGAAATAAACCTAATAAAGAACAATTGATTAGTCATTTGGAAGCACTGCAAGGCTTGAGGCGAAAGGCTCAGCACGGCCACGGGTGCAGGGAGGGTGCTAGAGACCCTGAGCCAGCTCCTAGACCCCATGGGCACCAGTGGCCACTACAGCTGCACAGCAGGGAAGGGAAACATCCCAAATCACTGCACCCAAACCTCTGCACCTAAATCACTGCATCCCAAACCACTGCACCTCATCCCTGACCCTACAATCGCCTCCTGAGGCCAGAGCAATTCAGTGCTTCATTTTTGGCAACCACAGAGCCTTTATCTCACGGACTAAAAACCATTCCTTAATTTTTTAGGAGCTCCTGGTGAAGCAGAACAATTGCTGTGTATCCTTCTCTCTCCTCTCAGTTTGGCAAACAGGGATATTGTTTCCTGGGTGGGAAATAAAGGTGGAAGTGCCTGTGCCGAATTTACAGCTCACAATAAGCACGGTTTTATCAACAGCCCTCTGACAAATTATTTTTATTGTCAGCCTCTTACTGCCTGGAGCTGCAGCCACGAAAAAGCAATTCAGTGAAACCATAATTGTGTCACCTATTGACTGGACCCAGCGATGCCGGAGCCACATCTGGGCAGCTCCACCTCTGGAGTGGAAGGAAACCACATTTGCCTTGCAAAGAAAACCTGGAGGTGAGGAGGGAAGAGCTGGGAAGAAGATGCAGAACCTGGATCCGGGCAGAACAGCCCCTCCGGCAATGTCTGTGCCATGGGAACTCAGCACCCTCCATAAGACTCCGGTGGGAAGAGCACTCGGCATTACCGGCACGCGCTGCTACGATGAATGGACATGGATTTCCATATTTATTAAAGAGTTATTAGGAATTCTGCAGAATAAAGGCAAGCCGGAGCCCTCATTAATAATCCCACGTCAAGTGCTGGATCTCCGGTGTGCGATGCAATTGTTGAAACAAGGAGACATGTTTTACAATACAAATAGGATGTTCCCCGGCGATGATGCCATCCATAATTCCATATTAAAAAGTGTCACGCGAAGCCTGCACTCGTTACTCAAACTCTCTTTCTCTCCTTTGTTTATTTGTTCTTCCAGCACAAAACAATTCAACCTCCACAGTTTATTTTAAGCAAATCAGGTTTTGCTCAGAGTTTCATTTCCATTGTAAAATACGTCCTTGCAGGAGCTGCTGGAGGTGTGGACGTTGTCAGCAAATCAGTACGTCGTGGTTGGACTATTAACTTTACAGTGTTTGCAGCAGTCAATGGGGTAACGTGACCCAACTGCGTGTGAACATGGTCAAGGCCAGGTTGGACACAGGGGCTTGGAGCAACCCGCTCTAGTGGAAGGTGTCCCTGCCCATGGCAGGGGGTTGGAACTGGTTGGGCTTTCAGGTCGTTTGAACCCAAATCAGTCTTTGGTTATATGATTCTTCTCCCCGTATGTTGAAATAGAGCAAAAGGTGCTGGGAGCCCTGGCCTCAGCGCTGCTCCAGGCACGATGCTGATCACCTCCTCAGCCTGGTTTTCTCCCCTTCCTAGTCACAGTGACTGAGAGATTAGCTAGAGGTGAAGAGAATATTAAAGCTTTAATAAAGTCCTTCAGACTGACACCACCTCTGGGCTCTGATCTTGCCCGTGCATTAGCTTAGATTGGAATTCATGTTTTATAAAACATGAGAGATCTGTAGTGGGCTGAGAGGAAAAATGATCAGGCTCTTGTGCAGTTATTGGCATCCCAGAACCGAGGTGCAGCAGCACAAGCAAACCTGGCACTGGGGATGGGGATGCAGCCGTGTCCATCTGGGAATGCTGCTGCAGAGCGAGCCCCACCAGGAGGCGCCATGCTCCATCCAAGAGCGTCTGCCAGCGCCTGTAAATGAACACTTCCCATCAGCCAGGGCTTCTGCTGGAAAGATCCACGGTCTGTTTGCAGGAGGCTCCCTTCAGCAGTGGCTGAAGAAGGTGGCAGGAAGCAGCTTCAACAGCCGGATTGTTGCCCATAACTCCAGCCCTCACTGATCCCATTCAGCCGCGACAGCACATGATGTATCTGGTTAATAACAGCTGAGTGGGAGCTGATGTTCATTGATACCTCTTGACAACCCGGCTCCCAGCACCTCCAGGGTGACTCCAGTGACCATGTACTGCATCTCATGAAAGGCATCGCTGGGGCCAGCACAGCACCTTGCCAGGCACCATGGCACAGAACCGCGGTCCCACAGTCCAGCTCCCGCACCACTGGCCACCACTGACTTCGATACCATCTGTGTGCTTATCAAGGAATGAAAAGACACTTCGTGCTTGTTTATAGCAGAAGCAGCACCAACAAAGACTTCTTTCAGCCCAAACATCTACTCCTTATATCCACTTGAGCCAGTGAGGAGTTTACATTTCACTCCCTCTCATTCCAGCCATCCAAAATATCCGACTCTGCGTCGGAAGGGAGGAAGGTATGAGCTTGCCTGAGCTGTTTTTCAAAGCACTGCCTCAACAGGGAACAGCATCTGCACGGGAAATTCCAGTGGGAAACACGGAGCTCAAACACCATGAAGGGAATTCATTCACAGGCAGAAGGAACCCAGAACAACTTCCAAACTTTCAAGTGCAAATCTGAATGACAAATACATTAGAATAACTTCTTTTAAAGCATCCCCATCTCCCAGCACATCGCTTGAGTTACCTGCTCAGCACAAACAGCTCCCTGGAAGCTCTGGCAGGAACATCACTGTGCTAAGTTACACAAGTGATTCCTCCGTTCTCGTGGGGTTTATTTCTGGCACAAGGCAAGCTGCAATTAGCACTAACACAACACATCTCCTGGTTACACCAGCCAGAACACAGAGCACCTGTGAGCCACAGCTGAAGCGCTCCGGGTACAGGGGCAGAGCAGGTCCCATGGGTAGCTCAATGGAGAAGCAGATAAAGAGACCTCAGTGATGGGGCTCCCTGGTGTCAATTCACAGGGTGCAGCCATCGCCTGAAGCCATTATCAGATGTGAAGGTCCTGGCACCCTGTTTGCATCCCAAATCCCATCTTTCCTGCAGCTCAGCAGAACAACATCAGACGGAGCGCTCCTCCGGCCGGCCAGGGTCACACCGGCAGGATTCAGGATGCAGCAGCTCCGGTTACTCGAGGTGCTGAACCCTGCAATCAAACACCTTCACTAATTAATCTCCATCTCCCGGCCTGTGCCGCCCTGTGATGTTCCGGGCCAGTGATTGATCATGGTGCAGAGTTTCAAATTGCAATGAGTACAAATTGAACAATAGCTCAAAACCAACACTGGGGTCATTGACTTGAGGTATTGAAGAAACGTTTGCTTGGCTCAATAAATCCTAATTCGGATTTATTACAGCGTTATTAGGAGGGGGGATCCGTGGCTTTGCTGCTGCCTGCTTTGCCTCTCAGGATACGCTGGGAGCAGAGTATCCTCCAGCCCTTTAGAACATCCACGGCCTTCATCATGTGGCCTTAAGTGGAGAATCCTTGGATTTCACACAGAAACTCATCTTAAAATAACAGCTTGATGAGTGCACTTGGCACTAATGAAATGAAAAATGTTTCTGTTAAGCCAAAGAAACTGTTAAGACAGCTTTAAATATTATGCTATTCCATTGGCTCCGAAGTGGACCAATTTTCTACCATGTTCTTCTATATATTTGTTCTTAACCTTAAGAATATCATTGCGGGGATAATAATTCAATTTTGTGAGCAGGCAAGAGAGCAAACAGAGCAAGCTGTCCCTCTGTTTGCCTTGGGAAAGGCAGAGCCCTTGCAGAGCCGGGAGACGAGGCCGGCTTTGCCCTGAGAGTGGATCTTCTTAACCCAGAAACGGAGACCTTCAATCACTGCATCACATAAACCTCAGTGAGAGCCAGGGACTGGTTTTGGGGCACACAGCTCCTGGAGGATGGCAGCCCCTTGCAGTGGTCCTTCTCTTAGTGTGCAGGACTCAAACTACAGCCATTCCTGTTGCATTTGTTGTGGTCTCAGGTGAAATATCTCTTGATGGAGAAGAGTCACTCATGAGCAAACAGCCTTTTTGTGGGTCCTGGCTGTGACTGAGCCCCCGCATACAGCAGAATCTTCTTAGAAGACACAAACACGTTTGCTGTCCTCAGGTGATGAAAGCTTTAAGCCACACACACAGTGACAAAGTCTAACTATAAATGAAACTAGATTGTCTTCCAGGGAGAGTGTAGGGAGGAAACTCCTGTTTATCACGAGAGAAAAGACATTTTGATGCAAATTTCCTGGTTCTGTTGGCAATCTTTAATTGGCCAGTATATCAAACCAGGTATAAATGCAGTTCTATTCCTGGAATACGACACTTGCTTCCAGCTCTCAGAAGTGGGCTTATGTGTTTTCCAAATTGTTCTTCAGCTTTGAAAAGCCTAATGCAGCCAGAACAACCAAAGGGAAGGTCTGCAACCTGACTGCTGAACCCATGCAGGATCCACCAGCACCAGGACAGCTGGGGAGGAGCAGCACAGTGCTATAAATTACCCAAATCTCTTGCTTCTCTTTTTCCCCCTTTTTAGCAAAATGTGAATTTATGAACGCAGACTATGAATTATTATCCCAAAAGGGAACCTTAGGTATTTTACAGTATATTTCATGTGGTTTCTCATCTAAAAAAAGGCAGACAGTCAGAAGAGCATAAGAACAAACTGTTCTTCACTAATAAAGTGCTGCTGAAGATAATTGGCAATTCCCTTTCACTGTATGACATGTACATGGACTGGGTATTTATGGTTCTGTGCCCGGCCCCCGCACACCCCCAAGCCAGCCGCCGCTGGCACCATCCTCCCAGCCCACTGCACCATGCTCCAGGGGGGACTTCTCCTTCCTCCCAAGCTCCTCCAGGGTGACAAAACCCTCTGTTAAGTCCTATAGCATAGCCTAAAGCCCACGATTCTGCCTAACATGATTCTATAGCTCCAAACAGCCCCAAATCCACCCCTGCAAAGTCCACAGGAGTAAGAGGATTAAGAGCGACGAGAAATGAAATGATGAGTGAAGGTGAACTCCGGTGGTGCCCTTTGATGCTGAGAGATGCCAGCTGCCAAAATATCCTTCCTTGGGCACACAGAGTCACTCCCCTTCCCTCCTGCTCTTCAGTCCATCCCTCAGCCCTCCATCGAGCCTGGCCAGGTTTCTATGAGACAACCCCAGCTCATTCCTTTGGGTGTCAGGCCCAAGGTGTCCCTCTGCTACGAGGCGACCACATTTGCCTAAAAGCACGAGGCTGAGGAATGAATGTATCCATCAGTTATAAAATACAATTCACTCTTTGACCCTGGAGAAGAGTTATGGCCACTTTGGGAACTCTCGGGGAAAGGAGAGACCTTGGGCAGCTTGGTTGAGGCGAATGGTAATGAGGATTTATGGGGTCTACCAGTGGCAAGAGTTTATTTAGGCTCCTACAAAGTACTCTTGAGAGAGGGGCACAGATGTATAACTTGATGGGATGGCAGAGCAGCCACTGGCCATTTCCCTCAGCCAAGCCGGGATGTGGGAGCTGGACTGGCCACAAGGAGAAATTAATGATGGCACAAGACTCCCCAGTAGCTTTTCCATTGGAAAGCTGCTCTTTGAGGTTCCTTGGAAAACCGAGCCGTGCCACATACCCCATGTGGCACAGCCACTGACACAGCTTTCCCTTCTATTCCTGGGAATACCTGCAGCTGGAACCTGCTGCCCCACATGCGGCAGCTTCAGGAAAATGTGTGATTAAACAAGTGGATGGGAATGAAGGAGAGGAGTCTGTGCTGCTGTGGATGTAGGAAAGGAAACAAATGTTTTCACATAAAGGAAGTTCTCACTGCATATAAATCTGAGCGCCAGGAAGTTAATATATTGTGGACAGAAGCTGCTCCATCATTCTGGAGCTATTAAATTTTTTAATCAAATGCTTTCGCTATTAAACTGCCTGGAGTTGGCAAAGGCTTGCCATTAGTCCAGGCTAAAACCCAGCGCGGGCCAAACAAACAGAGAATTCATTTCAGGTGCCAAAGGAACGGAGGAGTCAATATAACAACATTCCCTGGGGATGGCTGTTTTGTCCCCAGCCTGGTGGAGGGCAGCCAAGCTTTGGGCTCAGTATCCAAAGTATGTGGCAAACCCCAACCTGGGCTCTCCCACCCTTGCCTGGCCTCCTCCTGCCATCCCATGAGCTGGGAGCATCAAGGGGTGATGCTGCCCATGGCCATGGTTCCCTTCACATTTTAGCCCAAGCTTTATGACCGTCAGGTTGCATCCAAGGAGGAAAAGAGCTTCTGGAAAGCAGCCCCAGGTTGGAGCTGCTGCTGGTGGCTGCTGCCACCCGTGAGCTCACCCCTGCCCTCGCAGCACCCTGCGAGCACTGACCAAAACATGCCTTTGACAGCCAGCTCCTCACACAGCTCCAGCCTCCTGCAGAGCTCCCGCCAGCCCGGTGCTACAGGGAAACCTGCGCCGAGCCAATCATCCATCACGGCAGCTCTGCCTCCAGCTGGAGGTGCTCCGCAGGAATGCTCATCCATCACTGCCCAGGAGCAGCGGGCAGGAGGAGAGACAGCCTGCGACGGCAACAACCAACACAGAGGAAGAGGTGGGAGGAAAATAGCTGCAGCCCAGCAGTTTAATGGAGAGAGTTGGTGATGGGAGAGAAATGCAGTTTGCTTTGATGAAGTCGTCTGGAATCAGGAGGCTCCGGCCGCTGGACTTCCTTATTTCTTATGAGATCACCCACATTTCCTGAGCTGAAAAGATGCTGGGAACAGATCCTGCACCTTAAGCTCTGCCTCCCCTCAGGGCAGCCAAGGCTGAACTGTGCCCATCACATCCAGTGTCTCCTCTCTCAGAATAACCCACGACTGATGTCGCAGACAAAGTTTCAGGGAAGGCAGCAGCAGGTAATTGTGATTCCCTGCCTGCACCTCAGCCTCCTGCCTCACATACTGATACCTTGGCAGGTTTTCCCTTGTGCGGAACTGCAGCTTTGGATTTGTTCTTTATCCCTCTAAACACATAATCCACCCTGAACCCAGCTGGTCCCTCACAGCTCATCTTGACAAGGCAGCGCTGCGTGTGCCTAATAGCACCTTCTTTTAAAACATGTTTGATTTTATCCCTTCTAATTGTCTTTCCCTGCAATGTAAGGGGGGAAAAACCACGTAAAGCTGCCAGGTTCTGAGCCTATGGAGCTGTATCTCCACAAGCTCCCTGAATTCCAGTGATGTTCCTTTGGGGGCGGCCATGCACCATCTCCCTGTCTCCTGCTGTCCCCCAGGGCTGGTGTTTTGCCCTAACAAAGTCAGCTGCATGCAGCACCCATCAGATCCTGGGCATTTCTTTGCTTGCTGACCCTAAAATCTAAGTTGTTTTATGTCTTTTTACAGAGAAAAAAATATGCCAAAACTTCGTGTCCTGTGTTGTCGAACACTGAAATAAACCTGGAAAAGACTAAACCCCATTTTGAGGTCTCCTGGGTGGAGGAACTGCAGTCCGTACCCTCAAGCTTTCTGTGTATGTACACTCAGCTGTTAAGCCTTTAAGTTGTGACCCAGCTTCCCTTGGCAATGCCAGGAGCACCCCAGGGTGCTGTCACCCCCCCAGCACCTGCAAGCTCTGTATCTCCAGGGAGCCAGCGCATCCCATGGGACATGGGGAGCATCCGGTGCTGTGGGAACCCTCCTGGGACATCCCGGGGTGAGGAACACCCCAGATACCTGCTGCATCACCTCATGGTGTAATTCATGGCTTAGGAGAACAGGGCACTGCTTAACTCGTGTGTGAGGAGAGTGGAGAGTTCTGCTATTGGAGATCTCTGGCTGGAGCCCCCCCAAGGGATACACGTGGCTTTAGGGACAGCAGGAATATTCTTTTCTTTTAAATAACAGCACATACATGTTTAATTTAGGGAGCACAATAACCATAAACCTTACAAAGCGATTCTTCATTTTAATAATTCATCTCCTCAAGTTTTACTGTGATTGATCAAAGATATTAAATTTCATAAGAGAATTTGTCAAGGTTATCTGATGTCAAAATGAAAGAGAGTCGGGCTTTTGTCACAGGCTGGGGGATGCTGTGTGTTTGTGCATGTCCGCGCTGTACATCCAGGCACCAAATACATATAGTAGAGGCAAAACTGAGGCCAGGAAAGCCCATTGGGAATGTGATCCAGCTCCAGCTTCGCACCCAGCTCCCAATGGAGAGGGCTGACATGTTTCCCCTCCTGCTGCAGGGTGAGGCTGATCCCGTGTGCGGTGCCCAGGCTGCCGGCAAATCCTTATGGAGCGGCTGAGGGCAGCGAGGAGCATCGCAGGAGCTCACTAAGGACAGAGTGAGCAGGTTCGAGGCACTGGTGAGCCCAAGCTCTCCCCCAGCTCACAGCCTTCAATGGCGATGGAGGAGGGAGCAGGGAACAGCGTCTCTAATTGATGTTTCCAAGCACTTGCTTTGACACCGGGAATTTCGCATACATCACCTACCACTGGCGGTGATTAAAATCATTTTGACTTCAATGCTGTAGGTGTAACTCAATTACGGAAGGGAAAACCTGCTACTTTAATGCAGTTATCAATCTGAATTAAATTGAGAATTTTTAATAATGCGGCTCATTCCAGGAGGCTTCCCATGCCAGCTTTGGGATCTTTAGCCTTTCCGTGCTTTAAAAATGACCCGAAAGAAAGAGGTAAGCAAGGAAAGCTCAGCACCAGCAGTGGAACAGCCCTGCTCTTGCCACTGGCCCCGGTGGTGATGCTGCCTTCACCCATCCAAGCCATCCCCGGAATCCTCACACTGCGCAGAGGAGCTCCACGCTGTGCTCCTGTGGGAACACCGGCACATCCAGCCCTGGTGAGGGATGAATCTGCTCAGGAAGAGGCTGAATTGCATTTTACATTCCTTGTTAATGTTTCATCCTTCCCTCGAGCTGAAGGATAAGCTCCGTTTATGAAAGAGGTTGAATATCCATCAAGAAGTTGCTCAGACAGGTCAAGCAGAAACTGATGTATTCAAATAATAACTGTAAAAACATGTCCATTATCTATGAATTAGAGTCTGTCAGGAGCAGATGGCTGCAAGGCACTAAGGACTAGGCTAAAGCCTGAAACAGAGCTGGAGAGGGATGTTTTACAAAGGAGTGTAGTGACAGGACAAGGGGAATGGCTTTAACCTGCCAGAGGGGAGACTGAGATGAGCTCTGAGGCAGAAGCTCTTCCCTGTGAGGGTGCTGAGGCGCTGGCACAGGGTGCCCAGAGAAGCTGTGGCTGCCCCATCCCTGGCAGTGTTCAAGGCCAGGTTGGACACAGGGGCTTGGAGCAACCTGCTCTAGCGGAAGGTGTCCCTCATTCCTCTGCTCAGGAGCAATTCTGCTTTGGAAAATCACGCCGTGCCCAGCTCCCAGCCAGAAGAACAAAACCCGACCCTTCATTTACATAGCTACAATATTGAATTACCATTATGCTGCTGAATAAATAAAGAATGCCAGTTCTGGAAATTCCCATAGATCAACAATCAACATAAAGGGCCTCATTATTGTCGCTGTGGTTTATGATGGGGGCTATTAACAGGAAATGGAATCGATAATGAGACAACGCGCCGGGAATATGCTGCGCAGTGGGAAGTCTGTGGCAGGAAGGTGGAATAGGAGGCCAGTGAGCACAGCAGCAAGGGGGGCATGTCCTGCATGGGGATGGCAGCCCTGGGCCAGGGGTGGGGGGTGCTGAGGGCTCTTCTCCTCTGCACCCTGTCGTTAAACACCCCATGGACAGCACTATGCATTGATGGAAAGCATCCGGTGACAGCAGGCTCCAGACAAAGCTGCTTTTCCAGATGCCAGACCCTGAGCATCCTTCCTTGTTATCCTTGCCTGCTCCCAGGAGGAGAAAGCAGGAGCGCTGCCCTTTGCACAGAGGTGGAGGAAGCGCAGTGGGATGGGACATCAGGCAGCAGAAATCTCCTGCAGCTTTCCCTATGGGCAAAACCCCCTGTTTCCAACCCAGCTCCAACCTCAGCAAAAGGCACCTTTTCCAAGGAAGCAGAGAGAAATCATTCATTTCCAGGAGTAATGTACATTTTGCTAATCAGGATTACAAAGAGCAGGGGGAAAAAAGAAGCCAGCAACAACTCTGTCCTCTAAGTGCTAAATTTGCCCTTGGATACAAAGAACAAATTGATAATTATTGTTCTAATTCTTTCCCCTGCAGCTCTGGCTGGGGAATTAAATGTGTAAGCTTTCTAGAGATCGAATACCTCCATTCGTAATTTGTTGCTTCCCTAAGCGTGTTGTCCTGCCTGCGCCAGGCACGACTCCATCAGCGCTGCTTGTTCACGCGCCACTCGCTCTCATTCCTGCCTCCAGGAATCTTCTCATGCCAGCAAAAAGGAAAATGAATTTGCTTTTCATGGTGAAGTAAAGCCCCAAAGTGTGATGGAGAACCTGCTGCAAAAACCAGGAACATAAACACTGGAATCACAAGCCACACGTGACTGAGGTACGGAGAGGACGGCCCCGTAAATCTCCAGGCTTAGACCTTAAAGCCTGACCGGGGATATTAAAAGAAAGTAGATTTGAAAGCTATGCAGAGCCCAATATTCTTTAAAGCTTTGTAAGTCAGTAATAACATTTAAAATCCACTCTAAATCTTGCCAGGAGGCAGGGAGGGCTGGTTTGGCGCCGGGAGCTGAGCTCCATCCCATGTGTTGTGCACAAGAACCTCCAGGTAGGTTGGCACTGGGGGTCCCCATCCCTCAGCACGCTGCACGCCCTGGCCAAGGGCAGCATCCTGCTGCTTCCCAAATCCCAAATCCCCTTGCAGCAGGCCTGTCGTGTCTCCAGCAGAACGCTCCTGGCTCAGCTTTCACACCGGCTCTTGCTGTTCCCTCCTGCCAAGCCCTGGCTTTACAGGGTCCATCTGATTTTCCTCTGGGCTTTGGAATGCTGCTGTCACAGGGCCCATCACCGTGGTGCCTGAGCAGCAGACGGAGCAACCTGGCTATTTATAGGCTGGAATGAATGGGGAGAGACTAGGAGAGAAAGGGCATGGACATGATATAAGCACATTGTCTGGCCCCCCAACAGCCAAATCATCTTCCCTTTAGTGACTAACACCGGTGATTCCTCACACTGCTCCAGGAGCATCATGCTGCTCTGGCACGGGTGCCCATGGGTGCTGCTCCGCAGGGTGAGGACCACAGTGCAGGATGCAGCACGGAGCAGGGCCGGCGGCTGTCAGGATCCTCAGCACCACCACTTGCTTGTCACAACATGGGCTGGAGACGGGAGATCTGTTTTTCCTGGTTAATAAGGTTTATTTTTGTTCCGAATGAATAATACATGATTAGTGTCAAAATAAATTACAGTCCTTCCGTTATAAACCACTTTGCTGCTCTGTATCTTCTCCTCTCCCTGTCTTCGTGCTTCTTTCAACTATCTTTCTTTCTCTTTGGCTTCTTCTCTCTCTTTAAAGCTCCTTCTTCCTCTTGTCACTGTCACACCATTCATTTTCACAGCAGCAGAACAGAATTTAAATTCAATGCCTTAGGGCTTGGTGAAGTTAAGAGCATGTTGCATTAGGAGGAGCACCGATTGGTCTGAATTATGTAGGAGCAAACCAAAGGGGCTGGGATTCACTCATTCCATATAAACATCAATAACATCAAAATCTACATGCCTGCATCCTTCCATAATCCCCCTGCACTGGGCACTGGTGAGGCTGCACCTCGAATCCTGTGTCAGTTCTGGGCCCCTCACTCCAAGAGAGACATTGAGGTGCTGGAGCGGGGCCAGAGAAGGGAATGGAGCTGGTGCAGGGCCTGGAGCACAAGTGTGATGAGGAACGGCTGAGGGACCTGGGGGGGTTTAGTCTGGAGAAGAGAAGGCTCAGGGGGGACCTTATCGCTCTCTGCAGCTGCCTGACAGGAGGATGGAGCCAGGAGGGGGCTGGTCTCTGCTCCCAAGGAACAAGGGATGGGACAAGAGGAAACGGCCTCAAGCTGCACCAGGGCAGGTTTAGATGGAGCTGAGGAACAATTCCTTCCCCAGAGGGTGCTCAGGCATTGGAACAGGCTGCCCAGGGCAGGGCTGGAGTCACCATCCCTGCAAGTGTTCACACCCCGTGTAGCCGAGGCCTCAGTGCCATGGGTTAGTGGTGGCCTTGGCAGTGCTGGGAATGGTTGGACTTGATGATCTTAAAGGTCTTTTCCAGCTGAGTTGATCCCATGATTCTATGATCCTATCAAGTACAGCACCATCTTACCAGCAGCCTCTGCGCGCCCAGGAGGGAGCTGTGGGCTCCCTACAGCAGAGCCAGGGCAGGGCAGGCTTCCACCAGAGCCTGACCGAGTGCCCAACAGCCTGCTCCAACATGCATCACTTAACAGAGAATGTGGGATTGCAGACTCCTCCCCGAGACGCCTGGAGGAGCTGACTCAGGTGAAGCACTGCAGGCGTTGAGACTGGATGGCAGCGTTGCTTTGGGCAGCTAAAGAGCAAACTGGCTGCGCTTTTCTTTATTCCATCACTGCAAAAAGCAGCTTCATTAAATATTTGTATTTTTCCTTTAAGACGCTTGAAGTGAAACCTTATAGTGGTGGAAGAGTTGTCCAGGTCATGCTCCAAAGAGTAAAAGCCATCAATAAACCACCAGTTCCAGCCACTTCAGAGGGAGGACCAATGCCTTTATTTAATTATACAATATGGACTTTGCTCCTTGGCCTCAAATGATGAGAAATCCTCTGAATCTCCACAACCTAAAGTTGTTCCTGCTGAGGCACATGGGGCTTTGGCAGCTCTTGGAGGGTGGGAATGAGGGAATAGAAGTTTGGAATTTGGGGGTCTGAGGGGACTGGGAGCCTCAGTCCAGCCAGAGAGATCCCTGGAATGCAATCCTGCCTGCTGCACATGGAAAACTGCGGGATGCCCAAGTCCTCACAGCTAACGCGGGGTGGGAGCAGGCTCACCGGGGGCTGCCAGGCCCTGGCTTTTCTCTCCATCATCTCACCATGAACTTCCCACGAACGACACCTTTCCACCTCCAAATTTGCTAAGCAGAGGCTCAGTCACACGCCAGGATAGCTGCCCTTGTTCTTTTGTATGCTGTAGAATAAGGCGTTTCATGACCTTTCCTGAAAGAAAGAGGAGCTCGGTTTGATAGATTCCGGGGAACAAGGTGCATCCCATCCAGCTTTATTACCCTTGTCCTAAGGTTACAGAAATGCTCTTCCACATTACTGCACTTAACCCGCTGCCAGCCCCAGCAGTAAATTAGCAGCCACTGCCCGTGCACTTGGCAGGGCTTTGGGCAGCAGCTCCCACAGAGCTCCAGAGGCCACAGGGAAAGGCAACCTGCTGTTGCTGTAACCTCACGTGCAGTTTATCCCAGTAAATCTCCTTCAGGACACGAGTATATCACAGCCGGCTGTTTTATGGGCGCGATGCTTCTGCCTTCCCGAGGTACGAACCCAGACGGGGAAATCTCTCCCAGGTTGATTTGTGCCAACAGCTGAGTCATTTAAATGGTGGGATTTATACAGGCAGGAACAAATTGGACACCTGTGTGGGGAAAGCGGAGTTAGAGCCAAAATACAAATCAGCCCCCATTGTTCAGAGGTGGATCCTCTATTATGCATCAAGGGCATTGCCTTGGGTGAGACAATTCGTTTTCTGAGCTCGTCGTCAAGATGCCACAGGAGAAAAGCAGCACCGTCCTCCTCAAGCTCGTCAATGGTGCAGGATGATGGCATGTGCAGAAAAATCCTTCACATTCCAGCGTGCTTCAGTTTTACTGTTTAAGCATAAGGTCTTAACAACATGATAAGGGATAAAGGTTTAAAACCTGAGTGTTATCTAACATAAAGCACTCACTGCTGTGGAGTACAGTGTGTTTGCAAGGTGCAGATGGCTGTGGGCATGGCTGTGCTCCTGGCTGTGCTCCTGCCTGGTTCTCTTTTTAGGATGCACTGGTCACAGGCAGGAGAAGCACTGAGGGTGCTGACCCTGTCCTGCTTCGGCAAGGAGAGGTTTTATGTGTAACACCATGTCCAAGTGATGCACAAAGGCCTCTCCTGCAGCAACGGTTCTGCAGCTGAACTGCAACAAACTGGAAAGGGCATTCTGCTGGACCATGGTGCTGGGAATTCCTAATTCCTCAGCGGAGCAACACTAATGACAGAGTCTTGCTCAGAAGAAATAAAACATGAGCGCAAAGAGCCGAGGATGCGGGCGCTGACTTCCCTGCAGCAGCGGGATGGTCTGAGCAGGCTGTAGGATGTGCATGGGGCAGGGGGTGTTGGAGATGTGGGGAGCCATGGGGAGCTGTGGGAAGCCATGGGGAGCCGGTGTCTCTGTGGTCTTCTGCTTCCAACCCGCAGCAGCTTCACCCAGCTGCGCACTCCACGCTCGGATCCTCGCTTCCCTTTTAATCGTACTTCAAAACCAGGGTAATGACTTAAAACCAAGCAAAGGAAGCAGCCAACAGAGACATAAGGGCTTGTTTGATCTTTCTCTGAAAGGAGATTAGGAATCAATTCCTAATAGAAAACATTTAAGTGATAGTGCTGGAAGAAAAAGCCAGAAAAGAGCCGGCACCAGCTGCATGTAGGGAGTTGGTGTCCCTGGGATGCACTTGGCAAGGCCAGATTGGACGGGGCTTGGAGCAGCCTGCTCTAGTGGAAGGTGTCCCTGCCCGTGGCAGGGGGTTGGAACTGGATGAGCTTTAAGGTGCTTTCCAACCCAAACCATACCATGATTCGACGATCCTCTGATGTCCCCATTTCTCCCTGGACTGCAATGTGCCAGCAGGCAAATCCATGAGGATGAAGCCAAGACCACCCCACAGACACCTTCCTGAAGCTGCTTCAGTAAGAGTCAAGTCTATGTGGAACAAGAGGAGGGGGGTAAAGCCCTTGACTCTTGGTGTAATCACCCCCAGCCATCTGGAACACACATTCCCCTCGAGATCTTCTCGCTGCTCTCCCATCCCCACCACACGCGAGCCTCAAGTGCTGCCTGGGGTTATGCTTTTCAGTGCCAAGATTCAGAAGAATAAAACCTAAAAGCTGGCACGAGGCATCAAGTGAAGCCGCTGCCTACAACAATAACAGCGTATTCCAGCAGCTCAATTGAATGTGACCCCTCCTATGCAGCAGGTCAGCAAATAAATCCAGGGATTAATTGCTGCTGTCGATACATATCTCAGCAGCATCCAAACATTTACAAATGTGAGCTCGGCGCTGGCGTGTCCCAGCTTGGCACCGGCGGCTGGGCCCGGCGCTGAGCAGCAGTGGGGATGCCTCTGGGTTGTTCTGCTTTGCTTCCAGCTCCATCCTCTGCACAGTGACTCCGGCTTCTTCCAGCACCAGCCATACTCCAGGCAGGGTGTCCCCAGGCTGGTTTTGCCTCTGGACGATGCTCGCCCAGCAGCACCCAGCACATCCCATCTCTGTGCCCGCAGCACCATGAGGGCTGTCCCCGTGTCACCCTGCTCGTAACAGTGCTTTCAAAAGGGGGTTGAAATAATCCCCCCACGCTGCTTCTCATGCTCCCTCCTGCTGGCAAACCCTGGCAGCAGCCTCAGCCACGGCACGAGGGGCAATGGAAGAGCAAAACCGGCTCAGCTCTGTGCTGAGAGTGGAGCTACGGGCTGAGGGGCAAGGGAGCTGTGCGGAGGGTTTCATGAGGTCACCCACATGCACTGTTTCACTCTCATTTCACTCTGTTATTTCACTCTGTCTTACATTCCACCACTCACAGAGCAAAACAGTATTGAACTGGAAACGTCGTTTAATTATTGTGAAACGAATACTAGCTCTGGAAGGTCAGAAAATGGAAAGAGCAGTGAACACAGACCACGGTGCCAGCCTCACAGCAACTAACGTGTCCTCTGCTCTCAGGGCAAGCCTGCTCTGACTTGATCCAGCCACTCGGCTGCAAATTCTTCATGTCCTCTGATGACCGTAGTCAAGAAATCACAATCTGCTCCTGAAGGAGCTTACAGATAGATGCAGCAACCTGCTAAATTCATGCATTCATCACAGAGCTTATTAATTAATACGCTTTATTGGTTTTGTTAACATCATCTGTGCTGATTTTAGGGGGGATTTTAGCAATATCATTGCGTTAAGTGCAAATAACCTGGAACTAAGGGATTGTTCTTGTGAATGTGGATATTGATGCCTCTGTGGCAGGGAGAGGGAGGCATTAGTGGTCCCATTACGCTGCGTTACACAAATGGCATGTTTCACTCATGGAGGGCATTAAATGGCTTGGTGCAATAACAGCCTAAGAGCTGGCAAGGGTAAGATAATGGACTGTGAAAAATACATGTTTATTGAACTTTCCCTTATTGTTTGGGTTTCTGCAGGGCTGAATCTCCTCGGTGCTGTGTGGGAAGGTGCCTGGGTGGGATGAAACCCTCCTCCAGCAGCCAGGCAGGAGGGAAGGGGCCTGGCATGTGGCTGTCCATGATCAGTGTGCAGCAGTAGCGTTGATGTGACAAGCCCTCCCAAACCCACTCAGATGAGCTGCAGAGCATGCTCAGCCCCCTGCACCAGCGCATGGTGCCAGGCACCAGGGATGCTCGTCATCTTCCACTGATCCTAATCCCACTTTCTGCTCCTCCATGTGCCTGGGGAGGTGAGATGCTGAGAGCTGACCCCTTCTGTGAGCGCTGGTGGATGCTGGGGAGAGGCAGCCCTCAGAAATCTGTCAAATTAGTGTTCCAGCACAATGCTCAGGCTTTAAATCTGCGCTTGGTGAGGAGAGGCTGACACCGCTGCCTGTCTCCAGGTCCTCAGAGTCATTTGATCATCTCCCTAACAAAACACCCAGCCCTCCCAAAGACACACCGCTGCAGGCTAAGAAATAAAATCCCCACTAAAGATGCCACAATCTGGAACTGTATCATCTCTCGTTACACAATGAGATGGCACAACTTGGCCCCTGAAGCTTAAGATGCACTTTTCAGATGCATTCAGAATGTGGTTTGCTTTCAGCTCATGCCCAAGCTGGAGCCGTGGGGCTGTTCCTATGCGGTTGTGCCGGTGCCTTGTTGAGCACCATGAGCAGCAGCGGGCAGGAACCGAGCCTGACATCACCTGTATGTGCTGTCCCAGTGCTCCCAACACCTTTAGATGTCTTGTAAAAGCACTAGAACAGGCAGCGTTGCAGGGGTTATCTCCTAACCCGTCCAGGAATCCCAACACCCCTGAGACGTAACTGCAGCCGTGGGCTTGTTTGTCTTCAGCTTCTAACCGTGGGGTTGCAAAGGAAAGAGGTTACTTGGCCTCTTTCCCAAGCAGAAGCAGCAGGGCAAGGAAATGCTCTTCCAGCCCTTCCCTGGCTGTACTAGCTCCAGCCCCAGGGATGGCAGCAGCCACAGCGGAGCACCGGGGCCACCCGGAGCTGAAAACCAGCCGAGGGCTGGGAGACGTCTGCAGAGACCCAAGGCAGTTAGTGATACAGCACTCGGGATAATTGTTCTGCTTGGAATCTCATGCACTGGTAATTATTACTCTCCTAATTTCATTATTCACAGTTGTGATAGGTGGCTTCACCTCTCTGTGTTTCTCTCTCACACACAAACCTCTTATTAGCATTCCTTGCAAAGAAATTATTCCCCATCCTACAGCTGAGACAAGCCAAGCACAGGCTGGAGCACAAGATCATCGTGTTGCAGTCGCCTCTCTGCGGCTCCTGCCTCCCGTGCTTGCTGTGATACCACACGCAGGGCCTCCCACCGAGCTGCAGGACATGGGACCTTTCGTGGGGAGCAGAGGAACCCAGGAGAGCTCCCGCACCACCTCTCTGCTCCAGACCACACGGAGCTGTTCAACCAGGGCTGCTTGATCTGCTTCCAAAAAAAAGGAAAACTTCCACTCTTCCACTTAGCCTTTCTTATGATCCATAAAACGCTGCTGGAGGCGCAGACAGCTGCTGATAGAAAAAAGTTGCAGCTGGTAAAGAGAAGTTAATGCAGTTCTATGGGGTGGCAGTGACTGTGCAAGCGCTGCGCTGCTTAACGCAGGAATAAAGCACCGCTGCTGCTGCCGATCCCGATCCCTGGAGTGCCACATGCCAGCCGGGATGTGGGGCTCAGGACCATGGTGGCACCCGTGGCTTGGGGATCATAGAATCATGGAATAGTTTGGCTCCATTGCAAGGGAAGGGCTGGCCCGGGGGGCTCTAAGGGAGGGACCCAACTGCTCCAGCCGGCCACGTCCCCGCACAGAGCACAGCTTTTGCATCCCACCCTGTGTCCATAAGTCAGGGCCACGGAGGAAGGCAGCAGAGGGTTAACGGAGGTACCAGAGCAGCCTGATGAACCTCAGGTGTAAGGCTGCAAGGTTATAAAAGCTGCAGGTGGGAGGAAGGGCTCTAGTGAGGAGGATGATGGCATGGTGAGCTGTGTGGGTGCTGCTGGTGTGGAGGCTGATGGAGCATGCTGCAGGTGAAGGAGGTGAGGATGGGCTGTTACATGGAGCTCAAAAAGGGAGTCCCTGCAGCCTTTCCCCCTCAAATCAGACAAGTCAGCGGCCCCCAAGCTTGTGCCCATGATCCATCAGCTCCAGGGAACTCGAGAGGGAAAGGTGTGAGGAGGAAGGGGGTGCATGGAAGACTAGTTGCAGCTGCACCTCGGCACTGTGGGTGCTGCAGATATTGGAGATGGGGAGAAAACCCTCATTTTTAACAGCAAATTGGTAACTTTGCAGCTCCAGAAAACACAGCAACCTGTCGTAACGCCTCGCCACGCAGTGCTGGGCCGCAGCCAACCAGGCAGGGAACAGCGTGAGCCCATGCAGCAGCCAGGATGGTGCCACAGCTTGAGGAGGACCCCGGGATGCTGGTGGTGGGTTCGATGCGATGTTTAACAGCAGCGTTTAAAAAGAGGAGTTGCCATGGCAACTGCTACCCGGGTTTCTTGTGCGTTGGCACAGGGAAAGGCTGGCACTGCGTGTGCCCAGCCAGGGTGCGGCGGTCCCGCTCCTCTGCCCATGGTGCCCACTCTGCTCTGGGGGATCCAGAGGGTCCCCAAAGCCGAGCGGGCATTAAGCCATGGTTTCCTCTAGCAAGCCATTCCCTGCCTTCCAGGCAGGCACTGCAGGCAGGAGCTCTGTGTCAAGCAGGGGCCTGGTTCTGCATCATCCAGAACAGCCCAGTGTAGGGGACAGTCAGCATCTGCCCTGAGCACAGGGCATGTGTCACCAGGGACGTAACTCTTCATTTCCCGCTTGTAATTACCTTGCATGCTGTCTTAATAGCTTAGTTGCTAACTAAGACTAGATGTTTGGTAGTAATAAAAGCAGTCCCTTGGTGGGTGGGGTTTTTTGGCATTTCATCTCGGTTCCAAAATGAATAATTTATACACGGCTTTATTGGAGCCCGGAGTTATACAATAAATGTTCCATGCAAACACGCTCACATATTTCAATGTTAATATCTCTCCAGTGAATTTCCCTGGCAGGCCAAGCCAGTGTGGGATTGCCACATTGCTTATTTACGTAAAATATCATAATCTCACTTTTATTTGCTTTTCTGAAGTGCCATTAGGGTGATTTGGAGCATATGAGCCCAGCCAGTTGATTGCAGCTGCAGCTCTTGGTCCAAGCTGGGAAATGACTTTCAGGGCTCCAAGGTGACAGTTGGGTGCTGTGGGGACACAGAGCCCCTGCGGTGAAGCTCTGGGCATGGAGGTGAGCACTTCAGTCTCCTCAAGGGGCTGGGTGTTTGTATGGGGCTGAGCAGATGGAGATGGGGGCAGTGTGTGTCACTGGAGCTGCTGAGCTACAGGCTGAGCCCATCCTCCTGCCCTGCTTTGGGCTGCAAAGCCTTGAAGGCAGCTTGAATCTGAGGCAGGTCTTGCAAGGGGAGGGTGGCAGCTTTTAGCTGGGCTGTAACCCCTCCCCAAAGCAGAGTGCTCTTTAGGGGTTTCTTCCCTTCTCAGTTAGGTGGAGTTGTACCCATCTAAAGTGATTTCATTGCCTACATCCCAGTTGTAGCCTCCAGAGAGTAATTACCTTCTTCCTGCATTTTCATGGTTTACATTCAAGTCAGTTTAAGGGCTATGTGATGTTTTGGAAGGAGATGTGAAACCGAGAGGCAAAAATCTCCTGAGAAGTAAATGGCTTGGAAGAGAGAGGCAAGAACAGGCGTGCGGTGAGTGCAGCCGTTTTGAGATGGGCTTGATCCTCTTTCCCATCAGGGCTGGGGTGGGGAATGATGGGGGGAAATGGCCCTTGGGTGAGCACTTGCCCCTGTTTCACCCACGGAAGAGGAGCCTCCAGTGGGAGCGGAGGTTTGTGCTCCTCCACATGCCTTCAGGAAGCAATGGCAGGCTCCAGCTCGGTGATGCTGTGCCTGTCTGCACCCAGCTGTCTGGCTCCCATACAGATCTGTGCTGCCTTCGCTGCTCACAGCGCAGAGGCAGCTTTAAGACAGGCAAAAAATGATTTCCAAGCTGCTGCTTTGTGTGCTGTCATCTTCAGCCCAGTGAAATGCTGCTGCTGGGGCTTTCTGATGTTCTCGGTGTGATTTGAAGCTCTCTTTAAAAGCTCGGGATTGTGCAGCCGCAGGTCTCTGTGATGGAGAGGAGGGAACGGTCTCCTTGCAGCCAGGATATCTGCTGACATGTCTTCTGCTTCGCTTTGCTCCAAAACAGGACATAGAAAGGATTTTCCAGGCATCGATGCCTGCCACTCAGCCTCCAAACTTCGTTTTAAGCATGTTCTCAGCTGCTTTTTCTTCTGTCCCTATGGACTCCACCTGTAGCTGATGATTCAGTTCAGAGCTCTCCTTGCTCACATGGCCAGGAGTGATGGCTCTGCAGGCTGAAGGTGGTTAGGATGCCCCTGTGCCCCTGCCAGGCAGCCGCAGCCCTCTGGGACCCAGCAGCTCCTGCTGCCACTGGCTATAGCAGCTCTGGAGAATAGGAACTGAAAATGTCACAGGTGAGCTCAACAGGAGAGTTCCCAATGGAAAGCAGAAATGATTGAGGGAAATTAATTGAATTTCTCTGACAAATACTTGCAGATCTAGGGAGCAAGCTCATACATACCTGGAAGAATTGCTTCAAAGAAAGCCTATTGTGGTTGCTGTCACTTGTTCTGCTCCGTTTTCAGGTTATTTTGGAACTGCTCTGAGCCGGGGAGCTGGGAAAGAGGAGTTCATTTCATCCCAAAGGAGGCACAGCAGCACCCGGAGCATCCTGGAGGATCACCACAGGCCCTCATTGTCCGGCCGTGCTGCTGCCAGAGCAAATTTAGCACAGATCCAGTGGCTGCTTTAATAGGAGTGTTGCGATTTCAGGGGAGCTATAAATTTCTATTCCCTTGTAATTGCAGCAGCACACCTCGGTGCTGTTGCTGTAGGAAGAAAATAGTTCTCCCCAGTGCCCTGGGGACTTGGCAAAGATGCTGGCACAAACAGGATAATGAATGTTAGATAACCAGCATGTTTCACAGACTGAGCTTAAATATTGAAAGAGCAGCATCGCCGCATCAGAGAGTGGCTTAACATTATCTTAAATCTAGGGAATGTTTTCCCCTCTGCACGCTGGGATTTGCACCGGGACCTCGCTCCAGTGCTAATGGGATCTGTGAGTCTGGAAGCTGTCTTAATGCACTGTGTGCCTCTTAGCTCTTGTCGAAGTAAAATGAGTTTGAATTCTTCATTTTAATCGCAGGCTTGTGATCTGGAATAGACATTCTTGTACCGAAAAGCATCCGCTTTTAGATCCATCCTTTGGGATATACGACGACAAAGGCATGTCCCAGCCTCTGCCTGTCTGTGTGTTCATGGAACACAGCTGTATTCCATGGTGGTTGTGTTTCAGCAGTTCCTGTAGGCAGCAAACCTCAGAAATGCCTCCATAAAGACTCCTCTAACATGGGCAGGGAAACTCCAGCAAGACATTTTGTGCTATTATTCACTGTTTAGCTTGGAATGGTGTTTCCAGGCTGTGCTGTGGGGATGGGGAAGAGGTCTCTGCCCTACATGGCCCCAGTCTGGGTGCAGTGGGTGGCTTGGGGAGAGCAGTGAAGGTGCCACAGGCTGGGTGGCAGCAAGCGGTGGGGCTCCCGCTCCTAAGCCAGCTTATACCACTTGGGACCAGGCTTCCCCAGCCTTAACATCAAGCTAAGGGTTTCCTTTGGCTGTCACTGCTACTCTGTGAGAGTAGGAGGACTCTGAAGTTGCTGCTGTAGTGGAATAAAAAGTTATCTCTCACCCTGTAGGGATTTAGCAAAGATGCTGGCACAAAAATAGTTTGTAATGAGCTTTAAGACATATTAATGAAGAGAAGTATAATTATTATTACAGAGCTCAATTACAGCCCTCGGATTACAAATATTCTCCCACAATCCCTCAAGAAAGAAATGCATCTTGTCTCTGCAATTAAATAAACTGTGTATCAAAAGGAGGGAAGAGGATTAAATTACAGAAGAAAGAATTGCTTCAACTTGACTGTGGTGGCCCCCTCTCATCCTCCTGACCAGCTACCCGCGCTCTGAGGAGAAGAATCCCTGCTCAGCAAGGTGCCATGGCAATGAAAATATTCCTTAGGAAACTGGTGGTTGGCTCCCTTTCAAAGCGCTCGGCACGTGTAATGCAGCACTTGCCGTGTTAGGAGAATCTAATAAGCCCCTTTCTGCAATATTTATGGCAGTGCACACCTGTACATTTTGGCTCCCCGAAGATGCAGCCTCGGCACTTCTGAAGGGTTTTTTGCTTCCCTGCTTACTAAGCACAGAGACAAAATCAAGGAATTCGCATGTTTCCCACAGGAGCGTGACTGAAAGCACAGAGCGGCGCGAGACGGGCGGCTGTAAATGCTGCCATGGTCAAGTGCCGGGAAGCGGCACATGGAGCGAAGGGAGCTTGGCCTGGGTAACGCAGCGGTGTCAGGCAGAGGTGAGAACAACGTGCTCCCTAGGGAACAGCAAGATGCGGGGCTGGAATAGCTACTGATGTGCCTTCGGGCTTCCGGGCTGGAGAAGTTTGCCTCTGGAGAGCTCCAAGGGAAGGAGAAGCTGGTGTCTTGCTGTGTGCTGAGCCTTTCACTTGCAGGAAGAACTCCCTTTCTGAGAGGGTCACCCTGATATGGGTGCTGAGTGGCAAAGGAGCAGGGTCAGAGCAGCTCTGCTGGCTCTGGCACCAGTGGGGAAGAGTCTGCTGCAGCCGGAGATGGCACAGGCAGTGCCCAGACCAGTGCTGCTGCCCTGGAACATAGTGCTGCTCCCGGAGCAGTGCGGGATGCTGCGAGCCAGCCAGAGCCAGGGGTAGTGTAGCTCCATTGGCTGCTCTAACCCTAAAATCTATCCAGAAACATTTCTGACATCAAAATGCACCGAGATAAGCATGAGAGCAGAGGTCCTTGGGGACGCTGTGGCTGGTTTTCTGCAGGACATGAAGCAATGACAAGCCTTGGCGAGGGTATGGACATGCGTGGGGACTGTGAGCTGGTCAGTCACCTTTCTGAGCGCTGCCTGGGAACTTGGTGGCTTTTCCTGTTAAGCAGGATGATGAAATCACAGCCATGTGTTGTAACAGCTCGTCAAGCACCGCTATTGTCCGCAGAGGAGCGGTTTGCCTGCCTGCAAACGCTTGTCTAAATTCTCTCAGAGCCTGCTATCTGAACACATTTCCCATACAGCCTGATTGTTGCTAAAGCCTTCCTACCTGACCTGGTTTACATGCTGTTTCAGGGCTTGCGTTTGATCCCACTGGCTGTAGGACACTTGTTCGTGCTGTGAACCCTACTGCTTTGCTCCTGCCAGTGCGCTACCCATGGGGAAACCTTTGTCTGAATAATCCCAGATTCCCTAAAGAGCGAGAGCTGCCAGTTTTGCTTTCTAGTTGGAGTGACAGCAAGGAGTACAGAGAGATTCTTCTATTCACTGGTGGCTTTCTGTTCATGTATCCTCACATCAAATTAAGTGTCAAAATAACATCCCTGGTTTGCAAGCCACAGCTTTTGGCCACTCAACGGCCATCTCAGGAGCACATATTTAGTTGTAAAAGATAACCAGCAAGGGTTATTTAGTGAAGAAAATGACCCAAGACATGCGGTGGGAAGAAACTAATGCAAAGCTTAGTAGAATCTGAGGGCTGGAATTGCAACAGCCACCCCCGTGAGTGCTGCAGCTCTGCCCTGTGCCAGGCATCCCCACAGCAGAGCCACTGCGAGCACCGGGAATGCTTGGCCATAGACAGACCCTCCAGGGACAGCCACCACCCGGTGGAGAATGCAGCCTGCATTGCCACACACCGGCCCCGGGAGCAGCGGGAGCCAAGGAGAGGGGTGGCAAGATGTGGTAGTCGGGTTTGTAGCTATACGAGTTAATAGAACACTTCTAAGCTCTTTGCCTTCTTCTTGGGTTTAATTTAATTCCGAGTCTGTTCAAGTATTAAGCGCTATCAGTGCACGCAGAAAAGAGCGCCAGACACTCGCTGCTTGTGGAGGAGCTCTTGGCTGAAGTCTTTGTCCGCTTACATGATTAATCTGTCTCTGAAGTGCAGCTATTGCACACTGGATAGCGTCTGGACAGTCGTGCAACGTTTTCCTTACGGCACGAGAGCAGTGCAGATGGCAAAGCTCAGAGCTGACCCTGAGAAGAGGTGGAAGGTGACTTCGGTGCTGCGTAATGAGCTGCTCCTGGAAAACCAGCTTCAAGAGAGTCAGTGCACAGGAGAGCCAGCAGAGCGTTCTGGGTGGAGGCATGCCTGCATGTTGGAAATACTTAAACAGATTGTAATGAAGATCTGGCTTCGTTGCTAGAGTCTCGTAGGGCTGATAACTGAATCACTCCTCTTGCACTGAAGTCCCCAGTTGGAAGGAATGCGTAAAGGCACAGCACTCTAGGACACTGGAGCAGTTGTCTTAGCGTGAATCCTGCCAACAGAACAATATTGCTTGCTGTTGCATGAACAGAACATGTCTCCTCTGATTGTTTTTCCCTGCTCTTTTGAGAGAGATGCTGTCTGAGGATCCCCACTGGTAGAAGGTCTTCTCCGAGGTACAGCTGCAGCTCTTTACACGTAACCTCTGGCACAGGTAATGGAGGGTAAAAGAATACACCTAAGTGCTTTTTGGGCAAAGCTTGCTCCTTTCCTGGAAGGCGTTTGTGACACTGGACAAGAGCCTGCCCTCAGTGGCATGTTCCATGGTCCCGCTCTAGGGTGCTTCAGCTGTAATTATCCCTTTTTAATTTGGGGAGCTATTGAACTGTGATAACATTCCTGGAGTGAATCCTGTGAGCTACCAGGGAGAAAGGTGCCTCTTAGGAGAATGCTGAGGGCTTTTTGCTCTGCTAAGAAGGTGCTGCCTGGCCCAGCCACCCTCTCCATCTCAGACTGCGTGGGCCAGCTCAGTCCTTGGAGACATCGTTCATCTGCCCAGCAACTGGTGACTCTTGGGAGCCAAGAACTAAATTGTTGAGGTGTTATAAACTTTATGTATTGAATTATCACAAGGTAAGTGACAGAAAAGGAGTGAGAGTTAATTCTGTGATAGAGAGGGAAAGTGCCACTGTGGAGCAATCATTTCAAAGGCAAATAGAAATATTTATAGACTCGGGACTGTGAAACTTGCCACTGCACTCTGACACGAGATGTGCTACTGATTCACAGAGCAGCACTTGAGGAGCGGGCTCTGACAGTCACGTGGGCTGCAGCTCTGCTGAAGGTAAGCCTCAGCTCACTCTGGGTTCAAAAGCATCTGCTGGTGTGGTCACATCACATCAGATGTTGTAAAATCTGAATTGAAAAGTATTTTCAGCCCCTCAGAATTCCCTGCCCGTGTCGCTTGGTCATGACCTGTGCAGTGACGAGGGCTTGCAGAGGTGCTCCCACACCAAGGCGCCTGCTGCACCACACCACCAGGGAGTGGGTGATGTATGGCATAGAATCCCAGACTGGTTTGTGTTGGAAGGAACCTTAAAGCTCACCAAGCTCCAACCCCCTGCCACGGGCAGGGACACCTTCCACTAGAGCAGGTTGCTCCAAGCCCCTGTGTCCAACCTGGCCTTGAACACTGCCAGGGATGGGGCAGCCACAGCTTCTCTGGGAAAAGTCTGTGCCAGCGCCTCAGCACCCTCACAGGGAAGAGCTTCTGCCTCAGAGCTCATCTCAGTCTCCCCTCTGGCAGGTTAAAGCCATTCCCCTTGTCCTGTCCCTACAGGCCCTTGTCCAAAGCCCCTCTCCAGGTTTCCTGGAGCCCCTTTAGGCACTGGAGCTGCTCTAAGGTCTCCCCTTCAGGAGCCTTCTCTTCTCCAGGCTGCCCCAGCCCAGCTCTCTCAGCCTGGCTCCAGAGCAGAGCTGCTCCAGCCCTGCAGCAGCTCCGTGACCTCCCCTGTACTCACTCCAACAGCTCCACATCGCTCTTGTGCTGTTGCCCCAGAGCTGGATGCAGTTCCCATTGCTAGGAGGGACTGACTAGTTCCGATGGGAGCAGAAAGCATTTTCTATTACCTGCAGACAATAGAGGGAAGAAATGAATTCATTCCCATCCCAAAAGCAATCTCTGCAGGTGGGTTTTGAGACAGGTTTCCAACCATTTCCCTTTGAAAGGAGACCACCAAGCAGGCTTTAAAGAATCCTTTATCTTTTTAGCAGCAACATGATGGTGGTGGAAATTTAAACTTCGCCATCAAATATTTATCCCATTACACTGGCTTAAGTAATTTAAGCTGCTGAAATCAACACTGTGGTTCTATTTTTAATGAGCCTTGTGTAAAACAGCCCCTTCAATCATTGTCAGGTGCGTGTGGAAGAGTTGCATTTACTCAAAGAATTTTTAATCTCCCTGTAAAAACTCTGTTAAATAATGTACAGCACTTAAGAAAATGTTACCCGTCACTGGTGGCAAAGCTAGTTGGGGCTGGGCAAGCCTGGCTTTGCTGGGGGTTAACAGAGGAAGGGGTTTTTGGGGGGTAAGTTGGAGGGTTTTGGGGGGGAGGTTGGTTGTGTTTTAATCTAACTAATGCCAAGAGCACCCTGGCTCTGATTTTGGATGGGAATCAGCCTCATGGAATGCAGCGGGTGGACGGCAGTACCAGGATGGGTGCCTTCGCTGCCTGAAGCCAGCGGAGAGCCCACGGTTGGGCTGGTGGAGGTGGCGGCAAGCTGCTTGTTGCCGAGGTCCCTCCGGGCGGGGCAGGACGGCGCTGTCCGAGCTGCCGGACCGGCGGCTCCATGCCCGGTGCCGGGGCTGCGGGCAGGGCGGCACCGCCGGTGGAACACTGACCCCCAGCGCCCGGCAGCGGGAGGAGCCGAGCCGGCCTAAAGCCACCGTGTGAATTGAACCGACCCATCGCGCTGCAGCAAAGCGCCAGGGGAAAGGCGGCGGCGGGGGGAAGCGGTTGGTGTGACCGCAGCTAAAGCGGCTGTTAAATGAAGCCCGGGAAAGCTGTCCGTAAGCTGCTGCTGCTCTGCAGCGGCCAGGCCGAGGAGCCGCAGCCCGTGTAATCAGATTCCCGGAGCAAAGGTAACGGTCCCGCGGGATGCTCTGTGCTGGGAGAGATTGACTTGCCTCTGCTGAATCGCTTTAAAAACTGACGCTGCTCAATGCAGCTCAGGTCTGTGGAAGGGCAGGAAACCTTGGGCAAGGCAGCTGTCATGAAATCATATAATCCCAGACTGGTTTGTGTTAGAAGGGACCTTAAAGCTCCTCCAGTTCCAACCCCCTGCCACAGAGCAGGTTGCTCCAAGCCCCTGTGTCCAACCTGGCCTTGAACACTGCCAGGGATGGGGCAGCCACAGCTTCTCTGGGCACCCTGTGCCAGCGCCTCAGCACCCTCACAGGGAAGAGCTTCTGCCTCAGAGCTCATCTCAGTCTCCCCTCTGGCAGGTTAAAGCCATTCCCCTTGGCCTGTCCCTATGTTCCTTTTAAAAATGTCCCAGAGATCATTAGGAAAACTGGATGTGTGCAGCAGTAGAGGGGTGATTGATATCAGCAGGGCCTGGCATCTCCAGCTGGACCTCTTGTAGGAGGTCATGGCCATGCAGCTCTGCAGGCAAGCATCCCAGCTCTCTGCATCCTCTGCTTCCCAGGTGTCCCTTAAGGATTTCCGTTAATGACTTTCATGGTTTTTCCCTTTGCTGCTCTTTCCTGCAAAGCCTATGTACTCCGCTCAGTTGTGTTAATTAATTTCTTCAGATACTGGCTTTCCACATTTGGTTTTTGAAAAGATATTAGGAAGAAATCCAAAAAAAGAATCAAGAAGAGATTTCTCACATGGCAAGAATAAAGTTTCATTATGTATCACAAATTCCCTGCTATTCCCATGTCAGGGCTCTCTAGCTCCTCAGTAATGGAAATGAAGGCCTCATTGGTGCAAAGCTGTTCAGGATAGCCACATCAGAGGGTGGCAGACCCCCTTGAATGTTTGGGTTCTAGCTGGGCTATCAACTCATCACAAGACCTCTGGGAGCCCAAAATGGGCTCTTCATTGCCACTACCCGAGTTGGCACAACAACATCATGACAGGAGAGAACAACCACGAGAAAGTTGTGTCTTCAAATCTTCCTCCTGCCAGCACTGGCTCTGCCGAGGAGGGAGGATGCTGCGGCGTGGTCCAGGCGGGGAGTGAGGCTCCCTGTGCCAGTCACAGGAAGCGGATCCCCCTCCTGCTTTCTCCCAAATGCTGCTAACAAAGAATTCAGCCCCTTCGCTAAAAATAAGGTTTCCATAGCAGGAAAAGACCAGCCGGCGCTCCCGCTGGATGCCTGTTTACTTTGGTAGACCTCGTGTTCCACAGTTAACAGCCACTATGTTTACAGGCAGCATGTTTTTGGCTGCTGTCCCTGGCATGTTGCTGATAGTTATCCAAATGAACTGGGAGGATTGTAACAGACAGGGACACTGGTGCAAGTGACAGGCGCAGAGACAAGTGCTGCAAGAAGCTAATTTACACATTGAGTTTCACAGCCTGAACCTCCCTTCGTGCTCAATAAGCTCCTCAGCTGCCGCTTTGTACCCACCAGCAGCTTTCATAAAAATAAGGGAGCTCTCAAAATCTTCCTTTTTGCCTGCCTGCTTAGACAACAGATTCTAATAAAAACCGCTTCTTAATATTGTTGAAAATAAGTCCTCTTTTATGTGGAAATGTGGGCTTAATGTAAATAGTTTGTGCTGCTCTGATTCTCTTTAAGGGCTGCGTGGCTGTTAGCAGTCCCCGCGCAGCCTTTCAAGTCGCCCGGGAGACTCAGCCTGCTGCTGGGATGTGGGCTGATCTCGGAGGGGATCTGCGCCCTCGCAGCCCTCGCGGCACTGTGTGATGGTTGTTTTCTCCCACAGGGATCAGCTGGATTTCAGGAACAGCAACAGCATCTGCAGTTATGGAATTGGCACCGCTTTCCCACTAAATAACATGGTTATAGGGGACAATGTGGTGGCTGTAATAGAGGAGGGAGCCCTGGCATCTTGGCTTTCTCCGTGGAAGTGTTCAAGGCCACCCTGCAGAGTCTCAAGTGCTCGCGGTCCTTTACCTCCACCTCTATGTGCTGCCACAGGCTGTGTCCACATGCACACGCGGCTGCTTTAGGGCTCAGCCACCCTTGCCCTCATCACTCAAATCGATTTTACAAAGCATAAAGAATGGGAAACATACAGCGTTGTGGAAAGCATTTATTAAAATGTTCGCAATTTAATTTTCCCTTGTTATTTTCAGCTCGTTGGGAAATTAAACCAACCACCAAGTTTTCCAGCTGCACAAACGTTGTTCTTCAGCCAGTTCTGATCCTCTCCTGTTTACGAGACAGTATAAGTTTTCAGTGCCTAATAAAAACAATCATCTGTATTCCGTGGCTGCAAGCAACAACGCTGTGAGAGAGTAGAGCAAGTCAAGAAGCTTTGGAGGAGAATACGAATTATCCCAGCCAGGGAACAAAGCACAGAAGGACCCTTGAGCACCAAGAGAAATTGCAGAACAACCTATCAGGCGTTCTCCAAACCTTCGCAGTTTAACTGGGAGACTTTATGCTTTTGAGCAAAAACGTCTTACTTGAGTATTCCCATAGGTCTGTTCTTGCCACTTATTTCAGCGATTTAAATGGTTGCTCATGTGTTTTTAAGGCCAGGATGAACGGACAAGCATTTTATCAGCTAAGCTGGATTGAGGAGCACAGGTAATACCCTCAAACCGCTGAGGCTTGTGGCTCTGGAATGAGTAGGAGCATTAAAGGCTGCTATAAAGAAACAACCTCCTGTGCCCTCAGCTGCACAGAAGTGCAAAAGTCCCCCCAGCATCCTCAAAGCACTGAATTAACAGAAGAAAGCTGTAGTTTAATGTGATGGATAGAACCTCCAGGTCCGCTGCGTCCCTCCTTCATCAGGGCATGTTTCTCACAACAGGCAAGTGCACTGCCTTGCCTCATCCAATAAAGTAAGTGCAGATAACTACATACTTAAATCTAGGTGTTGGGCTGCTTGAGAGTCATAGAATCACAGAATCAGCTGGGTTGGAAAAGACCTTTAAGATGACCAAGTCTGACCATTCCCCAGCAGTGCCAAGGCCACCACTAACCCATGGCACTGAGGCCTCGGCTACACGGGATGTGAACACTTGCAGGGACGGTGACTCCAGCACTGCCCTGAGCAGCCTGTTCCAATGCCTGAGCACCCTTTGGGGAAGGAATTGTTCCTCAGCTCCATCTAAACCTCCCCGGGTGCAGCTTGAGGCTGTTTCCTCTTGTCCCATCCCTTGTTCCTTGGGAGCAGAGACCAGCCCCCTCCTGGCTCCATCCTCCTGTCAGGCAGTTGCAGAGAGCGATAAGGTCCCCCCTGAGCCTTCTCTTCTCCAGACTAAACCCCCCCAGGTCCCTCAGCCGTTCCCCATCACACTTGTGCTCCAGGCCCTGCACCAGGTCTGGAGCCCTTCTCTGGCACCGCTCCAGCACCTCAATGTCTCTCTTGGAGTGAGGGGCCCAGAACTGAACACAGGATTCGAGGTGCAGCCTCACCAGTGCCCAGTGCAGGGGGACAGTCACTGCACTCGATCTCCTCGTCCACATCATCAATGAAGATGTTTCTGCTACACAGAAATTCAACTGCTGTTGGCAGTCCTTGAATTTAAGGAGGGATTTGAGTTACTGACATTCTTTGTTCCCTGAAGGCAGTGGAGATGAACTGAGCGGCATCTCTGAATAACAACTCCCGGACTGCACATCTTAGAGCAGGACCAAACACTGCTCCAGAAGGAAGACACAAAGGGAAACACCTGAAACGTTTACAACCTATACAGCGATGAGGCAGAATTTGCTTGGAGTTTTTTCTCCCAGGCAGAAGCCCATTAGGGAGATTCGAAGGCAAACTCCTGTTTCCAATTTGCTAAAGCTTATTTAACCCGCGGGCCAAGGCTGTGTGATGTGCTGGGGTTGATGCTCCGCTTGTGGCCAGCGGGGTCCTGGTCTCCCTTCGCCCACCGCTTCCCCTCCGGAGCCGAGCGGCTCCACAAGATGGCGAGCGCGGGCTCCCGGGCCCTCCCCAAGATGGCGGCGGGCGGAGCGCGGGGCCGGAGCCGCACCGGGACCCCCGGCTCGGCTCTGCCGGGGCGGCGGCAGCGGCTGCCCGGGTGCTGTGCGGAGGGGTCCCTGGAGGGCGGGAGCGCGGCGGCCGCCTCTGCTCAGCCCGCGGGGGAAGCGCCGCCGGCGGCCCGGCGCCAGCCGCGGGGCGGCCCCCAGACGCCGGGCCAGGTAGGAGCGGGGTGGGCTGGGGGGCGCGGGGCCGGGCAGTAGCGGTGAGGGGGGTGCAGCTAATTATTAATGGCTACAAATGGAGCATCGCCGTGAGGGAATTATCTGGAGAATTTATGTAAATTCTTTGTTTTTCCTCCCTTCCCACCACTTTGTCACACTCCTGTGTGCAAAAACGCAGTGCAGGAGCATGTTTGTGTGCTCCAGGGCCAGCTTTGGGATTCTTCACTGTTTAAAAGCCAGTGATGGGATGTTAGCCTAGCTATAGTCCGTCCTGCTACATTAATTGCCATCTACAGCATCCCTAGGAAAATATGGAAATGGTGCTTAGCCACATATGGTGCTAGTTTATGCTTTGAGAAGTAGCTTGCGACTGGCAGCGGACTGTACACTGTGGCTTAGTGCAAGCTATCTGCTCCTCCTTTTCCTCTTTTCATGTGTACTTTCTACTAATTATTTTTCATAGTGATGCAGCTTTGGATTAAGGTGCTGCTCAAGCCCTTCAGTTCCACATCCAGCCTCACAACTAAAGAGATAGGGTGGTTTTCTTAATTCCAGTTAAGCTTTAGGATATCTCTTTTGCTAACAGCGTTCTTCACAGAAAGCAGCTGAGAGGCGACCCTCAAAGAGGCTAAAAACTGAGCACCCCGATCTAGTAAAATCTGAACCAGAAGGACTTGCATGTGGAAGTGGAAACCTTGCTGCATTGGGGGAAACACCTAAAACAGCTGATGGGGATCAACGTTCAGAGGATCCAGGAGGCCATGATATAATTCAACAGAAAAAAGGTGAAAGCCTTCCAGAGAGTAACGAAGAGAAATGGGAAAAGGAGCATAATGCATCTCACAAGCCACGTGCGGTGAAATCAAGCAGTGCTCCATCAAAAATGGACAGTGGTGAAGACATGCATACTCGTGTGTGCAGTGAAGAGAGCAGCTGTGAGGGTGTACTTTCTGATGGGTCTGGCTCGGAGGACGCTGATCTCCCAAAGAAGCCGATGCGGCTGGACAGCAGCGCCTTCTTGGATGAAGACAGCAACCAGCCGATGCCCATGGACCGGTTCTTTGGAGATGTTGAGTTTTTGCAGGTGAGATGATGACTGCCTGTTCATGCTTTATAGGCTCAGCTCTGTTCCACTCAAGTCTTGTATGTGCAAACTAGATTAGGCTAGACTCAAAATTGTAGTTATCTGGTGTCATATCCCTGTCCCCTAGATAGAACTGCCTCAATTGGAGATGAAACTAATTGCCCAGCCAGGTTAATTTCAGATGTAAAAATCTTTCTTATTTAGATTCTTTAGTCCAATTCCATAAGACAGCTATTTTTACTCATAAAGACATAGACAGCTGTATTACGGAGACATGGTGTCATTGTCACAATGTTTTTTCAGTGTGTGTTGGTGCCTGGTGTATCAGATGTGGCAGCGTGTGAACCTTTGGGGAGGCAGAAGCTCTGCCATTTGCCACAACAGACTTTCCTCACTGGTTTTATCTTTTCTTTAAAGGATCTCCCAGCAGTTGCACTCCCCAGCACCACGATGAGCAGGCGAGAATGCAGAAAGCTACATTTCATTGCAAAGGAAGAGGAGGAGGAAGAGGATGTTGTCTAACAACAAACTGTAAATAAACTAAACCTTTTTTCCTTGCAACCATGTAATGCTGGTTGGCTGTTGCTAACATAAGGTGTCTGCGTTTGCCTTTTCTCAGAGAGAGAAGTGGTGGAGTTTGTTTTTCTGGAGTTGGCAGATACAGGATTCTCCCACAGTTATCTGGGGCTAAGATTGACTGAATTGTCAGTGATTTGGAAATAAATTTGTAATTTATCATTTTACCACTAATGTTTAGGAAAAAACCTGGGAAAATAGAAGTTCTTAGAGCTTGCTTCTGAATTTGAGGCCCTGCCTAGGGTGAACACTTGGTCTCACTCCTTTTCTAGAAATAGCCAATTAAACCATGTTAGAATAAGTTCCTTTTGCTGTTCATCCTGTGATGTCTGCCTTTGTGGCATCCTGTTAGTAATGCAGCCAGTTGACTACCCAGAACCAAGAGGGACACCAGCCTCTGCTGTGTGTGTTGCACTGTTTGTATCTAAACCAGGACCAGTTAAACCTCTGAAATGCCATTCTGCTGGTAAAGCTAAACACATGGATTCAGTGTGAGGGCAGTGGTGCTAATCTCTGGAAGTCAAGTAGTTCTTATTGCATGTCAGTTCTCTTAATAACCACCACATGAAGCTGGCTGCCTCCCTCTTCACCAGACCAGCGGTAAGCACTGCCTGTGGCAGCAGCCACCAAGTGCAACACGTGCACTATTTTCAGTTGACTTCCCAGGGTTAGGAATAGGGATTTTGTACACAAGTGCATCAGTGGTGATAAAGGAGGAATAAAACTGCTCAGTGTGAGGCTTGATGTGTAGGTGAGTGAGTACTGCCTGCTAAGGATGCGGGTCAGCCCACCGCGATTGTTATTCTAGCCTGCGTTTTTACCCAATAATGAGTAATTTCAGATGGTTTCAGAACTGTGAACTCCCCCTGTGTTTATGATAATACATCTTTGAAAGTGTGATTACGCGATAAGCTCCCAGATCTTTATTGTTACAGTTTCTTCTACTTTTCTATAAAATACAGAGGAAAATATTATCAGCAGATGGCTTAAATAAATATTAATTTCTACAGCTACAGCCTGTTAAACATGCAAAAGTTGTAAGTCAAACAAATTGTATATGCATGACATGTTAATTTATTCACATTTCCACTCCAGCTGATGCATTGTTTCTGTCAACGATATTTCTTGGCTCCTTTTCACTGTTAATTCTTTAACACAGAAAAATCTAATTTTTTTAATAGCATATTCATGGTTCTCAGCACAACTCCAGCTCGAAGCAGCTCTCCCGGCGTTCCTTAAATGCTCTCTTTGCTGCTGTCTCTTTCTAGCAAGTACGGCTTCGCACACAGACATTTGGGTTTGTTTCAGCACTGTGCAAAACAGCGATTCTCAGTTTGTAGGAAGTGCACCATACAGATGACACTGTTTTGTCATCAGGGTCTTAGCTGTGATGCCATCCCCAATGGCAAACCAGTGCAGTGAGTGTTTGTATTTTGGGTACCAGTGATGTGTAGTCAATAAGGTGATATGGAAGGATCGATTCAGTGCATTGGTGTTAAAAATCCTGTATTTAAAATGCTCCTATTTAAATTTCATATTGAAATGTTTGAGAGGGGGGCTGAGGTGGGTGGTTGCAGTTTGCTACTCTCTGTAGCAAAGCTCCTGCATTTCCAAGACACAGTAAGTTCAGGGCTCACCCAGCAATCCCACCTCTACACTGTTCTGTGTGGACTAGCTTGGATTTACCCAGGTAAGGAAGAGGACCAACACTATAGGGGAAAAGACAGCTCTTCCCTAGAGATGAATGAAGTTACTTACAGTAGGCAGCTAGTGCTCTACTCACAGTCTCCCTGTGCTCAGCCTTTCCAGCCTGAGTCGGCCATGCTGTGTTCCACCCCATTAACCACTCCTGCACCTCTGCCTCCACGTAACCACACAGGAAAATGGTGTTAATTTTTTTTATTTAAAAATATTAACATTTACACTGACAGTCTCCAAAAGTTCAGTTGCTGTCAGCTGCGATTTAAAAAATCAAGTAAAAATTGATCCATTTGTATTTTGTTACCTGAGGTAGGAAGTGGTTTACAAAGGCAATATTCTCTAGAGCACCAGGTAAAACTGATTATGCAGTTATGTTCCTTGTTTTGCTTCAAGCAAACTCAAGCTACAGAGGCAGAAACAGGAGGGAGAAATCAGCGGGGCAGATGCCAAAGAACCAAGGTGGCAGAAGCAAAGATGTTCCATGGCCTTGCTCTGCAACAGCAGAGTGGTCATGGATGAGTGTGCGTGTTTTGGCACAGAAGAGCCTGCATTTGTCACTGCATCACCCTTTGGCACACCTGAAATACAGTGGCTATCCACCTGGAAAAGGCATGAAGCAGAATAATTATCCTAAAGTACTCTGTTTGGCTTAAAGTTCAGAGAAATACACATCTAGAATTAGTTTTTTGGGCCTACATTTGCCATGGCTAGACAGGCAGTAGAGCCTAATCCCTGCCAGCCTCTGGCCTCAGTTTTATACTGACTCACAGCTGTGTTTTACCACACTTAACACAGTGTGATGGAAGGCAGGAGAGCAGAATGAAGCATGAGGTACCTGTATGCTTTGTGAGATGGCAGCTGAATTACTTAGCAAGTTCCTTCAGCCAGGGACTCTGAAATAAGTCCTTAAGAAACCAGAGCTATTTAAAACCGACACGCTTTTGAAGGAAGCAGAAGGCACTTCCAGAGATGCACTATGAAATCCTGTGGTTGTGCTTCCTTCTCTTGTAAATTTTAGTTTTGTCACAGCTGAGGTTATGATTGGTTTTCTTATGGCAAGCAATATGTACAAGTTTTAAATTATCCACAGTAAACAGCAGCTGATAGAAGTATTCCCAGTTCACTTCCCTTCCATCTTGTGTTTTGACAGCTTCTGCCAGTTCTGGGACAACAGCACGTTTCTTCTCTATTCTTCAGTGCACAAAAGAGAAAACAATATTGCCGTTCAAGGCTTTTTTTCATAATAATTGAGCATCCATCTCCCTTTCAGCAACAGGCAGAATGTGAATTCTTTCACTGTAACTAGGCTTCCCAAACCAAGGAAATTTAGCAAATCCTGTTTGCTTCATGACTGCACAATGCCTGAAACCAGGTCTGAGGGATTGCCAGAGAGGAGTCTCCACAGAGGGGGAGGTGGTGAGGAGGGGTATGTTCTGTACAAGGAAAGCCTGAACAGAAGCAGAGCAGCTAATGAGAGACAGCATTATCATCTGCCTTCAGGATTTTCTGTCACCAGAAGCAGCTGCAGCACCCAAGCATCTTTTACCACAGCGCACTCCTCATGGCAGAGCTAACTGCACAGCGGGGTGGGTGAAGACTCTGGCTATACCTTTCCTGCCTCAGATGAAGGGCAGTTTGGATTAATACTTTGTACATACATGTGATCAAGATTCCAGGTGCTGAAGAGGATTCTGCTCTCCCTGTTGCTGTAGGGGTTGATGGAATGCTTACACGGGCAGTCATCTCTGTCGAAAGGTCCCTATAAGACAAGAGGGCATGCTGCTCACCACGACTGACTCAAGGTAGATCACCCACACCATTGCCCTGCCGAGCTCAATACTGCACTATGCGCACATCCAGCTACCTCCTTCCTTCCTCTGCTGTCACTGCAAGTCACGGTGCTGCTCCTTGGAACCAAGACTCTGCTTTAGAGAGGGCTGAACTCACCTGACAGGAGAACCACCCCTCTGTGGTGCACAGGCGGGCTCCCTCCTCCTCCTCCCTCCTGTCAAAGTAGCACCCGTTGTATTTCACAGATTTCAGTTTATCTGCCATCAGGTCAGTGATCCTTTTATACGCATCTCTTGCTGTAGGATGAACGTTTGAAATAAAGCTGCTAACCTAGAGAGGGGAAAAAAACCCCAAACCAGTCATTCCTTGGTGGTTGTAGCAGCCTGAAGCTCTTTTCTGCAATCATTATATCACACTATATGTCTTTTATATATACATGTGATCACAGAATTAACTTGCAGCTTGAAAATAAGTTACTTCAGAAACTTTTACCTCTTTCATGTAGCTCCGTATTCTGCTTTCACAACTGTATCGCATGTAGCTTGACTTGTTCTTAAAGCGAGACTCTAGACCTAAAGGGAGTTAAGAGTATGTTTTAACTTAGATACTCTTAGTGTGGGGCTTCTGCCTTCCCCCTTCCTTCCAAACTCAGTATGTGCAGATGTTAGTTTTCATTCCCATTTTCGTTTCACGGGGTCAGGACTACCCTGCTCTTAGCGCTCAAAAGCCCACCCAGAGCACCAGCTCTGAGAGCAGTAGCTGACGTTATAGTTGTTAATAGCTAAAGAGATTGTGAAAATAAAGCAATTGTTCAGGAAGAACCACAACAATGATTTTGGGAATGGGAGGGGCAGCTTGTGAAGGAGATGTCAAGGAAACAGCAAGGTTAGCTGTACCTGCAGTTAGCAGGATGCTAGTAGCAAATCGTTCACAGATTGCAAATGCACACTTGTGCTAATGGGGAAAACAGTGTATTCCAGAGCAATCTTGGATTGCTCCCAGGGAACACTGGCATGTTTTTAACCATTTTCTGATGCCAAATATGCATATATTGTAAAGAAACCTTAAAAATGTGATCACAAATCCCCTGACCAGGTACCAAATCGCAGCAGCCAGAATTGCTCCCAGATTTTTAAACTATCTTACAATGATTCTACTTCAAGAACAACAGGACTGACAGAAGCGAGTGTCTCCAGCCGGGAGAGCCCTGGTGCCCCACGGCAGCTCCCTGCAGTCACCGGACGTACCTTCAAACCACTTCTCATCCTCCTCCTTATCCTCGGCCAGGATGTTCTCGCTCAGGTTGTGGATGAGATCCGCCAGCAGCCTCTGCCTCCGGGGAGCCCGCTCATCGGTGAGCAGCTTCCGAGCGGCCTCCACCACCGCCTCCCGCTGGGTGTAGAAGGCGGCGAGCAACCGCTCGATATCGCTGGCACCTGCGGCAAGGGCGAAGCGGCACCGGCTGAGCGGCCGGGCCCGGGCACTACCGCACCGCCGCCGCACCGCCCGGCCCCGGCGCACTCACAGCCCTGCCAGCTCTCTCCAGGACCCAGCAGCACCAGCTCGGTCTGCGGCGGCAGGGCGCGGAAGTAGCTCTCGGTCAGCTCCGTCCCATCCTCGTAGAGGCAAAGCCGGCTGCCTGGCAAGGGAAGCTGCCCCCAGGGCGGGTGAGGACGGGCGGGACCAAGGCCCCGCGCCGCGGCCCCCGGCCCGCACCTGCAGCAGGCGGCAGCCCTTCCGCAGCAGCCCGCGCAGGCTCCCGGCCGCCACCCCGAACTTCTGCGGGTTACCGCGCCCGCGCACCCGGAAAGCGCGGAGCGGCTCCGCCATCCTCCGGCCGCGCTCCCGCCGCGCAGGCGCCCCGAGCGGAGGGGACGGCCCCGGCCCGGGCGAACGCTCATGCGCGGCGTTGGGCGCGGCGTTGCCATGAGACCCGGCGGTGGGGCCGCGCTCAGGCAAGTGGGGCCCGCTCCGGCCCGCCCGCTTCCCCCCTGCTCCTCCCGCTCCCTCCGGCCGGGCTGAGCTCAACCCCGAGGGCCCGGCGGCTTTGTCCGCGGGCCGGCTGTTTCCCCGAGCCGGCGCCGTGACCCCGCCGGTGCCTGCGGGGTGCCGCTGCGGCCTGTGATGCAGCGGCCGGGGGTAGCGGGAGGAGGAGGGAGGGGGCCGAAATTGATGCCCTAATACCGTATGGCACCGGGGGTGGGGGTAGCGGCGGTCTATGGTGCTTGTCCTGCCCGTTGTTCCCTCCCTGTGCTGTCCCTGTCAGCAGCCCAGGTGTGTGTGTAGCTCTGGAAAGGTGCTAAATTGACCCAGTTCTTCATTATTGCTTAATTATTTACTTTGGCAAACTGTTACACAAGTTAGTTAACCCCTCATTGTGTTAAGTGCTAACAAAATGCTCAGCGTGAGAACGTGGTGTGGTTTATGGTGCTGATATTATAAAGAAAACTTAGGTTTGTCATCATCATCTGCTGACTTGGCAGACCACGGGGCTTATTTCTTTTACTGCAGCATTTCAGTGTTCTTTTATTGTCCTTCCAGGGATTACCTTAAGCTTGAAACGCCGTGGCTTTGACTGGCTCACGTCTGCAGGATGCCACACAAGATCGGGTTTATAGTTGTTAGTTCATCAGGACACGAAGATGGCTTCAGCGCGAAGGAGCTGATGGTTCACGCACCGACAGTGAACGGGTGGCGATCGCCCAGGTACCTCAAGGGGTTAGGATGTGTGTGCCCGGGGTTTAAAAAGAGCAGATGATGTACCATGTCAGCGTATTCACAGCATCCCAGACCAAACTGGTGATAAACCAAAAGAAGTTACTTTAATCCCATAGAATCCTTGTCCTGGGCAGGGGGAAGCGCCTTGGTTACCACCTAAAAGCATCACGTTGCATTGAGATAAAGTCCTTCAAAGGAAAAAAAGGGAATTATTTGTATTCTTGTCAGTTTTAGTGTTTTCAACTGCTTTGGCTTAGTATTAAAAATCCAGTCTTCTCAGCGCATCCTCTAGACATGTATGGACACCTTAATGTACATACGCGTGCAATGAAGTGAAAAGCGTTTCTACTCTACTCCTTGGTTTCTTTTCATTATATTTGTAATGCTGACGTAAGTAATAACAACTTTGGAAAGCTTTGAAATTACATGTTACTCAAGTTGGAAGTGAAATCATCTATAAAAGGATGATTCAGAAATTGTGTGTGTTTTCAGACTCTGTCAGTATCCACAGGAAATTGTTCTGCAGTTGGTGGAGAGATGTCGAATACGAAAACTGCAGTTGCTTGCTCACCAGTACATGATTTCAAGCAAAATTGAGTTCTACATCAGCGAAAGCTTGCCTGAATACTTTGCTCCTTATCAGTCAGAGAGATTTCACAGACTAGGGTAAGTAAACCAGCTCTAAATGGTTTTACTACCTTAATCAAAAGGTCTTCAGGAGGAAATAATATGAAATAATATGGGTACAGTGTCCTGGAAGCAGCAAAGATACTCTGTGCTTGCTTAGATGGGTAACAAAGCTGAAGATGTAGGTGTAAGAGGCATGGTGCAGAGGAACAGTTTTGTCAGGACACAGCACATGTCTCTCTTAGAAGGGAGTTTTAAACCTTATCCAAGCCCTCACCTGAGGAGCAGAAATCCAGCTGTGTATTTGTACGGTTCCTCTGCTTACTTGTTACATTTTCCTTCTCAGTTATGTTCCTCTCTCGGACAACGAAAAGACTGATTTTAAAGCACGAGAGTTAAAATCTGTGTACATGGATGCAGTTGGCCAGTACCTGAAGCTGATTTTCCATAAAAATTATGTCAATAAATACAACTTATATGGTCAGGTAAGTTGAGTTACGAGTCCTTACGTGGCAAGCGAGATGACACTTCAGTAGTACAGAACAGGCAATGAAATCTGCTCCCTTGAATTGTAGGAGCTAAAAATGTCAGTTGGATTTATATTTGGTTTCTTTTAAACCAGAAAATACAAATATGAGGTTCTGAGTGACTTGGAACCATGACCAAATGCATGCAACTTATCCAGAACAAAGTCAAGTGCCCATTCCATTAGTGCCTTTTGTCCTGAGTTGTAGACTGCACATCAGGCTCTGCGCTGAGGACAAAGTGCTTTCTCTGAGAACAGCTTTGTGGTCCTTACAAAGGCACTTTTAGTCTATAGGGTCTGAGGTGATGTTAAATGAAGGTATTGTACAGCCACCCTGACACAGAAAAAGCAAATACCTGCCTCAGTTCTGCAGTGAGTCTCTTCCCTTGCATCCCAGACCAGGAAAGGGAACTGTGCGATGTGCGATGTGGTCTGGAGACTTGGTAATAAATTTTTAATGGAGCGTGAAGCACATTTAGCACTTAGTGCTTTTCTTTGCTTTCATATCACTCTGGAGACCACCAGTTCTACTTTTTGTCTTTTTGTTCCATTTTTTTTTTGTTTCAGTTTTCATAAGATATGGAAAAAGTAATGACCTTATGCATTCACGTTTTCTTTAAATCTGTCCCAGGTCGCCCTAGTAGCTATAAACATTATTGGAGATCCAGCAGACTACAGTGATGACAGCACGAACAGTGTAAGTGCAAAGCAGCCCTGTTCTTTTACTCTTGCTACACGTGTTCAGTTACAGGGTCCCTGGGGTAATGGGGTGCATCTTTCTTCTGCTGGTTTTGTGCTGGAGCAGAGCTGCCATGTGTTAATTGTTTATGTTCTTTAATGTTTTAATGAAGTTCTTAAGAATGGAGCCTAATATGTAGGTAGAAAAAAATACAATCATTTGGAACATTCACGCTTTCAGCCTTCTCAAATTCTCTTGTCTCAATATGTCCCAAAACATAAGTGTTATAATTTACATAGCTTATGTGGCAAGTCAGAATCTCTGTCCTGAACATGCACTTGATGTCAATGAATGTGCACTAAGATAGTTTTTCTTCTCCCTTCCAAAGCCTTCCAGAGAGAAGCTGATAGACCAATACTTAGGAATTAAATCAGATGATCCTGCCTTAGATGGGACTTACCTCGGGTAAGGATGTTCTTTTGTGTATACCCTGGTGAAACATTTGCTCAGGCTAAAGTAGTTCTTAGTTCCTCTCTTTTGTTAGTTCCCTGCTAGTGGAAAGAGAAGGCATACACCCAGCCTGGCTTATTTTGGATTAACTGAAAGTTTATTTTATTCCTTTTTTATCTTCAGGAAACGCGACTCCATTTCACCTCTGGATGATTTGGCTTTTGACATGTACCAGGATCCAGAAGTTGCTCAGATCGTACGTAGACTGGATGAGAAGAAGCGGGAAGCTGTCCATCACGAGCGCTATGACTACGCCAAGAAACTCAAACAAGCTATTGCAGACCTGCAGAAGGTATTGTTGAAAGGCTTTTTGTCTCTCGAGCCCCACAGTGTTCCAGCAGCCTGTCAGGGACCCTTGTGTTCATGTGGAATCATAATGGTTTCCAGTAGATTTAATAACACTGTACATAGGTGCAGTAGTGTGATTCCAAGCTAGCCTGCTATGCTCTCTTCTAGGTAGGGGAACGACTGGGGAGGTACGAGGTGGAGAAGCGCTGTGCTGTGGAGAAAGAGGATTATGATCTTGCTAAAAAGAAGAAACAGCAAATGGAAGCGTATCGCCTGAAGGTGTATCAGCAGCTGGAGCTCCACGACCTCCTGGATGCAGAGCTGTTGGTGGGTACTGCCATTCCGAATTCAGGAGGCTTTATTATGGGGGAATTGTAAAGAGAAGTGGCAGAGCAGCCTAATAAATTCAAAGAATAAGAGTTGTTACACTGGTGTTTTATGACAATTAGGTGAGGATTTTAAGTTTTCTATGTGAATTGTGGATTTCCCTAACCAAAGACTTGCATTTTATTAACATGTTTAGTTCTCCACAAATTACATGACATTGGACTGTTGAGGTCTCAAGCAAATGACATGAGAATCCTGAATGTTTTACAGAATTTGAGGGCTACCTGATGCAGATGAGTAAGAAACCTCCTCATGTTTTAAAGGGGTGTAACAGGCTTGTGCTGGCATCAAGGCTAACCAGACAGAATTAATGTGATGAGATATATATATAGTTTTATGTTGTTGTTGGAACAAGAAGCTTTATGATCTCCTCACATACATCCACACAAAATTATTTCCTGATTGATTCATAAAAGCTGCATCCAGTGGAAATGATTACGCATCTTTGAGAGGGGTCTGATGGTTACCTGCAAGCAGCAGAATCTTGGTGACTGTCAGAGCTGGGGCTGTGCCAACTCTGGTTTTAGTACATTGTTAGCCTTGCTTTGCAAAACCTCCTTCCTTTTCTCAGATTCGAAAACCATCTGAATTGCCTTCGGAGCCTATGACTTACACCGACAATCTTCAGCGCACAAAAGTTGCAAATTCACCTCCTTGTGAGCACACAGAGCCCCCTAAAGGAGAGCCGTGGAGCGCAGAGCCTCTGCTGGAAGAGAGGACAGCAGATCCCGCTTCTGCTGAGCCTGCTGTTCCCCACCAGTCCCCTCCTCCTCCCGAGACTCATCCCACAACCTCTAGGGAAGTGTTTCCCAAAGAAAATGTGAGTAGTGTACCTCTTATTGCAGAAGTCTGTCAGAGCAAGTGATTGTGTATTCAGCCTTCCAAAACAACAAGGTCTTTGTTGTTATTCTCATGGCTTAAATAGTACCAGAAATCAACCCTGCTAATAATTGGCATTGGTCATCTTTGTTCCTGAATTTCTTTGGAACCTTTTGGAAACGTTCATTGGGATTGAGGCAAAAAGAAATTGATTGCATCTGATTTACAAGCAGATGACTGGGAGCTAATAGACATCAAATGACTGTTCAGGGGTCATGTAGCCGATACAGTGGAAGCTGAATTCTGCTTCCTCCATTAGTGGCTTAATAAATCTCCTTCTGAGGGATCAGGTCAGATGAATCTGGAGCAGCAAGGGAATTTGTTGGAATATGGTTGTGGAATAAGAGTCTTGGTGTTGTGTCTAAAGAGACGAAGAAAATCACAGTGTCTGGTTAGCTCAGTCTTTAGGTTTTGCTGCTCCTGCCTTTGGCAAAGCTAAGGAAGACTTGTGTTGTCTCTCGTAGCAGCAATATTTGCTCTTACCACGATATTGACTTAATTAACAAATAAAGCTTTATGACTTGCTGGCTTCCTATCAGCAGGTGATTTCTTCTGTATGTGCATGCACTTCCACAGAAGACATTTGGTGTGTTATTGTATTCTATAGACAAGAAATAAGTTTCATACACAGGCACTGATTCCATTTCTTCATGATGTTTTTATGGGAACTTCACCACCTGGATGTAATTGTAAAGCAATACTGCTATAATGGGGAAAAAATGCATTGAAATCAATTCAGTTTGTGATGAAACAACTTCACATCTAAGTCATTTCTAGAACAGCAACTTTTATCTTCTCTGTTAGGTTCAATTTTTACCTTATGATGAGACGCCTCTTCCAGCCATCCGGAAGCAGTCTGATGGAGCCGTCGCGTACCTTGAGCCAGGGATGGCTGAAGAGCATGTTGGTGATACTCCAAGAAGTGGCATTACTGGGGAACCAGAACCATTAAATGAGAAGGCGCTGAGGGAGGCCAGCCCCGCTGTTGAAGTGTTTGGAGAAGCTTTGGTAAAGAACAACAAAATGAGCCCATAGATTACTGCGATCTGTGTGGGGTTGCTTTGATACGCACTCTGTCAGCCAACACCTACTGATGTTCACTTGTTCAGAGCTTAAAAATCTGAGATGAAAAGTTGTTCTTGGGAATACGGGTGCCTGTTTTCAATGTTTGTAAGATGCTGTAGCTTTTATGATTGATTACTTGATGAGCTATTAAGCAGATAGCATCTGGTAGACTGCTTTAGGGTATGCACCCTACTGGAATACCCATAACTTGCCACTGTCTTTTGTAGGGAGAGAAGCCGTTGCTGTGCAGGAAATGGATCCTTGAGCCTGACCTGTTAATCCATTTTCCTCATAGTTTCTCAAATGTATGTGCTTTTAATAAAAGTCAGATTCCTGCTGGAAACACCTGGGGATTTCATACTGAAGTTCATGTGTTCTTTTGAGGCTGTTTCTGTATATTAATGTTGAATAAATATTGAAATACGAGCACTGACATTTTAAGAGATAAACTTGTTCTGTGTTCAGGTTTCAGGAGCTTTTTCCAAAACCTGGTCATATCGAGAGGATGCCTTGCTTGCTGTGTATAAGAAGCTGATGGAAGTGTCAGTAACCACTCCAAAGGAGGATTTAAAGAACATGCTGAGGGCTGCCATTTTCCTTGTGAGGAGAGCCATCAAAGACTTAGTGCCTTCGGTACGTTGTGATGTGTTGGGTAAGAAATGCTCCAGTGCAGAACAAGCAGCCAAAATTGTAGAACCATGTGGTTAAGGTGCTTTGAACAAATAGTTTGTAAAACTACTGTTGAGTAAGTTTAAACTAAAAACAAACCAACAAGCAAACAAATGCATCCAAACCCTCAAAGCAACTGGAATGTCAGCTTTTAGTTGGGCTCAAGGACTGGGCAATGTCTGTCATTCAGCAGCACAGAAAATGCTGCCCTGGGCTGAGTAATGAGCTTGAGGAACTACTGCTGCTACAATAAATGTGTAGTGTGGTTGAGCCTGCTTGTTTTTATCAAGTTGAAATAGAGCAATGAAGTAACCTCTATTTTCCAACTTGAGAGACTGCAGTTAGCCTAAGGAGCCTTAGGCTTCAAATAAACCTTAAACAAAAAGAAGAGAAAAAAACTCAAGAGCTGTGTTACTCTTTATAAGAAGCCTTTCACCTAAGCCCTAGCAACATGTTTTCTGAGATAGAGATATCTGCAGTAGCTTCCATTAGGGGTGTTACTGTAATTCTAGACTCCTTTTGCTGCTGTTCTTTAGTACTACAGAGAAGATTCTACAATATTGTCTGAAAACGGGGATCTGTGTGCTATTTTTGTTCAGTGTGTTCTTGTTCTTTTTAACTTAGGTTTTTCAAGCTTCCCTGAAACTTCTAAAAATGATCATTACCCAATATATACCAAAACATAAACTGGGAAAGCTGGAAACTTCTCATTGTGTGGAAAAAACGCTGCCAAATTTGCTTTCTAGAACAGGAGACTCTTCATCCCGTCTTCGCCTTGTGGCTTCTAACTTTATTCAGGTAGGCGTTTTCCTTCAAATTATGGTTGGATTTGCATGAAGAATGTCACAGGGCTCACAGGTGGGTAGGTAACATCTAACCAGACTTTGAGACCAGAGTTTGCTGCTGTCGAGGATGATGGAAGGCAAAGTGGTAGAACCAACTTAGCATCTTTGCAGTGGTTTTTCCAGCTGTGTATGTCCAGCAATGTCAGGACTTCGTAATCCTCTGTGACCCTTCTCGTCTACCTTCTCATGTAGCTCAGCATAAGATGAAGTACTTGAAACGTTTTTCACAGTCCAGTTCTGTAACTCATCTGAGCGTGTCTAAGACTTTATTGATTTCTCAGTAGCTTTCTCTCTGATGCCAAAAGCAAGACCAAACACTGGGATAAGCTTCTCTTTAAAACCTCTGCAAGCAGCTTCTGGCTGCTAAAGTAACAAATAAGCAGCTACTTCTTAACGGAAGACTTACTTTATTTTACTTAACTTGTTATAAGTAACTTAGAATAACTCTTCTTTGCAAAGACAGTTAACTTCCCTCATTCAGCATTCCTACATGCACGCTGCCTCTCTGCATGTTTCTAGGAAATGGCACTGTGCAGTGAGGTCAAACCTCTTCAGATTGTTCCAGTTCATTTGGTTCAACCATTAAAACCCAACTCCCCAACACATCTGGCGATGAGTCAAGTGGAATTAGTGCAATGCCTCGTGGAAGACATGGGAACTGAAAACTCTGGGTTTACCATCAGCAACGTCATGAAGGTAGGAGCCTGATGTTACAGCACAGGAAGGTTTTTCTGTTGCTATCTTACTGGGGCTTGTCTGTCTGTTTTGGAGTGTTTGGTGAAGAGAATTTGAGCCTCTTAAAGGTGACAACACACAATCCTCTGAGGAAGCAAGATGCCAATATGGGGAAAAAGAATCACTGGGTCAGAAAGTGTTTGTATAAACCTGGTTGCTTGAAGATTTCTCTCACTGCAGTGAAATAATAGACTAATAAAGAAGTCCTTAAAAAAATATGGGAAAATAGAAGCTTATTATTATGTTCAGTTTGCAACAGGAGCTTTGGAACACCGAGTTTATGAAGTCCGCGATGTGGCGTTGCACATCATCTTTGACATGTACAGGAAGCACAGGGCTGCTGTGCTGGAATATCTGCCTCCAGAGGATGCAACCATTCGTAAGACTGTTCTCTATAAAACACTCTTCGATGGATTCACCAAAATAGATGGCAGACTTTCTGAAGCTGAAATCAGGGTGCGTAATCAGATTGCAGAACCACAGAGCTGTTTTAAACATTGCCTCCAACTGAGCAATGTACTGATTTCACAGCTCTATTAGACACTGAATGACACACGTAGCAGAGCATCATAAGGTGTGCTGTTGACACGCTGTAGTACACACTGTAGTACTAGTGCTATCTTTCAGGTAGGGCAGAGGAATTCAGGAGGAGGGAGGTGTTGCTGTAGCAGACCCATCATTTAACCATGCAGGATATTTCTTGTTGCATTGACCATTGATGTGTTTTGCAATTTCTTCTATATGAGAGATGGTTCAAAAGCTTTTCTAACTGAAAGACTATTTCTTGACAGGCACAGAGGAAGGCAGCAAGAGAAGAAGCAGAGAAACAGAAGAAGGAAGAAATAAAAGTCCTGCAAGGTCAGCTGGCAGCTCTGAAGGAGGTGCAAGCAGAAGTTCAAGCTGGAAAGGTGAGGGTGGTTTAGTTTTGATTATCTGGGGGGGGGGATTAATCCTTTTTTCCTCAGGTATGACAGGCTTAGATAATAAACATTGCTGTTGTCTCATTATAAACAAAACCCCAAAGATAAGGAGAAAGACTCCATGACATACACTGACTGTCCTTCTCAGCAGTCCAGTTTAAAACGGGGGGCTTGTTTTTCCCAACATGGTATCAAATTTGGATTCTTTTTAGTAACAGCTTTGTCTGTCAAATGGTAAATTTGGGAGTACAGGAGTTGCAGTGAGTGTGTCAGGGCCCTCTGAAGTATGCTGTACTGCACATCCGTGGAGTTTTGTATCTGAACCTCAGGGAGGCAGTCAGCTCCCCCAGTGCCAGGAAGCAGGACTGCTGCTCCATCCTTAGAAGATTGCTGCCTCAGTACCTGAGAGATTTGCTGTAGGACCAGAAGCACAAACATTGTAATGCATTGGCTCTGCTTCTCAGCTTTTAATGCCAGAGAAAAATCAGAATACAATGTGTTCTCCCTGGCAAGCACCGCAGTCATTAAGTACATTTCTGACTTAAATTTCTTTGTTCAATAGGAGAAAGACTCTGACTTTCAGAAGCTAAAGACTCAAGGTAGGTAGTTTCAAATACTGTTTAGAAATGTGCAGATGTTTCACACAGTGTTAAGAAATTTAGAGATATTTAAAGATGTCTTTGAAGCACTGTAGGTGCTTAATAGATTATTGAATTCTCTTAGTTAAAATCATGCCAGAGTGCTTCAGGTTGGCTGAGTCTCAACCTGCCAGAGAGGAAACCAGTAAGTTCACGAAAGAAAAATTGCCACCAGCTAACCATTTAATTTCTAATAACACTTAGCATGGCTTGAAACCACTTTAGATTTCTCCCCAACCTGAGGTAGACCATCTACTACACGTAAAAATCACCAATGAATTATTTTACTGTTGTAAATGACTGAAGCAGTAGTTTCCCAATTGCCTCCAGGTACATTGGCTTTCAGTAATTGTTACCACAATGGTGGTGGTGTGCTTCTGCTCCCTGTTTTTGCTGGGAAGATGCAAAGAAGCAGTACTTCTAGGCATGCATGAAAGCGAATTAAAATGTGATCTTGGTTTTAATAGTTCTCTTTTTACAGGTTACCAGGTAAAGGAAAGCCCACAGTCTGCAACGGTGGAGATTCCAGACAATCGTTCCTCTGTTGCAAATTACTTGGATAAGTAAGTTAAATGAGCAGCTTCCAACCACCTTAAGCACTTGGTATAACCTGCAAGTTAATAATGTTTTCCCAGTGGATCAAAGATGTATTGTAGCTGTCGTGTGCAGTGTAGGATAAGGGCTCAGAGGAAGCATTAGAAAACTCTGGGCCATGACAGCCAGGCTCAGTGAGCTGTTCTCAGTGCTTCTGGGGAATTACATCTTTCTATGCAAGCAAATGCTTCACAGTTGTAGTTACCATAAATTATGTGATAGTATCTGTACATGTCCTAGCACAATATCAGCACTGTGTAGAGAAAATAAGGTGTACCAAGACATTAGCTATTTTTCAGAATAGCTTCTAACAGAAGAAACAGTGTTCATCCATTTCCCTCTGTGATATTACTGATGTTTGTATTTTTTTCCCTAGCTTATGTATTTTTTGTGGTGAACGGGATGAATCCTTCACAGAGGAAGGGTTGGATCTCCATTACTGGAAACACTGCCGTATGCTAACCAGATGTGAGCACTGCAAACAGGTTAGGCACAAACTTTCTGGAGCTACTACAAGATGTTAACTGTTCTTATTCTGGTTTTAAGGTGCTATAAGATATTTAATGCTTAGGTAGACAACTGCTGAACACAAGTGTGATCTTGGGTAGCACTTTTTGAACAGAGCAGCGTTATAAATTGTAGTAATAACTGGTCTAGAATTTCATTTTCCCTTTGTCATTTTGGAAAGTGAGATTTAACTTCCAAAAATCACATAAGCAGAGTTTGAAATACTCCTTATTTACTCAGCACAGTACAAGGCTCACTGGGTGCCTCTTGCTCCCTTGCAGGTGGTGGAAATAGCCAGCCTGACAGAGCACTTGTTGACTGACTGTGATAAAAAGGACAGCTTTGGGAAATGTCAACGGTGTGGTGAGGCCCTTCCAAAAGATGAGTTGCCGAAACATATTAAGAGCAAGACTTGCAATTGTGAGTAGCTTCAAACAGGAGGGTTGAACTTCAAAGGTCAAGCCCAAAGGATTAAGCCCCATCATTCCTTTTGATCTTGTTTCAATGTAGATGATTAAACATGGGACTTTGAGAGCAGTTAATGATAAAAAGGGAGGAGCTGGTTTAGCCATGGAGTAGTTTTACACTCTTTGTTGTGTAAGTCCTCCTACTGTATTTGAACTTAGCCTGTGTTTGCAATTCTTGCACTGATTTTCTAATCATTACAGCTGCCAAGCCAGAACACGTGGCAAACCATTGCCCATTGTGCCATGACAACTTTCCTCCAGGAGAGGAGGTAAGATGCCTTCCAGACTGCTCTGTTGTTATGTCATTGGGACTGAATTCATGTCCTCTTCTAACACTGCCTTATACCCAATGACTTCAGAACTTGCCTTGAAGAACTGGCCTCTCTGATTTCTCCATGCTGTTCCCTGCCTAATGCTGGGAAATCTCTGGCACATCCAAAGTGTGCTTTCAGGAACTGAAAATATCTATTGGCATCATATCAAAATTTGGCTATCTTCATTTCTATTTCACTTAGTCATAAGGTGCTCATGCTCTTATGAGTGAGCAGATTCAAATGCTGTCTCAAAAAGGTCTGTTCACAACCCCGCTTTTCCCTGTGGTTTCAACATCTATGTACATACATAGTGACTACCTAAAAGCTTGGCTGATTTTGCTGGTGATGTAGTATCACTTCTTTTTAAATGGCTTCAGGGCTGGAAATCTCACCTGATGGGCTGTAAAATGAATCAGCGGAGGCTCTCCATCTTAAATAAAACTCTTCTAGTGCAGCCTGGTAAGATACTATTTATGATAATAATGATTATGCTTTTTACTGTGTTCCTTTTGCTTAAGAGAACTGTTTCATCCTTGAGACCAGACTCTTATTACTTGTTCAACTCAGTTTTTTACCTAACCTAACTACAGCATACTCGGGGAGCAAACTCTTCCTGAGTATCTCAAAAATCATTCCCTGAGTATGTCAAAATCATTCCATAACAATACTATTTCAAAATGAAGCATTAGCTCAGTTGGTTGGGGAAACTGGTGTATTTGATCAGTTTGGGGCTTTTTCTGCATGACAGTACAACTGTGAATAGAACAATCAGTGTGATAGGAAACAGTTAACATTCTGGCAAGCTCCTGAACGCTGACACAGAGAACTGAGAGCCCGATTTAGCTTGTAATGTCCAATCAGAGGATGCTAATCTAATCCTAATTACGAGATGAATTGAATAGTTAGTGCTGTGTACTGCTTTTCCTTTGCCATTCAGAGCCAGGAGCTAGGCAGAATCTATGATTGTGCAGCTTCTTACCAACAGAGAGAAATTGATGCTGATGTCAGGTGGCTTTTTTTAACACTCGTCTCTATTTATGAAGCAAAATCCTTTTCTTTCCTGGACACAGAAGTTAAACCAGCTATTTTCCCTGCCCGCAGCACCAAAACTCTTTTGGCCAATAACATCCAAAGCCTTTTCTCCTTCAGACTTTTCTCAGAGTTCTTTAGTCTGCTGCATGTTCAGGCCATTACTAGAGTTAACCTCTACTGTCTGGTATTTGCTTTGCTCATACCTGCATTTCACAGCTGCTCCAGCATCCTGGACAGAATCCTCTCGGCTGTGCTAAGTGAGTGTGGTTAAACTCAACAGTTTCTAGTCTCAGACTGGACATACAATCATTTCTGTCTGTCTTCTATTTGCCTGTGAGAATGCTGGTTAGTTTGCTGCTGCTTAGACTTTGGAAACACAGAAGGAACCTAAATCCTGCCTGGATACAGCTAAAGCTCCAGAGCAGTTTCCTAGAGATAGGAAAGGAACCCTAACCATTTAGTCCTACTGCTCCTGGTATGAGACACACCTCAGACCAACTTTTAGTTGCCAGCATCAGTCATTCAGACTTCATAGTTCTTGAGAATCAAATTGGTAGATAAAATTCAAGGCTGGGACCAGATGTCCTTGCAATAACGACCTGTATTTTCTCTTCGCAGGCAAAATAGGTGGCCAGTATTTAAAGAAACCAGGTCCTTCAGGAACAAAAGCTCGATCTCCCTCTATAGGAAGCAAGATCCCAATCCCAAGAGGGAGCCCAAATAAAATCAGTGGCAAAACATACACAAAGCGATGACAGGAGAAGTATTTTTTCCTCTGTCTTATAGTAGTTATTTAAAAACTGTGGGCAATTCATATCATCTTATTTGTTTGACTCCACGGGCCTGTTGAGCAGCGCTTGCCTAGTGCGATAACCACATCACTGTGTCAGCTGTCTGTGCAGCACAGTGGCTTTCTCCTAGAAATGCTTACACTGGGAATACACAGGTATTTTGGGATGGATCCAGCCTGCCATGTTCCCTGATGGCACAAGGCAGGCCAGGCATCGGTCTCCGGTTCCTCATAGTAAACTGTCTCCCTGATGAATGTGGATATAATGCACTTTGCTCTTGTTTCTAAGAGCAAAGTGTAATTTATGTGTCTATAATTTTATGAGTTCAAGCATATTGTTAATGTCAAGAATTAGCACCAAAGGAAAAAGCCAAAGGGCTGGTTGGATATTGCCATATGACCTGCCACATGAACATGAAGTGGCTGTTCTGTGCGGCCTCTTGCTGCGCACCAAGTGCCTTACTAGTCCTCCTGACCACAGGGTTAAGTTCAACCCTAAGAGTGCTCTTTGGTTAACGAGAGTGTGTCCATGGAGCTACTGTACAAATCAAAGTCATGCTTTTCAATCTCCCAGGTCATTCCGAGATATATACCCCAAGAAATGGTCCCTCAAAGAAAAGAAAACCTTAGTGGGGCCCTGGAAAGCCTGACTTTAAAATGTAGACCTTTTTTCCTGCTTTAGTGTGCTCAGCTCGCTTCTAAATCCAAAATTATATCCAGATAATTCTAAATGCTCAGTTTCTCCAGTTAGATCTTGATTAAAATAAGCATCTGTAGGATACAGCATGTGACCATTTAACAGCTTTGCAGAGAACAAATTCTGCTCAGGCACAATGTGTGGAGCTTTGTCCCTAAAGCAACGATCCCAGCGTTTCAACCTGTAGCACTTAGGCCAGAGCTTTCCAGGGCAGAATTCACTGGTGGCCCGTGTCACCACAGGTACAAGGATGGGTGAGGATGGTAACAGCCTTTTGGGGTTGGGGTTTTTGCTGCCATGGAGTGAATTTTGTATATTCTGCACTGATTTTGTAATACGCTGGGTTTCCAGTTTGTGTGCAGCCTCTCTGCAAGAGAAGGGATTTCACAGGTAGATCAGTGTGCTTGTACTTTGGAAATCTTTACATAGTTTCTTTAACTCTTCCAAATTATATGTATCAATAAATATATGTACATGAGGAATATATGTTAACATGTGTGGTTTTATTTCTGCTTTAGTGCCACAAGTTCCCATTTGAGAACCCGATACCTTATTCAGGCAAAACACGTGTTGATTTTGCTTGGGGATCAGCGCTTGTGATGGACTGTGAGCTGTGCTCTGAGCACTCTCCCTTTTGGACATAAAGCTGTGAGCTTTCCCCTGTGCAGGTCACTGGAAAAGCCCTGTTGACAAAGGCCTGCTGGGTGTTTTGAGGTGGCCAGTGCAGTGTGTGTATTGGGTTGGCGAATTGCTGTGAGCAGTCATGAAGCTGTGGCTGCCCCATCCCTGGCAGTGTTCAAGGCCAGGTTGGACAGTGGGGCTTGGAGCAACCTGCTCTAGTGGAAGGTGTCCCTGGCTGTGGCAGGGGTTGGAACTGGATGAGCTTTAAGGTCTCTTCCACCCGAGCATATGATGACCCTGTCCATCCCAGCACTTGATCACTGACTGGGCTGCTTCTTGTCACTTTTTGTGTCTTCCGCAGTGGGAGAATAAGCACTGGTGTGAAACACACAGTGATGCTTATTCCTGTGCTGTAAGGCATCGCAGAGCAGAGATGTTGCACAGGGGCAGGTCTGGCAAGCAAAAGGGAAGTTCTCCCAGCTGTTGGACTGGAAAGCTTACATCAACAACGACAGTGCATCACTCCTGAAGAACAGACTGTGATCCTCATCGCAAGGGCTTTTTTGTGTATGATCGCTTCCTCCTTGCTGGACCCGAATGTCCACCGGGTGCTTTTCACCCATCCGATGTGCAGAGACAAGTCTGGAGCACCCACTGTCCTGCGTGCATGAATCTGGCCGATCCCAAGAGAGCAAGTGATGCAGCTCACACGGCTCCTCAGCTCAGGACGAGCAGGAAAGGTATTTACCCCTCAGCGATGCTATCGCCGTCTTTCCAAGGGGAAAAGCCACTCGCCTCAGACCCGCACGTTCCTTTGCAAGCGAGTTCGGAGCGTTCCCGGCAGCGCTCGGAGGCGGCTCCGGGCCGGCCCTTTCCGGCGGGGCCGTGCGGCGGCTCCTCCCCGCGGCACCATGGCGGCGGCGGCGTGGCCGGAGCTGGAGGCGGCGGCGCGGGAGCGGCGGCGGGAGCTGTCGCTGCCCGGCGCGGCGGTGGCGGAGCGGGTGGCGGCGGGCGGCGGGCGGCTGCCGGCGGCGCTGCTGGCGCTGCCGCTGCTGCAGTCGCTGGAGCTGAGCGGCTGCGCGGCGCTGCGGGAGCTGGGCCCGGGGCTGGCCGCCTCCCTGCCCGCCCTGCACACGCTGGTGCTGCGGGGCAACGCGCTGGGCCCCGCCGGGCTGGGCGCGGGGCTGAGCGGGACGCTGCCGGCGCTCCGCATCCTCGACCTCTCCGGTAACGGCCTGGAGGCGCTGCCCGCGGCGCTGGGCGGGGCGGCGGAGCCCCCGGAGGCAGCCCCGGGGGGAGCCCCGGCCTTCCCGCAGCTGCGCAGCCTCAACCTGAGCGGGAACCGGCTGCGGGAGATGGGCCCGGGGCTGGCCCGCGCCGCGCCGCAGCTCCAGGCGCTGCTGCTCTCCGGGAACCGGCTGCGGGCGCTGCCTGGCGGGCTGCTGCCCCCCCCTGCCGCCGCCGCCGTCCCGGGCGGGCCCTTCCCGCTCCTCAGCCGCCTGGAGGCCGCCGACAACGAGGTGGAGGAGCTGGGCGCTGACATCGCTGTTCTGCCGGCACTCAAGGTGCGAGTGGTACCCGTCACCCCGGGTCTCCATCACTGACCGCCCAATCTCTGTCCCTTCTGGAGCCAACCCTGGTCCCCACCGCTGACCACCCCATCTCTATCTCTTACAGAGCTAACCTGGGTTGCCATCACTGACCACCCCATCTCTGTCCCTTCCAAAGCCAACCCTGGTCCCCACCACTGATCACTCCATCTCTGTCTCTTCCAGAGCCTGGACGTAGCCAACAACCGTCTGCGGGAGCTGCCTGCTGCCCTGGCCGACTGCCCCCGCCTCAAGGAAGCCAACTTCAGGGGCAACCAGCTGAAGGACAAGCGGCTGGAGAAGATGGTCAATGGTTGCCAGACAAAAGCCATCCTGGACTACCTGCGGGCTGGAGGCCGCGGGAAGGGAAAGGCTGAGAGCACCAGAGAGGAGGCCAGGAAGAAGAAGAGGGAGAAGCAGCAGAAGAAGGACGGTGGGGATGGGGAGCAGGATGAGGTGGAAGAGGCGAGCAAGCTGCTGGTGAAGGTTCTGCACGTCTCCGAAAACCCGGCGCCGTTGGTGGTCAGAGTGAGCCCGGGTATCAAAGACGTTCGACCCTTCATCGTGTGCTGCGTGCTGAAGGGAATGAACTTAAAGCCAGGAAATGCTCTGAAGAGGTTCCTGTCTGCACAGGTAACTACTGCGGTCTTCTGTTATGGGAGCGTTGGTGGCAGAGTTGGAAGGAGCCTGTTCCAGACTCCTTCCAGCAGATGAGTTCCTGAAGCTTAGGGTGAGCTGTTCACCTATGAGCAGGTGAGGGTGCAGCAGGGCGGCCTCTGCCAGCAGCTGCTGCCCAGTCACTGCAATAAGCAGAACTGGTTTTCCTCAGGAACACAATAGGAGCTCAGGTGTTACCATGAGAGGGCGATGAGCGCGCACACGATTGCGTTTGCTCTCTTACAACAGCTTGTTAGTGCTGTGGAACCTGTTGAGAGCTAATAATGAACCCACATCCACATTAGAAGTGCCTTGGTTTGGCTCCAGGTTCCTTGATCTGTGCTAAAACCAACAGGTATGGTAACCACAACCTGTCACCCCTGGCTTATGGCCTGCCCAACCGTTAGATAGCAGGGGTTAGCTGCTTTCAGATTACAAGACTGTATTTGTGATTGTTTTCTGATTTAAAACCATTTGTTTTCCTAGTTGAGAAATGTGTCATGTGTTACACTCACTATCTTTACACTTGGACTGCAGTTCAGGTAAAATTACTATGCAGGAAGGCTCTATTTAATGCAAAAATGTTGCTTGAGTAGCTACAAACATTAAATACAAAAGAATCTGAGAAGGGTAATTCTGAGGAATAAATCACGTGGATGTTTTTGATCTGCTCTGATGGCTTGCTTTCTGGTTTAGACTAAACTGCATGAAGACATCTGTGAAAAGCGGACAGTGGCCACCATTGCCACCCATGACCTGCAGCTCATCAAAGCTCCTCTCATGTATGATGTTCAGCCTCCTGACACGCTGAAGGTAGGGCCAGTGGCATCCATGGACCTTTCCACTTGTTTCCCTTTTGTCTTCTGGAACCATCTAGATTGGAATTAGTACAAGCAAATGGCTTTCCAATGGGTGTTGTAGCTCACACAAAGGTTTAAATTCAGTTATTGTCTTGCTTACAGGAGTTTTAATAGCACCTGCATTTCAGTGGCTCTTAAATTCAGGTGTTTGTTTTGTACGGTGTAGATAACACCTCTGGGTCGAAAGGAGATCAAGGCAAAGGATCTTCTCCGCCAGCTGCAGTTGGAAGCTGAGGAGCAGAGGAAGCAGAAGAAGCGTCAGAGTGTCTCTGGACTGCACAGGTAAGTAAGTGTATGACATCCTGTGACTTTCCATGTATCTCCATGATACAGTTTCACTGAATTTTCATGTTCTGACTTTTGTTTTGCCCTGTGGTGGACCAGGAACACCCCAATTTGGTGTTGTCACACTCTTGTGCCACTGCATCCTGCTGCTGGTTCAGTTGCTCACTCTTTGCTGCTTTGTTTTTCCTGGCAGGTATCTCCAGTTACTGGATGGCAAAGACAACTACCCATGTCTGGTGGATGCTGAAGGCGTCGTGATTTCTTTCCCACCCATAACCAACAGCGAGAAGACAAAGGTACTCTGTTAGTGGAAATGTGTTAATCAGAATTAACAGCGAGGGGGTTTTCCACTGAGAGTGAGCTCCACATTCAGAGATTTGCACAGTTCTGTGAAAGTTGTGATTGCATACCAAATATAAACCTCCAAACCTGAATCTTGTCTGCTAGATGGTCAGATTGAGCTGGACCTGGGAGTGGCATTTCCACCTTTGCCAGTCTGGCAAGCTCTGGCCAGAGCTCTGTTCCAAAGGCACCACCTGGCTTTGCAGAGATGGCTTTATTGAAGGGCAAGAGTATGGTTTTTGGCTTGTAAAACAAGGCAGCACTTCGCCTCCGGTTGCGTTGAATGAACATCTTCTGTTCGGTTTGTGCATGAAGTGTTGCCAAGTGATTGGGGGGGAGTGTGCTCCGGTCCTCACTGGCTTTACCTGTGAAATTCTTACAGATCAGGAAAGACACCTGTGATCTGTTCCTGGAGGTGACAAGTGATACCAGTTTACAGATATGCAAAGATGTCATGGACACACTAATTCTGGTAAGTAGCTCAGGAAAATAATCCTGTCTGTTCTTGACAAAATGCGTGGTGCCCACATGTATTGAGAAGAACACAGAAGTTGATTTTTAGTTCAGTAGTAGTAGTCTTCCCTCTCCTTCACTTACTCTTCCATCCTTCCCTCCATCCTTCCATCCCCATATTGCAAAGGGTTTTTATATTCTCATATCCTGATTACCTGGCAAAACTCACCTGGGTAAATAACGTTGCAATACCACAATTAGAAATGTATGGTTTGTCTTTGAACACCTTCCCTTCTCAGTGCTGTTACGGCTTCAAGCGCTGCCAACACATTCTTTCGGGGAGATTTCTCACCTCAGCCTGCCTCAGCCTGTCAAATTAGCTTTCTTGGTCCTACTGTGATTACAGAGTTATCTTTCAGATCCTGTATTAGCAGCAGGATAGCCCCGTTAAGTACCTGCCCACAGCAGGCTCTTTGTGCTTAAGATCCAGTGCTTTGAAAAGCCTGAGCTCTGTCTAAACCATTGAGAGGAGTGGAGCCTCCTGGAGAACACAGCAGTGTTCTTCATCAGAAGCCCATTCAGTTTCCTGAAAGATTCTCACCCACTGAAGAGTGTTTCCATGCAGATACTCCTCCAGAGGCTGGCAAGATCCACACCTTGGAAGCAACCTGGAGTTACTGTCAGGCCTCAGCCGCAGAATTAATCTTGGTTTCTGTATTTTGCTTTTAACAGAAAATTGCAGAACTGAACAGGTCTGCCTTGGAAAACAAGGAAGACTCAGGCTCGGATAATGAATCTGATGCTCTTTGTGGACCAGCAGCTTTGAACCCCAGCCAAAACGCTCAGCCGATGGTTGTGGAGCAGGTTCGAGTGGTGGACACAGATGGAAACTTGAAAGTACTTTATCCTTCAAAAACTGACCTAAGCACAGTTTCCTCTCTCCTGACTGTAATACGTTAGCAGCTATCAGAGCTCACAAGACGATTCCGTTTCCTTTCTTTTTTTTACCATATTCAACAATGCAACTTGTATGCAGTGAGGTGGTTTGGGTTTCTAAGGACAAGATGCAGTGCATCCTGCCTGGGTAGGTAAAAGCTACTATGAAGTTTGATAGGCTCTGGCAAGCAGGGTTGTGTTCCTTCAGCCTTAATAGAAAGCCATTGGTGTTCTGACTAGGTAGGGAGAACTGAAAGGCAGAGAAGGTGCTGGAAGTCAGAACGTGTTCACTTGTAGAGAAAGCCATTATGTCTTAGCATCTGTAACGTGAGTGCAGTCGTGGTTTTCTGCTGGATCTCTTCCTGGTGTGTTTCAGCTGGATTATTATTTTGGCAGCTAAATTGAGAACTCAGTAGGTGACAGCATTGAAACAAAGCCACGTGCTGCACGCCAGTGCTGAGGATGGAATGCCAAACGGCTTTGCTAACATCTCATTCAGCGTGATTTTCTATCTGGAGTAATTGTGACAATGTAATTGCCGTCAGAACTCGAGGAGTGTGTTTTAAAGTGATGGTTTCTGTGTTCAGACATTAACGCAGCTTCCATTTGTAAGCCAAGTCAGTTGAATTGACTGCAAGGGTTTGTGTGTCCCAGTGCATTGTAGAGCCATCTCCCATCCTTGTGGAAGCACCAGTTGTTGTGACCCTGTTGCGTACCCACTGAGTTACTGTTGATGGAGCACTGAGTTCATTCTTGCTCGTGAAGTTCATTTCCACTCAGAGGGCTGATGCTGCTTAATGTTGACACTACTAAAGCTTTTTGTCTCCCTAGAGTACAAGCACTCGTGCCCAGAGTGCTTTATCTCACACTTCCATGTGAAGAGTGTCGGCATACAGGTAGTTGGAGTGGTTCTGCTATTTGCAGTCTGTGGCTGACAACTACATCCAGGCTACCACCTGTACGAGTGCAAACCTCTCCATAAGCTATGGTTTTGTTTTGTTAAAAGTGATGCAGAGCTCTGACTGATGTGTCAAATACATCCACGTGTTGGGACTTGCATATGGATGGGAAAATAAAATGGTTCTTGCAGTCATATGTCACTGTCATGTGTTTGGGCACTGATGAATTTTGGCACTGGTGAGTTTTCCAGTCATGTAACTATACAACCTTGCCTAAGCATCTGTTGAACACTGCAAAAATGAGAACTCAGTGCTTTCTAGCTACCTGTAGCCAAGCAGTCCTTAGTAGTGCTTTGAGCTTCCCTGTGAAGTTGAGTGTTTCTACACACCAGTGGTTTACAGTGATTTGTGCTGTGAGTTGGTTGAAACAACTGAATGAGATATTCCTGCAGAACTTGGTGTCAGTAAGATGAGTTTAATTTGTTAGTACGTCGATCTCAAACCCAGGGAACAGGAGCCTGAAGCTGGTGATGTGTTCTGCTCAGCCATCAGGGCTACTTTTCAGGCGTGATATGCTGCTGCCTTGCACTAGGCCTTCTCTTTCCCTTACTAGCAGGTAATGCAGCGGTGTCGCAGTAGAGCGGTGGGACTCTGACACCTTTCTGTTTGAGCATCTGATGGAACTCGATCCGTTCGTTAATGATTTTCTGAAAATCAGGGGTGCGTAAAGAGGTGGGAATGCATTAGGTGGAGAGCAGTGCTGCAGAGTGTTCTCTTACCTCATCAGTCCCTTGCTAGAAGCAGAGTTCACATGAACCACATACCTGCATTGCCTCCAGCACCTCCTCGTCCGTGGTCTCTGCGTGGGGAGGCTTGATGCCTGCTGTGCTGAATGTCGCCTGAATTATTTTGTTGCGGTACTTTTCAAACTGTTGATGAAAGAGGAGAGTAGATGTGCTTTATTTATAATCTTTATGCAGTCTTTATATACAGTTCTTTGGCGTTCACGTGGATTTACAGAGACTACACTGTCAGACTTCGACAGCGTGCTAGTGAAGGGTGAAATGGAAGGCCTGTTGATGTGAAATTACGGGTGGTTTGACTGGGCTTTGCTGCAAGTACTGTGATAATGGTGTGTTTTGGGGTGGACTGAGTCCCTTACCTGGGTATTGGGCTCTGTGCTTGCCACCAGGCACGTGTCTGCAGGAAATGGCTTTAAGTTGATACCTGTTCCTTTGAATCTGGAAGGCTATTAGAAGCCTGGTGGTGTAGCTGTTCTGAACTCGAGTTTCTCAAGGGCTTCTGGTGTTTGAGGCCTGTTTGCTTTGTAAGTGATGTAAGAATTGCATGCTAAAAAGCTGGGAAGGAAATGGACTGAGTTTCCAGCTCCTCCGGCCCTGTGGTTGTGGAGGACAGCCAGGACTGCAGTGCCCTGGTGCATCTCCTGCTGTGCTTCTGCCCAAGGATAATGCCTCTATGCTTTCATGTTCTTTGCTTGTCGTGGTTGGAGTGTCTCCCAGGAGGGAGGGAGGATGCTGAAGTGGAGGCCACGCTTACCTTGCTGATGATGAGCTCCAGTGCCACGCGAGTTTGCAGCTCCCTCTGCTGCAGTGTCTTGACCTCTCTTTGGGCTGCCTCCTGCTGCCGTTGCTGCTTGCGGATGTGGTACCGGTTGGTGCGCGCCTCTCTCTGCAGCTGGCTGACGGTCTCCTGTAACTCACTGATCAGCTTGTTCTGCGCGGCCAGCTTGGATTCTTGTTCCATAATGACCTGAAGAGGTGCAGAAATCAGGCCCAGATTGTGAGGAAGGAACAAGCAGGCTTGGCTGCATCTTCCCTGTGTCCGGTCCAAATGCTGCTTCTATTTCCTGGGCAGAGTCTACAGACTGACAACCTTGTCAGTACTGGTGGCTGCTCTTACTTGGTGTTCTCTCAGACGTTTCTGGATTGAGTAAGGGTTTTATGTGACAAACTTCCCCCGAGCCTGAAACAAGCACAACTAAGCAGCTAATACAAGAATTTCCTATAGCAGCTTTGCACCGAGTTTACCTGTCGGAGGCTGCAGTTCTCCTCCTCTATTGTCACCATCATTTCTTCACATTTCTGTTCTCTCAGACTGCAAACCTTAAGAAGAAATTATTTTACACTTGAGTTGGACAGCTTATGGGAGCACCTCCTGTCTACGAGGAAGGGAACTGCTGCCTGAGGCCTGAATCCCTGGGGATGGCCACCCTGCCCTCGGGCAGTACCTTGTCAGACATGTCTTGTAACTGGTTTTCTTGCTTTCTGAGCTGCTTTTGGAGCATTTCGGTTTCAGATCTGGTTCTGCGGAGCTGGGATTCTTTGATCTCCAGTTGTCTTTGCAAGGAGGAGATGGTACCTGTAAAGTTGAAGAGGTACTCTTAAACCGAATCCCTGCCTATAACTCCATGGCTCCTTCCTTCAGGTAGGCACACACAGAGCTGCTGCTGTAACCACCTGAGTGTAGACTGGGTGAAGTTAATGCTGCAGCCACAGTGATGCTGGTTGGTAATGCACTCTGCAGTACTTTGCTGTGATATATGTTAAACTAACCTCACTGTGTGAGGTAGGAGCTGCTCTGGGAACTACTAGAGCTGGTAACAGGTCTGCCAGCGTGCAGAAGTGCTGCCGGATGCCCCAGAATGGTGCTTGGGACCCTCTTGGATAGGTTTTATTGTGTAAGGGGGTGAGACTGGTTTTAATGCAAGTGGTCTTCAAGTCGAAGGTGGAGGGAGGTTTTGTGCTCATGGGAACCTAACATGGGACTTGTTCTCAGTCATAGCAGAATGGTGGGAGGATGAAGGGAGGGTGATGGTGTGCTCTGGACGCCTGCCCAGTACCTGTGGCGATGTTGTAGTCGTCCTTTGCCCTCCGCAGCTCCTCGCGGAGCTCTTGCTCGGTGACGGGCTCTGCCGGCTCCTGCCAGGCCCCGCTGCCCCTCACCGCTCCCTCGGGGGCTGCGGCCGCCGCGCTGCCCGTCTCCATCCCGAGGGGCTCGGGGCTGAGCGCAGGACCCGGGTGCTGTGTGGTGCCGGCACCACCGCAGCGGCCGCCTCCTGCCCCGGCGCTGCCTGGTAACGGCGGCGGGGCTGCGCCTTCCGCTTCCGGGGCTGCTCCGTGGGACGGAAGAAGAAGACGCCGCACGACTACATGGCTGAGTTCTCAGAGCTGTCAGTGAAGCAGCAGGTCCCAGGGCTGTGGCGATGGAGGCTCTGAACCGCACATCCCTGCGGCTGCACCCCACATCCTCGAGCATCTCTCCTCCAGCCGTCACTATGGCAACCGCCGCCTGCTGCAGTGGCACGGCTGCTCCGGTGAGTGCTGGGACCACAGCGCCTCGGCCCCTCAGTGGGGATCACAGAGCATCACCCCAAACCCTCTTGTCTCACCCAGCTCTGCAGGTCCTGACGTTGCCACCCTGCAGCTCGATGCACCCGTGCTGCTTGCCCACCCGTCCTTCATCCTCACCAGCACCAGCTATGGCGTGGTTCCCTCTCTGCCTTTCTACCACAAGCTGCTGGTTCCCCACCACCCTGTTGCCACCAGCTCCCCCGTGAGCATGGACACCCTCAGGGAAGACTCAACGCCCTTCACAAATCACCCCTTGGCACTTGCCACCTTCCACATGAGGGTCGACCCTGCCTCCTCAAAGCAGGCTGGACAAAGAGGGGCTGCACCCTTGGCCTCCATGAGGCTTTACCTCATGAGGTTTTGGTAGCACTCAACTGAATATAAACTTGTACGTAGAGCTCCAGTCTGCGACATTTTCTTTACCAGTCTTTATTTTTGTTGCATTTTCCTGTTTGCTTTTAATACTAGTTTCTTGAGAGACTTTTTATATCAATCTCAATGCAGTTCAGAATTGTCCGTTCACTGTGGGTTTTAAATCAGGAGCCCTTAACGCCCGGTTTTGCTTCTTCCAGGTGGAACCTTTTACAGTGCTGCTCTGCACAACATAGATATTGTCAGTTTGAGAGAGTGCACTAGATGCAGTATTTTCACTGGCATGCAGGTAAGAATCAATCTTTTGATAGTTTATTGTGGACCTCTGGGCTTTGGTACTGCAATTGGGAAGAAAGAGTGCACAGGAGCACGGTAGCCATGACAACTGCTCCATCATGGGACAGTTTGAAGGAACTGCCTAGTAAAATAGAAGTCAAGTTTCTCAAGAGGCTGTAGATGGGGTCTTGGTTTCTGAACTCTGTCAGGTCCACACCATTATTGGTGGCTTCTCTGGGGAGCTTCAAAACTTGACCCATTTAGAGAAGGTTTTGTCTGAGCAGCAGTGTTCAAGGCCAGGTTGGACACAGGGGCTTGGAGCAACCTGCTCTAGTGGAAGGTGTCCCTGCCCGTGGCGGGGGTTAGAATTGGATGAGCTTGAAGGTCCTTTCCAACCTAAATCATTCCATGATTCTACTATATTTCCCTGGCACTTCCCTGTTGATCTCAGCCCAGTTAAAGATGTGAATTTACTGAGGATTGTGCCAAGCTGACACGCTCTGGGTTACTGGACTAATTTAAACTAACCGTAAACCTGGGAGCTGCTGGTTTTTAAATGGAAATGCAAAGTTTTAATTAAGGTAATTGCAGCTGCTGTTGTTAGAGAAGGTGCAGTATGCAGTATTCTAATGTGTGGTAAAGCATTGATATGCAACGAACAAAATGCCCCTGGGAGGATGTGGAACCATCTGCCTCGTTCTGGCTACGTGCTGGAAGTTGCCTGCTTGTGGCTCTAATAAGCTGCAAAGCTAAATGTGGTTATAGGGAGGAGTGGAAGCTGCTGGGATGGTGGTGCTCAGGCCCAGGGCCTGTGCGTTTCTGCAGGGCTTGTTCTCCAGCAGAAGTGCTGGTAAAGGTAAACCAGTGGGTGAATGTTGCAGGAAGCACTTTGCTGCTTTCTGTTTGAAGGTACTGCAGAGCCAGGGTGCCCTCTTAAAGCCCAAAGAGCCCTTTGTAGTCATAGTACTTGCTCTGCACTAAAAGCTGCGATAGAGACTGGAGGTGTGCTCTCACCCTTCAGCCTGTTGCAATGCCACAGGCCAGCACAAGTTTTACCCTGTATGTGTTTGCCTGGGGCAGTACGTGTTGTGCCCCATGTGTGTGTCCACCAGCATACAAACACTCTGTGCTCTGGCAGCAGTGGCGTCCTTGTGCTCGTTTAATCCACAATCCATTTTCTGTCTTGTTACCCAAACTTTACCCCTATTGACATGCATTTTGTTGGGGTACTAAGCTCCGTGCAGTCGTACCAGAGCAGGAATTGCTGTCAGCTCTCCTGTGCTTGTCACACAGCTCCTCTGTTATCTTTCCAGGGTGGTTTTAGGTGTAGAGCAAGCCAAGAATTGAGGGTATTAAAGGGGAGGAAAAGTGTAAACTTGGAGGCAAATTGGCTATAAATTCCTGAAGTCTGAATTATGACAGATATGGGGGATTTGGGGAGTGATATCTATTAAATACTGAAAAAAGGAGCTTTGCTCAGGTGGGGAAAAAAGTGGAGATTTCACGTAAGTGGTAACCAAAGAGCAGTTTCTCTGGATGATTCCGGTCTCTGCAGCTGCTGAACAGTCCTGGAGGAACGGATCCACTGCTGGCCTGTGCAATGAAGTGATGGATTCATTTGGAATGAAGACTGAGATCATATGGGAGATGCTGCTGTTCCCTGAGGTAAAGAATGACCACTCAGCTGTGCTGCAGTGAGGCCTTCCCTCCTGTGATGTTAAATCAGACTGTGGGTTTGACTCCTGGGATGCTCTACTGGCCATGGAGCTGCCTGCCAGGGAGAAGACCAGTGCTCCTGGGCCATGGTAAGGGGTGTAGACTACCACCAGCCACAGTGGGACCGGTGCAAGCGGGTGGCTTTCCCGACAGCTTCCCAAGTGAGGTGATACGGTACTCCAAAAACAGGAGCACCCATCTAGTCCGTGCTCATTTCCCCTCAGTGTACACGGGAAGGTGATTTCGGTGCTAAACTGGCCTCTGGGCCTCCTGTTTGTTGGGGTTTTTGTTGGGTTTACTGGGTTTTATAAATCTTTTCGACAAGTTCTGATCTAATTTTCTTGGGGGAAATGAGACTTCCAACCATCCCATGTCAGAGACATGAGAGACCTTGTCGAAAGGCTGTACATGCAGGCTATTTGTAGAGGAGCAACACTTGGGCATGTCAGTAACACACACTGCATTGCCGAAGGGGTTTTCGGGATGCAGGGGGTGACTTTGTCCCAGGGCCCTGCACAAGGGCTGTCACTGAGGCATGTGGCTGCTGGGGGAGTTGGGAATATACTCCACAGAAGAAGATGGTGCCTTCCACCATGGGCAGGTCTGCTTTTAAACCAGGTTCTTTGTACCTTTTGACTCATCTTGAGCTTCTTGCAGATGTATGGATGTGGCTGTTTCTGTCTGTTTCTCAGGCACCACTTTCCAAAATCTTTTGAAAGCTTTTTTTTTATTGTATTAAAATAATGTTCTTGCCTTGAGTGTTAGTTTATAAATGACACTTCTGGCTCTCAGGATCCTGCAGTTCAATCAATTTCCAATTCCTACAGATGGAATATATATTACTAGAACTAGAAATAGGGGCGACATTTATAACTAAAGCCAATTCTCTCCTGGAAACTGCTTTTAACGGTGTAATTCTTCAAACTCAAAGCTGTGTCTTAAGGATAAAGATTGCTGCGTCTGCTCCCAGCTTTGTAGCTTTGTGTTTGCTTGATGAAGCAAAGCAAGTTGTGGCCCTTTGAGGCTTACACTGGTTTAGGAGGACCCTTTCCTTATCATAGAAGCAAGACTTTAGTTGCCAGATGTTGTAATTCCCACATGTGCTTTTATTGTGTTACCAAAAAGAGAAAGAGGGAAACCACAGCTATAAAAATAACACCTTTTCCAAAGATAATATGACAAAAAAATGCCGTTCCTGCCGTGGGGGGAGTGTCTCGTGGGATACTGCTGGGAGAAGCCTCGGGAACATCGGGAACACGAGTGATTGTTTCAAACCCTTTAAAGCATTAAAGTGCTTTAATTGGCTTTCACAGCAGGACACAGGTTCCTGCTGGTTTTCCCCACGATCCTCCCTTTGTGTGTGGATAGATGCTTCCCCATGAGGAGGGGAAGACACATCAAGGTGAGCCCGGAATGTCATAGATGGGACTCGAGCTCTGTCACTTTACAGGTTGGAGGGTCCAGGGCTTTGTGAAGGGTCTCCCTGCTCCTTTTCCAGCCAGGGGGAGATGGGATGGAGCTGGAGCTCTGCCTGCTGGCAGCCTCCATTGCCAAGGCAGCGCGGGGGGGGAGATGCTGCAGTGGGAACGTGCCGGGCAGCATCATTCCTGCATGGATTCCCTCAGGCCACCCGGAATGTTGGGTGACCCAGAGTTGAGGGGGCAGATGCAGCAGCTCCTGTGCCTCTTGTGGGACATCGCCTTTTGGAATGGGATGTTGGTGGCAGGGGAGGGAAGGAGGGAATAGAGAAATACTGACTGTTAAATAGATGAGGCCAGAGACACGATCTTCTGCATGTTTACATGCTAGAACATGAAATTAATTTACTTGACACTATAGTGTCTCAGGAGTAAGTATCAATTTTTATAGCTTACATGAAAATAAATCTTTCTTTTCTCCTTACAGCACAATGAGTATACTGTATGTACAATTGCTTCTGTTTATATACACAAATATTTAAGTACATGAACACATCAGGGAACAAACAGGTTTGGCTCTACAAAGAACTGAAGGGAATGGAGAGTTCCTGGCAGTCCGTTGGGAAAGCGGAGCGGGTGCATCCCGCTGGCAAGTGTACAGAACGTGGGATGGGGCAGGGCTGAGTCCTTGTACCACGATGACAACCTGTCAGTTCTGGACACCACGGAGAGCACAGAACGGGGGCAAGCAGTGCCTCTTTGGTCTCCCAAAGAGGAAAACGTTTTATGCTGCATCTACCAGTGTGGGGCTGCTCCGGTAAGACACATGGTGCCTCCTCTCCATGCTCCATCCAGCGACAGCGTCAGCCGCCCTCCTCAGCACCTCCACCGAAGCCAGTGCAGCAGCTCGGGGCCGTGCTGTGGCACAGGGATGCAGTTCCCCTCCAGACACCAACATCACACTGTTCCAGCCGCCCAAGGCTGAAAATGTCTTTCATAGTGGGGTTCATCCCCCCCCCCAACCAGGTCTCTTGCTCCCGGGAGCCCCTCAGTTGATCTCCCCCTCCGTGAATTCCTCCTTTATGGACTGTTTGCGGGATTTGCAGTCCGGGAGGTCGAAGCCAAAGTCTGCCCAGTCGTCGGCAGCGCCGCGGTTGGGGATGGTGATGGTGTGGCGCACGCGGAAGTGCACGGCCTCCATCACGCGCTGCCGCTGCAGCTCGCCCGAGCTGCCGATGGAGATGGTGGAGGCGTTGCTGCTGGAGCGCAGGAGCTGCTGCGCCCCGTAGTCGTGGCTCTGCTTGAGCTCCTGCAGCCCTCGCCAGATGACCATGCGGTACTGCTCCGGGATCTTCAGTGCTCCGAGATCCTGGAAGAACGACAGCGCTGAGGCACAGCTCCGAGAGATGTGGTTGTACCCATGGGAGTGAGCCCCAGGCACCCCAGCTTGTGCTTATGGGGGTATGTGGTCCCAATGCCCCCAGTGACTGTGGTGATGGGGCTGGACCCCCCTGGTCATGACACCAAGCCATGGCATGTCCCCAGAGGCACTTTCTCATGTGTAACCAGTGGCCAGTTGCCCAGTTACTCCAACACAATCTTTGCATTGGAGGTGGCTTCACATCAAACTGATGTGAAATGGGAGGGATGGAACCTCTTCCCTGTTGCAGAGCAGCATGTAAAGCATCGTCATGTCTGCTCACCTGGGTGAAGAGCCATCACCCAGGCTTGATTTTCCTCTGGTCCTGGACCAGGAGGCTGGAGCAGCCCCTGCCCAGGGCCATGCCCCAACACACGGGCAGCAGCCAGTGGTTACGAGACCATGGGCTGAGCTCATAAAGCCAAACAAGGTCCATAACCTCAGGCCCTGCAGCAGAACGAGCACTGTCAGAGCAAAGAGCTGCCAGAGATCCATGTTAATGCCGAACACACAGACTCAGGGGAGCGTTAACTAGAGAGGACAGTGAGTATGTGATTAGTAATTACAAACGCCGACTCGGACACACAGCTCAGCATCTGGTGCAGGCTTTGGCCATACCCAACGTTTCCTTGGACAACTTACAGACGGCCACGGGGTTAGTTCAGAGAATGGTCCCAAACCAGGCTAAGGTCACACCACTGGCCCCGGCTACCAATGAAAAATCATCGTGTCTTGTATGGCCACACATCCCATTGCTTTATCTGCCTGCTGCAGGCTGCTGGGGGCAAACGGGACAGGGCAGAAGCTTTGTCCCAGCTCAAACACCAACTCTGGGTTTACAGGACTTGCTGTGGCTCGAAGGGTTTCAGGTTATTGGGGATTTTCCCCTTCTTGTTGCCCTGATGGGCTGGGGATGCCCTCGCTATGGTCACCAAGACGCTGAAGCTCTGTGCAAGCTCAGGCACCTTTAGTATCCCATCCACTATTTTCATGCCAATTTTTGCCTGATCTGGGCTATTTTATTCCAGGGCTCCCATCATACAGATGCCCTGGGCTTGGCTCCCTTATTTCAGCCCCTCTTGACTTAAAGATGAACAGGGGAAGATGTAAGATCAGATCAGATTTAGAACACGGGTGTTCCTGCTAGCTCAGTGGGTTTGGTGCTGAGCACCTCAGCCTTATTTTGTGTTAGGGGAAGATCTACTGGGCTCTGCTCTGGGGACCTTTCTTGCTTCTGACTGTCTGGAAAGACCAATTGTGGCTGCTACCGAGGACTGAGCTACTGCTAAACCCAAAGGATGTGTAAATGGAAGGGATAAATCCGGGGGATAAACGCTGTGAGCACGTTGGTGCCCAGGTCTCCCTTTCCTTTCAAAGGGATTTGTCCTTGCGTTTCAGACCAACAGCCGATAGAAACAAGTGGTAAGAACAGATCTTCCCAAAGCATTTACCTCTATGGATAGGTTCTGCAGGTGGTAAATATTCTGTAACCCTTGGGAGGTGAAATAGTCGATGCAGTTTGGACACCCCAATCCTGTTAAAAAACTGCAGAAAACAGTTGGAAGACAAAAGTGGCGTTAACTTCTGAGCAGTAAATAGAAGCTGTGCTCCCAACCAGTGCTGTGGTGGCAAACGGGTCCTGCTGCCATCCCGAGGGTCACCTCAGCTGCCACCACCAGCAAAGTGAAGCATGGGATCGTGTTCATTCCTAAAGCTACCTATGTTATCCTCCTGATCATCAGGCTTCAGCTCAGTGACTTGCTTGGAATGACTCGGGGGAGCTGGAGCTGCCGGGAGGGAGATTGGGGCTTGGCTTTGGGCAGTGAGGCACAGTGTCACATCACAGTGTGCACCTCTGGTTACCCTGCCCGTGCAGCCTCCCTGACTTCAGCAGGGTGTCCATTGAAACACACATGGTCTTTTTAAAGAGCAACACGCTAAAAAGTGGCTGCAGACCTGTTGATGTGTTCCTGATGGGAAGGAGCCACGCGGAGCTGTTTCCAGGCATTGCTGGTAAGGAAGGGGAAGGGGGAGTTCACAAAGCTGCAGGCCAGTTTGATGTGCAGGAAAAGACCCTCATTCAGATGCATTTAATTTTTGTATTAAATTGTAATTAAAATGTAATTAAATGTAATTAAGCTGGGATGGCTTTCCTGGATAGGGGTATATGAGGGCAATAGGGGTTTCTAACTGGTAGGTAGCTGGGCTTTGGTTTCTGAGATGAGAATGGTCTATGTGATTTCCTGAGCAGTGATTTCTCAGTTGGGACCAGTGGCCAGTTGACCAGTTACTAGACAGATTCAAAGGTTAGAGTGAGGGACAACAGCAAGAAACATCAGAGGACAAGACAGACAGAGCACCGGCCACCTTCCCTACCTGACGAGGCTGGGGTCGGGGTTGTAGGGCGGCGGGGGGGTGCAGTGTGATCCGGACACCATGGACTGGGACGCGTGGCCCCCATTCATCTCCCCGTTGGGCTGCATGGGGTGACTGTTCAGCATTCCGGGTCCTGGGCACAACAAACACCCATCAGACATCACGGTGATGAGCACCGCTCCCGCGGCCGGAGCAGCGATGCCGCAGTGGGATGAGGCTCTTACCCATGGGTGCGAGGCCGGGCGCGGAGCTGGCGCTGTGCTGCGCGGGCTGCCCCACCAGCTGGTTCACAGAGGGCAGCTTGTTGATCCCTGCACTATGGACCTTATTCATGGGCGAAAGGACGGGGCCGTAGGAGGATGGTGGCTGCAGCTGGGTCCTGCTCGGGGAAACCAAGCAGCCGGTCGGTCACTGCAGCCGCCCTGCCCCATCCTTTGATCGTCTCCAAAGAGCCCTTTCCAACCCTAATGATCCCAGAGGTGATCAGAACTCCCTGCTGAGGCTGCAGGCAGCAGCACCAATCTGACCACGCAGGACCCATAGAGTAGGTTCAGTGCCATGAGCCACCGGAGCAGCCCATGGCCGGGGCTCCTTGCGGATCCCCCCGCACGGGCTCTCAGGGCTCTGGTACTCACTGCCTCTGCAGGAGCTGCTGCTGCTGCTGCCGGTAGGAGTCAACCAGCTGCTGCGGGACCAGCTCCACCAGCTCCAGGCTCTCCTTTATCTTCATCAGGATCTCGAAGTTCTCCCGGCCTCGAACCTGCAGGAGGGAACAAGCCCTGGGATTCGCCTTGTTCCCATCTCTTCCGCTCACCTTCCACATGGACCCTTATTTCCAGGGGCTATTCAGGACTGCCGTGGACATTCACAGATGCTTTTGCTCCTGTTCTCTAGGTCTCTGCTCAGCCCCTGTGCCTCAGGAGCCCCGTCCTGCCTCACATCTCATCCCTAAGGTATTTCTCACATCCCCCCAGATGTGTCTCACCACCCACCCAACTCAAGCTCTCAACCAGCACAGCTCACCAACACTTACAGGCACGTAATACATCTCCTCCTCCCCATGCCGACGCTTCTTAATGCCGGCCCCTAGTGCTGGGATGCCCTGTGGGCTCTGCTTGAATGCTGGAAAGGAGAGAGGAAGAGCGTTGGCTTGCTGTCCTCAGGAGTCAGGGCACAGCTGGCACATCTGGACAGCACCCAGAGCCATGCAGGATGCCGCTGTTCACCTGGATTCTGGCACTGGTGATGTCCCTTGGTTAGTGATAATGATGAGGAATGAATACATCGGGACATGAAAGCCCTGCACAAACAGCTTTGCACAAGGAAGGAAAGGGAGGGAGTCCTAGTTACGAGATTTTAGACTTAGTTGAGAAGGTCAAAGCCCTGTGACTGGGTATTATCTTGAGCCCAAGCTTCTGGAGCGCAGTGATTTTGGGGGTGGGAAAGGGGCTGAGGCAGAAGCATTGTGTGAATGACAAAGGGGTGCGGGTGCTGGCAGGAGCCTGGGCTGCAGCCGAGCAGCACCCTGAGCCCCCCTCCCTCTCCAGCAAGGGACTCACTGCGCTTGTTGGTGCTGCCATTCTTGGCTGCGCTCTCGTTCAGGGCCTGCTGCTCCCGGTAATGGTCCTCATCAGCCTTGCGGTCCCTGCCGGGGCAGGCACAGATCCGGCCCTCGAAGGATCTCCTCCCCAGGACTTGGCCGCTGGAAGGAAAAGGAAAGCAATGACCCTGCTTCTGCCTGGGAAGTGCATCGCAGCTCATCCAGCACATCATGGTCCAGCTCGGAAACCAGTGTCTGCCCATCCCGCCATGTGAATGGATTGCCTGGGGAGCAAACCCAGAGTACTGAGTGCAGGCAGCCCCACAGCTGCAGTGGGCTCCTGGGGGAAGAGGAAGGCTGCAGCCGCAGGGGGAGAAGTGGTGCTGGGCTGGGTCCCTTGTCCCCCCATGCTGGGTCCCCAGTCCCTCTGTACCTGCCTTTCTCCTACTCGCTGTGGGCTGGGGCTGCCACATCCCCTTCCCCTGAGGTTGCTCCCTGGAGGGGGGAATTCATCCCGAGGGCCCCCAGCCCTCCCGCAGCGATGAGGGATGCCCACCCCTGCTCCGACAGCCACTCACTCTCGTGTCTCCAGGGTGATGATGATGAGGATGGGCCTCCTGTTCATCCCTCCTACACAGCTGCTGTTGCACATGAAGTTGTACAGGATGGTGGTGAACTCGGTCCCCACCTGCCCAGGAGGGGAGAGCAGGCGCTGAGTGATGGGGAGGCAGGAAGGGGACCCCCGCGTGGGGCTGGTGCCTCACAGGGGAGCGCAGGGGGAGCCAGAGTGGGGATGGTCCCCATGGGAAGAGGGGACTGTGCAAGGGTTGGGAGAGTCCTGGGGCCCCCCAGAGCAGGACTGGAGGGGATCTCCCTTTGCACCCTGCTTTGCAGGGATGGGAACTGCAGATGCTCCACCACTGGTGCAGGAAGCAAGCAGGGGTGGCCTCAGATGGGCACGGACAAGTGGGATACTCCTGCCCAGCAGCCCCATCACCAGCGGGTTCACCCTCAGCACCAGCAGCATCCCGGCTGGAGGAAGGAGCTGGTCCTGCCCCCCCATCCCCAGGCAGCCGGGTACCTGTGGAGGCTCATAGGGCACCATCACGCTCTGCCTTCCCGTCACGGGGTCGTCCACGTACTGGGAGAGGTTGTTGCCTTCCACCCGGATGAGGTGGCTGGCCGGGGCTGCCTGGCCTGCAAGGCAAAGCTCCGTGTTAGGGGACGTGGCAGCCCCGGTGCCGGTGCAGGGGCAGAGCCACACTCACCATCATTGAAGTCACGGCCGAGCTCGTGGTTGGGGCAGCGCTTCACCACCTCGGTGACATGTTCTGCCTTCTTGTAGACGGGCATGGCCCGGATGATGGTGCCCGGCGGTGGCGGCGTGGACACCTTGATCTGGATGGGACATGTCTTTGCGATCTGGCAGTAGAGTTTCTTCAGCAGGGGGGAGTACTGCAGAAGAAGAGATGCCCATCGGGTGAATGGCACCGGGCTCAGGGGGGTGGTGGATGCTCCCCTGCCTGCCGTCGGCTTCCTCTACTGCTCCCTTCTCTTCCCTCCCTGCACCAGGATCACACCAGCCTCTGGCTGATGGTCCCACTGCACCGAGAGGCGTTTCCATCCCCTTGACTCCTCTCACCCATGCATCTCCTGCTTCCTCACTGCTCCATGTGGAACATGAACATGGCACATTAAAATCATGATTATAAACCCCATTCCTAGGAATGGGACTGTGCCAGGGCAAAGCTGCTCCGGGTGCCAACAGACGGAATCAGTGGCTCCATGATGGATCTCAGCACCGCAAACTGCTGCTGCAGTCGTAGGGGATGGTGACCAAAGGAAGTTCAGCCTGTCTTTGTGGTAACCGTTTGTTCTCTGGGATCAGTATTTGGTTCTCCCCTGGAAATACTTAAATATGACCATATTTGCCCATGCTGCATCGTATCTGCTTTCTATGTCACCCAGTGGGTCAAGGGCTGGGAGCTGCAGGAAGGGGTTCCCAGCCAGCCTAAGTGCTCTGGCAAAGCAGGAGCAGTCGCTACCCTGAGACTCGGAGGAAATCTCACTAAAAATCGACATAAACCCTCCTTCAGACATCACTGGAAGCATTATTCAGACTCTATTATCACACACAAGTCCTGGCTAAGCCAAGGGCTGGGATCGTCGAGGGCACCAACGCACCACAGCCTGAGGGAATTGCGCTTAATGGCATTAACAGAATCACAGCTAATGATGCGCGACCTGGGAGTTTAATTCTGTGTAGCACGTGTGACACAGACAGGGCTCATCCTGGCCATGACATGATGCTGTGTGGCTGCAGCAGTGGCAGCGGTGGCTCGCAAAGGGGATGTGGCAGTTCCTGACTATTCCAACACTGCTCGTGAGGGCTGCATGCCGCTTCCAGAGCTGGGGAATGCCGAGCCTGGCCCTCACCTCCCAGGAAACGCGTGCCTCAGCTCCCAGGTGTGGGGATGTGCGATTCCCTTCCACCTCACCGGTGCCACGCTGTTTTCCATCTCGCAAGGAATGTGTTTGCTATACAGGAGCCCACCCCTGCCGCACAGGGAGAAGCCAGTCCTGGCATGGCAGGGCATGTTCCTGCTCAAAAGGATTTTATCTCATCCCCACAACGAAATGCCCGGTGCCAAAAAAATACCACCGTGCAGGGTATTTGTTGGGATGTTAAAGCTTGTCCCAAGCCATCCGAATACAGGTGTGCGGGGGATAGTGAGGGTCCTGCTGCCCAGCTCTTTGGGGTCAGGGGATGCTGATGCAGGGCTCAGCGCCACACTGGGAGGGTGCTGAGGGGCTGACACAATGGTTCATCCCTCATCTTCCCAATGCCATGAACCCAGCCTGCAGGAGGGAGCTGTGCCTCCTGGTCCTGCTGCCCTTGCTGTAGGCTCCCATGGAGCCTGCAGGGCTGGATGGGCTCCCACCACCCTGGGAGCAGCTGAAAGGGAAATGAGATAAAGCATTTCCAGGTGGTCTTTGTAGGGAGGATATAAGGGGAGAAGCTTCTGCCCAGGCAAACTGCAGCAGTGAGGGTGCTTGGGCTATTGGTGCTATCTCCTAGAAGGATAAGGCAGTGGGGCTGGCAGGGGGCAGAGCCTGCTCAGCACTAGGGAGAGCAGGAAGATGCTGTGGTCATTAGAGCCTGCAATCAGGAGCTGTATAAGAAGCTGAATCTGGCAGCAAGAATTCATCCTCAGCATTGGAGGTACGTGGACTTGCCCAGAGGGAAGGAATGCTTAGAAACACCGCCATTAACTGAAATCGCCACGTTTTGCCCTGGAACCTGATGACTTTATGGCCAGGCTGGATTCCTGGGTGCCATCCTGCACCTCCAGGATTGTGCTGGAGCTGGAAGCACAGGCTCTGCTTGGGAGGCAGTTACTCCCTTCTGCTTGGCTGGAGGAGGAAGCTCTCGGCCATGGCCCATGTAAGCTGCTCACCCACAGCACGACAGGGGCTGAACACCCTCATTTGAGGAGACAACATGGCAAAACAAGGGTTATTTGGAGGGGGGCTCTTCCTTGCCAGGTGTTAAAATACTGACAACTCCTGTCAAAGGATCCTTTCATGTAGACATTCCCGGGCAGCCCTCAACATGCCTGGGAAATCTAACTGCTCTGGAAGAGCAGAGGTGCATTATGGCAAGTTCTTTGGTAACAAATTCTCTCATTATACCATGTTATGACATGGATAAATCTCTGTTAAATAGCAGAGCGATTGCCCCGCAGGGAGAAAGGCTGCCGCTCAACGCAGGCATGCCTCCACTGATAACCTTATCATGTCTTAACAGCTCCAGGATTGCCTTCAAAGATCCTTCCACAATAACAAACTATTCTTTTAAGGAACTCCGTGCTGATAACTTGGGCAAGCAAAGTCAGGGCTGTGCCCTGCGCGGCCGCGCTCCCGCTCCTCACAGCGTGCAGTGCTCCCAGTCCCACGGACCCAGCCTGCCCACGACCACCAAGTGGTATGTCCTGAGGATCACAGGAGGAGGCTCAGCATCCCCAGCCAAGGAATAGCCATTGGCAATGTATGTGCTCCATAGGGGACAGCAAAATGCATGTCAAGCACCAAGCAGAGTGCCTCTGCTCCTATGTGCTTATCTGCATTCCTAATACCTCTCCACATGAGCTACTCAGTGCAGGGCTGTGCTGCACGATGTGCCTCACTGATGCTTTGCAGGCTGCAGCTGAAGTGTGCGCACCCGGCTCACACAGAGCTTTCCTCAAGGACCAGACAGGGCCGTTGCAAAGTGGAACCCAGGACATCAAAACACCAGTGTTTAACACACAGACCAGCGCAGCCGCCTTGCTGCTTGGGCTGGCCACGGCCACGCTGCTGCCACATGGACTAAGGGTGAACCTCAGGCTGCTTGCTTGTATCCTGCCTATTCTGTGGCATTTGGATGAGGTGACCTCCCAGCCAAAGCTCTCAGTGCTGCCAAGCCAATGCTGCCACATCTCGGGACACACAAATGCTTCCCAACACTGGTGCATCAGCACATCCAGACCTCAGCCCCAAGACTTCTTTCACATCTACGGAAGAGCTTGGCTACATTCTGCCACTGGGCATCTCCTGCCTGTGTTTTGAGTTCCTGCTCTACCCTTTGGGCTGTTAGCGTCTGTGCCCCAGTTACGTTATTGCCAAGGTCATCTCTGCTCACAGAAGAAGCCAGAGAGTGTCTGTGAATGCCCGATTGCAGAGCACAACAGGTTCATGTGCTCATGTGGCTTGTGGGTGCTGGTTCTGTATCAAAGAGCAGTAATAGCACTGAGCAATCTACCTGAAGCTTACATAAACTTGCAGAACATTTATTCCCCTGGGTTTTTCTGTAGTTGTGCAGCTTTCAGTGCCAGCCCTCATCTACTGGGATGAAAGAATAACACCATCTCCATCACTGTCCCTTTCCTTCTACCGTGATTTGTCCTGCAGTGCAAGACCAAAGCACTAGGAATAACTGGAAAAGCCAGATTATTTAAACACTAGCAGTAAATCAGCATCAACCTGTTTCTCTGGGGATGTGGTACCCCAAAGTGTCTTTAGATGGGGTTTATTTCACCTCTGTGTTTGAAATGCAGCTACTTCTTGGGTGAGACAGAGACCGCGCTGCACCAGTGCTGAACGTAATAGGAAATAAACCTGGCTGGGAGACAGAGGCCATGGTGCAACCGGCCACTGCAGGGGCTTGCCAAGGTTATCCTGCACTGCCACTGCTGCATCCACAGAAGTGCTTTACACATCACAAGATCCAAATGAGCTGTTGCCCCACAATGATTCATGATGGCTGATGCGAGCTGTGATGCAGCATTGAAATGAAGCCTCAGCACCCACTCCAGAAGAGGCCACCGCACTATGGACCCGTAGCCACCTCTCCTGCCCAGGAAGGGAGGGCAGGAGAGGTGATTTTCCCTATGGATGCCGACAGCCTCACAACCTGAATCTTCTGTGTGTAAAGACCGACTGGCAACGTCCATTTCCCCCAGCCCTCCCTGGGCAGCAGAACCGCTACGAGGATGTGTCCCAACAGATTCGGAGCTGATAAAATCTTATTTATCTTCAACTGTTGACACCGAAGCGTCTAGACTTGCCTGCTTCGGGAGAGCTGCAGCCAAGTCCTCCTTTCCCTCTTGAAGGAAATGATTTGCTCAACAATTACTTTTTCCACAAATCCTCCCCCCTCCTCCCTACCAGCCTCCTCCTCCTCTCCTACATTCCAGTCTCCTCATTAGCTCTACTCAAGACGTGTCCAGGACTGCAGTCAATGGATCCCAATAAAGCCACTAGCCTGGCAAGAGAGAGAGAAGAAAAGTGCTGCCTCCGGCTGCTAATTTCCTTGCGCTCCCCAGCAAGCAGCTGCGGAGCTGCATCCTGGGACAGGTTCGGACAGATCGGAGCCGAGAGGTGATAATAACGTGTCTGTCATCTCACTCAGACATGTAGCATCTTGCAAACCGCAAATACCGTTAACCGGCTCGGACGAATCTGTTACGACAGATCCTGAAGACATGCCGGCTGCACAGCTCGGCCTTTCTTCTGTCTAATTTTTCTTTAATAACCAGTTTTTAATCACCGGCCTCTATAACTTCTCACTGAGCTGGAAATTCTTCCCAAAGCTACTCTGCGGCTCGTTTACTAGGAGCCTGGGTTTGAATATGGCCAGAGCATCACTGGTGCCCAAGAGCATCCGCTAGTGCCTGAGCCATGCGAGGGGCTGGGCAGCAGAGATGCTGCCCCGGGGCAGCTCTAAGGGATGCCCCAGCACCGGCCACCCGATGTTGGCAGTGCCTGCACCATGGTGGTGACACACTGAGGTGTCACCTGCAGGTCCCACAGTGGGACCACCAGTGATATCTTAGGGCGGCCCCTGCAGCAGACACAGCAAGAGAGGCCGTGTGTGCTCCAGCCTACATTCTTCTACCTTTATTATCGTGCTATTACTGCTAATTAAAATCCCTTGGTTCACCCCCAAAGGAGCCCTCTCCCTTCCTTCCCCACTGTGCACATCCTTACAATAACTGCCAGCCAGGATCGCAGCCGTTCTTAGTCACCGCTCAACCAGCCAGCGCTGGCACACTCGGGGCTTGGTTTAATCTCTTCTAGTAAGTCTGACTCCTTCTGTGTGTCTGGATACTCGGGTCCTCCGACCAAGCCGGCGCTGGAGGTCCCTCTCATCCAAAAAGGAAGCTGAAAATCCAGCAAGGCAGTTATTTCATGCTGCGTTATCAAGACTGAGTACACGGAGCAAGCTGAGAGGGAAGAAGAGGCTGAGCTGGGCTTGGGAAACCAAATGTAAAAGCCAGAGCGGCAAGACCTGGACCCTGGGGAGACCACTGCCACCCGCAGCATGCCTGGCAAGCAGCAGGGAGCTGCTTCTCCTACTTCCTTACAGCCCTGCCTGCAGTGGGCATGGGCACATGCAGCATCCGTCTCTCCCCATCCTTTATGCACTGGTCAGGCCTCCCGGGAATGTGTTTCTCATGGCACGGGATGCAGCCCCACAACTCCTCCCAAACGCCTTGGCAGGGCCACCCCTGGTGAGAGCACGGTTATGTGTTTCCTTCTGCAGTCTATGTCAGTCCCTCCAGCAGGTCCCTCAGTTCCCATCTTGCCTGCATGGTTTGGATCCAAGCGGAGAGGAGCCAGCCAGAGCAACCCCATTTCCCTGGTGCATCCTCTCCCACTTCTCCTGCAGGAGAGTGTTGCCTTCCTGCTGGAGCAGCAGTTGCCAGTAAGTCGTTCCCTTGACCTGTGCATACCATACACGTTCGAGATAGTGGAGCTGATAGCGGGATCGTGTTGGAACATCGCACACCGAATTCCTTTGCCTTTTTTTCTTAATTCCATTGTGTCTGGAGCTCCCGGAGCCTCATCCACGCCCTGTGAAAGCTGGTGGAAAGCCTCCAGTGGGCTGGCTTCAATGGGCTTTGGAGCGGGCTGATGCTGAGGTTGCTTTCCTACTGCTGGCACACCAAAATAGCCACGCTCTTCTGCCCAGCCACCCGGGTGCAAAGAAAGATGTTTGTGGCTCAGAGTGTGCTGAGCTGTGCATGTCCCCTGCTCATCCCCAGCCCACTGCTTTTGGATAGGCACCTCCCTAAAATGCGGTAAAGTGCCAGAGAGAGTATGAAGGGGGGCTTGTTTTCTATAGATGCTGAAGGTTTTGCCCTCCTGTTTACAACCCCTTTTCCCCCAACAAGTGACCAAGGGAGAACCTACCTCCTGCCACACCAGTTATTCCCACCCTCCTCATTCAGTTAGCATCAGACAAAGCATTTCAGCTCCCCTAGTACCCACGCTCCAGCTGCAAGATCGATGGAGCAGCTGGACCCAGATCAGCACAACAGTTTCCCAGTGGCCAAGCACTGGGGTGCAGACCAGTTTGCTGTGTGTGACTGCTGCTCCATTGCAGCAGGAGCATCTCGCCTCCTCTTTGAACCTCTTCATCCTTTCCATTGCGGGCTGTTTGCTCCCAGAAGCAGCAGGCAGAACCCTGGATGTGGACCCCACTGTGCCCATCCCTGGGTTAGGGGACCCCTATCTGCTCAGCTCAGAGGTTTGTCCCTCTCCCCCCAGCTCCAGGCGCTCTGTGCGAGCCCAGGCAGCTGCCCCACACCGGGGGCTCGATTCCCCACATCCTTTTTCAGCCAGGCCACGGGAGGCCAAAGACCCCATTAACGCTTCTGCTGGCTCTGGCACACCAAGAGCCTTTTAGAGGGGAGGGCGCCGGGATCTGCCGCAAACCCCACTTGAGAACAGTACTAATTATCTATCAGTTACCAGCTGGCCGGCGTGGCAAGGGGCTGCCTGTGAGAAAGCAGCCGGGATGGGCTCGCGGCTCTAGCGTGTACGGGCAGCTCCGGGGACCCGGGAGTCCTGCGAGCTTCCAGCAACCAGGCAGATGCCGGCGTGCCCCGTCTTGCCGCGCCGCAGCTCCCGGTCCTCCCGCCAGCCTCGGCACAGCAGCCGCCGGAGCGCGGCCTCCAACCTACAGGGAAAACCTTATTTTCAGCATTTCCTGCCCTTTGCTCTCTGCTGATAAGGAGATCGTTAAAAAGGAAAAGGGAGGTGGTGGCGGCCGGGGGAGGCTTCCCGGAGTGCGGTGCTGCTGCTTTGATTCAGGGTTCGGGGCAATGCGCGGTCCTCAGAGTCAGGATGTTACCCATCTCTGCAAGGGCAGAGCTGGTTCTGGTGATGTGAGCCCCATAGCCCTGCCCCAACGTTTCACCCTTTCTCAATTTTCCCATTTCCTAAATGTAGAAATTCAGCGTTTTAAGGCTGCAGAGAAGAGATCATGAGCCTCCGGTTCCATTCCCTACACTGCTGGTCCCTGCCTACTCGTTCTGCATTGAGCCCGCGGAGTCTGCTTGAAGTACGGCTTATCTTTTGAGAGATATGCAGGCTCTTCATTTGAATACTTCAGGAGTTGGAGAATTCACTGCATTCCTTGGTAAATTGTTCCTATGGTTAATTATCCTCACTGTTAAAAATATTTCCACCTTGTTTCTAGTCTGAATTTGCCTGGCTTCAGCTTCCAAGCACTGGATCTCATTATGCTTTTTGCTATTAGATTAAAGAGCTGTCTGCTATCAGAAACCATCTCCTGTGCAGGCTGCGATCAAGCCACCCTTACTCTCCTCGTGGAGACCTTTCATGCAGAACATTTCTGGTATCGCCCTTCATCTGTTCCAAATCTTTCATCTTCTTCGGATCTCCCTTCCAAAACTTTTCTGTTTTGTCAACAGAGGGTCTGGAGCATGGACACGAGAGCTGCATGTGCACAGGAGGGCAGTGAGCTCTGTGATACCTGGTTCCCCCTGCCCAGGGACTGCAGAGCAGGCCACCACGCAGCCAGCTCGTCTCCCACTGGTGTCTGGCCATGAACCCTGGGCTCCTTAGGAGCCGCCTTCCCTCAGCATGGGAGAATGGATGATGCCGCATCTCCCAGAGGAGTAGCCAGAGGGATTTGGTGAAAACCCTGCAAAAATAGCAGTCTATTGGGCTACACGCTTCCATCAACCAAAGCTGATGCCAAGTCATTTGACAAGGCAACTCACACCAAACTGTTTGGCTTGGCATTGCCTCTGCACCAGCTGTCCGCTCCTCCATGGCTGATTCTCCATGATCCAATCCCAGATTGCAGGAGGCCTTTGGAGCTGCCGGGCTGGCAGGGTCTTCCTCAGGGTGAAGGGCTCCTGCTGCTGCTTGGCGAGGCAGCACCACTGAATCCCTGGTCAACACTTGCAGCGGTCCTGGTATGAATTGTTTGGTGCCGTTAATCTTATTAAAGAGCAGTGAGGCTTCCCAAGCTATGGATGAGGCAGGCAGCACGGTTTCTTCCGAAGTGCTGAATCAAACCACGCATGTCCTTCAGCACCTGAAGATGGTTAATTCTGCTACCCCTGGCTGGAGCATCACTGAGCTGTCAGATGTCCCCAGCCCTACTCACCACACATTTAACACTCCTTCCCAAGTGCCTGCGTTTCCTGACAGCTTTCCTAGTCTTACTTGTATGCTGCTACATGCAGCTTCCATAGAATCACACCGTGTAGGTACATCATTGTTTGTACACCGACTGGCCACATAGAACATATGGTTTTTTGCTGAATTCCTTTCCCCATTTAACCAGGACGGGCTTCCAAGCGTGGCAGTGACAACACAGAGCTCAAGGTGAGTGGGAGGAAAGCAGCAGCCCATCTTCCAGCACAAAACATCTAGCTGTGTCGCTGTGACAGCCCTCAGCCAGGAGGACATGCAGCAAATCTGGCTGTCACTGAGCAGGACCACTCTTCACACGGCGAGCCGGGCGGTCTGCACCATCAGCACTCCTGCAGAAATTACTATTGCAAGTGAAACATCCCCTGTGCTCTCCAGGGTGCAAGATGCTGCTGACCCGTATCTGTTCTCCTCAAGCTCAGCTCCATCGCAGTGACATTTGGGCTGGGTGGTGCCGGTCCTGCAGCCCCATCACCCCAGCATTGCGGTTCAGGGTCTGCACATCTCTCTGACTGCTTTGCCAAGCGTTAAAGCCAGCTCAGGCATTTAACTCCTCCATCCAGGACCACTTCCCGGGGCTCCCCCTCCAGCCCTGCCTCTTGGGAACAACCCTCTGCTCTTCAGGGCATAACTGCCCAGAAAGACCTTAGTGGCTTCTTCAGTTTGCTCCCTGCAGCTGCAACATGCATCGTCTGGCAGGAGGGAAGGGTATTTCCCTACTGCTTATTACAGTGAGCACAGAGCATACCTTTAGTAGGTGCTCTCTCTTCCTTTTGACATGTGTGGGTACCCCCTGTCTTGCTGTCTGAGGGTGTCCTGCCCATGGCTGTGTCTGCTCCATCCCATGGCTGTCTCCCCAGTGCCAATAGCTGGGGACAGTGGCGAGCATGCATTGAACCCTTTCCAGTCCTCCTGCCTCCACACTGGCAGAGCTGGGACAAGAGGTTGTGGGTTCAGTTTCCATTTATCTGGTTTTGTGGCACAGGAATGCCTCATTTCCCTAGACAGGTCCTGTGCAGCTTCATTGTGGCCTGATGTGAGTTACCTCTGGTAAGGATGGCATTGGGCTGGAGTCACATCCTACCCTGACCACCTTCTATTTATTCAATACCTAAAGAAATGCTTCCATTAGCAGCATCTTCAAGGAAAAACAGCAGGAAAGAGTGAAGACAACTGCTCCTATGAGGGCAAGTCGTGTTTAATCACAGTGCTGGTCCCAAGCCCTGGGTCAGCACAACTCAGCAGCGAAGCCATGATGCTCCAGCCTTGGACACTGGGAAGCTGCTCTGCTGTCCCAGGCAGGAACTGGGCTGTGTTCGAACTCCAGCTCCCTGCTGCTTTGCCCACTCTGCCTGCCCGTGGTTGTCACAGAAGACAGACCCACTGCCATAGCCTGTCCCCACTGCATCCTCCCCACGACACCAGGCAGCCCTGTGCGCTGCACCAGCAGCAGCGAGGGAGCAGCACCCACCAGCCACAGCCTGGGGTCTGCCAGCATGAAATCATGCAAGGACACTTTCTGCCTACCATGAGAAGGACTGTCTTGGCAATTAAACACATCAGCTTCCAGAAATACAAGTCGTTATCACAGCACGGGCTCATCTATTGCTCCTGGTCTGCTCTGCCTCTTTCATGGTAGTGTCAAACCGCAGCCCCGGAGGGAACCCCTGAGCCAGAAGCCTGGATGTGAGTTTAGGACCACAAAAAGCAGAGCAGCCCCCGTATGCTCTGCCCAGATCCTGTGTCCCTGATGTGCAGAGGACTCCTCAGGCACATGGGCAGGGACCAGCACCGCTCCCAAGGACCATGCTGCTGCGCCCCAGTCGCGATACGGGGCAGTGATCCCTCTGTGATTAAACACCTACGTTGTTACTGTGCCACGACCTGCCGGGAATAAATTACTCTTCTGATACGAGAGTAAAAAGGATTGTAAATGACAAGCAAGAATTTATGGCGAAGCAGAGATTGGTGCTGGCAGATGCGAGCAAAGGTCCGTCTCACCCACTGCCGCGCCTCTGACAGCAGTAGGAAAGCACCACAAGAACAAGGCAGGTATTTCCCTAGGGCATTTCTCCCACTTTATGATTTTCAGGGACATTTACCCTCATTTTAGGGAATTACTGCGAGAGAAGTTACGTTCAAACCATTGTGCTTCACAGCCTTTTTGGAGAACATCTCTGAAAGCAAGCACTGATGCTAACTGCGCCTTTTGCTTTCCAGGGCTGCCGGTGCAGGTAAGATCCCCACAGGTCAGTGGCTGCATCCTGCATCCACCCCATGCAACCAAGCCCTCTGCATCCCACCGCAAATCACCACCAAGACATTCAGTTGTGTGCAGCCAGCGAGCCGAAAACGCTGTCGGCATGGCAAGCATCTCCCTAGCGAAGGCAAGAAGACATGCAACTTACTGTCCAGGTGGCCGACTTGGCGGTGCTGGATTGCTGGAAGGTCACCTCAAAGTGGTGGGGACCAGGGTAGTCAGTGTTGGAGGGGATGACGGGAGCTGGGGACATGGCGTCGAAGGTAGAGCTGGGCTGCGAGTAGGGCGAATGCGTTGGGACATTGGAGGTGTGCTCGGAGCTGTAGGGGCTGGTGGAGGCTGCTCTGCTGCCGATGCTCTGATCCATGCTGTTGTTCAGCAAATTGAACTGGGACTGGAGGAAGGGAAAAGGGGAGGAGGGAAAAAAGAAAACACCAGCCAGTTTGAGACATGGAACCTCACCACAGTGCTGCGCTCCGGGTGTCCTGTTACAGCCTCCTTAAAGGGACAGCGCGGGAGCCCGGCGGAACACCGCTCCGGGTCGCCTGGGGCTTTGGACAGGTCACTGCTTGTGTGAGGAATGACCTCGATATGCTTAAACCATCCCCTTCCACCCGCTCCATCCTCATGGGAGGCAGCACGGCGCTGAGATTCCCGGGCTTTAGCATGGGTTTTGCCACCGGGACCGGGCAGGGATGCTGTGGGAGATGTCTGTCCCGCTGCTGCGGGGTGGAAGCGATAGTCCCATCCTGCGTCCTGCACACAGGATGGGTGCTGCCATCCGAGCAGTGAGGATCGGTGAGGTGACCACCCGCCCTGGATGAGGCATCATTCCCACTGCAACCGGCCGAGGCGGGAGCTGCCTCCATCCACCTCCCGTGTGCATTCCCGTGCCACAAGTGTGCACACACAGGGCACCTCTGGAAGCGTTTCTCTCCGAAGAGCCGGCTCTGAATGGTGGTTTGGGTGATTCGCTCCCCACATGGGATGTTTGCTGTCAGCAGCTTCCACCCAGGCAGGTCTAATTTGGGGAAAACCTCAAACCTACAAAGCGCGTAGCTGCAATGCAGAAAGGTCACACAGCAAACGTGCCTATTTGTGCAGGTTCTGGCTCCTATTCCAGACCTGCTGAGCCAAATCCTGACTTTTTGCTATTTATTTTTCTTATTCCTCTTCTGAACAATTACTGTCAGATACTTCCAGTATACTGGCAGCAATTTTACCTGCAGGCATAGCCTAAGCTAAGGTGCTTTCTCAAAAGCCATATGGCTCAAGCAGCCTTAATCAGACTAAAAAAAAATCACTTTTTTCTATAGGAGAGAAATAAACTAATATAAAAAATACAAATCCCAAAAGTAACAGTTTCTCAGAGCAATAGGAATGGTTTTTCCCCTGAAATCTGCAGCTCAGTGTTGCTCCTGCTGCATTTCCAAGCAGACTCTAGCAGCCTGGGCTCTGTTAATGACCACGTGCAGTGGCCACTGCACTGGCCCTTGTCATTCCCGCTCCCTGCAGCACCCAGCACTGGCAGCTCCGGGATCCAAGCGCTCCTGGGAGGCGGTTTGGGGCCGACCATCCCACTCTGCCACCTGCCTTCCCCTCCGAAGGGCTCACAGCTCAGGAATCAAGAGACGTGTTTTAACTTGGGATCCCAACCTCACCCAAACGTCTACGACGTCTAATGGTTTAAAGGCAATCAGCCTTCTCCAGGGAAGTTCTCCTGTTGCCTGCATCTCTCACAAGGTCGTTGGAGCCTGTGACTAACTGGAGGAATGCTGAACAAGATCCGGCTTGCTCTTACACATATACAGCCATCTTCTCCCCTAAAATATGTGCGTAAACCCCTCTATTCCTTCTCACCGCCCTATAAATAGCCCAGCTGAAGACAAGCCACCCCCATCCAAACTATCCACAATCCCAGGTGAGAATCTTCGGCAAAAAGGGTGTTAAAAACACCCATGGAAATCCCTTGTTGTCCAGCTGGGAAACTGCAGCCAAGTCACCCTTGGGAAGCAAAGCTCAAGCTTGGAGCAGGGGGAGAACAGCAATGGGAAAAAGGGCTTGCTGCTCATTGGGGCTGATCCACAGCCTAGATAATCCCGGAGTATCCCAATTGAGCTGGTTTGTTCTCCTGGGAGCAGGGAAGGGCCTCAGGAACCGGGCTGCACACACACACCCTGTGCCCTGCCACGTGCCTGTGTTAGGAATGAACCGAACGGAGAGTAAGTGCTCTGCACAGGATAAGCAAACAAGGGGACCCGCAGCACTATCCTCACACATCCAAGAGCATCCCAACCGCTGTATGGGAGCCTTCCCTTGGGAAAAACAGTGACCGCTTTGTGCATGAAGGAGATACGAGACCCAGAGCATCTCTTTGAAAAGCCAGGCTGACTGCTCCAGGTTGGATCCCCACCAGCACAAAGCAGGGACCAGTGTCCCTAATCCTGGGCTTTGGAAATCCACTGGCACAGACACCCCCAGGCAGGTGCAGGGAAAAACAACCAGTTTGGTTTTAAAAACTGACTAAATTTTGGAAACATTCTCTTAAAAGAGAAAGGGAAAGTGAGAGTGTTTGTGTGTCTGTGTCAGCAAACCCAACACAGTGTTTGTGTGTGTATGTCTGTGTCAGCAAACCCAACACAGTGTTTGTGTGTGTTTGCCTGTAAATACACACACGTATGTTTATCCACACACAGAGATAAATACTCACATGGCTGCAGCAACGACCTCCCAAGCAACAGCACTACCCTACGAAATGAACCTGATGCTTTGGACCAACAGACATAGGAGAAACAGGAGGAATGAAGGAATTTCTGGTCGGGAAGCACAGCACTGCACTGTTCTATCTCCAGCCCGTATCTAACTTCCATGAATGACAGGGAGCAGACACAAACCCTTCTGCCTAGGAAAGCAACCTCGGCGCTGGAGGACGGGGCTGAAATCGCATCGCCTGCAGCACGGGTACCATTTCCTCTGCCTCCCAAAGGCTCCAAAGCAGGGCAGGAAAGCCTGCCTGGGGCCATGATAACACTGGTGTCTTGGCTCAGGAGGTCCCCACTGGAAGACAAACTGGTGCTGGTGGTGTCCAGCAACACAGGGCACTCCTTGAATGGATGCTCGGGCTGGCACTGCTCCTGTCCGCAGTGAAGGAGCACGCGTCCCTTCACACCAGAGCTTGAAATCACACCTTGAGCTCTGCAAGCACTGTATTGGGCAAAGCAAGAGAGGAACCCGACCGAGCCACCACGGCTGCAGCATCCCATGAGAATACAGCTCATTGTTCATGACAGCCATGGGATGGGGAAAGGCTCGCACCAGGACAAGCCCTTGGAGCATCCCAGCTGGAACATGCACCAGCTCCCACCTCGACAACGGAGGGTGATTCCAATAAAGCAAGACAACCCCCATTAATAACAAGTAGCACCTACCGTGGTGTAATGCTGCATCGGGTCACTAACGTACAGCATTTTAGTTGTCTCGGGGCTCACGGGGCGCTGGGAAGCGTCCCGCCACGGGAGTCATGGGGTCGGGGCAGGAAGGCAGGCGGAAGGAGGGAGCGCGGGAGCCGGGCCGGGGCGGCAGCGCCAGGGATGCTGCGCTGGCCACCCAAGCGCCGCCGACTGTTGGCTCTTTTGCCTTTTTCATCTCCCTTAGTTCTGTCAACTAGCTGCATCCAACAACAAAACGGGGCCCACCCCTTCTGTCCCTCATGACTATTCATTAAAGCACAGGGCAGGCCCCAGCTTGCCCAGTGATGGACTGGGCGATACCAACCATTCCCACTGCAGGGAGAGCGGGGGTCCAGCTCCAGCATCCAACCCGACTCCGCGCCGGAAAGCTGCTTCCAGCCGTGCTGGGCTGGAAACCCATTTGGCCAGAGCCTGTTACCAGCAGACTGAGGTGGCTGCACTTCCATCAACCAGACGATGCAGTGACTCCGAGACAGCTCCATATCTCAGAGATATGGAGTTATCTCTATCTAGATGGATAGATAGGGATAGATAAGAATAGATAAGAATAGATAAGGATAGGTAGGGATAGGTAGGGATAGATAAGGATAGATAAGGATAGGTAGGGATAGATATGGATAGGTTGCTAGACAGATGTCTAAGAAATGGATATAGATCTAGATGGATGGATAGATAGAGATAGATAGATAGATAGTTAGATGGAGTGACCAGGCAGATTTCCTTCCTACTTGAGGCAGACAGGGAACGGTGTTCCCTTCAGCCAGAGCTGAGTTGAGTGGTGTATTTGGAAAGGTGGAACCAGTGTGCGTCACCCACACACAAGTAGGTCCACAGCAGTGTCGTACATAAAGCCTAAAGCACTGCACAAACTACCAGCTCTGTAGTTGGCATCTCTAAGCAAAAGGGTGGCTGAGGAACTGTTCCCATCTTTAATTACAGCATCTCCTCCCGCAGGATCCTGAGGCTGGTTTTCAGGAGCAAGGCAGTGCCCGTGTAGGGAGCATCACACAGGGCAGCTCACAGAGCATTTGGGTGACCGGTTCATTGCCGCCAGGAGCAGAAGGCTCACCACACAGGAGCCCCCCACCACAGCTCCTGTGTCTTGCCTTTCTTTCAGGCTGGTGGCTTCACGTTATCTCTGCTTTTATTTCCACACACATCAGCCAGCGAGAGCTGGCCAAGGCTCCACCGGGAACACGATGGGGCCGGTGTAAATGTTTTCTATGGATCATTATCCCGAACAAGGACCAGGAGCCGTCTGTGCTCAGCACCCTGCGAGGCCAGTGCTGGCCCGGGCTCACTGTGGTTACAGCAGGAGCAAGCTCAGCGAGGGGCAGCTCCCAATTAGCACCACCACCTCCACCTGATCCCGCTGCCAGACTCCTGCCCCTGCAGGCAAAGGCCGGGAAAGGGAGGGAAAACGAGTGGAAAGCGAGGGAAAAGGGGCTGGGGGAGGGGATGCGAAGCTGGAGAGGAGGGAAACGGCAGGTTTCTGGAGGGAGATGCTGCCAACGGCCAGAGCTGCTTCAGGGATGCTCCCGGGAGGCAGCGCTGCTCCGGGCACTGAACACACACGAGTGACCTGGATGTCTCACACAACCACTGCGCTTGTCAAACCTTTGCCTTAGAGGGAGGCATGCCAGATTCCTGGAGGGAAAGGCAATGGTGAATGTGGCGGGAGCAGAGCTGGGTGTTGGGAGCACAACATGTCCCTCCAGCAGCTCTGCTTACAAATGGCTTCCACTACACTCTGTGTTTGTACCAGAGTTACACTCTCCTCCTGTCCCAAGCTTCACTGGATACCCTTGCTCCCAAGGTACCCAAGCTTCACTGCTGTTATAGCACAGAGCCCTTGCTGCTGCATGCAGCTGTATTCTCTCTTAACAAGCAGCCACTGTTCAACTGCCTGTTGCATCATCCAGCTGCAGTCCTGCAGCGCAGTCATCGATCACAGCACCAACAACAGCAGCACTGCAACTGTACTGCTTCTGTGTGGTTTATGAACCAGCAACATCCCACTTCCTACCCCAGAGCCCCCAACCCACTGCGGGGAAAACCAGCCTGTGTTTGATGCTTCTCTCTCTCGTGCAGCCTGAGCACACTCACCATGACTGAGTCATTCATGCTTCTCATCTGGAAGACATCCATTGTCACCTCCGTGCGGTTGGAGACCTCATTGCTGCCGGTATGGTTGGATGGAGGGAGGTCGAAGTAGGTGCTGTCTGGCTCCCTGCAGAAGAGGGGATGGCACAGTCAGCCCTCAGTTCTCCACCACGGCCCATACCACCACCAGCAACCTGCCATTCTCTCAAACCTCAGCCCCTCCCCAACTTCTCCATCTACTCCTTTAAGGACATACATGCTCCATGGTCTTTGAACTGCCTACCATCACCAGGGCTCTGGCAAATGGAATGGTCTGAGCACAGAGATCAGAGTCTGGGAGCAAAACTCTCGGTGTGGAAAGGTGTATGGGGAAAGTGGAGCACGAAAAAGAAACTCGTCTCACCTCAGGCTACGGTAATGATACGTACTAACAGGGATTACAGAGCAAAGGCCACTTCTGCCTCAGAATACACCTAAGACAAACAATCGACCACCACTTACAGCGTGCTCCAGAGGTGCTCGAACGTTGTGCCTTCATCGGCTGGCGACGACTGGGACATCTTCACGGAGGGGGAGTCTGAGAGAGGATAAACCACTCTAGGAGCAAAGAGACACAGCGAGGTTAGCGCTGCCAGCGTGCCGCCTCCCGTCAGCACAGGGCAGGAGCTTCCCACCTCGCACATGTCTCGGAGCCATCTTGACCCCATGCTGCCTTCCTCTGCCCCACCATACAGCCATCCTCATCGTCCCTTACCCGCTCCCTGGGAGCAGCGGGATCGCTTCCCTGCCCCGGCTGATGTGGATGTGTACTATGAGGCTGCTCCTCTTCCCCAGGCCAGTGTCAGCATCTCGTTTCAACTCGGTCCCGACATCTAATAGTGAAAGCCTGAGAACTTCCTGCTTTCGGGGCTCGAACCGCGGAGTGCGAGGGCAGAGCTTTCTGCCTGAGTGATGCTCGAGCCGCTCTGAGTCGGATGGGGACCGGGTGGCCGGAGGGGCTGGAATAGCTACCAGTGAGAGCCTAATGTCCTCCAACCCCTCCTCATCCCACGTACAACACAGAAAAAAGAGCTACGGGTCAGCTATGAGAAAAGGAAAAGCCTAGAGCTGAGGCAGGCGACTGCTGGTGGCCTTACCCTGGTTCCATGCTGCTTTCCCTGCCCCAAGGCAGCAGGAGCTTCAGGAAGGAGCCAGGCCTTTCCCTTCAGCACAGAGAGCACCTCCGCACCGCCCCGGCTGTGTGGTCACGATGGGTGACACCAGCTCTAACCACGTGGCCGCCCTCCTTGTCGAAAGGAAAAAGATCTGACTATTTTAAGGGCGTTTTGGAGATTCCCTTTCACTTTCAAAGCACCAGCGGCACTCGCAAAGCCAGGCCAGTGTCTCAGCAGGCCTGGGCTCTAAAACCCATGGGACAAAGAGGAGCTCAGGCTGTCAGTGTTAAAGCACATCCCTGCTGCAGTGGTCATTGCACATCTTGGGAAAGCATCTTCCAGCAGGGATGCCAGGCTGGCAGCCGAGTGTCTGGGGTGACAAAGAGTCACAAAAGACTTTCAAACAGGGCTCCCCAAGGTTGGCAGCAGTACCAATGACTGTAGTTTACTCTAAAAGGAGGTGCTGCTTAGAGTCCTGTCATGCAGGGAAGGGAGGAGTCATTTGCGTTCAGAGAAGCTGGGAAAGCACTATGATGGGGAGGTCCAGCAGAAGGAAGACACCCCATGGGAAGCAGCAGAGGGAGGCCTTGTGGAATTAAAGATGACTGGGAAGCGCCTAATTCCACACTGCTAGAGAAGCAGTGCTAGATGGCCTGGGTGTAATTACCCTCCCAGTGCCTATAGGTGATTAACGTGGGGCTAAACACAGCAGCAGTGGCAGAGCTCCCCAGCAGCTCCAGCCCAGGCTCAGCTTCCCTGCCTCTTCCAGCCTCTCAGATCCATTTGAAGGCTTTTTCCCCTCTGTCGTAACTGTGTCAGCTCCCTGATGCCACCAGCTTCCCAGCACCGGAGACTGGAGTTATCACCCCAACTTCTACCACAAAGAGTTCTCAAGCCAAAACCCCACCGGGAAGATTTAACATCTCCAGAGACCAAAACCTGCTTATTAAAGTGAAGCTCTCTTTGAGGGAAGGGTGTTTGGCGTGGCTGCATGGGGACTGCTGCCTGCAGCAGGATGCGTACCGGCTTTATAGCAGGCTGCTGAGAGAGCTGTTCTCCACCGGCTTCCCCAGCCAGCTCCAGCCTTTGCTGGGTTGCTGCTTCCCTCTGTTGCTGGTCAGGGCATTGCAAGGAAGCTGCGCATGGGAAAAATAGGCTGGGAGTAATAAGGCAAAGCCTGGGAAGAGGCAATCCACCACCTCTGCTCCATGGGGCTTAGTACCCGGGCAGGGGCTGCCACCGTGGGGCTGCAGGAGGGTTTGGTACCTTCCCTTTGAATTCCCACTGATATTCTCCCAAAGATGGGAGAACAACTCTCTGGAGGAGCAGAGCAGATGAACTTGCATATATTCAACCACAGCTTCATTCAGCCCACAGGTCTGACCACAGAATCTGAATATATTCTTAGAATTAGTGTAAACTCGACTCCCTTTTTTCATCACTATAAGAAGATGAAGAGTACCACAGGCATGATGCAGGGGCTGAAGCCTTGCTGAGAGTGATGCCTGGCAGCTCAGTTTCTGCTCTCTCTAGAAAGACCATCTTTCTTTGCTCTCAACATTAACTTTAAGCCTCAGTTTTAGGCACCTAGAACTGTCCATTCCCATTTCACCTGGCAATAACCTATTCACCACTATCCTGCCACTCTAACACCACGAAACGAAATGTGACAGCATTCTGCAGCCACCTTACAGGGAGATAAACGCACAGACCCTGTATAATGGGGCTATGCCTAATTCCTAAAGACTCTTGGCCCATCCTAAGAGAAGAAGATGACTTGTGAGAGCCATTTCCACCTCCCACACCGAGCTGCTGTGTATTGTGTGATGGTTGTGAACCAGCCCCTGGACCTTCTCATCTCCTCCACACAACAAGAACCATCCAGCTCCTCCAGCCCGTAGCAAATAACTTAATGTTTGCAAAATGCTGACGGCTTCTGAGGTGACAACACTATCCTGTGCTATTGCTCATGTGCACCAGATTATTGAATTCCCACCTGCAAAACAAGGCTTGTAAAAGCAACCAAGAGCAAGCACGTTTCCCTGAAGCATACTTGGACCTCAGGAGCCCTCCTTGAGGTCCAGCAGTTTATTAACAATTTTCTTTCCAAGGAGAGAGCAAGATTATTGATATAAATCAACTCAATCAAGGCCATTGATGGGCAGGAAGCTAAACCAGCCAAGTCGCCGTCCCTGCCTGCCACCGAGCGCCAGCCCTGCGGAAGGACCCAACCTCAGCATCCTGCCGTACCCAGCCCCACCTCTGCCTTTCCCATTCCCATTCCCATGGCCAATTTTAACTCCACAAGCACTTTAACCCCAGACCTAAGGCACTTGGGAACAAACTTTCCACAACACTTTAAACTGTGTAACTAGCCTACAAAGCAAAGCAGCCACAAATCATCTTCCAGTTGCATTATTAACACTCGAGAGGGTCATGCCGAGTAACTCCCACACACAAATAGCAAGGGATTCCCTTTTGTCATGTTTTTCCTCCTACCTGCTCTGGCTCCCCAAGCGTTTCGAGTTCCCCCGGAGGTGTCCCGCAGACAGGAGCGGCCTGGGATTGAGGATCTATGTTATTTACTGCCCTACAATCAAGTAGCGTCCCGGTCGCCTAGGCAATGACATTGGAGCTCCTGAAAGCTATGTGAAAAGTGAGGCAAAAGCTTGCGCGCTCCTTCCTGGAGTAGGAGGCAGTTGCAAGGGGGTGGGGAATGCTCAGCCAAGCGTGCCGGGGAATTAAGCTGGTCACCAAAGTGACTCCGGGGCCAGCCGGCTGTCGGGGCTCCGGCAGCCCCCAGCAGCACTGTGCCCGAGGCTGGCTTTAGCCGTGAGGGAGCAGGGAAGGAGACTCAACATAGACTGACACACCAAAGGAGGATCTTCCCCTCACCACAATGATGGAATGGGCTGGTTTTGTGCCTGTGTTGGTCAACTTGACCGGCTCATCAGCCCTGGGGTGTCAGAGGACCGGGGCAGCCTGCCTGGAGGATCAGCAAGGTCCCACCATGATGTGTCCTCCATGGGAAATGTGGCTTGACAAGACGCATGTAGAGTGGCAGTGGATGAAGATTGAGTGTTTCTGATTAAGAACTATCAGCAATGAGACTCTATTTATCTGCGTTGGGCAGACTCAGATGACAGAAGGGAGGTTTAAATGAAATACCAGGAAGAAGTTCTTCCCTGTGAGGGTGCTGAGGCGCTGGCACAGGGTGCCCAGAGAAGCTGTGGCTGCCCCATCCCTGGCAGTGTTCAAGGCCAGGTTGGACACAGGGGCTTGGAGCAACCTGCTCTAGTGGAAGGTGTCCCTGCCCGTGGCAGGAGTTGAAACTGGATGAGCTTTAAGGTCCCTTCAAACCAAACCATTCTATGATTCTATGGCTCATGGATACACCTTCTCACTGTCACTTGCTCTGCTGTGAGTGAGCAGCGTTCATCAGTGTTAAACCATCGGCTCCATGTTCGAGTCTCCCACCTCCCTTCAGAGACCAGCAGCCCACCTCTGCCGCAGGCCCCCGCCTTTGCTTGCAGGGCAGATGGTGACCAAGGAGCAGCTGTCACTGTCCCTGCACTACAGGCAGAAAACAGACACATTTACCAGCCCCTAAAGACATCGGAGCTGCTGTAACTGGTTTTTGATCCATAATGAAAACAAGACTCAAATGCTTGCTCTGACCCGGAGGTTTATTGTTTAAATGAGATGCACTGTACTGGAGGGGCACCTTTTAAAACGACAGGTAGGGACAAGGGGGAATGGCTTTAACCTGCCAGAGGGGAGATTGAGATGAGCTCTGAGGCAGAAGCTCTTCCCTGTGAGGGTGCTGAGGCGCTGGCACAGACTTTTCCCAGAGAAGCTGTGGCTGCCCCATCCCTGGCAGTGTTCAAGGCCAGGTTGGACACAGGGGCTTGGAGCAACCTGCTCTAGTGGAAGGTGTCCCTGGCCGTGGCAGGGGGTTGGAACTGGAAGAGCTTTAAGGTCCTTTCAGATCCAAACTGTTCTATGATTTACCAGCCCCTAAAGACATGGAGCTGCTGTGACCAGTTTTGGGGCCCAAATACACGATCCATAATGAAAATAAGACTCAAATGGTTGCCCTGACTCTAAAGTTTATTTTTTAATGACCATGTCTGTATCCCCTAACGGAGAAGATGCTCCCACCCCCCCAAAACCTTTACTTATTTATTTATTCTAATCCAGTTACCGTCCTGTTTACAAGTGAACCCCTATTGCAATTAGCAGCTCCTCTGGCCTCGCTGCGCCCCTAATTGCCATCAGCAATTAGCCGGGACGAGTCATTACCGAGGGCAGCCGGGCGCGGGACGCTGCCCGCGGAACAGCGCCGGGTGAGGGGGGGCTCGCTGTGGGCGGGGCTCGCTCAGGCCGTGCAGGGGCTGCGGGGGGGGGGTCACACCGTTACACGCCTCATTAGCGGCTCATTTACATGTTAATTACCGCCTGAGCCGCTTCCCGCTGCCAGCCCCGCGCAAGCGGTGCCGCACCAGGACTACAACTCCCGGCGTGCCGCGGGGCGCCGCCCTCCCCGTTCCGATTGGTTGTTGGGGCAGCACGATCCCGCTCTGATTGGGTGTTGGGCCGGCTCGGTCCCGCCCCTTCCCCCACTTCCGCCGCGGGCCGGGGCCGGGGCCGTGGCCGTGGCGGCGGCGCGGGCGGGTTTGAATCGCGGCCGCCGCGGCTCCGCCATGAACTTCTCGGAGCTGTTCAGGCTCTCGGGGCTCCTCGCCAGGTTCTCCCCGGACGGCCGGTGCCTGGTGAGTAGCGGCGGCTCCGCGGCCTGAGGGGAGCGTTGGGTGAAGCGGCAGCGCGGGGCCTTTGGGCCGGGCTCCGGTGTGTCCCCCCGCCGCTGGGGCAGCTCCCCCCGGCCTCCAGGCCTCACAGGCCGGGCACTGCGGGGGGCGATAGCGCCGCTGGTCCTGCGAGGACAAGCGTGTGCGTGGGGCGGGTGGGTTGCGGGGGGGCTTTTAGGGGAGTCTTTATAATGGCGACCAGACTGCGGTTACTTAATGAACTTGTGAGCCAAAAAGTAATTGGTTTTAGAGTAGAGTTAGTTAATGAGCAGTGATGGAGTGAGGATTCCATGTATTAACATCCCCCTTTCCTCCTGCTGTAACTATTCCTATTGGAGTTCACAGCACACACCAAGCCCCTCCGAAATGAGCCCCCCAGCCAGCCGCAGCACTGCGCGGCGCAGTGGGAGTTGTGGCTTTTGAGGCCAGCTCAGCTTTGGCTTTGCTCTTGCCCAGGCATCATGCATGCAGTACCGTCTGGCGGTCCGGGATGCGGGCAGCCTCCAGATCCTCCAGCTGTACACGTGCCTGGATCAGATCCAGTACATAGAGTGGTCGTCCGACTCGCTGTTCATACTGTGTGCCATGTACAAGCGAGGGGTTGTTCAGGTAAGACACAAGCAGGGCAGATCCTGCGGGGGATTCGTGGGTGCTCTGGGTGAGCGCTTCTTAATGCAAGCACCAGTTCAAGGCTTTTGTTAAAGCCTTGTTACTGATAATGCAGGGTTTGATGATAACCCCGCATGCCATTATTTTTAAAACAGACACCTTAGTTTGAGAAGAAATCCATTTTAGAATAAAAATGTTCATCAAAGCTGGAGTCTGCCTTACCAGCTTTCAGTGCAGTGGGAACTAAATACATGCAGACTTGTTAAATGCACTAAAACTCGTTTTAAGTTCAGAATTTGTCACATCTAAAAAGCCACCTTACTTTACAATTTGTATAAGCACACAGAGCTGTGGGGCTTACTTTTGTAGTGGGATCCAGCGCCAGTCCTTCATGGCCACAGCTCTCAGGGGTTTCCTGACGTCTCTGGTGTGCGATGCAGAACCTCGTCCCTGCTGTAGTGTGTGATCGCAAGCAGAGGGGGTGGTGAGCTGCTGGTTCCCTGTGCTGCCTCTCTGGTTTCCTCTCTGACCTAGGTCTGGTCCCTGGAGCAGCCGGACTGGCACTGTAAGATAGACGAGGGGTCGGCAGGATTGGTGGCCTCATGCTGGAGTCCGGATGGTCGTCACATTCTCAACACAACCGAGTTCCATGTGAGTGTGAAGTCACGATTCCTCTGGATGGTATCAGATGTTACTGTCTGCACTTTGCCTCTTAAAATAACCTAAAGCTCTTAAAGCTGTAGTGGTGGTGAAGAGCACGGATATAGATTTCCTGTATTCATGTATGTAGTCTCAGTTAATTCCAGTGGAGTGTTCTGTTAACATTTTATTCTCTTGCTTTGAATGATAAGATAGAATGTGGACACTTGGCTTTGAAGGTAAAATTATATGTTTAAGAAAAGTGTAGGGATGACTGCTGTTCATCAAAGCAATTTTAGAAATCAAATGTCTTGTTCATAGCTCAGGGAAGACTCAGGATTTCTACCAAAACCAAATAAAGCTCCAAACCATGAACATTTAAGGGTTGTGGAATTAGAAAATACGATCTGAGGTTTATTGACCTATGAGATGAGATTTAGAGAAATACTTTCATAACTGTTTGATTTGGCACATAGGAGTTGGGTTGCTGTTGATGGAACACTTGGGAAATTAAAATTAAAACACCTCTAAGTGCTTATTGATGAAGAGCCCTGTTCTGGAGCACACCCTGAGGTAGACTCCCAGTGTGGTGTGGCTGCTGGGCACTGGGTTTGTTGGGAGGCCTGGGGAAGTCTGAATCTCCACCTTTGTGGTCTTTGGATTAGAGCTGGTGATTTGGTGTTGTTCATTGCAATGATGAATGGTCAAAAACCAGCAAAGCACTACGTGCGAGACAGGCACACGTGGCAGAATTCTCTGGCAAGGATGTTTAGTGCTGGCTGGGGTAGAGATATTCAGTCTTGTTCCATTCCCCTACCCCTTTAGACAGTGGGTTACGAGAAGTGATGAATTTAGGCCCTAGTTTTCCTAGCAATGAATCACCCTGATGGCAACTAAAATCAAATGAGTTTCAGAACTCATTCAGAACTTCAACCTCAAGTTGTTAAACTCCCTGCTAGTCAGAGAGAGGCGTAGTCAGTAACCCCCACCAAAGCCTGGTGCTATGTGCTACAAGTGTGAGTATCTCATGGCACGTGCCTGTGGGGGTGGACTAGCAAGTATTTATTGCCTCCAACAGAACTTGGTTTGACCTTAGAGGATTTCATTAAGCCTTTGCCAAGTTGGCATCTGTCTTGGGATAGGTTTTCTTTCCAGCTGTAAACAGGTTGCTAAATTAGCTTTTGTCAGACAGCTGCCTGGGTTATGCTGGTGTCTGAGTTGTGTTTACTCTCTCTCTGCTAAATCCATAGTCTGGTGGGACAGACGGAGTAGTGCTCGAGACAGAAACTGTCAGGATACTTAATATTGGTGTATTATGTATGTTATTGAATACAGTGATTGCTCGGAGGGCTTAGGGCTGCCCTGTCAAGCAGTACAGCTTGGCTTTGGTTGCCTGATGCTTTCAAGCAGCGCAACTAATTACTCATACTCTTAATTCTTCAGGTCAATATGTGAGCTCCACTGTAAGTCACAGAAAACTTCATTATTCCTGGAATTTTTTTAAAGGATATGGTTGTGCTAACTTATTTTTAGCAATCCATACTTACTAATGCCTCAGAAAATGATTCTTCAGCTGACTTGCAGTCAGGTTTTTTTGTGGGCAGCATTAGAGTGAATGATGTGGGGTTTTTGATATGACTGGTGTGCACCAACTCGAGATGAGTGCAGCACGTTTCCAAAATCCATTTTGACTGTTCAGTCTTCTGAGATAGGCAGCAATGCTCTGTAGGCATTTAATATTAATATAGCTCTGCAAATGTGATAACTTTATTGGAGATGAGTCTGTAAAAATAATAATTTACAAGTTTTTGGGTCCCAGAATTGTTACATGACGCACATAAGACTGAATGGCAGAGGTACCTGTCCAAGATTTCACACAATTACTGCAATAACAGCACAATATACAGGGCAGCCAAATGGTACAGCCTTACTGGATGGAGTGCATAAGACCTGTTCACTTGACAGTGAATTGTTTATAACAGTAATGGGTTATGGATGCAGAGGAATTTCCCATGCTTACTTACAAAAGTGTGTGCAGTACCTAGATAGTTGATTGCTAGAAGATTCCACGTTGTTGGTGTGTCCTGTGGAAGATGTTGTAGCAGGTATCTCTCCACTTACAGTGCCTGAATTTATAGGCATGGGTAGGGCTTACACATGAGCTGCAGATGAAAGAGATGGAGAAAACAAATGGATCCTCTGCTTCCTCATGCCTCCTGTTTGGTGATAAACAACGTGAAGATCAGCAGCATTGTGGAGTGTTTCTTTCAAGAGCCATAATATAAACTAAGATATTGTACTTTAGTTCTGCGTTAGGTAGTGAACACTGAGGAGCTTCTTTCAAACTACAGCAGCAGGGGGAAGAAGTGTGTGTTTCTGTGTATATTGGAGCTAATCCTTAGTAACTGTAAATGGCTGCATTGGTTGAAAAATGCTTTCTGTCGAGGAATGTGCTCTGAATAATCTTCTGAAATCCAGTGCTGACAGACACTGCTATGTAAGGAGGCCTCGTGACCCAGTCAAGTCTGGGACAAAAGTTGACGGTCATTTGAGATGCAAGGTTGTTTAAAAGTGTGTTTTTATCCATTGAAAATCACCAGTCTTACACCTGCCTGTAGCTGTCAACATCGGGCTGTAGTCCTGAACCCAGCACTGGAGACTGTTTATCACGTTACCATCTAAATACTTTTTATTTCTCAGCTGTTTTTAGGCTATTTTAAAAATGCTGCTGCTTTTGGTTTGTTTTTCCACTGCAAAACAACAGCTGAAAACTTCTCAGACACCATTATCATTAGGATTTGAGTTTGACAATGCCACTTAATGGATCTGTGCTGAAGAGAAAGCACCCCTCAGTGCTCAGTGCAGAAGAGCTTGCTGCAGGCTTGGCTGACCATGATCTGGTCTCCTGCTGTGAAAGCAATTGTTCCTTCTCCACAAAGTCTCTGAGAAAAGCAAGAAAGAGCAATGCAAACTTAGTGCAATATGTTTCTGTCTCATAATCATATGATAGCTGTGAAATAATCACTCTTAGGCTAGTTTATGTTGGCAGCTTGGGCCAGATTGTGGAATGATGTTTCAGTTCCAGTTGAGAATATGAAGGTTCTCCCTTTTTTGTCCTAATTTAATTGTAAACGTGTTGTTAATCTGTGCAAGATAGCTGTGAAGTCCATAGGTTAAGCACATAATGTAACTTGCTCAGTTTATAAATGTTTAAGTGCACACAAATAGAAAATCTGAAACGAATCCCAGTCCAAACTGATTCCCCAAGGAATCAAACTGATTTCCTTTTACATGTTTCTAACACTAGGCCAAAACCTTCAGGCTCCTGTTGTGTGACTTGAGCAGGAGGTTGCAAGGATGTTAAGGCAGAGCATATCGGTGGTCTCTAACTTGCTGTTGTGCACTTCCCTTACCAGCTTGCAGCCTTTTCAGGAATGATGCTGGAATAGAGGATCTTCTTAGTGGTTATGGGTGTGTTGTGACTGGTGGATGTGAAGTCTGAAGTGCTTTCGTTACCAAAGGATTGTCAGCGTTGGTGAAGCACATGCTCAGCCACTAAGCACAACATGACAAGAATGAACAGGGAAACCATTATTAGTGTGATCTCTGGGGAGTTACAAAACTTGACCCTGTTAGAGAAGGTTCTGAGCAGCAAACAGAGGACCCATCCGTGGCAGTGTTCAAGGCCAGGTTGGACACAGGGGCTTGGAGCAACCTGCTCCAGTGGAAGGTGTCCCTGCCTCTGGCAGGGGTTGGAACTGGGGGAGCTTTAAGGTCCCTTCCAGCCCAAACCAGTCTGGGATTCTGAGTCTCAGACAAGGCAGAGGTGACAGAGTTTAGCACATCATGTGTTGTTTCTCACCTATAGAGATTCTTCTCTTCCTACATACTCGAGCTTGACATGAGCAGTGAAGTTTTGCCTCAGCGTCAGCCAACATGGTCTGGGGTAGGAGAGCGTTCGACACAGAGCAGGCCAGGTGAGTTGATCCTGAGGCCAAGCAGCAGCACAAGTGTAAACTTGGGTGCCTTTGTTGGGAAAAATTACGATGCAGACCTCAGCATTTGAAGCTTGCAGCTGCTAAGCTTGTATTAAGTGGCTGCAGAATGTGCCTTGTGTAGGCTGCGTGTTTTGGTCGGGGGAGGAACAGCAGCAAGTACATTTAACACTGCAATTAATAGGGGCAAGCAGCATATCACTATTGCAGTTGTGCTAGAAGAATGTGAGTAGGCATTGTGTTGGTATTTTTAAAGTAAATCTTGCATGAAGAGCAGACTAACAGTGCTGTATTTCTGTGTGTCCGGAAGCGAGCAGTTGCAGCGATAAAACTTGATTAATGTTCTTCATCTTGAGGGTTCCTCTAGGACCTGCTAAACTTTAAAGGCTCTGTAGATGTCTAGCTGTAATTTCATACCTGTGAAATAAGAGAAGAGAATAATAAATGCTGTGTTAAATAGGGGTGCAATACCTTCTCTAACTTTGGATAGAAGTGGACAGGAATCTGACCTGATTGAGCTCTTTCCTTTAATAAATTAACTATTTAAATGATTTCCTCATCTCTTCAAATTTCAGAAGCTTTTTCTGTGTACAGAAAGCATTTGGGAGAACAGCTAATGCTGCTCTTCTGCTTTGGGACTCCATGTATCTTCAGAGTACTTATGAGGATCCTGAAGCTTGGTTTGAACACCATGTCAACTATGACAGTTGTGCTGTGTAGCAAAAATGATGGTGTCAGCAAGAGAGAACCTTTTGAGGGCTGTTGCAACACCTGGTCTGTAGCATTACCAGGTAGAAGAGAGTCATAGAATGCTGCCCTGGAATCCCTTGCCACCACTGAGCAGTGTCGATTCCTTCAGGGAAGGAAAATGTGCATTGAGGACAAACAGGCAAAGCATCATGGCAGAAACTTCCTTCCAAGGGTGCTGGTGAAGCTGATGGTCCATCTGATGCAGGATTGGGATGCAGTGGTAGGCAGTGCTGAAGTTTTACCTCTGTAATGAATCAGAACTAGTTTTGTTGTTCAGTAGTTCTGGGAAAGATGGCTTATGACTGTGGTGCTTTCTTGGAAAAATAGGTTTACCTGCATCTCTCCTAGAATCTCGTACCTTGGTGCAATAAAATGTAGGAAACCACAAGAAAAATACTATCCTGGGAACATTCCTTGCTCCAGCTATAAATGATTCACATGCCATCCTGATTAATGCACATATGTCTGGTGGGGCTGCCGTTGCTAAGGGAGAGTAAGTATTTGTTTTTAATTGAATAATCTGCAGATGGCAACACAGAGCTTCCAGAATGTGGGCTGTGACCTTGAAGAGCTGTGGAGAGGCTTCTTTTGCAGCTGACAGCCTTCTCTGCTGTTTGGGTGGCTTATGGATGCATGAGCCTCCAGAAATATCCCAAACATCACGTTTAATGCCTTGCTCTGCATGGCATGTTTTGGTTCTTTTCTCATTTTTTCAGTAAGGATGTTGCCTTTGAGTGTGTGACTGAGGAGGGAAGGGCAAAATGCAAAAGAAATCAGCTGTCAAAGCAGAGTGTGTCTTGGATTTGAAAAATACAGCTACATTTTCATACTTGGTAGCTTTTTCCCAAGAGGTACAATGTTCTTAAGTTGCTGTAACTCTTCATCCATTCATAAATGTAAGAAACTTCTCATCCCTCTTCCAGATTCTGTGATGAAACTGTGTTTTTTCCAGCTGAAGAGTGCCTATGTATGATAGATGTAGCTAGATTCATGCCACTATCAGTAACTTTGGTGTTGGTGAAGAGCTTTTCTCCATACTGGTGTTTTGCCTCTCATATACCCCTCTGGTGTGTTCAGTGTGCCTGTCGTGGTGATTTGCAATAAGTAACCTTACTAACTGAAGGGACTTGGGAGAGAATTCCTCACAGTTACTTCTCAGGCTTTGTTTGAGCTACATGGAATAGCTCAAAGCTTAGTTAGCCACAGAGAGTACATCGATCTACTTTGTGTGGCTGCAGTAGGTTTATGGGGTTTCTATTTACTTACCTTTTCTATCTACAGAATTAAACACATGCTTCCTTGTCTCTGTTTCTTTGGCAGCTGCGGATAACAGTGTGGTCCTTGTGTACAAAGTCTGTATCTTACATCAAGTATCCCAAAGCTTGTCAGCAGGGTAAGTGGCACAAATCTAACACCAGAATGGTATTGTTTAATATGGCAGAAAGGGAAAAGGAATGTGATGGGTAATGACAAAACACAAGTCTCAGAGTGGGCTCTGGCCCTCTCTCTGCTGAGGGGTTGGCTTGCCCCCGTGGACCCGTGTCCCACCAGCTGTGAGCACAGAGAGATGTGCTATGGGGTTGTCGTGCTCTCGCTGTGGCTGGAGAATCACATCAATCCATGTGCCTGTCCTTCAAATCTACATCTTTGCTGCATTTGCCTCTGAAGGGTCCTTTTAAGACATCAAATGAAGCTGGATGCATCGGTGATGAAAAACACTAATCCAAAGTGGCTTTTGCCATCCCTTGCACATGAAAAGATTTGAAAGGGAAGCTGTGTCAGGCCTGTTTAGCCACATGGCTGTGGTTAGCAGTATCCTGCCTGAGGCTTGTATCCCATGTATGACACAAAAAATTATGTATCCCGTATAAAATAAGAGTGGATGTGGGCTGATGCCTGGAAGCTGGTGGAGTACCAATGGTTGCATAACTAACCCATTTAGCTTAGATTAATGAACTGCTTATTTCAAATCTGTGGCTTTTATATAACAACTGTCTGTCAGTAATCAAACATGGGGTTTTGAAGCATGCTGAAGTTCTGCTGTAGCTGTGAAGCTGTGTCCTTAGAAGTAGCACATGCAAAGCCTAAGAACTGTGAGACGAAGAAGTTAGTGACACTGTGCATTGCCTTGATTTTGATTAATGTGATCTATGAAGACGTTTTTTCCTTCTCTTTTCATTTATCCTTTGAATTGGGAGTAATTGGTCTTCCTTGTGGAGTTGTCAGCTATTCTGTCTTGTTTTCTCTCTCATTTTCTTAATTAACTTTGTCTCATTGCAGGGATAGCTTTCACTAAGGATGGCCGCTACATGGCAGTAGCAGAAAGACGTGACTGCAAGGACTTCATTAGCATCTTTGTGTGCAGCGACTGGCAGCTACTGAGAGTAAGATATGTCCTTGCCTTCCCCTCCTTCTGTGTAACCTACAAGCATGTGTTGCATGCTGCTTTGGCCTCGGCCACTTTGGTAGGCTGATTTTAGGCTGTGCAGGATGCACACTAGCATGTCCTAGAGGACTGGATGGATCTGAAATGAAAACCCATTAAGAACTATTCTGTCCATAGTGTCACCTCTGGCTCAGGAATTCTAAGGCTCCTTAGAAGCTGATGGCAGGATTTGGGGAACACCATTAAATGCTTGTTCCCAAGCACTTCCGTGATGATCCTGTACCGGCCTTTGAGGCAAGGAACTAGCCTAGCTGGATTTCTTGACTGATTCAGTGTAACTACTTTTCCTTTCTTATGAAATGCTGTTTATTTTAAGGTATAGCAAGTTTTTGCCTCTTTCATAAAGGGAAACCAAAGAAACAGGGAATGCAGTGTACTGTTCCAAAAGAAAACACTTCTGTTCCCATGCTAGCATACCAAAGGCTCCCTGGCATTTGTGGTAGCACCTAAAAGAATAAAACTGGGGATTTTAAGTCAGAAGCAACAGTATTTGTTAGTACCATATTTCAAATGGTTTTGTGTTTTCTCTTTTGGGGGCAGCATTTTGACACTGAAACACAAGATCTATGTGGGATCGAATGGGCTCCTAACAGCTGTGTCCTGGCAGCGTGGGATACGTGCCTGGAGGTATGGTATGGAGAAAAAACTGATTATTTTCTGGGAGAGTCCAAGTTGAGTTTTAGTTGCCATGGATAAAGCACTATCTAAAATAGCTAGTGTTAAGTTCATTTTTCCCTTAAACATAACAAAAGCTGAACTCAAAACATTCTAACTGTTATACTTGTATTGGTAATGGATGTCCTTATGAGTGCATGTCAAACTGTTGTGTAAATCTTCAATGACAGCAAATTATCTTCTTGGCTTTCTGATTTATCTTGGAGAAAAAATATTGATTGTAAGCAATGCAGAAGCTGTTATTGAAATAATGGAAGAATTCTTCTGCGACACTCCTACTGTTTTATTTTGCATTGCACAGTAATTTTACGGTTAAGTACTCATCTGAAAATTTAGCAAGGAATGTCTAATATTCTGCTTTGAGTAGGTGAATTTGTGGGTATACAAAAGTGTCCTCCAGTGGCCATGATTTTATGGGCTCTGGGATCAAAACAGCCCTGGGAAAGGGCAGGGTTGGAACATGCTGGATCAGAGGGCTGGCAGATGCTGAAGGAGAGTGATGGTCTTCCATAATGTCATCTGCTGATGCTGATAGAAAGTGTTGGGCTAGAGGGGCCACTGCTCTGGCCCAGTGGGGCATTTGTGCTCTTGGGGACAGGGTGGCTGTGGTCTGAGAGTGCCAGAAGAGCCAAGCTGGAAGCCTTGAGCCTCTTGTCTCAAGTCATAGATAAGAGGCCAGCCCCTTTGTATTTAACTTGCTGCCTTTTAGTCAGGGAGAGTTTGGAAGGAATGGTTTTGGCTGTCTATGACTTCAAACAATATTGTTAGTCTTTAGAATAACCCATTTCTGTTCCAGTATAAAATACTGCTGTACTCCCTCGATGGCAGACTCCTGTCCACATATCGGGCATATGAGTGGTCCCTTGGCATTAAATCAGTTGCCTGGAGTCCCAGTAGTCAATTTTTGGCAATTGGCAGCTATGATGAAAAGGTAAGAAATAAGTTTACTTTCTCTCTGCTACCTGAACCACTTGTAGAGCTTTGTCATACTGGTTCTATCTTGCACTGCTTTCCATAACTAGGTGCGTATCTTGAACCATGTAACTTGGAAGAAGATCACAGAGTTTGAGCATCCAGCAACTATTGTGAACACAAAGACTGTAAGTATGGATCTGGAATCCCTTGAGTCATTGGCAGTGCTTTGATGCTGCTGTTTGTATCCCAGAGATAACCATTTCACTCTGGAGACCTTGCTTTTCCCCTCCTAAAGTGTAAAGGGCTTGGGAAATCCCATGAAAATTTGGGGGTGTAAGAGAAAGAGAGGAATCCTTTCAAGTTTGGACAATGTGTGTACGATCCACTCAGCTTTAGCACTGGTGGATTCTCAGGTGCTTTCTGTCACATGCCGGTGTATTTTGATGTAGATGGGGATTGCATTACAGATGTGCGTGTGCAGAGGATGGCAAACAGGGAAACAACAGGAGAGATTTGTCTCAGCTTTATGCAGTTCGTGACTTTAAACAGCCTTGGACCTGGATTGCGGTCAGATCTACATCTTGTGTGTACAGGCTCCTCCAGCTCACCTAAAGAACATTTCCTGTAAACATCTGTCAGGGTTTATTTTTACCCTTGCATACATGTATGTGCAAGGCCCAACAGATTCTGGGTAGTTGGCAGCAGGCAGAGAACTGTGGCTTTTGTTCCAAAAATCACAAACTGTTCCCATCCATCAAGGTAAAAGAACACAATGTAGTAGTGCTGCGTGCTGCTGCAGAGGGAGGCTGGGCTTGTGTCTGGACAGATATCCTGGGAGAGTTCACGTGTACAGACTCTAAAGTCTGCAATATTCGCATGGCTCCAGTGATGCCTCTAACCAGAACTGAGGCGTGATCCATTAAATGCACCTCAGCAAAACTTCTCACAACTCAAAAATACCCTTACTTCCAGCTAGGTGTACAACATGTAATGGAAAACAAATGGGAATAGCTCTCTGCTACACAGACAGGAATTGCAGTTGGCGCATTTTATCCTGGTGCTTATGTTTGGGAATAATATGTAGTGGGCAGACTATTAAAATATTTTTGCTATTCCCTTGCATTTTTTTTATGATAGTTTTCGATTAAGAGTCTTTGTTGCAAAAATGAAATCTGTGTTCCCATTGTAGCAAAGGTGATTTATTGTGCTGCCAGATTTTAGCTCTCGGGAATAACGGATGAGGTGTGCTCTGGCAGCCTCACTCTTCATAGACTTCAAGGTTCATTTATTTATCACAGGAGTGTTTTCCTGATCACGATTCCAAACAGCAAATGATTCACTGAGTTTGGTATTTGCCTACCAAAGCCTTTTCCTCCACTGGTGAACCAGGGGATGCTGAGACACAACACACTTGCAAATGAGTTAGTGGGATGTGGATGGTTTGGTAATAGCCCATGTTCAAATCCTCCGAGGCCCTTCTGTAGAACTCTCACTTGTTTCTTTGTAGATTGTGTATAAAGAAGTGGAGAAATCCCCATCTGTTGAAACAGAGAGACTTTCTTTCCCTCCAACAAGAGCATTGGCTAGTTCTCTCTTCAGCACACAAAGTAAATGTAAGCCAAAGTTTACTACGACGAGATGCTTGAGTTTGCCACGTGAAGTCTTTCTAGAAGCAAACACTATAGGTGAACTCTGCCCCTTTGGTACTGGAATGGCTCCAGTGGGTGCTCTGAAGGGCAGTGAATCAGTGCTGCACCCTGCTAGCGGGGCTGCTGTCTGCAGGGTGGTTTGAAGGCAGGTTAAAGATCAGCAGGATACTGTGGAAGAGAACTGTAATTGCTCAGGTGTTGCTCTGTTTCAAACCAAGAACAGCCAGATCTTGCTCTCGGAGTTGCTGGCAAAAGTTGTCCCAGCATTGTGTGGGTTTCTTCTGGCTTGTTCCATCTCTGCAATGTAATTTCATGACTTAGTTTAGCTGTTGCAGATAATCACTGGAATCGGATGAACTGCTGCAATTAATCTTAATGTGTCAGTTCCAATAGTAGAATCAATAATTAGAAAAGAAAATAACCAGGTGTTCTGCTCTTGCCGTTTGCTTTGGGATAGTAATTAGTCCCTGTAAAAAAGCAGAGCATGATGAAGGCCTTTTTGGCTTTTGTCTAAGAAGCTGTAGTTGTAGCAGTGCTTTAAACTTGCCTCCAGACAACAGAAATATTAGAGAGGTGGCAGGCATTGGATGATTAGTATTCTTTTTTGATATTCACTGTTTGCAGTGCTGTGAATCATCTTTGGTTTGCATTGGTGTTTGTTTGAAATACGAGTGAAAAGATAGCAGAAAACTTGATATCCTGTTTTCTTGTAGTTTAATCCCAGGCAACAGTGAGTGTTTATGTGAAGATGCATTATCTTAAGACAGTGGAAGTTTTAATAGGAACATCTTGGAGAAGAGTAAAGTACAGCCCTATCATCTCAGAGATAAGGGGTGTTTAACAGTTGGAATGTAAATATTTTGTCCATTCAGGCTTGATTACTTCTCTTTCAAATTCCAGATGACATTTCCGAGGTGCCACTCTCTTTGCACTGTGTCAAACCAGCTGCTGACCGGGCAAATCCCAAAATGGGCATTGGGATGTTGGCATTCAGTCCGGATAACTGCTTCCTGGCTACCAAAAATGGTGAGTTCCTACTGCCCTGCACTGAAGGGGAAACCTAGTCCCTGCCTGTGGGGTTTAAAGTCAGCTCTGTTGAGCAAACATGCAACTACAGAGGAAGATCAGCCTATGTCTTCTAGTGTACATAAAGTGTTGTGAGTTGCCAGAGCTGCTTATCAGTGCATTAACTCAGCCTTGGCTTTGTATTTAATGAGTAGGATGCTTTTTATGTCCCTTTGAATGTAGGGGAGCTTGCTGTACTAGGAAATGAAAGGCACAAATTTCTACCTCCATTTACAGCAAGTGTCTCTTGAAAGGCAGAATTCTTCACAACCTGTAGTGGGGGGGTTTGATTAGTGAGAGTCATGGATTTAACTTTACATCTTTTCCCTTCACTGCTCCTGAAGCGCTGCCTGTGTCTGTGTCACAGAAGCTGTGGTTCTGGAAGACAAACCAAGTCACTTTTTAATCGTTTTTGCAGTATTTCCAAGGCAAAATTGAAGGCAGTGCTGGGCAAAACTCTAGTGGTGTTACACTTGTGGTGTACCCGAGTGGTTTGTATTGTGTTGTGTTAGACCTCAATAGTGCCCATTTGGTAAAAAGATCATGCTACTTAATTTATCCTTCAGGTACAGATGTGATTACCTCTTCCTTTTTCAACAGATAACATTCCTAACGCTGTCTGGATTTGGGACATTCAAAAGCTGAAGCTGTTTGTAGTCCTGGAGCAGTTGTGTGCCATCCAGTGCTTCCGGTGGGACCCCTGCCAACCCCGCCTTGCTGTATGCACAGGGAATAGCAATGTCTACTTGTGGTCCCCAGCTGGCTGCGTGTCAGTGCAGGTCCCAGTGGAAGGTAAGGCCTGTGGGAGCTTCCACAAGCCATCAGCAGCTTTACTTACTATTCTTCCACTTACCAGCCTGATCTGTTTCTGCAGGTGACTTCCCGATCGTGTCTCTCTCCTGGCATTCCAGTGGAGACTCCATGGTGCTTCTGAGTAAGGACAACTTTTGTGTGTGTTACTTGGAAAGAGAAGAGGTAAAATAACAACCCTTTGCATTAAACTGCTCACAAGTTTGAGAAGGAATGAGGACGGGGATCAAACCCTGTTGCCCAGTGTGAAGTTCTTGTATTTATGGATTATTTATTTGAAGGAGCTTACCCAAACTCCAGTGTGTGAAGTACTGTGATTGCATTTGGATGATGTAGCAACTTGGTGTAGAGAATGAAGCCTGGATTGCAAGGAAACTGTAGTACTTGATGTATTTAAAGTTCAAGAGAAAGTTTATCAACTATGAAACCTTGTTTTCTAAAGCTGTAGCTGTGTGTATATAATGTATAGCTATTTAAATTTTATAATTTCCAATAAATACTTTGATAGTTACAAACTTGCTATGACTCTAACTCCATTCTGAGGTCTGTTTCTCTGTGATCAGTGAGGTGATTAATCCTGGCACAAGGAGGCAGTTACTTGCACACACCACTGTGCAGCTTGTATCCAGGCTGGTAAGACAACAGATTTTTTTCTGGTATATTAGAACTAAATATTGTAGCAGAAGTAGATAGATCAGGAAGACGCTTTCTGGGGAATCAGTTGCTGTTAAAGCAGAACAAGTTCTGTGTTCAGAAAGCAAATCAAGCCCTCTGTAGTAATTGTGCTTTTCCAGACTAAGGTGTTAACAGATGACAGTAATTGCACCTGGTCTACTATAGACTTACTATACTGAATCTTTATAAGAAGGGTCAAACTATTACTTTAGAATGATACACTAAAGGCAACTGAAATAGGAGCTTGTGACCCAACTATCTAGTGCCAGATGGGAGTGGATGGTTGGGCAGGGCAGGAGCAGTTGGACTGTCTGGTCTCTAACCTGTGTAGCTGGCTGCTGGATCCATCAGAGGAAGGGAGCCCACTGCTGCGGAATTTACTGGATGTTTTTTCTTTTCCTACTTCATTTCACAGTCTGTCTCCCCAAAATGAAGAAAAATGAACAAACTGAGTTAAATTTTAACTTTACTGCAAGATTAATGAAAATTAAACAGGTATCATAGAAAATGCATTAAGGGCATGCAGCTTGTTGCATTCCATCATGACTTCAGCTTTACAGAGGTTTCATAAAAGCACATCTTAGTCCAAAAACCACCACTGCAGCACAGCGTTTACTCAGCATTGTAGTTGTGCAGAGAAATGCCCTGATAAAACAGCACACCTAGAAGGTCACACGGAATGAAAGAGGTGATCAGAGTAACCTCAGGAGCAATTTCTGTTGCAGTCTCTTAAACTGCTTCTGAATTTCATTACTGGACATCTGTATGAGGTGAAGTGTAAATCAAGGCTGGCACCAATGTTTTACCTGTCTCCAGGAGGAGTCCTGCCCTGCTGCTCTCCCAGACTTGATTTAAGAAAAACTGTTAAGAATATAGATCTAATCAAAATAGAATTCCTTTTCAGTTTTATAAATAATGGCTTTGAAGGCAGATGCGTTGGCGAGGCTTTTGGCAATATTCTCTCAATGGAGTCTTTATTCTGTGGCTGCAGCAAGCACACACACAAGAAGTTAGGAAGCCAATAAACTCCTATTCATGCATAGCTCATGTGGAATGCTTCTGAGCAGATGCAACAGGGGAGTTTAACACTATTAGCTGACTGCTTAGCTACAGAATGACTTCACAGGCCTTAAAGTGCTAAGGCGCCTGGAACTGTGACCGCTAACTCCTCTTTAAACAATGTGAATCAAGCCCAAGCACACTACACGGTTTGACACCAAACACAGGGATACAGCTGTAACGGGGCATGAATGTCTTGCTGTGTCTTAGATGTTGTGCAGAGTGGTTGTAGCAGATTCCCCCTGCCCTTAATTAACATGTAGTTAGAAGAACATGTAGTTAGAAATGAAAAATAACTGCTGCTAGCTAGCCCTGTGTGAGAACTGTAAATCGGATACAAAATATGAGTGACACTACCTGTGTCAGATTAACCTGGCCTGTGTGTTCTCTGAACAACCCAGGCCTCCTGTGAACCTCCAGTTCTCCAACCCTCTTGTGTTCCCCTGACTTCCTCACTTTGATTATCTAGTGTTTTGCTGCATGGCACGCTCTTCCCAGACCCAAAATCACTTGCCCTTGAAAAGATGCCACACAATGAGTTTTAAAATCCAATTTTGCCTCTTGTCATGGAGTAGCCAAGTTTGGCCTCGTTGTTGATGAAGGACATCAATCCCAGGTAGGTCTCGATCAGGAGAGGACGCTCCAGCACGAGCACACCATTTGCCCTTCCTGGCAATGGAGACTCCTTATGGGCTTTCTTCACAGCCTGGATTAGCTGGGTTTTGAAGTTCTCCATCTGAAAGAAGAAAAGTCACACTGGTGTTGGTTCCTTTGTTTTAAAGATTGTTGGATAAACAGCTGCTGATATTGACTTGTAAAGGCTGAATGCCAATGCTGCTGTCGTCATGGATCTTCCATGCCATGATAAACTTTATGTTCTGACATTTAACCTTAATAATACAGTTAATACCGGGACACTATTTATGTGTAACTTAAAGATTTGCCAGTGGCTAACACTGTTTATTTCTGATTGCCCTTATCACTGACGTGCAAAACATAAATTACCATGGTGTTTAAGTGAAAGCAACTATTGCAAGTAAAATGGAGAACCACCTAAGTGAAGGCTTGCAGTCAGCAATTAAACTGTTTGTTTAATTAGCTGGCAGTTCTAGAAGTCACCAGGCATCAGCCTGTTGGGTAAGTCAGAGGAGGAACAGCACCAAGATCCATTTTCTGTTGCATTTTATGGGACTTTGCACCTCTGGAGGTTTCAGCCTCCTCCTCATAGCAACCATTTGCAGGATCTGCCCTGCAAGTCAAAATCTGATGAATGGGGAGATGTAGTTACAGCTCCAAGTTCCATCTCTTTGACTTCACAATTTAACTGTTGTATCTTTTCAAAATCATCCAAGTCATGCCCAGCCTGCAAGCTCAACAACCCATCTAGAACAGGAGAGGCCAGTTCCTTACCAGGCAAAGGGAGGCCACCTTCTCATCAGCATCTGCCATCGGGTGTTCGGTGAAGGTGACGTACGGGATGCTGGTGGACCACGGGTTCCATCTGTTGATGAAGGAGGCACGACTCTGCTTGTCCCACTGAATTCGAATGCCAACACCTTCTCGCCTGACGTTGAAGACAGCACAAGTAACAGGGTAAGACTTTGGAGTCTTTGAGGCTAGTTTGAGTAGAAACATGCTGTCTGAAACAGACAGACTTAGAGCTAGAAATTGAAACAGAAGTTTGGTAGTGTTTCCTCTAGACTAGTAAAAGAAGAATTTGGCCTCTGAGATGTGCAAAGACATGTTCTTATAAGCTGCGGGCAAGAAGGTTAGATGCCCAGGACCCAACATCTGAACTGCATTGCCTGTGATGGCCTGTGTTGATGTATGGTCTGACATTTACGCATGGCTTTCTAGTAATGCTAAGGCGGTACTACTACTGCTACTACTCACTGCATTACATAGAATCATCAGGGTTGGAAGGGTCCTTAAAGCTCACCCAGTTCCAACCCCCTGCCACAAGCAGGGACACCTTCCACTAGACCACATTACTCAAATCCCCGCCCAACCTGGCCTTGAAGATTAATGGCAATGAATGTCTGCTCCCAAATCTACTCATCTTACCTTGAAAGTCCTTGAGCAAGGGCTTGCTTTTAATGTAACTACTGATTGCCCCAGCAAAACAGCAGCTACTCTGAGGTCTTATAGTAAGGCTGAGTAATAGTTTGCAAAGTCACGTGAGCAAAAGGAGAGTTCTCAGCCTTGCCCAGCAGTCAGGGACAAAGGTTGACAGCTCAAACTACTCCCAGTAACAACAAAAGACTTACAATAACACTGCAGCGTTACTGCATCAACTCACTTGTTCAGAGACTTAGATGGAAACTCGAACTGTCCGACCGAGATGGTATCGACGGCGCTGAGGGCGATCCTCGTCACGTGCTGGCACTGCAGGCTGATGAAGTTGTATTTGCAGATCAGGAGGGACCAGTCTGTGATGAGAACCAGACGTTCCTTCTCGTTGTTCCAGTGATCAATCCTGGCAAGGCAACAGGAGTGAACTTTACTGGTCTTGGCCATGGGCAGAAGAGTCGCGAAGGAGAATCAACCTGTTCCATTATGGCCTTTGCTTTGGGTCAGCAAATCTGACAAGAGGTGGGGTGTCACAACAGCAGAAAATACTAGAAAATCAGAGTAAGTCTGAGGATTCAGAGCATTTGCTCCAGCTACTGCCTGTTATTTGAGAACAAATGCTCCTAAATGGGGCAGGCGCGTCCTCACCAACTCTAGAGAGTGTTTAACACCATGCCATGAGCATGTTGCCATGCTTGCTGAATTAACTGCAGTGGTGCATGCTCAGGGGAGAGAAATAGTTTCCTTTACCTGTGTGGTCTGACAGTATTTTCCTCTGTAAGAACAGCCTGTACATAGAAAAACTTGTCAGTTTCTTCACATTTCATGGATAAAAGATGTTACTTTACCTGCTGTTGAACCATCACAGCTATTATACTGTTCCATCCTTAGGGCAACCTAGGAGTAAGTTGTATGTTCACTCTAAGGGTCATAATATTTGGAACACGTTAACTTAGGGGCTTCACCTCACCCTTGGGTGGGTTTGGGCTGCCCAGGAATAGGAGCATGATGCAGCCATCCTTGGCCTCTGCAGGGCTTCTGTTCTGCAGGTGTCTTAGAACCATGAGGAGTTAAAGCAGAGCAAAGCAGGGATGTGCGGGTTGGGGGCCGAGGAGCCAGACAGGGTGGAGGGAAAGGCAAAGTGGGGTTTAGGGCCCGGGTAGGGATGGAAGCAAGGCCGCGGTTGGGTACGGGCAGCACTCACTCCGCCAGCAGCCACACGCTCTGCACCTCCCCGTCCTCGGCGGGCAGCACGACCGTGCGGATCTCGCTCACCGCCTGCTCGATGGTGCCGGGCTGCAGGGCAAGGGGACACGTTACCCGCTGCCGGGGCCGCTCCCCCCCCGCTCCCCTCCACCCGCTCGGCGGCGGGGCCGTACCCGGAACACGAAGTACTCCCGCAGGCGGCCGCCGCGGGTCGCGGTGCGCACGGACAGCGGCCGCAGCGTCTGCCGGGGCTGCGGCGGCGGCGGCCCGGCCTCCCCCGGCACCAGCACCGCGGCCGCGGGGCTGCCGCCGTCCCCCTCGCCGCCCTCCGCCGCGTCCCGGAGCTGCAGCATCGCGGCCGGGCCGGGAGCTCGGTGCCTTCCGGGGCGGGACCGGGACCGCCCCGAGCCCGCCCCGCGCCGGGGGCGGGACCGGGGAAACCAACGGACACGCGTGAGCGGCGCGGGATGCGGATCTGGCACGGCTCTGCCGCCCCGCTCCCTGCGGAGCGAACCGCGGCCGGGAGCACCGAGTCCCGCGGTACCCCCGTGGCGGGGGAGCGCAGGAGGGCGGCGGGACCCTGCGGAGCCCCGAGGCCCCCACCGCATCCTGCGGCTCAGAGCACTGGGGATGGAGGGCGGGCTGGTCTTTATCCCGCGGTCTCTGCAGCGTTACTGAAGGTATTGTCACTGTTCATGCTCTCTGAGCGCTTCCCAGGGCTGCTTTACCCCGAGGCAGAGGGTAACATCCTCCACAGCGCTGGGAGATGGTGCCAAATTGGAAACACACTAAATTGACTTCACGGACCTTCCGAGATTGCAGATACTCACCTTTTACACGTGTTTCACGAGGTCTTTGCTGTGCTCGCTGCAGCCCGTGCTCACACGAGCCTGTTTAAATGGGAAGCCTCGTAGCATTCTTTAAGGTCACTTATAAAAGCATCGCAGGGTTGGCTTTAATGCTGGGAAACATTAAACACTGCAAAGCGCTGCTCTTTGCATGAGAGCGTCCTCTTTTCCCTGCAGGCAGCCCAGGGGAGGGACGGTCATAGCCCAGAGGATGGATGGTGGTGGCCGAGGGATGGCCACAGCTCGAGGGGTGACCACGCTACTGCCCCCCGCAGCCAGACCAGCCCGGACCCTCTTGGTAAGTTGTGTCCTGCCCGTCCGTGGCCAGAATTGCATCCTGAGACGCAGCAAGGGAGCTGGATCCTCATCCCTGGCTGTGTCCTGGAGAGGGAGCCACACTCCAGGCTCTGCCGGCTCCATGCCTGCTCCCTGCCTGCCGGGCTGGAGCACAGACCCCTCCGACCCTTCCTGCCAGTGGACATCTGGTCAGGGTCTATGCCCTGTCCCTTGCTGGGCCTTGAGCTTTCACCTCTTGCAAGTCCAGGTATCGCCTTCACCAAAGTTGGACCCAGAGCAAGGACAAGCCGAGTGCAAAGAAACCTCTTGGTTAGCAGAAGTAAGTACTGGAAGAGTAACTGGGAGCAGTCCTGGCATTCCCTGCTGTAAGAGAAGTTCAACGTCCAGACAGGAAAGCGGAGGCCTGAATTTATTGTACCCTGGAGCTCTCCCCATCGTTATAAAACATTTTTATGTAGCTGCCTTCCTTCTCCAGGAAGAGTGAACGATGTTGTCTTCCCATCTGTTCTGCTTGGCAGATATTTCACTTTAAGTGGAAGCATCAGCCCCTGTTACCCACGCTTTGCTCTGACCCGAGGGATTTGTGCAAGTCCTGTGACTTGGAAAGGGTTGAGGTGCAAAAAGGAGCTGCCTGGTTCCTTCTGTGAGCTACCAGCTTTGAGGCCTGGCTCCTTGGTGACTTTAGTCCTGATGGAATGGTTGTATTTCAGTGGCAAAATACATGTGTGGTGTGGACACCTCAACTACCCAAAACTTCCTCTCCTGCCCTCACAGAGTCTGTATGTGCCATAGATCAGGTCTGCAGCTGCACTGATTCGTCCTCACCCTGGGGAGAGTTTGCTGCAGGTTCTTGAGGTGGGAGAGTTGTAGTGCAGCATCCCTGCTCCACTCTCCTCTTCCCCATTCTGCTCTCCTGGGTGCCATGCATCCAGCCATCCGTCAGTCCGTCCATCCATCCATCTGTCCAGGTAGGCAGGAAGGATGGCAGGAGCCCTCTGCCAAGTCTGGCGACAACAACCATTGATGCTTATGGCATTTCTTTGCAAGAGGAAACTCTGCAGTGAACCAGCTCAGAGCTGGGTTTGGGCACTTCTGTTCTCTCATTTCACAGGGGCCAGTAGACTGTCACCCAGCTGCAGCAACATCCTTACCAACACCTCTGTTCTTGCTGTTTCCTTATGGAGCAGCGAGTTTGGTGGGAAAAGGCAGGCAGGAATCTCACCTTGTTCCCCAAGTCCCTCTTTACCTGCCGTATTCCCCCACCACCCCAAGAACTGGCTGTTAACAACACTGAGCACAGGTCAGATGTGTCTCTGGCTGGTTTATAGCTTTTATTCCTTGGGAATTGATCCATTTTGTTATCTGTTAGAGCACAGAGGAAAAGATTAAACCTCTGTGGGATATTTCTAGAGCTGCTGGGCAAGGGGTTTGGAGTGGTGTGTGCAGTGTTGGCCTTAGGTAGTGCAAAAGAGCTGTCTTTGGAGAAACCAGCCTGAATCACTCTGCTACTGTTCTGCAGGGTCTCCCCCTCCTCTCCTGGGTTGGACACGGCTGGTGGGAGGGATTTCTGGCTGTCAGCAAGAAGAGAAACAAGAGAGCATGTGAGGGAGCAGAGCTCGACCTGGGAAAGGCAGGAGGGAAGTTTAGTTACTCCCTTGGAAAGCAGGGAAGCTGCTCTTAGTGTGTGTGTGACTCCATCCTGTCTCCGGAGGAAGGTGGAAGCTGTGGCAGCAGCAGAGGATGGCTCCATGGATGCAGATGGGATAAACGAGCTCTCTGCCTGCTCTGGGAGATGGAATGCTCTGTGCACAGGAGAGCCTTTTCCTTTCCCTTCCCAAGTGCTGATCTTCACATTGCCTTGTGAAGTGGATCACGACTCCAAACCGGCTCCAGACCCACATGAGGCTTCGCTGCTGGATGGAACCCAGGTCCTGTGAGCCACCAGGTCTTTGGGCTCTGTCAAGAAGCAAATGCCAGAAGAAAAAGTCACTTCTGTGCACTTCACTATGAGCAAATGAGCACCAGAAGCCAGGTCTGGTTTGGGGGAAAGCCCGGTGACAATCTGCACTGTAATCACTTCCCATGGACCGGGGAAACTTGCTGAGCTGAACCCGTGCAGGAGGAAGCATCCAGGAACGATGAATCTGCTCTCCCTGTGCAAGAATTCCCATGTGCTCCTATAGCATTCCCTTTACAAGAGGAACACACCGGTGAGCTGAGAGCAGGAGTGTCCTCTGAGGAACAGGAGAGAGGGCTCCGAAGTTTTCCAGGCATTGCAAACACTGTGGGGAGAGGATGGGTGCAATGGGGTCTCATGCAGCAGCACTGGCATTCATCCTGGCACTGCGAGTATCATCTCTTGCTTCTGGGAACAAGCTCCAGCCCCATATGTAAGTAGCAATAAGAGCAGCCCAGGGGTGTTTGTAGGGCAGGGAAATGTAAAGCAGAAGCTGAATGTGGTACTTTCAAATCAAGGGTGAAGGGAAGAGCAGGAGAGTGAGGGGAGGGCGGTATCCTGTGCTGCTTTATCTGCTACCAGATGGACATAAAGGGGAAGAGAAATTGAAAATCCAGAGAGTCTTTGCTTGCTGTAACATGCTGTTTGCAACCACAATGCCTATTGTGTGAGTGCAAGAGGTGACTGTAGTGGGAATGATGTGACCTTTCCTCCCAGACCTGCTGGGTTTATGGCACTTCACGCATCTTTCTCACTGCACAGACCTTCCCCCCTTTCGCTGTCTGCAGCAGCACGCAGCCCGTTCTGTTTAATTACATTTTACAGTTACAGTTGGGTGTTACTCATTTGACTTCCTTGGAAAACTTCCTTGCGAGCCTGGTCCCCTGCCAGAAGATGATCTCTCCGTGCAGGGGGGCTGCTCTAATCCCTTTGGTAACGAAGCAGCATTGCACCGTATGCCAGCTCCAAGCTGCTCTCCGGATGTTTTTGACTTTCTGATTGATAAGGGCCCCTTTTCAGCAGATAAAGGTCTTGGAAGAAGATGCTTTTTCTCCCTTTGTCGAGCTTTGTGCTCCTGCCTTGGCAATTATTTTTAGGACTTCTTGGATGAGCCCCTAGAGATGTGTGCCAAAGCATTGGAGAAAAGCAAGCGCCAGCGCCTGGGAAGTGCTGTCCCTTCCCACAGGGCATCACTGCACACACAGCCACTCTCTGAGGCACACAAGACCCTTTCTTCCCTGTAATAAATGACACCCAACTGGTTTAGCTGCCAGACGTGTCTGTGGGGATCCTTCCAGCCCTGGTTTTGGATGAGCAGACGCTCGGAGGTGAGGCCCCCCCGCATCAGCTCACGACAATCCATGTGCGGAGACACTCGGGGCATGAAACGGCTTCACTGCAGCCCTTGTGCTGGTGAAGTGATGTGTGTGGGGCTTGGCAAGGCAGCAGCTCGGCAGTGGCCACACGTGGGGATGACGAGGGGAGCCTTGGAGTAGAGCTGGAGGGGAAGGAGAGGCACCGCTCATCCCACAGGCACTGCCAGGGGTAGTGAATGCCCTGGAGCAGCCCCATGTGCTTCCTCACGGCCAGGGTATTTAGTTAAACAACTTCTATAGGAAGTATTTTTGTGAAAGAATTGGAAGCAACAGGAGCGATCCCAAGTAATGAATGGCTTATAACTTACGAAGTCAGAGAGAAACGTTTCCCTCCTCTTTCTTAGTTAAAATCTTTGTAAAAGAAAGGTTTAGAAAAGAAATAAAGTGCAAGTGGTGTTTTCCTCATTTTCTTACTGAATTATCTCAATTCACTTACTCATTGGCATTAGTCTTGCAGCCCTTAGCTCTGAATGAGTGAGAAAGCATCTAAGTGAACTGAATTCTAATCTAAAGCAGTATTAACAAAACAATATATCATTTCTAGTGGCAGGATAATTTGTTTTCCAAACACTGTCAGGAGATGCAGATGTCATTGGTGTTTGCATTGAAAATAGACAGGAAACCAGTCCCCTAGGTGCAAAGAGAGCACATGCATTCTTCATTAACCAAGAGGGGACGGAATGGACAAACATGGACATTTTCCATCTGTAAGTATGGGTTTGTGATGTTTACTGTGTAGTTCTCCGATGTTTAACTGATTCACTAAGGCCTAAAGACATGCTCCTGAGAGGCAGAGATGCCATTTTTGCACTGTGTGCTTTGTTGGTGCTGGTGCAACTGTTAAAACGCTGTCTGCTCACTAGGGCGTTAAATCCCATAGTGTTTTGGGGGGTGGATGAGCTGCATTTGACAGCTGCCTGTGGTGGGTTGACCTGGCACATTCCCTTTCCCTGCACTGATTTAATTAAACGAGGAGGCAAATCCTGTGCGTGGCACAAGATCGTCCTTAGGAAGAAGCTCCCTCATCTCTGCTTTTCTGTCCAGGCCAAATGTCTGCGCGGAGCCGGAGCTGGCGATCGTGGGGCACCGGCAGCCGCGTGTCCAGGCCTTCACCCGCGGCGTCAAGGTGTGGAAGCAGGACTGCGGAGGACGGCGGTGGTGCACGAGCTACGAGCGGAGGTGCGTGCTTTTCCCCTCAGCTTGGATGGCTCCTTCATAGAGTCATGGTTTGGGTTGGAAGGGACCTTAAAGCTCACCCAGTTCCAACCCCTGCCACGGGCAGTGACACCTTCCACTAGAGCAGGTTGCTCCAAGCCCCTGTGTCCAACCTGGCCTTGAACACTGCCAGGGATGGGGCAGCCACAGCTTCTCTGGGCACCCTGTGCCAGCGCCTCAGCACCCTCACAGGGAAGAACTTCTGCCTAAGAGCTCGTCTCAATCTCCCCTCTGGCAGGTTAAAGCCATTCCCCTTGTCCTGTTTCTCCATCCCTTGTCCAAAGCCCCTCTCCTTGCATGATGAAGGTTGAATCCCGCTCAGCAGTGGGGATGTGAGCTTGTTGCTCATGTTGCATCTGAGAAGGGGGAAGCCCATGGCTGGTGGCATCTAGCACAGAGACCAGCCTCGCTAACTGCTTGGTACCCTCAGAGCAACCAGGAGGGGCTGTGAACATGGGCAACAGTGCAAATAATGGACCTTTCTTACCTACCCAGTAGGCAAACTGCAATGTGCCCAATCTTCTCCTGTGCTCTACCTGCTCTTCCGGCCTCATCAGCTGGTTTCAAGCCTTCACAACATAATAATTACAGTAGTAGTTTCAAAGAAGCATCTTGGACTAGAGACAGCTTTTAAGTCTTGGCTTGAGGAATTCCTCCTAACCTGTAATTGCTAGTAATTACCGTGGTGATGATATCTGTGTGGTGGTTATAAAGGAGCAAACAGAGTCCGTCTTTTGGCTGTGTTTTAAGAGAGGACTTTGAAATGATAGGTGCCCTGTCTGCTCCTGCTTCAAAGGCTGGGAACTCTTCAGAGCCAGATGCCCCTTTGGTCCTTTCATGTCTGTTTCTGAGGTCGTAAGTCAAGGGACTGAAGTGAAAAAACTCTGTCGTGCTTCATTATAATGATCAGAACAGCCTAGTGCTAAACCTGTGTTCCTGGTGGGAATACAGAGGTGAAGCCTGGAGGTGCTGTGAAGGATTTCGCACAAGGAATTCTAAAAGCAAGACAGTGAAAGGACTATCAGCAGAACTGAGCAGTAAAAGAGCAGAACTTCCCCCAGGCAGGGTTTTGTCCCATATCCCCTCACTCTGAACTTCTTTTGGGAGCTTATTCCAATAGCTGGAAGATCTCCTGCCAAGCTCCCTTGTGCTGGGCGGCCGAGGGCAGCGGAGCGCGGTTTCAGCATTCCCAGGGATGCTCCCTCTGGAGCTGCTCCAGCTGGACCCGGCTCCAGCAGCGCGGAGCACAGGAAGCACATTAACAGCTTCAGGATCTGACACACACGGGGCTGGCCTGGAACTGGTCCTGGTGCCTTTGAGTTCATGGATGCAGCCAGGAAAAACCGGCATCTGCTCTTCCCTTCCCTCGCACATCATTTGGTGCCGCTGCCCAACTCGGCTGCTTGGCGAGGAGCAGCACCAGTTGCTGATGTGCCATATCCATAGGTGTTAAAGCTATGTGCCCTATGTGTATTTTAGTGTCCTCAAATTCCTGGGCATGCTCAGGGTGCTGCAAGACCCTGCCACAGCCCCATCCCTGTGCCTATAAGTGCAGTTTAGGAGGGTGAGCTGCAGATGGGGTAGTTTTCTGTTGAGTTTGTGCATTCTAAAACCAGGAGCATTTGCTTTTAGAGGACTTGCATGTGTGGGATTGCAATGTTACCTGAAAGTGAGCACAAACCTTGCTCTGCACCAGCCCAGGATGTGGGCCCGGCCTGTCTGCTCCTCAGCAGCTGAACGGAGCATCCCCTGGGCTGCACATCCTGCTATTCCTGGGAATGTGATGGTTTTGCTACTGGTTGTGCAATTTTCCTGAATTAGGTAATGACAGGAGGTAGCTTTGCTCACCCCTAAGTCATGAAACTTGGAGGAGCAGCAGCGCTGCCCCGGAGGGGCTGGAAGTGGGTTTTCCAGCAGCAGGATTTTTAAGCCTGGGTTCCATTAGTTCTGGCTCGTTCAGCGTTTTCTGTGCCAGGGACTCCTTAAAGCACAACGGAAAACAGAACCACTGAAGATAAAGTATCTCCTCTGCGGTTCTTTCCAGTCTGCAGCATCCAGATATCCACAGGCCACTTCGCCTGGCAAAATATTTGCATCTCCTTGAGAACTCACTTGGGTTGATTTAAGGATGTGAAGTGTCCAAAGGCTCGTGGAGATGAGGGTGTCAGGGAGCAGAAGGGAGCCTGGGGTTAATCCTGAGCTGTCCTGCATTTCTGGAGTACCTTTTCCTCCTCATTTCTGAGCTTACACGGGGCTGATGGAACAGGCGGCTCACTGCCATGCATGGAAAGAACGGTGTTTTCCACCTTACGGCATCCACTGTGCCCACTCCTGCTTCCCAAGGTGCCATGTTTGACATGTTGGGATGGGCTGGGAGATCACTCAGGGTCCCATGTGGGCCAAGATGGACCCAAGCCCAATTGCTGGTTGCTCTGGTGCCTGAGGGACTGCGAATTGCTTTCTCAGCTGCTTCTGGGACATGACTATTTCCTTCATAATTTGTTAACAGCTCGTACAGAAAGGAATTGGTATCTGCTCTTCTGTTTCTCAGCTGTGCTTCCATATGCTGGTTGGCACAGGAGAGCAGCCGCAGGGCTCCTGCTCGGGAATTAATGGTTCACAGTGATTTTGGGGGGGGGGGGGTTTGGTGCAAACATTCAGACAAAATCAAACAGCCAGACTGAGTTAGGGTAAATATTTCCAGTGGACACGTACAACACATCTGCTGCGCCAAATATTTGTTGTTGTTTGTCCGCTTCGCTTTGGTGGAGTCAGTTTCATGTTCTGCCAAAGGAGCTTTTTGAGAATCGGCTTCAAAAGTTTTTGCTGTTTCAGGTTTCACAGACACAAAACAGCGAATTTCCGGGGAGGGGAAATTGTCACTTCTGTTTATTTGTGCTTCAGATCAATCCCCACTTTGCTGCCCCAAATCCCACCCTGGAAGTCACTGGTAGGAGTCGTTAAAGGGACCTTCAGCCCCCAGTGGAGCGCAGTGTCCTGGCTCTGCCGAGCCTGGCTATGGAAGACACAACTATGTGATAAGCTTTTTGAGTCATAGAATCATGGAATGGTTTGGGTTGGAAGGGTTAAAGCTCATCCAGCTCCAACCCTTGCCACGGGCAGGGACACCTTCCACTAGAGCAGGTTGCTCCAAGCCCCTGTGTTCAACCTGGCCTTGAACACTGCCAGGGATGGGGCAGCCACAGCTTCTCTGGGCACCCTGTGCCAGCGCCTCAGCACCCTCGTGGTCTCTCAATACCTCCAACAGGATTCTGATGCTTTTTTAGCTCACCAGCCCCCTGAGACACCCCTTTGTGCTCACTAGAACTGACTGAACTACCTTAACATTTAAGTTTCCTTTACGAATGAGTTGCTTGAGAGCAGCTCAGAGCTGTGAAATAGCTTAGCAAAGGAGAAAAGAGTCAGGGGTGTTATAGGACCTGGCCACTTCTATCTCCTGTTCCCAACTGGAGCACATTAGTAAGTGTTTCCTTGGCATCAGCGATTGTTGCTAGACGAGGTGAAACAAAAATGTCAGCACATTTGAAAACCTAATTCCTCCCTCTGAATGCACGCACAGGTAGAGTTACAGCCTCTGCTCATTCCCATTCCCTTGTTTCGCAGGAATTCACCTTGTCTGGGTGGAATCTCGGTTTGTTGTCTTTCAGAACTGGCTACTACACAGGCTACAGGCAGGTCTACAAGGTGACGTACCAGACCACGTACAAGTGTTGTCCAGGATGGTCCCAGCTTGGAGGCGATGCTGGCTGTCTCTACCGTGAGTATCGCACTCCATCTGCTGCTGTCAGGGTTGGGTTTTGGCTGAGAGTGCTCAGTCCAAGCCCTATCCCTGCAGTAAATGCTGTAAGAATGGCTTTAAAAAGAACTGGGCGCTTCTGTTGTTTATTTCTGGGGGGTTTGCTACTTGTATTTCTTTTACCTGTGTGTCAGGGGGCATTTTCTCTGGTTTCCCAGGAAGTGCTTTATGTTGCTTCCTGGTTTTGGAGAGTTTCCTCATCGCAATATGGAAGGGTTTTCAGCCACATTCATTCCTCCAGTTGCCAAATGCTGCTAAATGTATAAGATCAGGCCCAAACTGGTGTTTCAAATGGTGCCGTTGGCAGAAGCTCTGGAAAGCTGTAATCCAAGCCCTGAGTGGGCTTGTCATTATAGAAGCCAGTAATTGCTGTCTGTGTGATTGAACGTGCCAGTGACGGATGATGTGCCGGCTGGTTGGTTTTACTCGGCATTCACCGGAGATGCTTCCTTGGAAAAGGCAGCCTTTGGCTAATTGCGCATGGGCTGGTAAATTTGGCTTCGGTGCTGCACTCCCAAAGGATTGGATTTTGGCCAGTGGTTCCTTATTGGAGCCTGCTCCCTGGTCATTCTCCGCTCCTCACTCTGAACCATGGGTGAGAGCAGGATTCATCTGCCGACTGAATAGGGTGCGACTCCTCAGCTACTTTGGAAAGGGGTGTGTGGGTTGGGTTGTGTATCTGTTATCTGGGTTATGTATCTGATATCTATATATCATAATACATCTGTTATTTGAAGACTCGCTGAGCTTGAGACCCCCAGGCCAGAGATTGGAGGTCTCTGCTGTCATCCCCATTGCCTGCTCCCTCCATAGCCAAAGGGTGAGCGTTTGGTGCAGGACAGGTAGGACCCAGCAAGGGATGTTGAGGCATCAACCTCAGGGCAGAAACCAAACTGCCTGCAAGGGTGAAGTGGTGGAACTCACAAGGCTGGAAACAGAGACCCAGAACTTGGTACCCTTGGATTCTGTGGCTGCTTTTCCTGCTCTTTTCTGTTTGCTCTAGTGTAATTCTCTGTAGAACAGCATGGAAATATCTCCTTCCCCACTGAGCAGTGATATGTTTTCAACTTTGCCCGTGAGTCAGGCTAGGGATGTGCAGATGTCAGTATATAAGATGATCTTATGCTGTTGCAAAAGCCAAAGGCAGCAGCATCCTCATGGGCCCCATATTTCCCCTTCCCAGGGCTGCCCTGCTTGATGCAGATGCTGCACAGGTCCAGGCTCCTTCCCCTGAACACTGTGGCCATGTCCCGCTGGCGAAATACTGAACTTTGCTTCTGAGGTGTGGAGAGCAAAGTAAAATCTTCTTTTGAATCAAGCAAAGGCTTATCTGAGCATGTGTGTAGGAATAAATGTCACCATCAAAGCAGAATCACACAGGCTCCCTGTGCTGTGTTATTAATTCTCTGCCTAGTTGCATACTAGAGCTCTGATCCTTTCTGAATTACACTATTGGAGGCGTGCTCCTGCCCTCACCATAGAAAAGCAGCTTTCGTTTTAAGTAATAGGCAGGCAAACCAACAAAGAGTTGGGGATCCGACGTGCCTTGCCAGCAAGGGGATGAAAGCTGCTGTGTCCAGCTCCATTGTAAAGGTGATTTAGGTTGTAATTGACCTACAATATAGGAAAATGTCTCCCACAGGTAGTCACCTTTTGTTCCATAGAGAAGCTGCCTATGGCTTCCGTGTGCTGTGATGCTTGAAGAAAAGGCTTAAAAGGAAGGAAGAAAAAGGTGTGTCTAGCAGCCAATCTTTATTCTTCCTATTCAAAAGCCTGCAGCACAGGAGAGCAACCCCACTGTGCTGGAGGAAGCTCCATGGGTGCCCAATAACCCACTGTTGGCACGCGGATAACTACCTCAGATGAACTCAGAACAGTGCGGGCTGTAATGGTTTTTCCTGCTGAGGAAGTGAGTAATTCCATCCAGGAAGGAAGCAGAGAAAAGGAAATAAAGCTGCTCAGGGCACGCTCTTAACTCATCATCTGCATCATCGGGACCAGCACTCGGAAGCTGGACAATGGTCTCTACAGGCTGCTCGCTGCAGGGTCAGAATAGAAAGAGGAGGAATAGAAAAGAGGGAGGTGCAGCTCTTTTGGAGACAAAACACTTTTGGAGACAAAACACTTTGGCTCTCCCTGTTAATGTCACACTTGCTGCCGATGTGCTGTTGGTGTTTATTTTCTTGTCACACATCCCTCAGTAATTCCTGCTGCTCTCTTTTAAATGGGCCTTGTTTACATGTTTTCTCTGTATTATTCCCAAGAGCAGGAAAGCTAGTGGATGTTTTGCAGCTGGAGAGTAAACTGAAGGACACGTTGCAAAGTCCTGGCTTTTCCCTTGCTTCCACCCATTCAACCTTGTACTTCAAAGTGAGAATGTGGGTGATGTGGTCAGTTAAATGGTATTTTAGGAGGAAAGACATGGATGCTCCCTGTGCCATGGCACAGCGTGTCAGTGCTCGCCTAGTGTAGCTGGAGGAGCATCCTGCAGCCTGGACCGAGTAGATGGGATGGCTCTTCCTGGCTGGTGCCCATGCAGGAGTATCTGTCCCAATCTTCAGACTGTCCTAAGGAATGCTTCTGGTTTCTGCATAACTAAACCCTCATCCTGAGGAGCTTCCATCTTTTGGGTTGCAGGGGTGTGATGACTTTTCCTGCTGTGGCCTTGACCTTAGTATAAGCTTGTTCTTCTGGACCAGAAGAAGGTGTAGGAAGGACTGGCTGGGGAAACGAGTCAGTAAATATTAGTGAAGTGCTGAGGCAGGGAAACAGCCCAGGGCATTATGTGTGTTAGAGGATTTTCTACTCTGCACATAGCAATCGCGAGGCAGCCTGTGATCACTGGTGTAGCTCTGCTACACAATGAAGCCGTGCCAAAATATGTCAGCAGGATTTGTGGCCCTTCCTATCTGTCTCCAGAGATCATTGATCGTGTTCCAGGAGTACAAAGGTGGGGAGGGCTGTTGCTGCTGACAGTTTAATTAGAGCTGTTGGAGGCCACACGATGGAATCACTCCAGTAAGGACATCTTATCTTGCCTTCCCTCGGAGGCTGGCATCCCATCACTGCAGTGCTCTCTTTGCTCCAAATGCTGGACTGTTCACCACTTTCCCTCAAAAATAATTAGAAATCAACCCATCTGATGTGTTATTAGGGGAAATTTTCACCACTGTAGACTTGTGTGTAGCTGGTCAAGGCCAGCTGAGCCTTCTTGTAGAAGCATGAGGGCTTATTGTGCTTCCATTGCCCTCTGTCTTGGAGCATTCATCCTCTCAGTCCTTTTGGGAATGAAAAAGGTCAGAAGTCAAGACACCCTTTGCATTTTTAGCATGGCATCAGGTTCTTTCCCTGCGTGATTACTGATTGACTTTCAGAGTAAGCTTCTCAGTTTCAAGTGGCCTCTGAGATGCTACTTAAATTCCACATGGGTTCAATAACACAGTTAAAGCCCTTGCTGATTAGGATGAGGGGCCTGCATGTCTGGTAATCTTCATGGTCTCTACTTTCAGTATGGAAGAGGATAAAGAGCAGACCATTAGTAGAAGCTGGGAAGGTCTGCTGTGGAGATGGGTGGAAATACCCAAGTCCAATTCTGATGAGCAGGCTGAAGGAAATGGAACAGCCTAGGTGAGCACGGCCTGGCCAAGAAGGAGCTTGGCCATTGTGTGGCTGGGTAGCTGCATTTGCCAGCAGTGTGGTTTCCTCTTAGGGTGGCTCCGTGGAGCTACTGCAGGAGCTCAGTTTGAGCTGCTGGTCTAAGGATTCAGTCACCGTTCCCAGTTGTCTTTAACAGGAGTTTTTGTTCAGCCCTCGTTCAGATCACGCTTTTCTCTGATTTGTAGCTCAGGTAGGGGTGGAACCTGGCCCTGGGTAAAGAAGGAGAGTTAATGCTTGTTTGGTGAGCAGGTGGAGGATGAGACACTATGAAAACCCCTCCGCACATCCCTGAGGGCTCAGTAGAAAGCAGCTGGATTTTAATCTCCTCATTAAAAGAGAAACTTTCAGTAGTCACAAATGGCCCATTAAAACACTCCAGAGTCGGGTGCCCTGCACTGAGCCGCGGATCTCCTGCCAGCCCTGCTTAGCTTTAGGCTTCCTTAGGGAAGGAGCCCACAGCAGGACTGGCGGGAGCCGGCATTGGAGGGAGCAGCCCTGTTTCTGGTGATACAGGTTGGAAGGCTCAGCAGGAAATGTGTTGGGTTAACAGTTTAATTTCCCTATTAGGGCTTTCCTTTGTACCTCACCTCTTGGCGCCTGGAGGCTCATTGTTTTGTCAGCTGAAAGGCTTTGCCTGAACTTCTGAACCTCGGTGTTGGTTAAACTCCTACCGTGCGCTCCCCTGAGAGACCATCTTTGTCCATGCAGAGGATGGCCACGTTGTACCTCCTCAGGGAGCCCATACATTGTAGGAAAAGTGCTTTTCCTCATCAGTCTTCCTTTTAAATCAGTCTCTTCCCAAGAATCCCACCTTGCTAAAACCTCATAAAAGATGTTGTCTGGCCTTTCAAGCAGAAGGCGGCGATGCTTTCCATAATTTATCCGTTCTTTCCTGTTTCCCACAACAGTGTCATTACCCTATTCCCAAATTTCATTCCGTTAAATTCTGTCACTCTGAATTAGGAGCTGGTTTGCAGAAGGCTTGGAGGACATAAGAGAGGGAGACTCACAGGCCCCCCGACCCCCCTAGGCTGGGAAGTGGGTTGTTGTGATTTCCACTCTGGCTGTGCCAGCCTGAAACACAGAGCAGGGAATTGTCCGGCTCATTCAGGAATTCTGGGGCACAGCCAAGAATAACACCCGTATCTTCTAATCCCTGGTTTGTGTTGCTGCAATTGCTCCTCATATTTTCCACTGTTGTGCTTTGGGTTTCACTGAACTGCTTCAGAGGGCTGAGTGATGCTGGCACACAGGGCTGGAGCCAGGCTGAGCTTCACTGAGACCCTGCCTAAAACCTGGGTTTTAGGGGATCAAGATGAAGGATTCACAAAAAACCAAATAATTTTACTATGCAATTTGGCCACACAATCAATTCTGTTTAATGGTGTTTGGGCCTGAAGAAAAGGAATAAAACAGAAGCCAGCCCTTCTCACAAGACTAGAGCTAACAAAACCGGAGGCTGCAGCTCTAGCAAATCTTGGTGCACATCTGGAGATGGGAAGTTGCAATGAAACGGTCACTGCCCAGAGCTCCTTCTGCCTTGCCGTGTGGGAGGATGTGAAAGGGAAGGGTTTGTGATCATCACTGCCATGGCTCAGCTGGGCAGGATGCTTGTGAAAGGGATTCCCAGGTTCCAGTGTTCTGCACCAGCAGCCCATCATGGGGTTGAGATGGGATCACCACGGTCCCCAGGGATATGTGGCTATGAGGAGCAACTAAAATGTTAGATGAGAAGATAACAGGTTTCTGAACCAACATTTCATCACTGTTTCATTAGTTTGGGTGGATGAGTGTTTGGGTTTCAATGCTACCTTTGTGTTACTAAATAATCCTCCTTTTTTTTTGGAGGCAGGATTTGAAAAATCGTTGCATCCTTGAAGGAGCCAACGCTGAGGCTCAAGTATTTCAGCTCTAGTGCATCTAAGGTGCAAAGTTTGAGGAGTTTGCCTCCCAGTAGGAGGAGAGGCCAGGTCTGATAGTATTCTGGAAGGTGCTTTCCTTGAGCAGGAAGAATTGCTGGATGTGCAAAGCCAGCTGCACTCAGGCTGTGGGTCTGGAGCAGGGTCACTGTTTGTGATCAGCTCTCACTAACCAGCAACTCCCCCACTGCCGTGTGTGCCTTGGGATTGGGATAACCCTGACTCTCCCAGCAGGGGACAAACCGTGCTCTCATCTTTTCCCCTATTATTTCCACTAAAGCCTAAGCCAAATCTCATCTCTGCTTCGGCAGAGGATGCTTTCCTAAGGATGCAGCATATGTTTGCTGGTTGATGGTTCACTTACTCTGCTGGCAGGATGCTCCATGTGGGGCAGCAGTTGCTGTAACTGGCGGCCTGAGCTGTGTTTGGCTCCATCAGCTCTGTGCTCCTCCTCCTAAACCTGCATTTCTGAGCCAACAGGTTTTGGAGTGCCTGGTCTGTCTTTTGTAATGCCAGCTACTTGAAATAATTATGTTCTCTGAATCTATCAGCTGGATCAATAGGACACAAGGGCCCCTATAACATGCAGGTGACCATAACACTGTTGGCAGTTGCAGCGCATTCCTTCCAAGGATGCATAAGCTGTAATCCATCGGTCCCCATTGCTGTTCTTGGACCAGAGCTGTCTGCAACCCAGCCTGGGCTGAGCAGGCGCCTCAGGGTAGGTGGCTGGGAACTGCTGGACCAGCTCCCAGTGAGAACTGCTGGAGCACTACTGTGAGATCTCTTGCACCATGTTGACAGGCGAAGCTCTTTTTGCTCCCCATGGAAAAAGGAAGATAGGAACTTTTTCTGTGTCCGTACACTTTGACAAAGCACCGCACACGTGACAGCATCACTTGTTCACAACGTTTCTCCTTCCAAGATGAGCATTTTCTAGTGGGAAATAGAAAACATCGGCTGCGTTTTGTGAGCTATGAGAAATAGACATTTCACTGGGAAAACATATCCTTGTTTGTGGTTTTATTTGGGCAATTTGAAAAGGTGGATTTCAGAAGCCTAATTGAGCATTCTCTGTCTCTGTGTACATTTTACACTTCACTTGGTGAGAACAGAGAAACGTGGCTGCTCAGGCTTCCTTACAGTTTAGCTCTATTTCATCCCTCATCCCTTTGGAAGGTGACGCTGCATTTGGGTCGCTGGGAAAGCTCAGTGGAGAAGTGGGAAGCACCTTCCAGGGGCTTATTCCTGAAAGATACGTCCTATTTCAAAATAAATAACTTATCTTTGATCTGATATGATTCTGCACAAGCCATTTTCTGACTATTTTACCCACTTGTTGGCTGGAAAAACGTTATTCTATCAACAGCCCTGCAGCTCTGCCGATGCTTTCCTCCTAATCCTCACATAGCTGACTGTAAGAAAAGCCCTTAGACATTGCCCAAGGTATTTTGCTTCCTATACTTTGAATTTTGAGTGGGAACTTAATCAGGGGATGGGTGTTTATTAATGCATGTACACTTTCCATCCTGATCTTGGGAATTCTCTCCCTTTTCCTTGCAGCTGTCTGTGGCTACGGGGTTTGTTTCAATGGTGGGAACTGCGTAGAGGGATCGTCGCAGCTCTGTCATTGCTCCTCTGGCTTCCAAGGACCCCGCTGTCAGTACGGTAAGGAGGCTTTGCATGTTCTCTTCCTTTAATTTTCAGTTGGAAGGGGAGAGGGTAAAGAGCAAGGGATGCTCCAGTAGTATTTTTTTATCCTGGCCGTTGTTTTATCTGCAAAATTCCAATAATCTGCTCTCTACTGGTTTTGGCCACTGTTCGTAACGTTTGGGGAACTTGGATGTTTGGAAAGGAAATGCTTATCGTGACTTGCTGTGAAACACAGCCTCGCACTGTACAATAGCCTTTATTCCTGGCTGCCATCAGCAGCGGGATTTGCTGGAATCGGAGAAGGAAGCTGATTAAAATTGGGTCAAACAAAGAAACTCCGGGGTCATGGCCTGTGGAGTGAAGCTCAGCCTGGGGGAGCGTGGCGATGGGCTGCCACAAGTGTATCAGTGATACCTTGGTTAGGCTTCATGTGGGGGCTGCTAAGCTTTATTTAATTAACCTTCGTGCAATATACAAATGCTCTCCTGGAGGTGATTGAGTTTCCCATGTTTGGTAATTCACAGATGTTCTGATTTGGTAACATGAGACTCTATAGCAAACAGTCACTGAGAGCTGGAAGGGTTCCCCATGCCGCATATATGGTCAAAGAAAACCCTCCAGCCCCAGAGTGACCAGGACAGAGGGTGGGACGGTCACCATCAGAGCTCAGCAGCTCAGGGAACATGTACATCCTGCCACCATATTATAAGAGGGCAGATGCAAGTTTGGGTTGGAAGGGACCTTCCAAGGTCATCCAGTCCAACCTCCTGCAAGGCTTTTCATTATTTATAGCATTTTCCAAAAGCCACAGTCCTTGCCACAAAGAATGTGCTGATGGAGGATATGGGAAGATCTCAGCCACAAACTCATCCTTTCCCTTCATCTTCATTTCTTACTGACTCCTGTAGATGATTTTTCTTGGTAAATACTTTTTCAACACATTTCTGGAGGAAACCTAGCTGTCTGCATTCCCATCTTCTCCTTCACTGCTTGAAGTACTCAGGGTGGTTGACTTCTGTGGTGGTCAGCCAGCATTTGTGCTGGGTTTTAATGATGGGAGGCAGCTGCAGAGAAAGCTTTGGGGAAAGGCACATAATGGTTAATCATGAAACATTTTTCCTTACCTGCCACCTCTAAAAGAAGCTATCTTGGTACTGGAGATGGTGATACCTTCTTGAGAAATAGCTCACCAAAACAGAGCTGTGCAGCATTTACTGGGGTGAATCAGGGCTCTTTGGTAAAGAGGCTGTTTAATAAACAGTGTGAAAATAACCCAGAGGGAATGGAGTTGCTCCACGGTGATATTCCACGGTGTCATCCATCTTCCAGAAATCTCTGTGTCTGATCTTAGTGGTATCACTTTTTCTTTCCTGGAGGAAATAGGGATGTGTTTGTTTTAAAGGCAGGACATGCTCTGTTCTGGCCAGGCTCTTATCATACCTTTCAGCATGGGATATTTTTACTGGCCAGCCTAGAGCAGCAGCAATCCTGGGCTTACCCTGGCTGGCGAGCAGGCAGTACCCCATCAGTCTGGCTTCCAGGGGTGAGATGTTGTCCTTCCTGGACTCCCAAGCTGCTGAAAGTGATAATATTTGAGCACTGTCCATCTGCACTGAATCCTCTCACTATGAAGGCAGACCTCTTGATAGGGCCACAAGAGCTCTTTTAGGAAGGTCTGCACTACATCTTGTTTACCCGTCCAGGTTTCAACACCTTTTCTGTTGCCTCTCGGTGGCTTTTTGATCCTGTAAAGGGCTGTCACTGTGGGGATTTATCTCCCCCCCCCTACAATTTGGCATTGCCAACCTGCCATGAGTGGAGCAAAAAAGAGGAGGTTGAGCTGGACGATATTACAGTGACTGCAGAGACTGTTTCTGAACAGAAGAAGCAGCTGGGTTGTCCCAAACTCCTTGGTTATCTTCCATGTCTGGTAGATGAAAGGGTTGTAAATGGAGTGTTTGAGGTTTGGGTTGGGCTGAGGCTCTCTTTAGGAGCTCCCGTCTTTGAGCTTGGATGTAAATGACCTTTCTGCACAGGGCTGGTTGCTGGGAGGGAGAGGGTGCTGGAAAGCCTGGGCTCTGCTCCAAGCCTGCCCTGCCTTCCCAAGGGCTCCTCAGACCACCCGAGGCTTTGGAGTCTGGTTGTGTTGAACTCGGCATTCCCAGGCAGTGGAGTGGCCCTGGTGGTGCCCGAGACGTTGGCTCACCGGGGCGGGGAACGTTCATGGTAGGGATGGGGAGCATAAACCTTGTTGTTTGCCTCTCGCACTGCAAATCAGCTGCTCGGCTTCAGCGTTTGCTTATTGAACCCTTCCCGGCGGAGTGGATCGTTTCAGCAACACTCAGGCTTTGGGGGCTCCCTGTGGGAACGTTGCTGCAGGGACGGGACCCTTCCTAATTAGCCCGGCTGCGTTTTGAAGGATTGGCCAGCCCAAATCTTCTTTAGCTGTGCACAAAGGAGAGGTCAACTGTAAGCAAGCAGGGCCCGTGATTAGTGTCTGCTTTTGCAAGGCCAGCTGAAATGGCTTTGTCACCGCTTCAGGAGACCATTATTGTCTCTTTCTTTTATAGCACTGCCCTCATTTACACAAGCATTTGACATGCCCTCCGTGTTGTTTGATTGACTAACGACCCTATTTCTCCTGCTAATCTCTGGAGCTGTTCAGTTGAAGCCTTTGCAGTGTGTTAGAGCACAGGCTGCTTGGGCAGAGGGGTGGGAGAGAGGGGTTTGCAGCAGCCTTGGGGCTGGAGGTGATATCCAAAGAGAGACACGGGCCTGCAAAGCACACAGAGTTGGAATGCGAAAGGTTTTGTGTTTGGAGGAAAAGGATAAAAGGAAAACACCTTGTAGACTCGGTTCCAAAAGCCAGCTGCCTCTTTCCAAGATGGAAATATGCCACCAGCGAGCATGCACGGGTGACAATGCTTGGTTCGACTCAGGTGACTTCCCTGGTCCAAGGAGTCCTGATTTCAGAACAACAGTAGCAAGATATTGTGTTTGGTGTTTCATGGGTTTAAAGTTCACGACGCCGATTTAAAACCTATATTTGTGGGATTAAATAGTGCCAATGCTTTTTCAGCTGTCAGTTTATTGGAGAGAATACACTTTTAATAATTCCAGGGCTAAATTAAGTAGAGCACTTCTCCAACAGCCAGCAAGTCTGAATACTTTATAAACAGTCTCCTGATGCAAGGGTTTAGCCTTCTGCTGGGGAGGGGAGAAGAGCCTGTGCCCGGAGGAGATTTCTGCCAGTACATGGCACTGCCTGCAGCTCTGCCTGCTGGGATTCTCCCTCTTTTTGGCTCAGGAAGGCAGTGGAACAAGGGCAGCTTGTGCAGCACTCTGCTTCGTCCTGCGCTATCTGCTTGTCCATCAGCCAAACGTGAGGTATTTAATAGCTGGCAAACAGGTAGCACTGAGCTCTTTGAAGAAGTTAGTGAAAGGAAACAAGCCAAGTGTATGTAGGGGCTTATTCAGTTAAAAAGAAGAAGTCTTTTGTGAAGTGAGTCTTGAAGGGAAGAGGAAAGGTGCTGAAGCTGGAGGAATAGCTGGGGTCGTACCTGAGAAATGAGCTTCCTTGAGCTTCCATCTGCCAGGGAGCCTGGGGCCCAAGGTCCCTCAACAGGACGCACAACACAGCATTCGTCATGAGCTTCCTGGCACAATCTCTGGTTAGAAACCTGGACATAAATGCAGGGCAATTACTCTATCAATAACTTCATAGTTCATATGATTTGAGTTTCTAAAGGTTAACTGGAGTACAGCGAACAGCCCTTTGGATGTGCACTCACGTTTAAAGTCGTCCAACTTTGTCCAGCATCGTCGATGAGTGATGTGGTGTATGCACAGGCAAAGATATTACTGACATGCTTGTTTAAAGGAACATGATAGTGGGTGAAAAAGAGACTAAAATCTTCAGGGCTTTACTGGATTTGAAACACGGCTTTCTTGTCCTCTTCAAGCTTTCCTTGGGTTGAACTCAAGAATTAAGGATTTCATTATCATTTAAAAGAGGTGATTGAGTTCGGTGGAAGAAAAATGTATGGCTTAAGTCCTTTAGATGAATTGCAGCTCTTTGCTAAGGGGTTTTGGCAAACAAATGAGAGAGGAATCCTCTTGCTGACGTTGCACGGGTTTGAAATTTCCATGTCGTTCTTTACTGCTCCTGCATTAAGGTCTGTCAGGGATAAGAAAAGCTTGGAAGGGAATTCCTATTGTGCCATGCAGAGAAGACCACATCTCCACTTTGTTCTGAGGGATTCCTACCTGTGAGGTGCTGGATGCCATCTTCAAAGTGACACATGGGGTTTGTTTCCCTTTAGTGAGGATTGAAACTCCCCAGCACCTCCCGTGATCGCCTCCTTCATTACTGCAGTGCCAGCACCATGGCAGAATGTCGGCTCCGCGCTAATCTCCCTGCAAGGATTTCCGGGAATGTTTGCAGCCGGCTGTGACCAATTAAAAAGGGGAGGTTGTGTTTGCAAAGCAGCTCTTGGAGCTGACAGGGGTCCGAAGAGCTTTACGTTTAGGGACCTGTGTAGCCTACCCTAAGTATTTTCTTCTCCTAAACCATCTGTTGAAAGTAACGGAGCACGGAGCTGAGACAAGGGATATTTATATAGGGGAACAGATTGTTTTCCAAGCAATGAAAAATACTCCAGTCTAACAAAGGAGCACTGGGATCCCATCGTGTAATTGGCAATAAGAAGAATTTGATACCTGAATGCCAAGTAGACTGAATTAATGCTGAATCCTTGGACCATTACTGGAGAGGACGAGATCATCCCCCAGGTCAGGTAGCCAAGGGCCATCCAAGCTTACAACTGCTCACTCAGCTGGCTGGCTCCTTGAAAAGACAGCCTGATAACAAACCATGGACTGGGCCAGTCTACGGAAGGACCGTTTCTGGAGACACGGCTGAGATGTGCCTCTTCTGTCTGCTTGTGCTTGGCCACTCTCCCTTTTGCGTTTGGCTGTGTATGCAATGGAAGAGAGGTGACCCAAGGCAGCTTAATGCTCAGGACCTGCAATAGCCATGGAATTGTTTAGGTTGGAAAACACTTCTAAGATCATCAAGTCCAACTGTTAACCTAATCTTCCCTTGTTTTCTGGGGATCTCGTGAAAATTGGCGGTGCAGGATCCACACTGGCCGTAGGCACAAGAGAACAGGTTCCAACCAAAACAGGGGGTTTAGTGAGTGAAATGAGGAGTGGAGGCCAAAGTAGAAAAGATAAGCATTGCTGTAAAACCTTCCTGGGATTTTCAGAATTAATTCATGCTTACATACATAGCACGGTCTGTAATAAATCATTGGAATGTTGTGCTTCCAATTTCTGGGTTTGGAAAGGTTGGAGAAAATATTTTCTTACTCATTATGTGCTGCCTTCTCCAAGGCATTTTTTGCAGCAGTGTTCTCTAGCAGGTGATAACATCTTTTGACTAGCCTCTGAAAGTCCTTATCTCCACCTTAGCCACAGGTTTTCCTTTCATTTTTTGCTTCATTTGTTGTGTTTCAGTCTGTTTCCTCTCCTTTGGTCTCAGCGCTACTGTAGAACTTGTGTGATAATTCAAGAAAACATATGGCGAGATTCCAGTCATTACAAATACTTCTTTTTTTTCCAGGAAGGTGCTCAGAGGATTCCCGCTCCAGAGGTTTAGGTAACGAGAGTTATGTGAGAAAGGGAGGACACTTTCTGTATAGCCTTGATCCAAGTTCAAGTGCTTGAGCATTCCTCTTGTGCAATGCAGGTCTTTTCCTGGGGCACAAGCTTGCTCTTCTGTGCAGCCTTAACCCAAACTAAGTTGGTTGATAGCAGAGGAGGAGGAAAACCTCCCACTGACACCCTGACATCAAGGGTGGCACCAGCCAGCAAAGGGGTTTGTTACAGTCACTTTTTACTGTAAGGTATGTTACAAAATTCAGGTGAAAAATGGCACTATGAAGAATGGGAATCCTCCTTCTCCTGGGACTGTGGCACCAGCTTCAAAGACCAAGCTCAGGGAGTTTGCACCTTTGCAGCTCTTTTATCCTCAGCTTTCCCATGGGCTTAGCTTGTGTTCTAGTTACAGCTACATTATGATTTTCAATTAATACTGTTGTGCATAAGTATGTGTATGCAGGTGTATGAACAGTAGGATATCATACTATATATGTGGTTTATATTATATTAATACCACCAGCTGGTATTTAAGAATGCATATTGCATTTTAACAGTCCCCTCACTGGAAACATGGAAGTGATTTGCAATGCAGTGACTATCTCCCTGACTGGGGAGTCTTTATCATCCTGGCCATACATGAGACACAGACCCTTCTGGCACACCCAGACTCACGCTTCGCCAAAGCCAAGTGGCTCCACGTGCACACACGGACGCGTGCTGTGTATGGCTGTGTAGACAGTTTGCCTTTGCATAATTCAATGTTCATGGGGCCTCTGTAACCCCTTTAAAATGTGAATATAAGGGGGTTAGACCCTCTGTCTCTATAAACCAGCCAAGCTGATTTGAAGGCCAGCAAGTGTTTCTAGTTTGCTGTATATGAATGCATATTAACTGTCTGTCTTCCTGCCTCCCCAAGCTAATAAACCCTCAGTTGAATCTGGAAGCCCTCCACTCAACCCCAGAGCAGCAGGCGGCCCCGTATGGCGGTGCCAAGACGTCCCACCAAGCTCCCTTCTCCTCCATGGGCTGTCTCACACAGGCTAGACACTGGGGCTGCTGGCCTTTAGCTGCTCTCTTGAGTAACATCTTGTTGTTTTGCTTTCCCTTTATGCTGGATCACTAGCTGAAAAGCCTGGCGTGCTGCAGCGTTTAGGACACGCTCATTGCTGTTGGTTTTTGCCATTACATCCCTGTGCATGTCATTGTCCGGCTGGCTCAGCTCTGGCTGCGCACAGGCAGGGGCTGTTGGTAGTTTTGCAGTGGATGTTTTTCACCCTTCTAAGTGCATCTGCCTTGCTCAGATGCCTCCATCCAGGCTTCACAAAGAGGTCTTGTAGGTGGCAGCGACTTATAACTTACCGCACTAATTTGAGGTGGGACCACTGCGGACAATAGAAACGAACAGTGACAACAAAGAAGTAGAAACCCCCATATTTGCCAATTAAAATAGGGATTCTTTTTCTTTAGAGATTTAAGTGCTTGCTTAAAGATGGGATAGATCATTACCAGAGGTCCAAAGCACTTGTTTTGAATTGATGATAATGGAAGTCAGTCATGCTGAGTCGTGGTCCTGGTCTAATCATTGGAGATCAAAGAGCCAAAATAATGCAGCCCTGTGTAATAAACATGAGTGATGGGTAAGATGCCGGGTGCCTTTCACTGCTTTAATGGAATGGTGTGCAGTGGATAAAGGAGACGGGTGGGTCTTAAGCTGTTGAAGAGAATCCAGGGGATATGGTGCCTTTCCTCAGCATACCACTGTGTTCCGTGAGGCGAGTTGGGTTTCAGTACAGCAGATGCTGAGATAATGGAGGCCAGATGTATGTCATTAGAGGATACCTCTTTTTACCAGCTGCAAATTGTCCATCACTTCCTCTGCTGTACATTTCATCGTGAGGAGCTTGAATTCCCACAATTTACTGGTATCTCAGATGTTATCAGGCTTCTATTTAACTGATAAATAATGGGCTTGAGCAGCCCAAACCAATCACAAGTGGAAAAGGCAGATAATGTGTTGTGATTTGTATTTGTTCAGGAGCTCTGTTATGCTTTGCCTTGATAAACTTGCCCGGAAAATTATATTCTGCTTTTAACTTGTAAAATGAATGCCTAGAAAACTCCAAGGATTTCAGTGAAGGAATGCCAGAGATGTTTTTGTGCTTATGTGAGAATAAGACATGGCTTTTCACTTTACAGTCTCCAGTGTAACAGGATATGCTCTTTAAAAACACACATTTTTAAACTGCAGAAATGGCTAAAAAGAGACCACTAAGGCGTGCAGACAGTATGAATGCAGAATGCACCATGGCAGATTTGGGGATAATATCATTATCCCCAATCCATTATCAAAATACTCATACTTTACACAGGCTGTTCATTGGAAGGGAGCTGAGGTTTCTGCGAGACTTCATACATGGTGTTTGATACATTTCCATAGCACACTTAGTTAGTTTCTTAGTTTATTTACTAATTAGTTCTGGGAATACCCCACTTTCTAAGTCTTTTGCAGCTTCTTCCTTCCTGTGTGTGTTTCCCAGACACAATGCTTCAGAAAACTATTTTCTTGAAAAGGTTTGTAAGGTCATTTTATTTCAAACCTAGACAAAAGGTTCATCAGAAGGAAAACCTTGCCACTGACTTACTTTGGGAATTTACTTACAGGGAAAGAAAGACTCAGGTCTCCCACAAGGGAAGTTCTTGGAGATGTCTGTACCAACATTTCCCATTCTGAGGTACTGGAACTTTCCGTAGCTGGAAGTGCAGCGTCATTCCTGTGCAGTGCATTGGCTTGGACCTTTTTGAATGTGCTGGTGGAGAGCGGTGGTGTTTGAAATGTGTAGGAGAAACAGATGTAGAAAATGGGGTTTGGGAAACAGCAGATCAGCTAATTGTTCTGATTTAAAATGATTTAGGTGTTATCCCCCTCCATTGCGGTCTGGGAAACTGCCCTGAACTGCACAGAGGAATACTTATTCCTAGCAAATAAATACGTTATTTCCACCTTAGTTTTTCCTAGTTGCTCAGGATCTCACCTCATTAATAGTGAAGACTTTGGAATGCCAAATATTTGGAGTATCTGGGTACCAGAGGTGTACAATAGATCTCTGGGGCAGGCGGTCACTGAGCTCTATCTTTCCTCATGGAGGTGTTTGGTTCTGATTTGGTTCACCTCTCATTCTGATGGCCTGCACAGCACTGAATGTCCCTGTCAAGCAAACAGCTTTGAACTTAAACTCCTTCAAGAAGGTGAATTTCAAGTTTAAAACATTGTATTTGTGCTTTTTACTGTCTTCTTTTTTTAACTTGTGAATGTAACAAGAAGCCAGTAGCAATGACCCTTTCATTAGAGACAAAAGGAAGTGTGTATAAATGTCTTTTGTGGCTTGGCAGTGAACTTGCTGAGGACAACATAAAACGTGCTCATTAAACGGTCTTTAAACAGCATTGCTTTTTGTTTGCAGAAGCAATGTGATGTTTCGTCCCACCATTAATTGCCTAATACCAATTATGGCATAAACAAGCCATTTGCTATTGTAACATTTTCAATGTATTTTTCAAGGTTCTTACTCTTGACACCTATTGTGCATCTGGGGACGTGAGTGGCTTTTGTAGTGAAATATAAAGGATGTGATCAGTGATCAATAGTTTAACGCAGAACAAAAATGTTACTGCAGCTCTTGAGAACCTTACAAAATGCTTCCCCCCTTGGATTCTTTGTCATATTGAACTTAATTATATGGAGACAAAGAGACTAGGAGAGGATTCTATTTTCCCAGGGCCTTGCCAGTTCGGAGTAAGACATGTACTGCCCGTTGTGCATCAGGAGCTGAGTGAGCAAGTCCCAAGGGAGAGGTCCCCTCTGTGTTAGCGTTGAACGGTCAAAATGCTGCCAAGTGCCTAGAAAGACTGGGCAAAGAACAACTGTGATCACTGACCCTTCTGGTTATAACCTTTCTACCCGAGGTCACAGCCTGCTTTATGGTCTTTGAGCACTTCTGACTCTGTTCCAGACAAAAAATGGAAGTTTGCTGGAAGGAGCAGCTGATAGGCAATGCTTCAGAGCTTTGAAAGGTGCTTGGGTTTAGGGTTCCATTCAGTTTAAACCTGAGTGGTGAAATGTCTGAATGTCAAACCAATTCTTCTTGTGCCTGTACCTCTCATTTCTTACTTTGGAAGCAGAGCCTTCTCCTTTGTCTGGCTGCGGTTTGTTTATAGTGATAGCTGGGGCTTTGCTAACTTACACCTGCACCTTGTTTGTTCACACAAAACATTTCTCTTGAAATTCACTTGCCTCCACCCACTTTGCAACATCGTCGTAAACACCAGCCGGTGTATTTCCCTGGTACCTGCACTGGGGCTGTCATTTGTGGAGGCAATAGGAATAATTACATTGATGTCAACGCTTTGTTCCTTCTTTGGATGAGAGAACTGTGATTTCTTTATCCTGGTTAGTCTTCTGCTAAGAGACAAGTGTTGACCTCACATCCCAGGAGGGTGCTTTCCACACATGAGCAGCTCTGTCACATCCCTGTAGCAGCTAATAAAGCCATGGACAGACTCGGGTGCATGAAGCACCTCAGCTAGAAGGACTCGTGAGGTAGTCTAAAACATCTTTTGATGTTTTAGCTGGAGAGACCAGAGCGGCAGGTTATGTGCCTTGGCCACGGGAAAGCGAGGCAGTGAGGCTGGGATGTGTCTGGAGCCCAGATCTCCTGCCTCCCAGTGCAGGTGTGTCTGACACTCAGACCAGCTCACTCATTTCCAGCCCCTGTCTGGACTTTTTACAGCTCAGCCTGTTGCACCAGTGTTTCTTTTAAACCCTTCCACTAGATTTGGATCATTTCTAACTTGATTCTGTGTGGATCTCACTGGCTTTGGATCAGGGCAGTGCTGATGGTGAGAGCAAAGCCCTGGGCTTGCTCATTGCCTCACCTCCTCAGATGTGTGGCACTAAGTCTGGCCTAGCCTGGATGCTTTGCTGTGGGAGCAGGAGGTTTAACTGGGGTCTGTTCAGAGGCAACACACCATGGGGACACACAGCTGAAGGTCACTGCTGCCTGGTGAGCACAGAGCTTCACCCTGGCATGAGAAGCAATTAACAGCACAAACCCACTGCTTACGTTCACACCTTCATAGCTCAGCCCTGGCAAACACATCCGTGAGCTCATGGAGCTGAGGTCACTTCAGAGGTCTGGAAACTTTGAAGGACGCCTCTTCAGCTTCTTCGTAAGAGGAATACAGGTTCTTTCCCAGGAGAGCCATCTCCCCGCCTTTCCATGAAATGCAGTTTTGGCTATGGAGTAGGGAAAAAACCCCATCAAACACCAGCCCGTTTGCAGAGCTCCCGAAGGGAAGCCTTGGAAAGCCTGCCAAGAGCAGTATATTTTTATATTGCATCCATTATATATAATGTGTCAAAAAAGAATTCTCTCCACTATGGAGAGATATTTATAGTCCATAAGGTTTTATGGCAGAAGCGCAGAGTCTAAGGTTACTCTCGCCGAGACTAGTCAGGCTGCTGCCTCTGACTTCAGCAGGAGCAGGTCTTGAGAGCGGGAGGGCAGCCTTGGTGAGGGAAGATCCCGGCTGTGAAGCCCTTGGTCACTGTTTCACTGGGAAGAGCTTGTTTTGGAGGAGGCCGAGCAGCTTGAAAAGGCAATGAACCAAATGTAGCTCTGTCATGTTTTACCTGAACTGAACCACTGAAGTATTGGAGCTTAATGTTCCTCTTCTTTAAATAAATAATCACCTTAAAGAGTAGACACAATCCTTTGGAGCTTTCCATGGCACAGCCCATCATGCCCAGGAGTCAAGTTTAAGTAGACCTGCAAAGTTTATGGTCAATGTAGGTCAACGCACTGCCTTATGCAGCTTGAAGTTCAAAAAAGCCCTAACTATGGTATTGATTACATGTAATGTGGCCATCTCACATATTTATATCTGTGAGAAGTTTAACAGGAGCCAAAAATGATATTGCAATCTCTCTGGAAAGGTTGGTCTTGCTAAACAGGGGATTTCAGATTGCACGTACATGGTTGGTATGTGTGGGAATGACACCACTGTGATAACATGAACCTGTGGTCCCCAGTCTCTTGCTCCTGGAACTGTCCAAGCCTTGGCTTAAAACAGACAGTGCACATAAATACAGATGTATGTGCATGTACATGTGTGAACCTTTATGCTCACTGTTGTGTTTCCTACCTTAGCATGTCTTAACAAGCATCACAGAAATGACCTGCCCTTCCCATCATACCAGACACCGCCTGTGCTCTGTAGCTTATGAGATAATGACTGTGATAAACAAAGAGTTAGGAAAGACCAGATACATCAAAAGTGTTTAAGAAAGTACATGTAAGTGAGCAGCAAAGTGCAGATGATGTCAGTTTAGATAGAAACTTACAGAAGAAATGATGGGTGAACAAAAAAGCCTGTGGATAGCAATGAACATTGCACTGAGTAAGTTTTATCTGAGCACTGCAGGAAGCTACAGAGCTGTGAAAGATAATCTGCTCCCTGCAGACCACGGCAGATCCCATCAGGCATGTTCTTCTGAAAGGCTGAGCTCTCTTTTGGGGGAAAAAAAGAGGAAAGAGCAATTTCCTGCCGTTCCTGGCTGATCTATTACGGCTCTGGTACTGCAGAGCAGGAGGAGGCAGTCTGAGGCTGTCTGAGCATTTGATATAGTCCCTGGAAAGAGATTGAGCTTATAGATGGTGAGGTGGGAAAGGATGAGAATCTGGTTAGGAATTGTGGAAAGATGGCAAAATACATAAGCCTCCCGAACCGCTGTGAGTCCGTTCCATTGCACTGCGGCCAGAGGGAGGGGATAGAGCCTCTCTGCTCCGCTCAGGAGCAGATCCTCCAGAGCCTGCCTCACCCTTCCACTGCGGTGAGAATTCTTCCCATCCAAGAGCTGCAGAGTTATCCCTTTGGAATTAGGGAAAATTATCCCAATTTTAACCATTTTTAATCTGTATAAACTCTAACAGGTTTCTTTTTGATATTTTTTTGATGAAACAGAATGAAGTTACTTTTGTTTATTGTTTTGGCTTATGAGAGGTCACTTCCCTATCAAATAAAGGGGGAAAAAAAGGCTTTTTTAAAGCTTATAGAGTTTTTTTTGGAGAGAAATGCAGATAGAAGTTATATATATGTGTATGTATGCAATATGACACATGTTAGTGTGGATTCTGTTGGAAAACCAGATTTCACAGGTTTTATGTACTTTGGGAGAATTCTTTTCAAGAAACCACCTTCAGAAGGTATTTATGAAACCTAAATGTGCAGTCTGGGTATGGGGCTGCCCTGCCAGCAGTGCTTGACGAAGGGCTTCTGGTCTTGTAAATGCTAAACATGAAGTTTCAGTCTTGTGCTCATCTGACCTGGAGTTTGCTGTGAAGTTCCCTGCGTGGCCAGCTTGTGCTTGCTTGCAATTGTGTGTGCTGAAGAGGAAGAAGGCAGGTCTCAGGATCTGAAATGCTCAGGAAATGGAAATTCTCCCTCTGCAGTAATAATAATTAGGCAGTTAAAGATCCTTTTAGTAAAAAAAGGGAAAAGATGATGATGGGAAAAGGCAGTGATGCTGTTTCTCATTAGATAGCAGCAGACAGATCGGCCACGCAGCAGCCGATGGTTGTTGTCCCAGGGCTGGCAAATTGGACAGACAGTTTCTGAAACCAAGAATTGAAATCACTCTTCTACTGACCTATTCAGTGCAATAAGCAGCATTCCTGAAGCCAAGATTGGCATTGGATCTCTCTTGTAGCCAGAGGGAATGCACTGGAACCAGGCAAATGAGACCGTTCTCTGGAGCATCAGGGAGCAGGAGTGTCCGGCACCCGGTTACACCTCATCCTGCCAGATGATTGTCTGTGTTCACATCGGGTCAGCATCGCTGAAAGAGAGGTATTTGGGGCTGAGCCAGCTGAGGATGTGAACTTTGCATCTTACAGATAGGGAGTTCTGTTTTTCTGGGGATGATGGTCCGCAGGGAGGAGCGTGGAAGCCGTACAGCTGTCTTGCTTGGAGTGTGCAGCCCATCTCAGAGATACACTCCCCTGTGTTTATAATAAAGGATGTGTTTAAGTGAAGAACAAGTGGAGGGAGCTGCCAGTACTTAGCTGTTGGTGGGCAAGTGGCTGTGAGGTTGTGAGTTGCTGAGACCCGCCAGGGATGTCTCAGCTGTGCAAGGAGAGTCACTGCAGCAGCCTTAGGAAATGCGCAGAAGGAAGAGTCCCAGCAGCACAGAGGATTCCCTGCACATTGGGAATGAATCCAATCTACTTGCTCTATCCAAGGTGGGGAAATGGGCTGCCGAAAGCAGGAGGAACAAGAATGAAGGCAGCAGCACAGCCTGGGCTGTTTGTAGTTGAGGTTCTGCTTCTCGCTTGCTCCCCCTCGGCCGAGGTGCAGCATCCCGCTGTTGGCAAAGCGCCGGCAGCGTCTGGGTCCCTCTTGCGGCTCGTGGGAAAAGTCCCGGCAGCGCCAGAGCCTCCTCGGATGCTGAAGGGAGGAAAAAGATGGCCATAAAGGACGGGAGAAAGCAAAGAGAGTCAAACCCACCCGCACAGTGGAAGCTTTTGGCTCTGCAGAGAAGTCACGATGAGAATCACAGCCTAAATTCTGATCGTTATTTTCTAATTCCCAGAGGGAATTTGGTGCTGGCACCGTCCCATTCCCAGCCCAAATCCCACGGTCGTGCCTTCCTGGTGCTCCATTTGCTGATCTAGCCCAGCTGCAGAGAACGATGGCCGATCTGCCCTCCCTCCTGGGAGAGGAGGTGATGCTCATCCAGCTTTCCCACCGCAGCACTTCCCAGCTCTGCCATCCTCAGCTGGGGAGAGTTGGCAATGGAGCTGTCTCTTGCCAGCTCCTCTCACCTGCCACATTGGTGGTTTTACTCAATGAAGGGAAATTAAGCCACACAAAAACTTCACCTGGCTGAGGATGAGGCTGGCATATTGGCACCAAAGACCCTGGTCCTCCTTTCTAGGGAATTGCAAATAGCCGAGATGATTTGTGTGGCCTGGAGTGCACTGACCTCCTGTGGGTCATCAGAATAATGTACAAAGACATGCCTTTTTCTGTCAGGGGTCACATTCTCTGCCCTGAGTCCCCAGAACTGAGCTGATGTGTGTGCTTCTGAGCTGGGAGATGACTCTGTCACTTCACGGTGGGTTTTCTCGGTGTGCTGGAAAGGGACAGCCATTGTTCCAGGGAAAGCCAGATGCTCCAAAACTGGGGCCTCTTGGCATTTAAGCTTCCTTCAGGCCTTTTTACAAGACATTGTAAAGTTGCTTGACAATAGGCTGTGAATATTAATGGTCTCTTAGCCCAAAGGCAGATGGAAAAGTGGGGGTTTTGTTATCGGTTTAAGTGGATGGTTGCTTTCATGTGGGAATGTGTAACCTCCATAAATAAAATACCAGATGTGCTGGAATTCTCTTTTCCTTAAAATGACATGGGGATTCTCGTAAAGACTAGGAATATCTGCAGGTTTTATTTCAAGCCTTTCCTAGCAAAAGGTGTCAAAGTGAGTTTGTGAATGCCAGAGGTTGCTGCAGGATGGGTACCACCCCCATCATGCTCAGCCTCGCTCCTGAGGCTCTGAGCTCTTCCATTAAGCCAGGCTTACCTGTAATTCCAAATCCCATCGCAACGATGCAGATTCTTCAGAAAGAGGTCAGTCAGTTCTGCCTGTGCATGTGAGCAGCACGTTGATGCATTTAAAAGGACACTTCTGAGCCATTCCAGTGCCGGGAGGATGGTGAGTGCAGGTGAGCAGAGCTGGATAGCACAGAGGCATGATGCAGAGGAGAGTTGGTCACTGCCCTTGCTGATGTTGGGAGGGATTTGGACTCAGCTGGGGACTGGGAATATGTTTAAAACAGCTCTTGCTCAGGCACAAGGCTAAAGAGCTGTATGAAATTCTTCCAGGGCGAATGCATTTAGTTTCATGCGAAACACGGTGATTAGTTGGGTGTGACTGAACTTTCTAAGTATTGCTCTGCAAAGCTGCTTAAAAACATGGATAGATTTTAATTTTTTCTTTCACTTTAACTAAAATGATGTGTTTCTTTTCATACCACAGCCCACTTCACAAGTCATGGGCTGCTTCTCTGAACGTTCGAAGGTTAGGCTGTATCTGGGAAGGATCATACAGGTCAGTGGTGATTTTATCACAGGACTGAGGGTTGTTTCTGGCTTGCCTGGGTACTGCAGAGGTGGGCAGATAATGAACGTGGATATCAGCTACTGCAGCTACCACCCATAGGGATCACTGCCTAGAGGGAGCAGAGCTGGAAAAGTGAGGTGATAACTGAAGTCTGAATGGAAATGTGCCTGTGCTCTTAGTTTCTGGTGGGGGCAGAGTAATGGACAAGTAAAACTAAGGATAAGAAGAAGCTGTTCTCAAGGAACAGGTTCCTGTGAGCTCCTTGACGTCAGCTGTGCATGATCTTGGAAATCAAGTATAGGTAGAGCCTGTGGGTGCAATTCCAGGCGACCCATACTTGGTTTCCAGGGTGTGCAGGGAATCTACAGAGAGAAGCAAGCGGAGCACTGTGCACGCTCCAGCCAGGGTTATCCTCTATTTTCAGTTGTCCACATGCAGCTCTGTGTTCTTTCCTTCCCCAGCCTTGTCCTGTGGGAAAATGTGCAATATCCAAGATCAAGTGAGGGCTAACAGACCTCAGGTTGGATTTGAACTGTGGGGTTTGGACAGCCCTAAGGCTTTAGCCAGAATGACATGCTTTGACTGGATTCCCTATGAGAAGCATGAAGGATCTGTGTGTTTTGCGTGGCTTCTGTGGGAAGTGGTAACCTGGCCCTTTTCATGCTCAAACCCCATCCTGGTTTCACTGAAAGAATTTCAGACCTTTCAGTGAACTTGAACTGAGTTTTGGGTTTGTCAGGAAACATAAAGCTCAAGGCAGGACTGATGCTGTAGCGGAAAATGATTGATGCAGGGCAGTGATTTCAGGAACATGTGGTCCATGGGCCAGGTCTGGGTCTTGGCTGCGCCAGCCAGTGAAGCTGCTCCAGGCACACACCATGGTTTGCTAGCTCAGTGACACAACCTGCCCCCAATTCCTGTTTCCCACAGCTCTGCCTTTGGCTCCTAATGTGCTGCTGCTTGGGAGAAAGGAGAAGAGGAGGCCGTTTTATACCTTTTGGTGGCAGCTGGCATGCCTGCGTGAAGCCTTCTGTGTGAGCCAAGCACAGCAAGTGAGGGAATTGTGCAGCCTCACACCTTCCTGAGTACTAACGGGTTGCTTCAAAGACGCACGACAACCTCCCGGGAATAACGTATGAGCCGAGGAGCAATTCCAGCACAGCTGCTCCTGGTTAGCTCGTGGCTTCAGGAGGTTCAGCTTTGATTTAGGGACCAACCTTTACTGCTCTTTCCCCATGGCATGTGGCTGGTGGTGACAGCTGATTCATAGCTGCCTGGCAAAATAAACCTCATACTCTGGGCTGGGGGGTGGACTGCGATTTCAAGGTATCCTTTGTCCAAAGATCTTATAACTCGGGATGGCCAAACCACCCTGAATGGATGATAGCAAAGTAGTTAAGATCAGCCTCTTCCCCTTTTTGGAACAAGGATGGGCTGTTAGTATCCCAGAGCTGCTTTTCCATGAGGAGCCAGGATGGAGGCATGAGTGTTAGTGGTGGTGCTGGAGTGGTGGGTAGTCAGGGGATGAAGAACTGCTCCTTGTTTTATTTATGAATCGTATGTTTCAGTCAGGGAGGAAGGAAGTTTCATAATGCTTTGATAAATACAAGCTCTCAGGAACGGAAAGCAGTGTTTGCAGAGCCTAACCACTATGCTTATTATTACAAAACATGGAGGGAAGAGTAACTCCTGCTCTCGCGGTATCTTCAGAGGAAACTTAGGGCTTACAGGGAAGCTGCTGAGATTGTGGCTGTTTAAAAGATTAAAGGGTGCTTTATACAAAAGCTGCTGTTAAAAAATAGTCATAATAATAAAATAAACCCTATCAAATATGCTGGAGTTCAGCTGTATCCAGCACATACCCAGCAAAGCTACAGCACCCTTAGAGCTCACGACTAACTCCTCTCTATTGGAGTTTGTAGAACCTGATAGAAAAGCCTCTGAGAAGGCAGTGGCCGATTTGCAGCTTTGTTGTGATTTGGGTGACATTGAGCCCTGGTGTGAGCTCAGGCAAGGGTCAGGTCTCTCTCTCTGTGATCCCACATTGTCCCAAGTTGGGTTTTGGATGCGTTTGCCTCTGAAAGGTGAGGTGTGAGGCACCAGCAAAGCACACCCAGGACAAAGAGCAGCTCGAATCCTTTCACAATGCAGTTGCTGTTTGCTGCAGACATTCATTCGAGGAAACATAGCTCAGATTACCCAAATTGCCGTGGTGTTTAAGACGTCTTTCCCTCTCCCCTTGTGGTTTCTGTCTACTCTTTTATAAGGTCATAATCTGGATTTATGGCCTCAGAAAGGTCTCCTCCACAGCAATAGATTGGTGCCACAAGCATAGCTTTAGGGTGCTGCTGTGTGAAAGGCTGAGCCAAGAGGCTTATTAAACCATGAAACATTATGAGGATGAGCAGGACCGAGACAGACAAATTCTGGATCATAAACATCTCTCTGAATGCTCCCAGCAGGCTACTTACATTGTGGAAGGACCTTCAAACCCATCAGCCTTTCTCACTGCTCCCCCTTGCCTAACTCAGTGTGACAGATGTTTCACTGCCTCCAGCTGCCCTTTTAACTTCTGAAACATCAGGGTTTCAGGTTCTTAAGCCTTCTCTAAGTTTTACAGAACCCCACAGGGTTGCACCTCCCAATTCCCCCTCTGCTCCCCATAACAAGGAAGTATTTCTGTGAATTACAGCATTGCCCTGTCAATGTGTCCATCCACCAGAACTGTTTCTGTAAAGAAAACCTGTGTGACAGTGGGTATAGGAGCAATGGGCAGAGCAGGAACAGGAATTTGCTCTTGTATTTGTGAGCATCACTCACAGATTCACTTAGAATTGCTTTTCTTGTGGGGTGAAACAGGGTCTGTTGTGCCACCGGTTAATGCAGTTGCTGGAGCTGGCATGTGTCTTGAAAGCAGCTTGCAGTGGGACAATAGGTATAAGTCTTGCCAGATCTTTGGTGCAGAAAGAAGAGCCTTTAACTGATGAACAGTTACTTCCCAGCACTTGTTTAAGAGACTCTTCCTCTTGCAGTTGTGAGAGTAACGCTCCTTTTGTCAAACAGATACTGCATTTAGGCAGCTGCAGAACCTGAAAATGTAACTGAGATTTATGGAGTTACTGAATTCACATTGTTAACACCTGAGGTGTGAAAATCCATCACTGGAGAGAAGGCAGAGAAGCGCTGGGTGCCACCAACCACCCGGGAACCTGTCTTACAGGAAGCGTTTGGGATTGACTGAGGCTCTCCCAGTGCTGGCGGCTGCTGTGGTGAAGGGATTAAGCAAATATAAACCCGTGGGATTTTGTTAAGATCCAGCAGGTCTTGGGATTTCTGAACAACACTTGCACGGTCTGGTGTTCCTGAAGGAGTTACAGAGCTCCGGGCCCAGACAGGACTGAATTAGAAGAGGCTGAGGGAATTAAACGGTGGGTGTCTTTGATCACAGCAGCCTTGTTTTGATCACTGTCCTTCTCTGACTCTGTTCTTGGCTGGTAATGCATTTAATTCCTTATGACTTGACAAGTTTGTGTGCTACCCATGGCCACCTTTTATTATTTTTATCACAGGAGGGATCAACGGCCTGTTCTATACTGAATAAAGAGCATCTCTGCAAGGGATGCCTCTGCAAAGAGCTTTTCCCTGGGCAAGGAAGTGCTGCAGGGAGAGAACAGTGGATGCCCAGGGCATGGTGGTGGTTCTGCCCATCCCTGTCCCCATCCCTGTCCCCATCCCTGTCCCCATCCCTGCTGGCTAATGTGCAGTGAGCACCGTATGTGGTGCTGGCTGGCTCAGGCAGTCCCCGAGCTCCATGTCGCCCTTTTCTTTGCATCTAAAGTCATATTTCCTGTGGTGCTCCGTGTTCTCACGCCTGCACGGATGGTACCTGGGCAGTCTGCACTGCTTTGTGCTCCCCACTTTGGGAACCACTGATTTAAGCCAGCATGTGATACCTCACCTGGATACTTCCCCATGGCTTGTCAAAGGATTCTCTCTGGCTTTGGCCATGGAGACAGCAGAGCTTGAGTTGGGCTCTGAGCTAAAAGTAGCTGGAAATGGGGCTGGCTCCTGCCAGACAGCAAGCTCTGGGTGAGCAACAGAAACCAAGATTTATCTGCAGTAGCAGAAGGAAATGTACAGAGTACAGTATGGCTGAAGCATGCATTTCTGGCAAAGCCACAGCTCATTATTCTTCCCTCCAGACCAAATGCCTTAAAAGAGTATTTGTCTCCATTTTTCAACTTTCTTTTTAGAAGGAAATGCTTCTTTACAGAGCAAAAAAAAAAAAAAAAGAGTAGCTTCTGAAGCACAGATACATTTTTAGAGTGCTTTGCTTAGTGCCAAATGTCAGAAGTTTGCCAACAACTGATAAATCTTTCTGAAGCCTCCCCATATATTTTGCATGTTTAACTCAAACTTGGCATTTCCTACTTGGGGGTTGATTCTGATCTGTAACTGAAAATAATGGAATGGCCTAATGCTGATGTGTTGCAAGGTTTGCTCTTCATCCCGCTGTCAGTCTCTGGTCCCTCTGCCCCTTTGGAGGCAGATCCCAGCTGAGCTTTTGGTATTTCTCCCAGGGATGGGATGCACGGTGTGTGCGGGAGCAGGGATGCACAGCCCAGCAGCGGGACAGGCTCCGTATCCACCTTCTTCCCAAGAAGCCTGGGCAGCTCTTTCCTGCAGGGTTTGGGGATTCCAGCCCATCAGACGGGGCCATGTACCTGACTGACAGTGGGAGTGTTGGTGGCTCGCACAGTGTGTTGTATTTGGACTCATGAAAGGAGCTATCATGTACTATGGTGGGGTGTGAAAATGCTCGAATGGCAAGCCTCTCCTGGGCTTATTGATAGCTTCCAGATGGATTTGAGGATGGCTGCTGCTTCCGTGTTAGAGGGAAGGCACAGGTTTTGGCTCATTTGGGTTCCCAGTTAAGCTGAGGAGCGGAGGGGGCCTGTGATTAGGTAATGAGGAAGGTGGTGATTCCTCCCTTTTCACCTATGAGTAGTCATTCATTCTAAAAGGTAATTCAAGAAAGGTGTTCCATGTTCCTTAAAGGCCTGGCCCACACCCTGCGGAGGGGAGGAGAAATCTCTGGGTTTGGTAGGGTGACATGATTTATTCTGACCTTGAGTTACAACAATTAGTAGCAAATTAAAATTAGGGGATATCTTAATTGTTTCAGCCTTTTAGTTTAGCTTTCACTGGGGTAATACTATTCAGGCAACTTGTGTGGTTTTATTTGAAGGTATTTTAGTGGAAAGGTGTAGTGGTTCTGCCACTCTGATTTAAGACAAGAAAGTCAAGCTTCTAAACCAACCGATTATTTAATGCAAAGAAATATTATGTTCTCATTGTCTTGAACAAGACAATACATCGTGCTGAGACAATGAATACATTCTTATCCATGTGAGTGCCAGTATTCATCCAGAATAGGAATCTCTTGGGTAGTGACATGTGAAGTGTTTGGGGGTGTAATGAGAGGGCTTGTTTTTTGCTGGTTACTGCTCTTTCTTCTTATTGCACTGGAAAGTTAACAACAGGAGAACAAGCTATAATGGAAGCGGTTGGTTCTGCTCCTGCGCACTGTCCTGCTCTGGAGCTGACCCTCACTCTGCTCCCTTCTCCTCTCCTGCAGATGTGAACGAGTGCGAGGTGGGAAACGGCGGCTGCGAGTCCCAGTGCTGCAACACCATCGGGAGCTTCTACTGCAAGTGTGCGGCAGGGCTGAGCCTGGCGCAGGATGGGAAGTCGTGTGCAGGTAGGGACAGGGCTGCATAGGGGGGTCTGTGTCACCAAAGGAGAGCCATTCAAGTTCCCCCTCTCCTCTCTCATGTCCTGCATACTCTGGTGCTGTTTATCCATCCAAAGGGCTCTTTCTGCTGCATGCTTAGGGATGTGGCAGTCATAGAATCATGGAATGGGTTGGAAGGGACCTTAAAGCTCATCCGGTTCCAAACCCCTGGCCATGGGCAGGGACACCTTCCCCTAGATCAGGTTGCTCCAAGCCCCTGTGTCCAACCTGGTGTAGAAGGAAAGCTTGACCTGGGTAGAAGTGATGTTTTCAGGGTGAGATCTTAGCCCTGGTGAAGTTGATGGCATGTGTTTTATTGCTTCAAGAATGAGATTTCTCCTTCAGAGTCTGTATCGTCATGCTGTTCCCTGCCTTCCACTTTAAATCTCCTATTTACAATCAAAGTGAAAGCGAAGGCACAGTTTTGTGTTTGTAAAATGAAAACACTGGATGGGATTTGCTGTTGTAGTACCCAGAGGAAGCCTCACATCGTGTGGCTGCTTCAGCTCCTGCAGCCTGACTCTGCTGTTACATGCTGTGTGGATTCTTCATCCCTTCCTCCCTGGTGTTATCATTGTGCAAGTGTTCGGGTCGACTGGAGCAGAGAGTCAGAAAAATGCAAAAAGCTATTTGCTTATCAGAGCCAAGAGCAAGATAGATGCATTTTTTGGGAGGATATTGCAGTTCAAGGATTCACTGGCGGCATTGGAGACAGCCACCTTTACTGGCCCTGCAGACCAGAAACATGAAGCTCACATACTCTCTAGTGCAGCACTCGGATGCCCACTGCAGGGTACCAATAATTGCTTAGGATGATCCTGGTTTTGTGATGGAGTTATTGCATCTTTTCAGCACTGGTTGGCTTAGCAGAAGTCCCAGAGTATTCCAAATAATTAACAAAGATTGCTGACGAATGGGGAAAGAGGCATTTCTGTGGAGCTCAGTTCGGACATTAAAGAATTGTGCACAAAAATGTCACTTTCTTGCCAGTTTGGTACATTTGTCTTGTTTTGTTGAAAATAACTGAGAAGTATTTCCTGGCTCTGTACCACTGCCGAGATGTGTGAAATAAACAGCTCTGCCCTTATCTTAGCCAAGCTCAAATATTTCCAGTTTCCCCAGAATTCCCCTGATGAGGATTAGCTTCTCGGATGATTAAGAGGTTCAGGATTTTGGTGGAAACAAACAATCCCTTTTTCTCTTGTTTTAGAGGAGACAATGTCAATCCCTTTGTATATATGCTTGGAATTATTTGTAATTAGTTGTGCCCACAGAGCTGGCATGTGGCCCTATGTCCCCCTTGTTGCAATGGAGATGGCAAACCCCCTTTGCCATCATCTTCCTGGAGCTCCTTATTCTTTCTGTGAGCATTTATTCTGTCTGCAGGTTTCATTTCACAAAAAAAAAGAGCATGGGAAAGATTAAGCCCTGAATTAACTGAGACTAGGATGTGCATTAGGCCACATCCCTCACATACTCCTATTCTGCTCAAGTGTAAATCTCTGCACACCGGCAAAGCGGGTGTTTGTTATCCTCTCCATAGTCTGCCCTTCTCCACCGGCCTTACTGCTGGGGTAGGAGGTGGACCCTGCTGTACTCACCACTCTTTACATTCATTTTTATATTCACATCAGATAAACTCTTTCCCCGTACCCCAAGTGCTGATGCACGTATAGAGAAGAGTGGAGGGGATTAGATCTGTGTTTGTACAAATGGGCGAGTTCAGCAAAGACAGAAGGCACTGATTAATGTTTACAGTTCGCAAAATATTCAACTTTTCTTGGTCAAAGTCCTGATGGAGCCTGAATAAAGCAGCCTGGGCTTCAAAACATGAGCTTAGATATTTGGAGCCTGCTGCTGGCTTTGTGTTGGACAGGAGGGTTTGGACCTTGCATCTGTCCCGAGGGTGGTCCAAGAAGCCGAGTCGTGGGTTCAGAGGCCGGCAGTTCACTTTGCCTCACCCTTGTGATTTGGTTCCTGGCTCGGGGTGACATCAGGCTGGCCTCTTTGGAGTCCTCCTCACTGAGGGATCTGCTAAACAAATAGCTATGGAATAACATCAGCAGGATGCTTTGTGTGGGGAGGCAGAAAACCACCAACACCCAGTGTTTGCTTCTAAAGTAGGATATCTTTTGAAGAAAAAAACAGTTCATCTTGGCTACATAAGGACTTCCCAACCAAAACTCTGTTCAGAAACAGAGGGATGTTATAGCTCAGGGAGAGCTGGCTGCTTTTTCTTCCCAGAATTAGTTAAAGTTATGTTGAGTTATGTCTACTCTCTGTAGAAATATGGGAGGTGGGGGGATACCATTGCAGGAGCAAGGGGCGAAAAAGGGAATTAATTTTATACCAGGGTTGACTGATGACTGATTTTAAAATGAATGTAAATGTTGTTCTGCAACTCTGGAAAGAAAATATAAGAAGTTGTGGAAACGTTTGGCTGTCCAGACCTTGGCACGCTTGTCAGTCGCAATGACAAGTTGAGATGGTCACACATGACATCTGAGCTACAGGACCCTCCAGTCACCTCCTGCTCTCTCAATTTCCCACTGCCAGCAACATCCACCACAGGATGGGCTTGGGATACATGTCCATTGCGTGTCCATGTGTGCGTGCATGATGCTGGCTCAGACCTCTCCTGATACCTTACAGAATGACTCCTGGCTTGGCCTTCCCCATGAAGCAGGCAGACGGGCAGCAGCAGCCTTTGGCTCTCCAGTCTGTTTTCCCTTCTGAGCCAAAAGGATTACAGTTAAAAAGAAAATCCTCCCTTGGATTTTTTCAGTCCTGGGCTGCTTTGCTAATGCTACCAGGAAAGGAGCCAATTTGCTCTTGTACCCATCTGTCTGACCAGCTCACTTCATACTGGCACTGAGCCCCTGGATGGTACCTGCTCACATTTTTATTTACATGGTTTGAACCTGAGCTGGTGATCTAGAGTTGCAAAGAAATGTATTTTATACACTGCTAATGCTCATGTGATTTACCAGTATCAATAATACACAGTGCTTGGAAAGGGTTTCTGTTTTGCTGGATACAGGATGGTTGTGCTTGTAACCAAGAGCCTCTCCAGTATTCCTGTAACTCTATCTATCGTGGGAGAGCTGTCTGTGGAGTGGATTGGGAACTCATGTGTTGGGTTTTTTACAAGAAACAAACAGGTTTTCTTTTTTATAACATATTTTGAGGTATGGTAAATTCTAGGTGAGCTCAAGTGCTGTTTGGACAATGTCTTCTTGAGGTCCTGCTACACAGTGTTACGTGATAATCTTAGGGATGTTTTTTCATCTAAGCTATTTCTGTGGTACCTTCTTTGGTTAAAATTGATGGATAAGATGGAAGAAAACCTCGCTCCCAGTAGCCTCTATGTAGTGGAGGATGAAAGATAACCCTGAATAGGCAAAATGTGCTCCTGGAAGGGGAAGCAGGTAAAAGATGCTGAAGCAGGACTCATGAAGCACAAATCACTGCTGGCTCTTCTGCTGTGCAGGGATGCAGGAGCCAGCAGCAGCAGAGCTTCGTGAACTGCTCAGCATCATGTCGGCCACGTGCCACGTGCTTTGGACACACCACACAGCTTGCGCTGTGCTGACCCCTGAGAACCTCCCTCAGCCCCTGCGCTCAGCTCCCCTTCCCTGTTTCATCCATCTCCTGCATGTTTCTGCCCGCTTGTATATTCTCCGTTTGGCTATTTCCTTTTAACTGCAGAATCCTTTTTCAAGCATCAGAAGAAACTTGGTTGAGGGTTTAGGTAGTTTTTGGACGAAGATAGAAGCACTTGCATCCAACAGATAAGCTGTTTTGACCCGTGTGTGCAGGGATGAATTAAGTCCAGGACGTAACACACCTTTGAACTGCAAAGTACCACATCATCAGCTGTAACTTGTTCAGGTTCTTATGGCAATTTATTAATGCTGAGACTGAATCTGAATGAAATTCCATGAGAGTCACGGGTTCGGTCCAGCTCGGTCTCTGTTTAAAGAACCTTCTGGATGCCAGTGCTCTCCCAGCTAACTCCACAGGAAGCAGTAATGATTTGCTGCTGACCTGTAATGTGTTGCCATACTCAAACCAACTCTTAGTACTTAATCAGCTGAAGTAAATTAGGTGACAAGGAAGCTCAAGCTGGCTCAAACCTGGCCAAGCATAACTTATTACATAAGCAGAATTCAGTTTATGTTTGAGCCTGATGTACTTTTGGTACATGTGTTACAGCCCAGAGCCGTCTGGAAAAGTCTGAGCCACTCACCGCTGCTTGGGGTTATTTAACAGTCTGAGGAATTGTGAGATTGAACAAGTTTGTCACAGGCGTTGCTGAGCACGGTGCCTGTGCCAGCATTTGTTTCTGCAGGGCGAGGAGCGAGTGCTCTTTGTTGAGAGCTGCATGTGCCCATGTAGGAGGAATTTCCAGGTCGTGGAGCCAGTGGAAAGGTCCCTTCAGTTGGTGCCTGTGGACTTAGGGAGTCCCTGGGAGAGCTGCGCTTGCTGTGATTCATCTGCATTCCAGGCAAGGATAACTTCATATAGACAGTGTCTTAATAACATTGCTGAGCTGAGGAAGTGGGTCTAAACCATTTGTCATAGCTCTGTAGCAACATTCATTTCTGCGTGTCAACACTGCTGGAAACATTTGCAGGAAAAATGTCAACACTGGCCATTGTAACAGCTTAAATGTCACTGCTCGGCGGGAGGATTCCCAAGGACCCAAACCGGGGCAGCAATGACAATTCCTAATGTCTGGCAATGTGTTACTTTTAACTGGGTGAAGTATTTGGTAGATCTAAGGGTGGTTTCTAGCAGGATGGCAGCATAGGACTGCAAGCAAGGTGATGGTTCACTGGGGGACATGGGGAGTGCTGGCATGATTTCTGGTGCCTCTTGGTAATGGCCCTCCAGCATTTCCCCACCTCCTGCCCCTATTCTGCCCCATATGCTCTCTGATATTCTTGTTAAACTCAAAATGAGAAGCATGTGAGCTGTTGCAATGGGTATTGTTAAGATGAGCTGAAGCCATCCCCGAAATGTTAGGAAGTTGCTCTTGCTAGGAGCACTCTGCAAAGGAGACTCATGACCAGAGTCCACCTTCCTCTGGAAGCCACTGCAGCAATAGTTTAGACATGGTTTAGTGGTGGACTTGGCAGTCCTGGAGTACAGGTTGGACTTGATGATCTTAAAGGTCTTTTCCAACCTGCTTCTATGATTCTATAATAGCCTTAAATTGTTGTTTTCTTCCTGGATTCAGCTTCTCTGCGTGTTTCAAAAGCTTTTCATGGAATTCTATTCATCGCAGCCTAAACCACAAGTTTTAATTTGGAATTTTACTACAGCCAAATCACACTGCTAAAATGTCCCAGTGTAGCAGGCCCAGCTCAGCCCTGCAAGCACATTGTTTCAAAACGTTCCGGAAAGCTAAAGGAAGCTTTTGAGCTGGCCCCCGGAAAATCCAATCGGCTATTTGTGCTTCTTGTTTAACGAAAAAGGTAAAATAAAGTTCTAGGCTCCATCTCACAGGAAACGGTGATATTATGGTTTTCATGGGAGGGGTTGTTCCGCCTGTGGGCTTAAATTTGGTGATGGAGGTTTCTTTTTTCCATGACTTTAAGAACAGCTCAGTGAAGGTTTTTCTGCCCGTGGCAGTTTCGTTGCTTGGGAGTTGTTTCAAGGAGGTGTGATGCTAACAGGGCACGTGCCAAGCATCAGGTACCCGGGGAAAAGCAGTGATTTGCTGTAAAACAGAGTCCCCGCTGCCACTCCAGGTAAAGGCGGCTCACGACGAGTTCCCAGGGGATCCTGTGGTCGTTCCTCACGCGTATCTCGGGCAAACACGTGGTTTGATTTCCCGGTGAAGTGCTCTGCCGCTCTCTCGGGGCCGGGCGGGCAGATACTGCCCTGTGGCCGATCGCGGTGTGCCCCAGGACCGGCACCGCAACCGCTGCTCTGCTCTGTCGGTCCCGACGGCGTCCGGGGGGCATTCAGCCCCCGGTGCCCAGCAGTGTCCAAGCCCAGGACCCGGGAAGTTCGGGATCTGGGAAGCCCCCCCCCTCCCTTTGCCGCTGGTCCCCGCAGCCGATCCCGGCCCCCCGGGGCCGCCCGTCAGCACAACCCGCCCCGTCCCCGGCATCGCTCCGCCCGCGGGGCCCCTCCCGAGGGCTCGGCCGGGTTTGGCTTCACCTGCGGGGCGGGGGTAGGGGCGGTGCGGCGGGGACCGCCCGTTTGCGGGCAGAGCCGCTCGTTCGGCATTCCCGCGCTGCTCCGCGTCCTCCTCCTCCTCCCGTCCCGCCGCAGGGAGAGCGGTGCCGGGCTGCGGTAGCCGGGGTGCCCCGCCGAGCCATGGGGCTCTGGGTGATGCTGTGGTGCGTGGCCTCCCTGGGCAGCATCCCGGGGGCCGGCGGCGATCACTACCACTACCTCTGGAGGAGCTGCTACCCCTGCTACGCGGGGCGGGCGGGCTACGGAGCCGGGAGACCCCCACCCCGGGCAGGTACGGAGCAGGGCTGGGGGATGCGGAGGTGGGGGGCAGCGAAACCGAACGGCCGCGGGGGGGTGGGTGAGCTGGTGACCTGCTTGGACCTGGATCTGAACCACCACTTCGTGTTGTTACAGATGGGGTGGTCATTCTGAGAGGTTGCTTCGGGAAAAGAAACAGGAGTTTCTTTCCATCAGTTGCTGTGCAGCAATCTGGCTTAGTTAAGAGTAGCTACTGTGAGCTATGAACTCATGCATGTTGTTAGGGTATGTTGATTAGGTTTTTACTCAGTTCCAAACGATCTCACCCTGGTCTGGGACAATAAATGAAATATAATAGTCTTTTGTCATGAAAAATGATGGCACAGGGTGCCCAGAGAAGCTGTGGCTGCCCCATCCCCGGCAGTGTTCAAGGCCAGGTTGGACACAGGGGCTTGGGTCTGTGATTGTATGAGTCTAAAAAACATCTGCCTTTCTCTGTGCAAGACTGGGTTTGTCTGGGTTGTGTGAGTGCTGCACAGCAGAGTCTTGCAGAGGACAGAGTATTGCTCAGTGTTGGTTTAGGCATACAGGGAATCCTCTGGCAGTGGTGACCGGTGTCAGGAGCTCAGGAGCAAAGGGGCAAGAGCTGGTCAAGCCACATCTTGTAGTGACTTCTCTGTGCTGAAATGGTCACACTTATCACGGGCTGGCAAATCCCCAGCAGAGGCATCCCAAGGCACTTGTGGTGTGGGCAGCACTTGGCCAGCCCGAGCTTGCCATGGAGCAGGTGGAGGGATGGAGTCACTCGGCTTCCATTGCTGCTTCCCAATAGTTTCTGTTGAACGTTCCTGTGCACTGGCTGGTGTGTGACGGCAATGGGGCTGCTGAGCAAGGTGTAAGCTCTGTGAGCACACACATACCTGTTCTTGCCTCCTCGTGTTCAGCTGACTCAGTGTCAGGGAAGCTTTGTGGTTTCCTGAAGAACTAGGAAATAATGGAGAATATGTGACATTTGCTGAAGACTTTGGATGCTTGCGAGTACTGTAGACATCGAGGAATGCATTATTTCATCGTGAGATAATCCTAATAAATAAATGCCCCAAGCAGTCGGTTATAAAAGTGATATTGGTGTATTTAAGCCAGACCTTTCGAAAAGGGGTGAGTTGCTGTTTTGTTATTTATAGATCAGATGTTTGTCTTGAACTCGGATTGCATGTGCTGTCTCCATCCAAATCCATTAGCTCATATGCCTTCTCTGAGACAAGCTCCTGAGACCCGGCTCAGGATGTCACATTTCTCATCCTAAACTTGATATTTACAGTGGATTTGGCTGATGATTTTTCCTTTGCTGCTTGAGCTTCTCTTCAAGAGGTAGTAGCAGACACTCTCTTGATCGTATGACTTTTATGGCACCATGTGCTGGTTTACTGGAAGAGCATTCCCTTTTGCCAGGCCCCTGGCTTCTGCGCAGCCATGTTTCAGCAAAGTAAGCACAAGGGGCTGCTCTGTGTGTGTTTCATTGGCAGTTTTATTGTATGGATGGAGAAGGAAAGGCTGGTTTGTGTAACAGCAGTGTGCACTTCACGGAGGCCTCGAGTGTCTTACAATGCCTTCTGTGTACAAACAGTGCCCTGTTGGGTCCACTCCAGGTTAGCCTGGAGTGGCTAATTGCAGTGCTGTGTGTTATGTCCTTACACAGCTCACCGTTACAGGGGAGATCATTGTGCTCTGCTAGGGACTTGCATTAAGTAGATATGGTACCTTGATATTAATTATAGAACCACAGACTGGTTTGGGTTGAAGGGACCTTAAAGCTCATCCAGTTCCAACCCCCTGCCACGGGCAGGGACACCTTCCACTAGAGCAGGTTGCTCCAAGCCCCGTCCAGCCTGGCCTTGAGCATTTCTAGGGATTAGGATTATTCTCTCTCTGGTCCTCTAAAGCATGTCAGAAAACAGAATAGAGCATAGCTGGTCACTTCTGTTTGTTTATATGGTTTCCATTAGCTCCTTCAACAGCGACCTGCATTTCCATCAGCCGATGCCATGGCTGGGTACATCCCAGTGTGTATCTCAGTGGGGTTAGCTGCTGTGGCACAGCACAGGGACCATGGCGACGTGCCTCTGACCACATACATCTTCTGGTCAAAACAACAGCCCACAGAAGGAAGGGGGTGAAACAGAGCTGTGGAAGGTGGTTTGAGTGGGTGAGTGCAGCAAGTCGAGCGCGGGCTGCCTGCCTGTTGGTACGTGCACCTCTGCTCTGCGCTGTGTAATCCCTGAGTAATTATCACCATCCAGAGACAGAGCTGTGAGCAGAACGGAGCTGCGCAACTCCCAGCCACTGCACTTCAAGGCAGAGAAAGGTGAGCTGAGGACAAAGCAGGTGACTGAGGCAGAACAGTTCCTTGATTCACTTCATTGGATTATTATAAACCAATGCATCTGTTCCCAAAGCAACTTTGGAAGCATGGGAAAGCTACGGGCATCTCCTACGTGGCTAGGAGAGGCTGCCCTGGAAGGAATGCCAGCCAGAATCACTCTGTGGAGCTCCTAATCTAGATTAGTTTCTAATCTGGTAACACTGAACTCCTCCGGGTGGAGGATCCAGCTGCCCAGCATCCCCCTCTTTGTCTCCTTCCAGTCTCTTTACTTCTCAAAACTGCTGAATTAGGTTCAACAAACTGGTACTGGAAAGATAAAGTCACTAAATCCCACACATGCTCGTCTTGATGGATTTCAATTAACCTTTCCCCTGCAGCCCTGCTCGGTAATCCAGGCTAATTGCCGCAGGGATTACAGCCTGGCACTGCTGTTCGGCCAGATAGAGTGGACCTGAGCTGTGTATCTACTGCCTGTGCTCCCAGCTGGGATCCATCTCCTCCTCCTCAGCCTTTCAGAGGAGATAAACTGCCTCTGTACCAAATATTTAGTAATTTGCAGAGCTGCTGTTGCCACTTTCTTTCCTCTGACACAGAGCTCTTGTCAGAGATAAATCATTGTATTTCTTCTCGAATGACCCATGCATGGTCAAGGAGTGCACTTAACCGAAGTCATCTCCTCACACCCGCCTCTCTTTTGGTCTTATGTTCATCTTCCCTGCATTTGATCACAGCATTACCCCTGTTGGTCCACGTAGCCGGTGCCTGAGGTCCGATGGATTGTTTCTGTTCAGGGATAAGGCTGATGAGAGCATCAGCCATTCCTCGGGTGAGCCTGTGTCCTTGTGGATGAGGACATGAACTCCAGGTTCTTAGGCAGCAGGGAAGTTTCCCTACCCCATAAGCCAAGTCCCACACCCAGACTCCTCTATATTTGGTTTTCATGTCTGCCTTGGTGGGCTTTGGCCAGTGTCCGCTGCCCTACCCGTGCTGGTGGAGCATCCCAGCACGTGGGCTTGGCGTGCTCCGTCCTGGCGTGGCTCTGGTTGCTCAGTGTCAGGCACCCTCCTCTGAAGCACAGCCTGTATGCTTCTAATTTTCGTTCTTTGGTGTATTAATTTCAAACAGATTTTGTCAGCTCTCCAATAGGAAAAATAACCCCGGCGTGCCCCAAACCGCATCTCGCAACGCAGCACGTAGGTTTTCAGGTCTTTGTGCTGCCAAGACGTGCACTGAGGGCAACGTGACCCTTCGCAGCGGTGATCCTGCTGCTTCATGGTTTATATTCCTGGGTGAATCACTCCCTGGTGAGCCCTGTGCACGCCGGGGCAGGTTGGAGATGCTGCTGCTGGTGGTGGCCAGTGGACCTGCACCCTCACCGGGACCAATGTGCCAGGAATGATGCCTCTTCCATCACAGGTCCCACTGGGAAATGCAGCTTTTGCCTCTTTCCTCTCTCCATACTCAGTTGTCTATTGCAGGGGAGCAGTCCTGGGCTTCAGAATGGACCCTGGTGCTTGGGCACGGCCAGGAGAGAGCTGCCCAGGGTGTCCAATAGAGCAGGAACAATTCCCATTCCCCAGCACAAGCCGGGACAGGGCAGAAAGATGCTCTTGCATCTGGAAGAGGCCCTGACACACCATCATTGTGGTTCCTTCTTCTTAGCAACCCATGACTCCATAATCTGGAGACTGAAAGCAACCAGTCCTCACCAGAAATCACAGACTTTCCATAGAGCATCCTCCCAGGAGGTGCCTCTTCTCTGTGTGCACTTATAGTGGAGTTTGAACTTATTTGGGCAAACTTTGTGCCATTTCCAAAGACACAAACCAAAGGGATGACAATGTTACCCTGCTGTCAGGGGTGCAGAGAATGGGAGGTTTTGTTTTGGTAACACCATCGTGTAGTATATGTCAAATATCTGTGTTTTGCTGCAGAAGGTGATAAGCGAGGCTCCAGAAGGGAAAATGGGACATGGTGGGTTACTGGGGGGGATGATGATAGATGTTTTTGTGGCTGGGGGATGAGGAAGGACCGGCTGCTTTCCCAGGCCAAGGTGTGATGGGGCAGGGGATTTGGGATGTGGACAGCCTTCTGCAATTACAGAGATTTAGAGAGTGAAAAGTACAAAGGGGGAAGAAGAGACGTTTACAGAAGAGATGTATAATTACCGACTGTGAGTAATGGGGTGAAAATAAGAAGTTTACTCAACACATCACTAACTTTTTTGGCTGGTAAATTCTCCATGGTTTCAGATTAGAGTTGAAATGAAGCAGTGGAACAGCCATTGAAATTCAGACCAAAAAACTCCATACGAAATCTTTCTAAATCCCACTTTTCCTGTTTGTAAGCAGAATAGAGCCAATTTCGTGTATTAAGAGCTAGTTCTGCCCATAGAGATGTTGGAAAAACCCAAAAGCCACAGTGTCTGTTGTTCACTGCGGTGGCTGGCCGGGCACAGGGCTGGCCATGCTTCCACCATGCAGGTTGGGGAGCTGCTGGAGGAAGAACCTGCGAGGATGGATGCTCTGGCATTGCTCCTGATGAGTTGCTGCCCTGCTGCATGAGCAGGGAGGGCACCAGGGGCTCCAGGGCTCTGTAGCATGCAAGCCTTTGCAGAGGAGAATGATTTAATTAGAGCTGGGCTGCTCTGACAGGCATCTCAGATGCATGCCACAGCATTTTTCCCCCCTGGAAAGCTGGTTTGGATTTACGTTGCTCTTTGGAGAGCATCACTTGAAGATTATGTTTCACCTCAAAAATCTATTCATTTTCCTTTCTTTCAAAATGAAGCATCTTTGAAAAAAACAGGAAGAAAATACCAAAACCTTCTAAAATGCCCAGAGGAGGAATCTACAGCCCACTGAATAAGCAAAGGCATTACAGATATTGTTCTTTTCTGCTGGGTTAATGAAGACTGCAGCTCCAACAGGGAGCTCTGGAGGAGGATCCTTGTGCAGCAGGATATCTGAAGTTGGGATTGTGGGTTCATGGGGCATCACCAGGAGAGAAAGGACCATTTTCATGTGCTCTCATCCTTAGGTTTTAACTTCTTAAGCAGCAAGAAGCCTTCTAATGAAAAGTATTCTGAGAAAACAGTCATTTTCTATTATTACTGTGCAGCACAGAAAGACTGAGTCAAACAAGCATCTCTTTTCCCACTTTGCCTCCCATTTCATCACTGACCCAGTCCCTTTGCTTGCTGTTGGCTGATTTAGTTGACAATTAACCTGATGAATGTAAAATTAATCAAACTAATATAGAATTTTCACACTGGCTTCAGCCAAGGTCGTGTTTCTCCTTCTCCTGTGGTTCTTGATGGGCTTTCCCTCCCCTGTGAGAGCTGCAATCTGGTCGGAGCGGGCGATGCTGGGCGAGGAGGGTGAGGCCTGAGCAGGTTTTTGCTCTTCTGGCTTGCAAAGACACAGCCAGGAGCAACACCCTGCTGTGATTCATTGAGGAAAAGTTTCTTTATCTTCTTAGTAACAGTCATTGATGAAATGGTGCTGGTTCAGTGCTCAGCTTGGCTCTGGATCATCCCGCTGCTGGTGTGATCCTCTTTGCTGTGCCAGCGGGAAATAGTTGTGTGTGCTGAAGATGTCTTCATAATGTGCAGAAAGTGCATGGAAAGGGTAAAAAACCCAAACTGCTAAAGTTTTCTCTCCATGGAAAAAGGAATTGCTGGCTGGGTTTATTGCTGGCAGTGTGAGTATGATCCGGATCCCCATCTGACTGGAGATCTTTGATCCTTTCCACTCTGAAAGGTAGTGTACAGGTATATGTGTGCACCCACACACAACTGGCAGGAATTAAGGAACTGTGCAGCTATAGCCACAAACATCCCTACTATTTCTAATTGTAGCCCTGTGAAGGAGTCTTACGTTTTAGAAACTTGCAATTGCCTTTGACAAGCTTCTGATACACATCTTAGTTAACACCGTGTAAATGGGACCTCCAAACGTTTTTACACTTCTCAGTTCTGGAAGATACTCCCAGCACTTAAAGGCAATTTAAGGTCTGGGAAAGAGGAATGAATCCCGCTTTCTGTAACACGCTGCTGTCTGCCTCCCTGGATTCGAAGCTTTGATAACAAAATACAATAGGCTTTTTTACCAAGAACTCATGGGCCAGTTCCCATTTCAGCTCTTGTGAGATTGCTCAGCACTTGGCAGAAGATTTTTCTGGCTTAGAGAATCCCTTTTCTCAGGGGCCTGTGGTTTTACCAATAGAAATGGCCATGACTGGATTCCTTGCTGCAGGAACTGCCGCCTCAGTTTCCCCAGGCTTGAGCTGCGGTCAGGGTCTCTCCCTTTGTATTTGGGGTCCAGTTGGACTTTATCATAAGTATTGTCTAAATTATGAGCAAACCCATTGTAAATCTTTCTCCAGGCACTAAAGTGTTTTCTTTCTTGCCTTCAGTGTCTCACAGCAATTCTGAGCACAGGATGCTCACACCTGATACCCTACTGTGCTGCATTCCAGCAGCAGGTCAGGGAAGTTCCAGGCATAAAAGGTGTGAAATGTGCTAAATGCTTTGCTATGTACTGAGATGAGAAGTGAGACAGTAAAACCTCTCACCTTTGGCACCCAGCTGAGCTCTGGAAGCTGCTGTGCTATGGGAGGATGAGTCTGGCTGGGCGGGATGAGAACCTCTGTCTGTTCCGCATCCCTCTCCTCACCTCACTCTATACCACTGGGTGTTTGCTCCCACCAAATGTTAGGTTTGCTCCTCATGTAATAAGCAGCAAATGGACTATCTCAGCCTGTTTTCAACACATAAAGAGTAAGGAAGTATAAAGCATTAATTAATCCATAGTCATAGAGCAAATGGGAAAAGTGACCATTGGGAGGTGAGTGAGATGAAGGATGGTTTGTGCCAATTGACAAAGTGATGCTTTTTGGTGGTTTGTTTTTTTTTTTTTTTGTTCACTGATTGCATGCTTGTCCATGCAACGTCTCAAATAGCTTCACTGATTAAACGTAATGAAATAGTGATCTTGTTCCCTCTGCATTCATTCCTCCAATCTGGACCCAGTCAGCAAGGAATAAATAATCCTGACTTCACATACCATCATGCCCACTCCTCTGATTTTTTTTCCCCTCTTCCCTTCCCTTCTGCAGATGTTGATGAGTGCCAGGTCCACAACGGGGGCTGCCAGCACAGATGTGTCAACACCCTTGGATCTTACTATTGTGAATGCAAGCCAGGCTTCCGCCTGCACACAGATGGCAGGACCTGCATTGGTAAGTCACAGGTTCAGATCTGTTGAGAATCACCAATTCTTCATAGCCCATTTCCTACCTGTACATGGCACTGTATAAGAATGCTTGCACTGGATTAGCTGCTCAGATCCTTCCTCTGTGCAGGGAACTGGAGATGAGGATGATGGATTATGTGTTCCTTTGCTTGTCAGGATCCAGGTTGTCTTCCCTAAGGTGTTTTTGTTACTGGGCTCATGATGTTTGCTCTTCTTCGGTGTGATTTTGACCTCTTTGCAGTTCCTCAGTTTATTCTGGTTCAGGAGAAGTAACTTCCAGTGCTTTGGTGTGTCTGATTTTGATAGAGGGTGTATCAGGTCCAGCATCTTCAGAACAAATAGATAAACTGGATTATGAAAAGGTTCAAGTCAGTCCCATTGTTATCTCAACTATTTCCCTAGGCTCTGGGTGTGATACCTGGTGGAAATAAGCATGGCTGTATGTGGAACATCCTCTCTTGGATGTTGGTCACACAGCCACTCGGACGGTGCATGTCCAGACAATGCAGTTGAGATGCAAGGTTTGGCTTGTGGCCGATTTCTGGGCTAATTTCTTGGAACACTGTTGTTTGCCAGCCCCAAACTTGAGGCTCAGAGGCAGCAGGCTGGAACTTGGATTTGCCTTCCAGCATCTGCTGCTGGTTTTATTAAAGCGCTTCTCCCTCAGCGCTGTATTTGACACATTTTTCCATTTTTTGAGGGATATTTTTGTACAAGCGGAAAGAATTCCTGGGCGATGCTATTGCAAAGGCCATTTGCTGGTTTTTCTCAGAATATAGTCACATGCCAGAGTTGGCTCAAAACAACTGCATGAGGCTGGGTTGTTCCAGCTGGGAATGGTGATGTGGGCAGGGAAAAGAGCCATGGAAGGAAGCTGTACCCACTGTGCCCCTCTCAAGTGCAGTGGGACGTACATTTAAGGTGCAAGGTCGCTGAGTGCTCTGTGTTTTTAAAGCCAATTATTCCCAGCCCACTAGCACTGAACATGTCAGCTTGTGTTCATGGCTACGTGTTGCTACTGTTTGCATGTGTGTATGTGGTCTGTCATCTAATAACTGTCTCTATAATATGTAGTTCTTGTTTTTGTGGTACATGGTGATCCTGCCACCTCTGCCTCATAGAATAGCACACGAGGGAAACCGAAATCAGGAGCGTTCTCAGCAGGGTCAGCCCCAAAAGGTGAAACTGTTTCCATAGGAAGTATAAAAGGGATCGCTATAGGGTGGAATCTCTTGTTTAAAAGCCATTTCCATCCTTTGCTTTCATTCTTTAGGCTTCTCTGCTTGCGTGGCTGTGCTGTGCAGGGCATTGCTGGGCTGCTCACACCAAGCACCGCAAACCTGCTTTGCATTAAACTTCTGAGCAAGTATTTGCCATCATGTGCACAGTGTTGGAATTCATCTGCCCAAATTAAGGGGTCCCTACTCATGAAACCTGATCTACTGCGGGAATAACGGGGGCATTTCCTGGAAGCTCTGGGGAGGGGGCTGGCGGGATCTGCTGTTAGCTCAGCAGCGCCTGCACCCCTGTGAGCCACAAAGAGCACGGGAGAGTCAATGCAGCACAGGCAGGGCGAGTAAAGACCCTCTCACTACATAATTGTACAATACTGTTGCTAAAAACAACAGAACAAGGGTAGAATCTGGCCTTCTGCCTTCAGGACTGGTGCCTTTTGTTCTTTACACATTTGTGTATATGTGTATATACATGACACCTTTGCAACAGCTCTGTACTAACCTAGTAAGCTGGTTGCACGGAGGGGTGGAATGAAATATCTTTGTCTCATAAAAGCTCAGAGTAGGGCACAGACTTGGTGGATACTCCTCTGCCAGTGTTTATGGCTGTACCTTGTGCAATGGGCACCCACGTGTCACAACTGCCCTGTTTGGTGCTTGTCCCCTAGTGCTTTCTGCCCCTATGGATTCTACATGATGGTGCCGCAGCCCAGCCTCTGTCCTCCCTGTGTCTGCTGGCTGCACAGCAGCAGTCATGTACACCAGCCCAGCCTGATGTGCTTTGAGCTTGCACAACTCCCATGTGTGTAAACACAGGCTGTCCATGCCCTTGGAACAAGCCCACCCCACAACAGAGCCTGGGCAAGGGAAGCACCTTGGATGGTGGCAATGGGAGGCTGCCAAGGGGATGTTCTCACCCCAGGTTTGGTCATGGCAGCAGGATGCTCTCTCCCTTTTGTTGCCTTCACCAGTGCTTGGACAGGGAGCCCGTGAGCATGCGGTCCGGCCAGGCGGCTTTCTAGGGGTGACTTCGTGGTGACCTCGAGCGTGCGCTCACTTTCTGTGATGTTTTCACAAGTACATGCAAGTGGTTCTTTCCTTCAGTGCTTGGGCTGCATAAATATTTACACTGCAGAGCCAGAGGCTTTGCTCTGCTCTTGGAGCTCACATGGTTTTTGTTAAGGCAGCGTTCCTGACGAGGCAGCACTCACAGGGCAGCGTGTGGGCAGCAGCATCAAAGGCAGGAGCCTTGCCCAACACTCCATCCCTTCACACACCAGTTTTGCTGTTTCAGGAGCACCCTAATGCACCCCTGGGGAAGAGGAAAGCGTTTTCCAAGTGCCAAGCTTAAGGCCAGCTGTAAGACGAAGGGCTTTGGCCCCTTTTACAGCACAAGCAGAGCTTGGCTTTGTGCTCAGGACAACAGCGTGTTCTTAAATCTCACATTTGACATAGCCTGGAGAATCGAGGGCAGTCGATGACAGCCGGCTCATGGTGTCCCCGTGCTCACACCTCGGGATCTCTTCCTTTACTAGAGCTACATCTGCCCCATCAGTCATCATGAACAAGGGACTCGAGAAGCCTTGCAGCAATCCCTGTGTGTGTGGAAGAAGAGCTGACAGCCAAGGCAAAGCCTTCAGCCCAAGGCTGTGACATGCATGGGCTGCGTCCCAGGGATGCACCTACACAGCCAAAGAGCCCACGACAGCTCAACTTGTACCTGTGGCTTAGGATAGCACAAACAGTGGCTTAAAGCCACCTTCCTGTGCCTTGCTCTGTGCCTCACAGCAAGTCTCACCCATGCTTGATGCAGCTCAGTTGTGCAAGATTCTTTTATTGCATTTTTGTTGTTCAAATATAGCAAGTCACTGATTAGTTTAATACAAAAGGGAGGGAGAAAAAAAGCAGACATTGCTATTGAAAGTGAAACAGAACAAAGAGAGTCACTGGACGTCCTGAAATTACCTCTTTCTTTATCAGAACCACATGGGCAGGCGGCAGGAAGCTGACATCTTCAGGTCCTTCTCCACTGTTTCAGCAGAGGGATGAAATCCAGCCCAAGGCAAAGAATCTAATCTGAGCCAATTGCTTTTGTTGGCCTGCAGAGCAGAGAGATGGTCTGTATTAACACACAACATGTTTCTGGAAATTGTCTGAGGTTAGAATAAATCAGTTTGGGATTACATGATGTATCCCTATTTAGGTTAAGAGTACTTTAAATGAAGAAATCTGAAATGTAGCAGGGATTTGTATAGTGAACAGAAGGACAATGTGTAACGGTTTGTGTGGGCTTGACCTATGTGACAGAGGGTAATGGTCCCTGTGTGCTTTGTAGAGGTTGTCAGTTTGCATGTGTTGTACAGACAGCTTGCAGGGTTTAGAAAATGTGACCTTTTCCTTATCCAGTGGCGGGTTTCTCAGCTGTTCCTCAGCTATTTCTTAGAACCAGTGGTTTTGTGCGATGCTGCAAAAGGGAAGGTCCTGCTCAATTCTACTTACAGCTCCTTATGGTTGCTTTTAAGGTATTAGCTCACTGCTTCTGATGGCAAATTACTTAGATCTGAAGGCAATGTGATACAGATGGGAAAGAGGAGAAGTTAGAGTGGAGGAGCCCGAGTCAAACCAAGTGAAATCTTGTCACCACCTCGCTGTGGTATCTCCTCTGTTAGGCTGCTACTTAGATCCACTTCCCATGTGCAACCAGTAGTAACAATATCCTTTTCATCCCTTTTTATACCCATTCCCCGAGCCCGAGAGGGTCAGAACCTAAGGGTTAGCATCTTTCAGCAGCCCTGCACACCCTTCAGGCAGAGGGGACAGAAGTAAGGTCCCTCTTGCAGACGAAATATCATCTGTGGAAAATGTGTCTGAGCTTTAATTGCAAAAAGCTGTGTGATGTACAAGATGACACTGGATTTGGCAACACTTTCACAGAATTGTTAAGCAAGGAAAAGCATCTGGGAATGGAAATATTTTTAGAGTGTTTCTGTAAACAGCAAAAAAAGAGCAGTAATTAAAGCAAGGCCAGCAGTGAGGGCTGCAGGCTGTTACTCTGCGAGAAGCCAGCTAAGGAGATCCAGAGCGAGAAGGCCCTTGCTTTGATGAGGCACCCAAACCAATTTAACAAGTTTCATTTGTTTTGTCTTATTATTCTTGACTCTTAAATTGAGTTAGTTCTTATCTCAGCCAAACTGTGGTGCTGCACAAACATGCCCATCCATGCACTGTGTGTGTCTCTGCATGGTACCATGGGATGCGATCGCTTTGCTTTTACATCCCATGTGTGCCACCAGTCCTGTATAGCTTATGGGCACCAGATAGCCAATGATGCCAGCCGCTTCTTCACCATGCTCAAGTCTCTTGGCAGCAAAGGACTTCTGGTTCCTATTACCCATAATGGTCTGGAACGTACCCATGATGGCTGAGGCAACAGCGTGTGCCAGCCCCTCCGTCATCGCATGCAATCACAGAATGGGGAGGCTCAGATGAGGTTATTAGTCCTGAAGAGTACATTTGCTAGGAAATAAAATACATAAAATGCTTTTGGAAGGTCTGCTGTGTCCAACCTTATGGGATGTCAGTCTGCTTAAATTCTGTATGATAAAGAATCTGGTCTTCATTTCTTTCCACTCTGTTGTCTTTTAGAGGATTGTTAAAAGTTGTCTTTCAGAGGTAAGCAAGGAGGGCAGTTATTTAGACTACAAATTCATACAAATAACTGCAGGAGGTTATTTTAGACATAAGTTGCATTGACTTGTTATACGTCAGCCCAGTACTTTTCCCATATGAAGGAATGTTTTGGCAGGCATTAGCATTGTTTTACTTCTTTTTTAGAAAAGCACTCCAACAAGCACATTATTTATGGTAATTTTTCATATATGCTATTAAATGCTTTAATATAGCAGAATATTTTAAAATGACCACCCATCACTGCTAAAGCTTGAGTACTTTAGCTCTGACCTGTAACTTTTTAGGAACGTCAAGTATTTCTGTTGTTTCCTTTCAAATGGATTAAAGGAAGCACTGTCAGCACAACTAACATAAACTGCTCGTCCTTGCTCCAGCCATATGTTGGGTATGACAGTACTTTGACCCTATTAAGTTGCTTCTGTTCCCCAAAATGTTGTTCCGTTAGAGGCATACAATGGGAAGTTGGGGTATGGAAGTTTGAAGTGAGAGAACTCCTCAGCATTGAGTCAAGGCATATTTTTTGCTGAAAAAAAAAAGAAAATTTAATACACAGCTTTGCCTTTTATTTTCCTCCTATGCCAAATATTTGGTTTTCACTAATGTACAAGAGAAGTTGAATCAAATTACTCCCATTGTTTCTTATGTATAGAAAATACTCTCTTGAATATGCAGACCAGGTTCTGGTGCAGCCCAACTACTGCAACACATTGGTACTCACAGCTATCCAGTCATCTGCACCCTGGTCATGGCTGCTCCACAGACCCACCTCACCTTAGGGCATGGAGACCTTGTTAAAAGCAGGAACTTCTCCTAGCACATGCTTTCCAGGCTCGCCTGCTTAGCCAGACTGTCAAGGTTGTCAAGGGCACCGTGATTACCTGGAGTGTTTGCTTGTGGAGAGATGGTTTTCATTAGGGATATTTTTAGCTTTCTCACAAGATTCCTCAGAGTCAGCACATTAGTTTATTCTAGAGTTTGAAAAATAGGTCAGAAACGTGTGAGACCACAACTCATTGTACTGTTCTGCTTATGAAAACCAGGTCTGAGTTTCCATCCCAGACCTTGGCTGGATTTTAGCAGTGTTGCACCCACCCAGCTTTGATGCGCAGCGTGTGGTGTCTTTCATGCCCATTCGTGTCTCCTAAAAGCAAGAACCAACTTTAAAGGCCAATTTCCCAATTCCCATAGGGACACCTCTCTTTGCAGCAGTCACTGTTGGAGATGCTCACTGATTAAGGAGTAGATAGGCTAACTCAGGAAACATGGAATGGTCTAAGGGGAGACTTTCATCCCTTTGGACACATATAATTACCCCAAGATGACTTATCTACCCGAGTTCATGAATCCCTCTCCAGAAAGTCCTTCCATGCTTTGTTTTCTAGCTAAAATTTCTCCTGGCTACAAGTTTAATGGTCCTGGATAGCTGCAGCCTGGTTAAAATGAGTAGGCAAAACCCTGCCCACTGGCTGGCTGGAAGGTGCACACATCTCTGGTTAAACATCATGCTTTTGTCACTTGTCCTGCAGAGAAGGGCCAGATTATAAGATCAGAGCAGGGAGGAGAAGGCTATTTTAAGGCTGATTAATGATAGCAAGCTTGTAAAGAGCAGATAGTCCACATGTTCAGTCATGAGATCTGTTTTCTTCCATAGCCTAGGCAAAACCTTCTGTTTTCCAACTTGTTTGAAAATCCTTTGGACAGGAAAGCGCCTTGCGCAAGGGCCACACAGAAACGGTGCGGCACGGCCAGGAACACCAATTGGGAATCTCAATTCCCAATCCAGTCTGCTCTGAGGATGAAATCACAGCTCACATCAGCCTTTCTTCAGCTCAGTGGCTGCTGGTTAGAGCATCGGTTACTTGCAGTATGGACAAGCCATAGGAGATGCATCCTAAGAGTTATGCAGAAATCTCCTAGTCAAAGCACTGAGCTGGAGGGTTGAAATTCAGACATGCAGGATGCTGCTTAAAACCTTTTTCCTTACATGCTCCCATAAGAATCGATGGTACCCACTGCCCCGTGTAATTGGTGTATTTTACACAGCACAGAGCCAGAAACTCAATTTTCCATATAATTTTGTTACAGGAAAACCTGAATACACCTAAGTGCAACACTCTGAGCAGAATTAAGCTGCACTAGCCATGGCATTGCACCTGCAGTGACTCTTTGAACAAAAATACAGGACTTTCAGCAACAGTGCAGCACAAGAAGCCCACTCACTGAGATGGGCACCCTTTGGAGAGGGCTGATGCTTGCTAGAAGCATGATGGGTGGCAGCTTCCCTCCCTGTAATATGCTGTGGAGCTGATCTTACCAGGTGCCATTATTCACATCCTGTCCCTTTTCCTCATAGCTGTGAACTCGTGTGCCCTGAACAACGGCGGCTGTGAACACGACTGCGTGCAGGTGACGCTGGCACAGCACCGGTGCCAGTGCCGGCACAACTACCAACTGCGGGAGGACGGCAAGCGCTGTGTCTGTGAGTCCCATCCGCTACATATGGGGAGCTGAGGAGGCAGGGATCTGCTTGGGCCCTTTCCCAGGGGAACTGAGAGCTGGGGGAATGGGGAGCATGCACTTGCATACTCAGATGTCCAATAGGTCAGGCTCGGGTCTTTATCTCCAGTAAAAAAATGCATGTTATGTTGTCATGGACATATTCTGCAGCTTATTCTGAAAGGCTGGGAGGAGCTGAAGGAGCCAACCAAAATGACACAGTATGAAGGCACAAGCTCCTGAGAAAGTGATGGAACAGCAGTGGGATGGGATCATTCTCCCTGTGCTTGCAGGCAGATTTCTGGCTGACCTGCTCCTGGCTGTAGGAGGGAGAGAAGATGAAGGGGATATAGCGCAGAGGTTTAATCTTCTCATTCCTAGCAGTTGGCATTCAAGAAGCAGGAGGGGGGAAGTCTTTAGCTGTGAAGTTGCTAAGGGAAAAGGAAAAACTGGGATATTAAAAATGCAGCTGTTGGTAGGGGTTTGTAACATCTGTCCAGCTCCTGGCACAGGTCAGAGGCTGGCAAACCTCTTGCTAGGAGCACTCCAAGCAAATTTGCCTAGACCTTGCTCTGTAATCTCTAGAGGTACGTGCCCATGCCAAGCTTCTGCTGGAAAGGTTTTCCTCAGATTGGTGCCTGGTTTTTGCAGGATCTCACACTGTGTAAATCCTCCTGCCTGGATGGAGCAGTAAACAGAGAGGAGTAGCAGAGATTTTTCTGTCTGGTCTTTCACAGACTGCAGACTTTACTGCTAGGGATAACTGCCTGATGTTCTGTTCTCCCATAAGCATCATGCCAATAAGAGCTAGGATTGGTATGAACCGAGCCTGCCTCTGCTTTGACCTGCAGTGAGGAACCCCTGCAGTGACAGGAACGGGGGCTGCATGCACCGGTGCCACAACCACCGCGGGACACCACGCTGCGAGTGCCACCCTGGCTACCAGCTGGCTCCTGATGGCAAGGCCTGCGAAGGTGAGCCCCCAGCAAAGCTTTCATGGGGAAAACCAACTGTGTCTCGTGGAGTGAAGCAATGCTCCATCAGGCTAACGACTGGTGTTTGTGAAAGTAATGGAGCGATGTACAAGCCTCCCAAAGGGGTGGCATGAAAGCACTCATTTAGTGTCTGGCCAACAGCCTGCTTGGGTCATCTGGAACACTCTGGTTTCATGTGGTCCAAGTTCTTAGGAAGATTTACTGTAATTCTGAACTCTTAACTCTCTTTCTTTGTTAGTCTGGACCCCAGGGAAGAACTCAGGCTACAAGAAACTGGTGAAAAACTTGAAGATGGGAACAAGTGTCCCTTTGAAAGAATGTTTATGGCTCAACCTGCTTTGCTGACTGACTGCTCATCTTTTGCAGATGTGAACGAATGCCTGGCTGGACTGGCCATGTGTGCACACCAGTGTCTCAACACCCGTGGCTCCTTCAAGTGTACCTGTAACCCGGGCTACGAGCTGGGAGCTGATGGCAGGCAATGCTACCGTGAGTACTGCATGCAGACACTATCCGGGGGGACGGGAGGTGGGTTTGCTCCTGCAGGCAAGTGCCTGTGCACTGTCCTCTGGGAATTGCTGGGGCCAAGTTACAGCAATCTGTATTAAAGAATTCCACAAGCAGATCTGGGGCTGGTCACCCCCCCCACCAAGATAAAACACTTTGTCTGATCTCTAAGGTTACTGTGAAGCTACTTTTGCTGGTTTAGGCAATTGATTTGAAGCTATTTGGCTCCAAATAGGCCAAGTTTTGCTCTTGGGGACTTTGTTGGATGAGTTCAGTGAGCTGCAGATGCGACACTGAAGAAGGAATTGAGCTAGCAAAGTGATCACATCTGCTCCCATCAAGAGGAGAAATAAACACTATTATTGCAAGAGTGAGCCAGACTGTCCATGCATCTTTGGTCAGCTAATACGCATCAGCAGGGATAGCACAGAGTGGAGCTGGTCAGCATTTAGCACATGGGGAGAACCACCATGACACAGCTTCTGGTTTTGACATGCACAGATCCATTGGGAAGCATCAAGCTCCCCTTCTTCCATCTTCCTTGGGTCTGGACACACTAAAAACTCAAAAATGCACTTGAAGGCAGAAACTGTTTTCCTGCCATTGAGGATTGAGTCAAAGCTTCATGGTACAAGTTGCTTTTAGTTTAAGAAAGCTTAATTAACCAGACAAGTTTACAGAAAGCCTGCCAAGCTGAGATGATCTATGGCTGCTATTGATGTTTGTGCCTGCCATTTTTTGACATGTCAGTAACTAACATTTCTAGCTGTAGGCATCTGGATGTTTCCATAGTTAGCTGTTTTCTGCTGCTCCCATTCCTAACTGGCATCAGAACAGCTCTGTACTTACAAAGGCTGAGCCAACTTTTGGTTGGCAGCACATACTGCAGCTTGTCAGGAATGGCAGCAGTTTTGTCTGCAGACTGCTTCATCTCAGAGATTGTCCAGAGCCTGCTCCACAAGTCTGTCCCTAAAGGGCTACATGGGGCCTTGCCTGGGATCCATCCGTTTATTTTTATACATGACTTCCCAGCCCAGCAAAACTGCCTTCATCCCTTCCCCAGTGCAGATCTCTGCTCCTCAGCAGGGCTGTGCCCATGTGGATGCTAGCTCCAGCTGATGTGCACAGATGTGCAGCACAGTCCTAACCAGTGTGTCTTTTCCAGGGATAGAAATGGAGATTGTGAACAGTTGTGAAGCCAACAACGGTGGCTGTTCCCATATGTGCCACCACACCAGCTCTGGCCCAGTCTGTACCTGTAACTTTGGCTATCGGCTTGAAGAGGACCAGAAGACATGCACTGGTAAGGCAAGGGAAAAGGCACATATCTTGTTTTTACGAGTAATATGAGGACCTGTATGTTAACTACTGCGTGTATGTGCACTACAAGCAGGTTAACAAGGCTAGAAACAGATGCAAAGAGGAGATGAGATATTGTTCTACTTAAGACATCCTCAAACCTCAAAACCTACTTGGACAGCAAACATTGACTTCAGAACTAGTTAGTTTTTCCTTGCTGAATCTGATCTAAGGCAGATACAGACTTGCATTTTGGATACCTATGAGCTTACGTCTTGAAGGGATGATGTTCACAAAGTACCATCTTGCCTGTTATCTCAAAGGAAGCAGCAGTGTAATTTGAATAACTGAGTGATGCAGAGGAGTCACTAGCTACAAGCCAAGTGTTGTTCAGTCCCATCCAGTCTGTAAAGTATGTGCTAATGGAGAGGTAAGGGTGAAATGTACCTCGAGCTCTGTGAAGGCTGTAAAGCTGAGGCATGCACTTTATACTGCATTACGCTGAGCTCCTTGCAAGCAAATCGCCTAGTCAGAAACCCACTGTAGTGCTCACAATCCAGACATTGTGTGTGGGGCTGGGGCTTACTTCTGTGGCTCAGACTTGCACAGCAAAGCTGGGTAACCCACCCAAAGCTGTGAGATATCTCTGCAGGTCAGTTGCAGGGTCTGTACACTGAGGCACTTATACCTAAAGACCTCTCTTTCTATAAGACCAGCAAGCAGGAGGTTGCTAAAAAAGAGTAACAGTGTTCAGTGATGCAAAACAGTACTTACTTTTTCCCATGCAGTCTGGAGTTGCAGTTCACATTACTCAGGAGATCTTGAATTCATTTCTTTGTTCAGTACCACCTTCCTCCTGCAGTTTTCAAGGAGCATGTCAGTCCAGGGCATCTGTTTGGAACAGACACTCCTCAGTAGGCTGCCATAAGCACACACGGGGTGGGGGTTGTACGAAGTGGGGCAATTCCTTTTCTAGAGGAGTCTGCTCTGAAAGAACATTATTCCTTTGCACACTACAAACCCAGTAAACTTCCTGTAGCCCAGCACCTCCTTGGTGCAGCCTCCTCCAGTGGTAGGGGAATGCTTCACAAACCCCTCTGCTACATGGGCACCAGACTTCAGAGACTTCACTCTGAGACAGTGTGAAGGAACCAGGTGGTTCTCAACCATCTCTGGACTAGACATCACTATTTGTACAGGGTAAATCGGAAGGCAAAAGCAAGTTGTAATCGCCTCCTATTTGTAAGCACACAAACCCCTTAATCTCAAAATAACATTTAACTTCCCACAGGCCTCTAGGATTCAGGATTCCTCCTTTGGCTGGGGAGCATAGTGCAGAGGATGATCTGCTAACATAAAGCTCACTCATTTCAAGAGAACAAGAATACTAGCTCAGCATTTGGCAGTCAGATGAGGAAAACTCAGCAGATACTGAGTTTTCTCAGTAAAATGGAGCAATTTTAACAAGTACTGTCACCACTGCAAAGCTAGATGGGTATTAACACCCAGAACCCTTTGGTTTTTATTTAGATATCAATGAATGTGACAGTGGTTCTCACTGTTGTCAGCAAGACTGTTACAACTACCCTGGAGGCTATGAGTGTGCCTGCTACGCTGGGTACCGGCTCAGCACGGATGGCTGTGGTTGTGATGGTAAGCAGAAACACCTAGCTGGACTCCTGCGAGTAACCAGCAGCGCTGCAGTTCAGCCTTGCAGCATGGCAAGAGACACAAATGGAATAGATTCCTCTAATGCTGGTTCTATTTTAATTAGTTTGCTCTAGTGTTAAGGCAACTCAGCTATTCTAACCCACACAGCGCAACTGAAGAGTAGCAGTGGGGCTTTAGAACACCCTCAATTAAAATTGGGATAATTCAAAGGGAATTGGTCCAGGTCTGACTCCATTAATTCACAGAAATCACTTCATGTTCAACACTGCCCACCATTTTCACCCAAGAGATGTAGGGAAATAAAAGTGACTGTATAAAACACAACTGAAACAGTGACTAACGCAAGCTTTTAGTAAAGAGAGCAGGAAATGGTCCTACCTGGTTGGGAACAGGCAGGTGTTTCTCCCAGTTTCTCAGCAGAAAGAAGGTGGGGCTCTTCCTCCTATTGAGTTGTTCTCACTACCAGAGCTCTCCAGTATCATTTCACAGGTGAAAAACCAAGTTTACCCACCCATTTCTACATAATCAGTGACAGATGGGAACTGAAACCCAGGCCCCCCGAATCTCTTGCGTAGTCTCACTCAATTTTTAGGGTTAGATGACTTGATACAACTAGCAGAGAGGATTCCATCGGCTTATTGCTGATCAGAAAATTTATACAGGCTCCTGTCTTGTATATTGTCTCCCATTACACTGAACTACCCCATGGTTTTTAGATGTGGATGAGTGCTCTGCAAATAACGGTGGCTGTGAACACATGTGCCAGAACCAGCCAGGGTCCTTCCAGTGCAGCTGCGAGATTGGACACAAGCTGCATGAAGACCGAAGGAGCTGCATCTGTAAGTGCATCACAGCACTGCTGCACTTCCCAAAGCAGCACAGAGGATTTCAGCACAGCTCCACTTACAATAGCCTGCAGGAAGACAAAGTACCCAAAGAACCAAACCCTTTCCACAGTCACCAACCTCAACAGTTTTTCATTATAAAAAATAACAGATTACTTTTTCTTTAGGCATCTTTGTCCCACCACCAAACACACTACTACCCACCTTAGTCACCTAGCAGAGCAGCAAACCTCTCAGCAGCATCACCCACGTTCCTGGGATGGCTTTTTGAGGTCTGGACCCAGAAAAGCAGCACCCAGTGCCTCCCCACTGTGGCAAATACAGGACCTCCATCCAGCCCATGGCTTTTATAGGCCCTGCCCTGGCTCCCAGGTGTGCCTGGGCTTGGCTTGATTGCCTGGCTTTTAACCCTTGCCTGCCCTTCAAGGGAAGGAAACCCTCATCTCTATCTGACAGATACACTTTCCAAAAGGCAAACCAAGCTGAAATGCATTGCTAATGCATTAACAGAGGGGCAGTCTTGTTTAATTTTCCAGATCAGAATTAATTTACCTGAAAACCCAAAGAATCCGAGTGGTTGTGGTCAGAAGAAGCCACAGCTGTGTGTCAAGGTTAAAATCAAAGCTTCTCCCATGGATTTTGAAGGCATTTAGCTGGCCCATGCCCATCCTAGCCAAAACAAACAAGTAAACAAGTTGCAAATGTTTTAGAGATGCGGAGAAATCAATGGTGCAAACCAGGCCAAATCAGATGCACCCTGTATAAACCCTCTATAGATGTTTCTGGTTCCCTTTCCCTACTACAGAGGTTCTGCCCTGCTATATTTATCTCTTTAGAGATCTTTTCCCACTTTGACACTGTTACCTCTGTGACTGCTTTCCCAGCTATAGAGGACACTGTGGAAGCTCTGGATGGTCGGCGCCCCGTTATCCGCCCGATCCCTCATGTAGCAATCCTGCGGGATGAATTCACCCAGCTCTTTAATGACGACTATGAGGAAGAGGAGGAAGAGATGGAAGCAAGAGGAGAGCATACGCTTACAGAAAAATTTGGTGGGCATTTTGCAGCAGTGGTAAATGGCATGCTTGGCTCGGAAGTCCAGAATAAATCATGCATGCTGGGTTTGTGTGTGCTTGGTGAAGACACAAAACTTGTTGAGTGCCTTTTCTATATACCCAGAACCTGTGTTACAGCACAGGAGCATTTAGCTTTGCGCATAGAATCACAGAATGCTTAAGGTTGGAAAGGACCTTAAGATCATCCAGTTCCAACCCTCCTGCCATGGGCAAGGACACCACATACTAAACCATGGGGTTTCTCTGCCCAAACTCCCCAAGATGAAGCTCGGGGCAGGCTTTTCACCCACAGCACCTCTCGTTGCAGTCTGCCTGGAGCACACATTCGGTCCCGACTGCAGCCTGACCTGCGAGGACTGCCAAAACGGAGCCATGTGCAATGCGGAGGAGAGCGGCTGCGAGTGCCCGGCGGGCTGGACCGGCATCCTCTGCAACCAGAGTGCGTGATGCCGGGCGAGAACATGCCTCTCATCCCTGCTCCGGGATGCACAGAGGTGGCAGCCGGGCCTCCCCTCACCTCATGTCTCTGTCTCGCCCCAGCTTGCCCAGCCGGCACCTTCGGGGTGAACTGCAGCCTGACCTGCCGCTGCCAGAATGGGGGCTCCTGCGACCCCACCACTGGCGCCTGCCGCTGCCCGCCCGGCGTGGCCGGAGAGCTCTGCCAGGATGGTAAGCCCATGGCTCTCCTTCAACCGTAGCCCTCAGCGGGTGTGGGATGTGTCACCTCACTGTGTTGAGGCAGGACGGTGCCTCTGTGGGGCCCTGAAATCAAGCACAAGTTTTCTTTTCTCCATAAAGCATATTCCTGAGCTGCCAGTTGCAGGTGATGCTCCCCAGCCTGCAGAGGTGGTCCATTCCTGTTTCTCTCAACGTGTTAGTAGAACATTTGCTGCCATTTGATAAATGGCTCCTACAGCCATCTCTGACACCACTCTTTGATGTTCCAGTTGAGCTTCTCTGAAGCATTAACATGTTTTCCACAGAACGTCTTACACTGGTCCCTTTGTAGATGTTCACTAAAAGCATATTCCAACTCTTTTATTGAACGATCCCGGTGTGAGTGTCTCTAACACATCCCTGCTCCATCTGACTCAGTGGGTCACTGAATCTTACAACGAATAATGTAGTTTTTAACAAGGAAAAGGTGGTAAAGGGGATTCTTCACCCACAAAGCAGTGCTCCAGTTAGCATGCCTCGTCTCTGCAGTGAAAGATCTTTGCAGTCCCTCTTTGCTGCTAAACAATGACCCTGGGCAGCCATCTATATTTCCCTGCATGTTTAGTGGCAGACATAGAAAAGAATGTCAAAAATAGATGTTCAGCTGAGGAAAACCCAAAGCATTGAATGTTGTGACAATAGTAGTTACCCAAAGTACCCCTAGGAGGTGTCAGTTGCTGTTGGCATTTGTTTCTCACTCCCAAAGAATTAAAATCTGGGGGGCATAAGCTAAAAACAGAGTGAGACAGTAAGAGATTGAGACAAAATTATTTCAGACAATTGGCCAGGAGCATATGGGAACTATTACTGAAAGAGGAGACCAAAGCAGAATGTAAATGAATGCAAGAGATACCCTGACCTTTCCTTTTGTAGGAAGGAGGTGATGGAGGGGTACAGAGTCAAAACAGGAAGGTAAGATTAACATAAACATTGGAGAACTGATCTGTTGTCCCAGGGTGGCATTTCCTCTGCTCAAAGTGCCTGCTATTCTTGTCGTATGGGAGAAGGCATGTGTTGCCTGGCCAGATGCTGGCCGGAGCTTTCTGCTGACACAGCCTGTCTGCCATGTGCTTCTAATATTAAGACCTTCAGCATAACAGAGAAAGAATAATAATTTTATTCCCTTAATAGTGCAAATATCGCAGTTATTTATCAATAGGAGCAGCCTATGGATTACTTTCTCACGTATGAAAATCCTGAGTGCTCAGAGCCCTGCAGGGCAGATTTCTAGCACAGCCATTGTCACCCCTTCAAGCTGGGTACAGAGCTCATGGGTGCCCTGGAGGCACCTCATATGGCTGGAGAGTGGCAGCAAATGAAATGCTCTCTCTGCAAGGGCAGGAATGTCACAGCTGAAGCAATCTGTTACTGAGCTGATGCAGGGAATCTGATTGCTCTTCCCATTATTTTATTGCATATTGACACAAGCACATTCCTGGTTGGAAAACAAAGCGTCTTTCTCGACACTCACTGCATCCTTTGTCTAGGTTCATATCTGATATTATACGCCTTTGATTTGGGTACAGTTTTCCTGTGGTCTGCTGGAAATAAAACAACAGGATAAAATTATCCCATCTTCCCCCAAATCTCTCTCTATTACTAGGGTGCCCTAAAGGATTTTATGGGAAGCAATGCAGGAAAAAGTGCAACTGTGCCAACCGGGGTCGTTGCCATCGGATTTACGGAGCCTGTCTGTGTGATCCGGGCTTATACGGACGGTACTGCCACTTGGGTATGCTTGTCCTCACCTTCTTTATGAGATATATATATATATACACATATGATTCTCAGATTAAAGAGATTAAAGCCTTCTGAGGTACCACCCTGGGAAGGGCCAGGGTGGGTGGTGAGGTCTCTGTCCCCTGCCCTGTGCCACTTGCCCTCACTGACCAGCTCTTTCCCACTCCATCCAGTTTGCCCGAAGTGGGCGTTCGGCGCCGGCTGCTCGGAGGAGTGCCGCTGCGTGCAGGAGCACGCGCAGGACTGCGACCGGAGGGACGGCTCCTGCCGATGCAAACCCGGCTACCGCGGCAAGCGCTGCGAGACCAGTGAGTTGCCTGGAAGCACTCATAGAGCATCCCTCTTTCTTCTCTGGCATCTTCTTTTCCCATGGCTAATTTTCGGTGGGGAAAAGCTCAGCCTGCTTTCCGCCCTCCTAAGACTGTCTCAACTCTTGTTGTTTCGATAGGGAAACAACTTGCTATCAGACTCAGCCATGTTAAATAAGTTAGCACACAGAAGCTGTGTAGCTCAGTGGGAATGCCTGTAGATGTGGACGGTGGACCTAATCCATCCATCTATCAATCAGCTTGGGAGGGTGCTGGTCAGTTGCCTGTCACCACAAACGGGGCTGCCTGCTCTGCAAGGGTCAACCGAGTAACGCCAGATGTTCTTGCTTTGTAATTCTGATTGTGAACAGAATGTGACCCTGGCTATTATGGGGATGGCTGCAAGAAGAAATGTAGCTGCTCACCAGAAGTATCTTGTGATCATGTTACCGGGGAGTGCCTGAAGGACTGTCCCGAAGGCTACCATGGGGAGAACTGCGAGCAAGGTAAGGCAGGGGCTCTAAATGTGCTGCAAACTCACAATTCCTCACACATAAAGGGCCAGTTGACAGTACAAGCAACTAAACTGCACAGCTCTGCTCAAGCTCTGAGGGAGAAGCTTTTACATATCCTGGGCGTTAGTTGGGGTGTCAGAGACCTTGGCTTTCTTCAAACAAAGTTGTTTTGCGTGAACCTAAAGGCACTGAGTGATTGGCACAAGGAGATGAATAAAAAACATGAACACAGTTCTTGGAAAATAATATCTCGTGCCAGGCTCAGAGCTGATCACTGACTGAAAAGCCAACCTCCTCATCCTGTGAGGTTGTGTCCTTCTGTATGCAGCTTCAACTGGTTGGATTCAACAGAAGATGCACAAAGGTGGACTCTTGAAGTCCACACTTGAAGACATACTGTGTTAAGGTGGTCAGCATCTGAATCTTGATTCGAGCATCCCAGGAGTTCCTGCACTAAATTGTGTTTCACCCAGCACTCCATCCACGCGCGACCCAGAAATTACAGCTATTAACCTCCTTAAGCTGCTGGCACACTAGTATGTCACATAAGGCCACGACTGAGAGGATATAGCGGGTCTGGTGGTCAGAACAAAACCTGCAGCTGGTCACAGATGGCTCCAGATGCAAGCAAGTGCTCACAGAGAGGAATAGCATTAGGAGGAGGGATGGGAGCTGCTTCTGTGGGGCTCGTGCCCCCTTGCAGGGGTCCCGGCAGCCCAGATTCCCCCCATGGTGCGATGCTGCTCCCTCCGGAGCTGCGGCGCCTGGTCAGGCTGGGCACGTTCAGTCGGGGTATTTTTAAAGAGCCTAAGAAAGGAGCTTGAGCCCGTAGGGGGGAGTCACAGGAAATAACACAAATATTTGTATAGAAATAGTAGGCTCTTGGCTGTTGTTCGGATCTGGAAATTATTAAAGGGTGAAGACAAACATCTGCCATCAATTAGCAAAGAGGAGGAATAACAAAAACTCCACTGTGTCGCTTGAACTCCACGCGCTGGGGTGCTTTTCCTCCGTGATTTGTGAGCACTGGGGTGTTTGCATCTGCTGAAGCCTTATGAAACCTTGGCTTCGGTGAACAGAAAGGATAGTGAGCATGAAGCCCCTCTGGGAGACTCAAAGAGGATTTAAGGCCCTCAGTCTGTGTGCAATTAGCTGGCTGCTAGCAGGGTACAAAGGGCAAACCGAGCTTTTTGGTATCAGCAGCACCACCCTGGCTTTTGGAGCAGGGAGAAGGAGAAGCATTCACTCCTCCTGTGGATGAGGATGCTCCTTCTTTATTGCTTTACACCAATAAACCTCCTTCAAACATTGCTGCTTCTTAAAAGCCTGGCTTCCAGATTCTGGAGGCAACCAGGACAGTAACAAGCCCTCAGAGCATCTTCTAAAAGTCAAGGAATGATACGAATTGAGGGGTTGTGGACCTGGTGTTCTGCACCCCAGCACAGGGAGACCAGAGTAGCTCAAGTCACAGTTTGTGGGATGCAGAGTGAAGGCACATCCTTCCTAAGCCATTTGCCTCAGTGCCTGCAGGGTGCTGTGGCTGCTGCCCGGTTAGCTTGCAGAACCATGTTCACAGACTGGAGACCAGTTTGGCCTCAGCTGTTGGGCATGGGATCAGTCACATCTACGCAAGATAGTGGGGTGACAGGTTTGAGGTTGGAGGTGACCCGTGTGGCTACAGAGTGGCCACATCCAGCCCCATGCGCACAGTCTTCCTCTGCAGCCCGGGAGCCTTTCCCAGCTGGGTTCTCCCTCCCGGAGCAGGAGGTGCAGGTCTATGGGCAGCCGGCTCTGGGAAGCGTGGTTTTCACATGGCTGTTTCCGATGCAGAGTGTCCGGAGGGGCGGTTCGGGGCCGGGTGCCGCCAGTCCTGCGCCTGCGGGGGAGCGCCCTGCGACCGGAGCACGGGGCAGTGCCGCTGCCTGCCCGGCTGGACGGGACACGACTGCGCCCAAGGTGAGGAGGCAGCAGCAGCGGGTGCACCGGGGTAGGGCTGAGGAGCCTGGCTGCTGTTGGTCTTGTGCTAAAATGAGCCTTAAAACCATCGAGTGCAATTAGAATCATCTTCATGGGAAACGAGAATAAACCCAGCTTTTGATGGGAAGTCGTGAAACAACAGCCTCAGCTTTGTTGTTGGGTGAAGTACAAGTAAACTTGCAATAAAAAAGATGGAGATATTTTTGGTTGTTGCAGTCCTTAGCATTGAATCATAGAATCAGAGTGCTTTGGGTTGAAGGGACCTTAAAGCTCATCCAGTTCCAACCCCCTGCCATGGGCAGGGACACTTTCCACTAAAGCAGGTTGCTCCAAGCCCCTGTGTCCAACCTGGCCTTGAACACTGCCAGGGATGGGGCAGCCACAGCTAGAAAACTAGAGCATCCTCATTTAAAGATTTTGACATGATTATACAGTATTACAGCTGCAGGAAGATAAAAAGATGTCCCGTTCCTAATAGTTTGACCAAGCAATAAACCCACAGATGCACAGTGCTTACCACACATCCTGAACTGCCTTTTTTCGAGGCCCTGAAGCAGCTTAGGAGCAGTAGAACAAGAATTCTTGCCCCAGTTTTCTCAGTTCTTAGCCTTTCGCTTCTCCTTTGCAGCTAAAAGCAGGTCTGGGAATGCTGACTCATGTCCAGCAGTGTGACAGCAGATGCAAAGACCCTTTGCCAGCAACACCATTTCCTAGCAAGGAGCCCTTGTAACTGCTCACAAGTAGATGTGGATCTGAAATTGGCATGAAAGCAGTGGAGTGAGCTCAGAATAGCACTTATGGAGGGTTCTCACGCTGTTTATAAAACAAAAAAAGCAATGCTGCCCTTGCTCATAGCCACGTATTGCCAAACTGAAGTCCGTGTTTTGATGAAGCACAGACAGGAATGAGAAAGGGAACCCATTTCCATGCACCAGAAAATAGATGCTTCCCGCTTACCCCTGGCTGTGATCCCAATGGCTGTGTCCTCTCCCTCTGCCCATGCTCCAGCTTGTCCCGAGGGTCGCTGGGGTCCAGGCTGCCAGGAGATATGTCCAGAGTGTGCGAACAGTGCCCGCTGCGATCCTGCCACCGGAGCCTGCCTGTGCCCGCCCGGATACACCGGCCAGCGCTGCCAGGACGGTGAGTGCTGCTGCTGCTGCCGGGTCCCTCACACCTCAATGAGTGTCTTTTGTTGCGACAGGGGCTCTTTAGGTTGACCTGGAGCACTTGCTCTAGTGAGCAGAGCGTCCTGCTATTGACCAGGCATCGCTGCTCCTCAGAGCAGGTCTTAGCATCATGCACGCCCCTGTTGCCTCACACTTTAGGGCATTAGGTTCTTCCCTTGAAGCCCCTCTAGTCCTATCTTTACAGTGGTAACTTCTCCATCAGCAGAAAGGGAATAAAACCCTAAGCCCCTCGTCCCATTCAGCCCGGAGCTGGGCACCGATGCTTGGAGCACACCGTGGTCCAGCCGGAGCACAGCCCTCACTGCGGTGTCCCAGCAGCCGCCTGCAGTTAGTCCCTGTCTGCATTGGCAGTGTGTCCTCCCGGCTGGTTCGGCGCTGACTGCCAGCAGAGCTGCAGCTGTGGGAATGAGGGACATTGCCATCCCGTGACGGGGACGTGCAGCTGCGCCCCTGGATGGACGGGGTACAACTGTCAGAGAGGTATCGTACCCGCCGTTGTTACCCATCACTAATAGCAGACACTGACCTGTGCAAAGCCACGCTCTCACCTGCTTCATTGGCATCTTCATGCTGTGCCTCTGCCAGAAAACTCTCTGAAATCCTTTAGGTTTCTCCACTCTATCCTGCAAGTGCCACCGGGTCCCACTTGCCTTCTGCACTGGGCTTGCTTGTAGAATGAATTCCCATCAAACACATGCTAACGTAACACCCACTCTCACTGTCCTCCGGGTTTTCTGAGGACCAGCAGCTGTGTTTGTCCTTGCTCCCAAGTAATCAGCTGTAATCAGCGGCACTAACACCCTGAGGAGAAGGCAGCGCTGTGCCCACAGCTCTGCTCACTGGGGAAGCTGAGCAAGTGGAGCACACGCTGTTTGTGGATCAGTTCCCTCTTGTGTTTCAGCCTGTGACGTGGGTCGCTGGGGCCCCGACTGTGCCCACACCTGCAACTGCAGCAACAGCGACGGGAGCTGCAGCGCGGAGACGGGGCAGTGCTCCTGTGAGGCCGGCTACACGGGCAGCCGCTGCCAACACAGTGAGTGCTGCCGCTCCTTCACCCGAGCACTTGCAGGCTTGTGTTCCAGGGCAAAGGCATTGCATGGGGGGCCAGGAGGCTTCCGGATGTCTCCAGCAGTGCTCCTTGGTTCAGTCCCAAAGTCCAGTCCCCGTGCCCTGTCTGTGATACTGCCGGCCCGGTCCTGTCCTGGGGGTGGTTGGGTGGATGGGTGCACATCTGTAAGGGGCAGGGTAGAGCCCACTGGTTGTTATAAAAAGCAGCTGGCAGACATTATTATTCCATTCAGAGCCTTAGCGCAGCTCTCCGGGGGCACCAGGAGTGGACAGGCTCCTCATTCCCGTTTCTTTCTTGCTAGAGTGCCCGGAAGGATGGTTTGGGCTGAGCTGTCGGCACCGGTGTCAGTGTGACAACGGGGCTGCCTGTGACCACGTCAGCGGGGCCTGTACGTGCAGCCCGGGCTGGCGAGGAACCTTCTGCGAGCACCGTGAGTACCCACATGTGGGAACCCAGCGCTGCTATGGTCCCTTTGCAGCAGGGTCTCCTGGTCTGGCTTCACTATCTTGTTGCAGCAAAGAGAATCCATGGGGAAAACCCCATGTCCACAAGCTGCTGAGTCTCTGGTTTTAATTTGGAAGGGAAAAGGTCTAGGAAAGCATAAGAAAAGGCTATCAGAATGTAAACAAGGAGTAAAAGCAGAGCTGCCTTGTCTGCACACACATTGCATTTGGAGCAGCCTCACAAGGGGGTCCCTGGCTCCCCCATCAGCCTGGTTGGCCTCTTGGTGGTCAGAAACCTAATGCCATGGCTCTTCTGACCCACCACAGCTTTGTCCTGGTCCTTGGACATCCATAGTGGACATGCGTCTGATATTCTGCTGCCCTCACAGGGGGAGAGACACTAATAGGTGTCTGTCACACTGGTGCGGCACTATATCAGCTAAAAAGGCCACCAAGAGGCATCTCCTCTGCCGGGAGGTTTCCAGCTCTCTGTATAGGCATGTTGTGGGGATTTCTCCTTTGTTTTCCCAGCCTGTCCTGATGGATTTTACGGACTGGAATGCCAGCAAGCCTGCGACTGCCTCAATGGCGCCCACTGTGACCATGTAACAGGGCAGTGCCACTGTGCCCCCGGCTGGGATGGGCCCCGCTGCACCCAGGGTAGGGGTCCCCGCAGCTGGGGTGGGGTGGAGTGGGGCAGGAGCAGCCCCAGTGCTCTGGGTGTAGAAAGCAGAGGTCTGGGGGTCTGTTCCCCCATGTGAAGTTAATGCTGCATGGCAGAGAAGTTTTGGTTTTGGGGAGGGACTGGGGGGGCCGAGCACATTGTTGTTGAATGCAGTGAGAGCTTAAGCATCCTGCAAAACAGATTCCAAATAGACAAAAGGATGTGACAGTGTGTGTCCCTGTTTGGACATCAGCCACCTGTAGACTACACCACTATAAAACCCAGCTTATGCAGCCGTCCCCTGCAGCGACGCACCAGGGTTGTTTCCTCTCCCAGACAAGGGCATTTGGGATGGTTGGGAACAGTCTGGCTGCTGTAATTCATACCCATTAACAGTCCTGCCTGCTTCTGCTCCAACAAAGCGTGCCCGGAGAACAGGTACGGCCAGAACTGCAGCCAGACCTGCAAGTGTCTCAACAATGCGACCTGCAGCCACATCAGCGGCCGCTGCCTCTGCGCAGCCGGGTGGACGGGACCCATGTGCCAGCAAGGTAAAACACGTTATGGTCACTTCCTAACCCAGGCTGCTGCTTCCCCTGCCAGTGTGCGTGGATAACACCGTTTCTCTGGGTGTGTTGGAGGTTTCAGTGAGTAGCAACTACAAAAAAGCAGAGACAGTGCAATAGCAGGGACAGATTGCAACTGAGATCACAATTAGCTGTGCAGCCTTCCTGATTTATTCACTGAGAGACAAGCCAAAAGGTTGCCTGCTCCAAGAGCACCAGAAATTGCACTGATTTGCAGTTTTATAGTAGCACAGAGGGAAGCAGCTTGGCCATCTGAGCATTCAGACACCAAGTCAGTGATGCCTTCAGGCTCAGCTCAGGGAAACTGCATTCATGTGCTGAAATGGCTTTTTTTATCTGCCAAGCACTGGCACTGTCTGGGGCGAGGAGAGGAAGATGTTCTGCAGATCAGGACCAACTGAGCATCTTTCCTGGCTGCTGAACTCACCCAACCGCTTTTATTTTGTGTATTTGCCACCACCAGAGCTAAGGAGGCTCTAAAGAGATGACATACCAGTTCCACGTGTCATCACTGCCTCTTATCTGCACTACTTAAAACACCAAATGTCCTTATGGGGCAGCTGAGCAGCTCGGGGGGTCATGAGCTCCTCTCCCTGCCTCTCATTGCAAGCACTAACAGCTTCATTTTAGATGAGGCTGTTTGCCTTCGGAGCCGTTTTCTGACTGGGGTGTTTGCCTGCTTTTCCTCAGCGTGCCCGGCGGGTTCCTATGGGAAGAACTGCCACCAGCGCTGCCTCTGCCAGAACGGTGGCACGTGTGACCCTGCCACGGGGCTCTGCGCTTGCCCCGCAGGGTGGACGGGGCTGGCCTGCGAGCAGGGTGAGTACCATGTGTCAGCAGCGCACACAAATGGGCTCTAGCACAAACCTGACCTGTTTTGGACCTATTTTCCATCGAAGGCTGGCGGTGACATGCAGTGCGCACCCGTGACGCGGTGGAGGGGTTTGCACTTGGGGTGGTGGGTGTCCGGGTGGTGTTTCACCGTGTGCCTTCTCCCAGAGTGTGCCCAGGGGCAGCACGGGCCCGGCTGCCAGCAGCGCTGCGAGTGCCACCACGGGGGGCTCTGCGACCGCCGCACGGGGCTCTGCGCCTGCCAGCCCGGCTGGACCGGAGAGAGCTGCGAGAGCCGTGAGTGGGGCACGGGGGGCAGACGTGGGCACGGCGTGCTGCAGCAGTGCCCTGGTGCAGCATCAGTGCTGCGTCAGAGCTGCATCAGTGCCCTGGCACTGCAGCAGTGCAGCATCAGTGTCCTGGTGCGGCATTGGTGCTGCATCAGTGTCTTGGTGCTGCATCAGTGCTCCGTTTCTTCTGCATCAGAGCAGAACACTGCAGAGAGGCCTCACGGGTGCTGTGATTCCGGCTGCGTGCCCTGGCTTTGCCCATCACTGTGCTTTCTGCTTTCCCTTGAGGGCTGTTCTAAAAACCATGGTGCACAGAGAGGCCACACAGCACCCTGCAGTGGTGCTGGGGTGAGGAATGGGATCCCCAGAGGCACAGCCTCCAAGCAGGGACACGCGGCAGGGCAGCTGCTTCCTCTGTCCTGTTTAGTTTAAGAGTAACAAAAGATCATCTTTCCAGTCTTTCTTCTACACTTCCCTGATTGTACACACCCTAAATCCCTGGCTTCAGTCTGAAGCCCCAGCAAATAATTACATCTGTCATTCGGCAGGCCCCTGTGCTCACCTTATCTTTAAATGTAACACATACCTTGGCAATCCCTTTACTATGAGGAAGTGTTGAAAAGGCTATTTACCTTACTAAGAGCAGCAACAGGGACTTCATCAAGTATCAGCACATCAAGAAGAGATCCACAAGCTTCTTCCCTTTCAGGGGTCATGGCACCTCAGCCTGGCATATTCCTTATATTACAGTGTAAAAGGCATGTCCTAGTCCAATGCTGTTACTTGTCAGCTAAGCCTGGCGTAAGGGAGCTGCCGACTGCAGCTATATCTGCCATCAGCCTCATCAAAGGGCTCTCAGCTTCTCCTGCCTGGCCATGCCTCCGCTTCCAGAGGTTGCAGATGGTTCTGCTGCCAGCCAAGGGCGAGCAGTTACATCCTCAGGCACATCGTCCCTTCACAGAGTCATGTCATGCTCTTCCAAAACCCAGAACTCCCAGTGCCAAGGTCCCTCATCATGAGGCAGCATTAAGCTGCTGGGTTGGACATTACAAAGGACGGGCATTGGGAGGTTTTGGCTCTCAAGTGTCCCTGTTTTTGACCATCACACCCAGGGAACCTTCCCTATCTCGCCCCGCCCGTAGATGCTCGCACTGAGCTCACCCACAGGTTCACTTTTAGTATTTCTTTCAACATAAATTAATTTAAAAACTCACCCACAAGTGCAGAAATTACACGTTTGGGGGGTTTTAACACTCAAGTCTCCCCCTTGACTTCCCACAGAGCTGTACTGCAAACTGTGTATGTGTCGCTACCTGCCCAGCTGTGCGCACAGAGCAGCCACCTCCTGCCACAGCTACATGCACAAACTCATCCCTTGCGTGGCCGAGCAGCCTGTTTGGACAGTTGCACAGGGACTTACCGAGTTTGCTGCATTCATTCATGAGGCAGAAGTGAAAATGAGGTTCACGGATTCTGCTCCTGCAGTGCTCACTTCTGCACAGTGCCGGTACTGCACACACATTGTTCTGCTGCTGCGTTACAAACCAGGTGCTTCTACAGCAGAAAAAGCAGCAGCAAAACTAAACGATGATTCAAACACACTGTGCTGGCACCCAGCTCCTGTTGGACAGTGCCAGGAATAACACTTCTAAAACCATGTGGTGCACTTGAAGAGAGACTTTCACAATGAATTGGTGACCGCGAGCATTACACTTCGCACCTGTGTACCCTGAGTGGATTTGACTGGTGATGCTGCCGAGACACTCAGGTTCCCATGCACAGTGGGCATCTGTTGAGGTCTGGCCCATGCAACCATTTCCCACCCCATGGCACATATGGGGTGGGAGAGGGATGGCAGTCCCCGGGCAGGATGGCTGGTGCTGCCCATCACCACCAAATCAAAGGAGAGAAGAGCCGCTGGCTCCTGCCACAGTGCTTGCCATAATAATACAATGGCATAGCAGAATAACAATAATGCCTTTGTAGGTGGCAGATGTCACTGGTCTTGTCACGGCACTGCTCTGGCTTGGCAGGAGTGAAAGGGACAGAAATCAAGTGTGTGCCTGCAGCAACTGCAGTGAAAAAAGACCTACATCACCTTTTTTGTGTAACTTGTCATCTCTCCCGTGTTTGCATCTCTGCAGCTTGTCCAGAGGGGCTGTTTGGGGCACGCTGTGAAGAGCACTGCGAGTGTGGGGACAATGTGACCTGTCATCATGTTACTGGTGCTTGCGATTGCCCCCGCGGCTGGAGGGGCCGGCGCTGTGAGAGAGGTGAGACAGCAGCATCCCTTCATGGCACAGCCACACGCCATCCAGTGCCAACCCCCTGCCACGGGCAGGGACACCTTCCACTAGAGCAGGTTGCTCCCAGCCCCTGTGTCCAACCTGGCCTTGAACGCTGCCAGGGATGGGGCAGCCACAACAGAATCCCTTTGCTTGTTTTCCCACAGCTTGCCTGCCGGGCTCCTTCGGGAAGGGCTGTGCCAGCCGCTGCTCCTGTCCGCGGGGAGCACCCTGCGATCACATCACGGGCCGGTGCGGCTGCCCACCGGGATTCACAGGCTCTGCATGTGAAAAGGGTATGAAGATGGGAGCGAGCCTCTTCCACCTCTGCTGACAGGCTCCGGGATGGGATGGGTCAAGCAACTGCTGCAGAAAATAGAGTGGAAAAAAAGGAAAATAAGGAAAAAAAATACCCCAACAGCGAGCGGTGCCAAGGAGCAACTTGTGTCTTGGCAGCTTGAGTGCATGCCTGCACAATGTTAGCAAAGCAGAGGGAGCCAAGTGGGAAATCAGAGCTATGTATTTGTCCAGAGGATTAGCAATAAATCAGTATTAAAATGAGCTCCTGTGGGTATGAGCAAGTCTGGAAGGGCCAGAGGCATGTGAGCACATTCCTTACCCAGAGAACAGGGGTGTATTTGCCATGTCTGTGTGTGTGGGGATGGGAGCTTGTGGGATTATGAGGGTAGGTCAGGCTAGCATTGCAAAAGGCAGCTAATGCCTTTAAGTACTCAGTTTTCTTTTCAATCCAAGTCTTTCCTGGAGTCAAGAGACCATTTGCATGTGGGTCCCTTTGCTTTTTGGCTGGCAGAGGACTCTCGCTGTCTAAAGGGCTTCCTAAATCCTGGTTTAAAATAAAGAAGGGGAGAAGCCTTGCACAGAGGGGTGGGATAGCTCCTGCTACGTCATCCGAGTTTGGTGCCCTCTCTCCTAACAGCCTGCCTGCCGGGGACCTTTGGTGAGGGCTGTGGCCAGATCTGCCAGTGTGCCAGAGCCACCCAGGAGTGCCACCCAGTCACCGGGGCGTGCGTCTGTGCCCCTGGCTTCCATGGCCCTACCTGCCAGCTGGGTGAGTCCTCTCCATCCCTCTGCTGCTTCAGAGACCCTTTTCTTTGTCCCAAAAGCTTGGTGCTGGTGCTGAGCCATTACCCCCGGCACAGGAATGGCACTGGGGTGATTGCTGGAAAAGCCGCAGCCTGGGGAGTGTGGCTCACTGGTGTGGCCTCAAGCACAGGTTCTGCTGGGCTGCCTGTCTTGGTTTCTTGCCATGGTTGCCTTTATCCTCATTGGCATGGCTAAGGTCTCCTCTTACTCTACTCTGAGCTCTTAATGTACTCATTACCCAGCTCTTGCAGCTCGGGAGCTGAGGCCATCCAGGCAAGTGTTCACTTGCTGCCTTGTCCAAGCCTGGTCCTGCATTCAGACGAGAGGCTCTGACCTCTGTGGTGCCACTCACTGGCTAATTGTGAGTAGGAGTTCATGAAAACAAAACAACACCCTCATCTGTGCTCAGGTTGGGGACTTTTGCCATTTTCCTTTAGATTTGGAGGATATTTCCCAGGTATATGTTCAGCAGAGAGGTTTTGCACACTCCAAAGCTGCTTGGCGTTGTTGCTTGTTTGCCAGGAGACTACTTAGGAATGCTTTCTGTTTCTTTGGCTCCTGCTGAATGGGAGAAGCTGTCGCATTCCTGCACGTCAGTGTGTGCCACCAGGAGGGCAGAGGCACCTGAGCATGGCTTGCAGGAGCCTGTGATGTCTGGGTCACATCTGCCACAAGCAGCTCATGGAAGGGATGTCTGTGTGTGAGTTGGCGCGTTGCTGTAGCTGGTTGACTCATGACTGCTTTGGAGCAGCTCAAAGTGGATCAGAAACCTGTGGACTGTGCCAGCCTGGCACAAACCCACCTCCAGCAGAGCCGTCTGCTTCCTCTTGGATGAAGTACCTCTGTGAATGCACGTGGTGGACTTTTCCAAGGTGTTTGCACCAGGTTCTCTCCCTTTTAGGCACCGTTTCTTTCTTCCCGCAGAGTGCTCCCCTGGGTGGTACGGCCGTAACTGTGAAAGGCCATGCGAGTGCAAGAACGGGGCCCTGTGTGACACTGCCACGGGGATGTGCCACTGCCCCGCGGGCTACATCGGCGCTGACTGCAGCATTGGTGAGTGCCCGGCCCAGCCGGGGATGAGCTGACAGGAGGTGAATGGTGGTGGGTGCAAATCCTGCACACGGCCAACCCTGTGGTGGTGAGGAGTGTTGTGGTGACACTCCTGCACTGCTCCATCAGCTGGAGAGCAGCTCCTTGTGTCACTTTACAACCTGCACTGTCAGCTACGGCACCCTGCTTTGGCACAGCCTGGCTCATGCAGTGCCGCAGTGTGGGAATGCGTCTCATTTACTGTCTTTCTTAACCATGGAAACATTTTCTTCCTCTGTTTGTTCTATGCCAAAATAATTTCTCCACTGTGAAGGGCCTGACACATCAGCCTTTGCATCACTCTATTGCCATCTTGCTGCTAAAAATGCTTCACTCCTTCAGCAGAAGGAAACCTAAAGCTCTTTTAGCCTGTCAGCCACGCTGCACAGGGCTGTGGACTCCTCCTGCCTCCCCATGGCTTTATTCACCTTCCATTGCGAAGTCTTCCCTCTCCAGCCACATGCGCCTGGTGTGACCGAGGCAGCTCAAGCTTTCCCTCCCTCCAGCATGTCCCGCTGGTCGCTACGGCAAGGACTGTGCATGGGTGTGCTCCTGCGGGGAAGGTGCTACCTGTCACCCTGTCACCGGAGACTGCATTTGCCCACCAGGAAGAGCTGGTCCCACCTGTGAGCAAGGTAAATATCACCAGTACATGCAGGCGTTCAGGCAGTGGGATGGAAAAGGTCCTGAGTGGGAACCTATTTCCTTACCCAGAGAGCTCTGCCTGTGCTGGGTGCTCCTGCCCGAAGTGCTCTGTGTGCCTCTGGTCCCGCAGGCTGTGAGGAGCACCGGTTCGGGGTGGGCTGCCAGCAGACCTGCTCCTGCCGCAATGGGGGGCTGTGCCACGCAGCCAACGGCTCCTGCTCGTGCGCGCCCGGGTGGACTGGAGAGTCCTGCGAGTCAGGTAACCCTGGCTTCAATGCATGGTCCTGCACTGGCCCAGTAACTGAGCCCGCTCAGTCTGTTCCACACTGGGTCCAATTCCTGTTGCCCCCAAATGTGCCTGTTCCGCATTACCCCGTCACATCCCTCTGGAGCACAGGAGGGGGTCAGGGATGCCTCACTGCATCTTCCCTGCAGAATGCCCACCGGGATCGTACGGTGCCAACTGCCAGCTCCGCTGCTCCTGCCTGCACAATGCCTCCTGTGACCCAGGGACTGGAGCCTGCCGCTGCCCCGCGGGGCACTACGGGCCCCTCTGCGAGCACAGTGAGTTGTGGCAGCAGAAACACCCCTGCCTTTGCAAGGGGTGTTGTTTTCTAAAGCTTATCTAGAGAGCAGGACCATAGGAGCAAGCTGTGACCTGCTGCAGTCACATACATGGCTGTGTGCAGTGCTGGGCTCTTCTTTTCTTACCAGTGTTCACAGCGAATCCTTCCCAGGTAACAAGAGTAGTTACAGACAAGGTAATTTCTATTCTCTATTCACTATACAGGGGTGCAGCTGAGCACGCACATCACCACTGCACAGCTTAGGGTTGGGTAGCCAAGTAAATGCTTTGGAGCTGAACCACTGTGCTCCACAACCAGATGTGCTGCAGGAAGCAGGTAGCCCTGCCTGGGACCACTAAGCACAGCTCCATGCATCTGGGCACTCTCAGAGAGAGCTGCATACATCTGGTCTCTGCTCGAAGAGAAAGGCTCACTGCTTCTCTCTGGTGGGCTGATGGAGGCTTTGCTACAGAGACAGCTACAGCTGAGCCTGGGATCACCCCAGCAGTGCTTTAACGAGCTCCCCACCCTACTCCATCCCAGGTTGTCCCCCGGGTTTCCATGGAGTGGGCTGCCAGGAGCGCTGCGACTGTGAGCATGGAGCAGGCTGTGACCCCGTCACCGGCCGCTGCCGGTGTCCCGCCGGGCTCCATGGCGAGCGCTGCCAGACAGGTACCCGTCCTCCTCCCAGGAACAGGCGGGATCCCAAGGTGGGATCTCGCACTGCATGTGCCGTATCTCACCTCTCAAAACAGGCTGCAAGGAGGGAACATACGGTGAGGGATGCCAGCAGCTCTGCGACTGCGTCGGCAACGCGTCCTGCGACCCAGCCACCGGGCACTGCCTGTGTCCCCTGGGGAAAACCGGCCTCAAGTGCGGCTCAGGTGAGTCAAAGCAGTGCTTGGGAAGGTGGGAAAGGGGCCCCAGTCCTAAAGCGGATGCAAAACCCCTCTTGAGGAGCTAAATTCTCATGGAAGGGGGCTTTCTTTTTTTGTGCGTGTCCCCCAGAATAGTGAGAGGGCATCTCAAGAGCGGTCACCTCGCCAGCCTCTATTTGTAGTCAGATCTGAATGCAAATGCTCCCCCAGCCTCCAGTGTCCTCACATTTAGCTCACCAGAGCCAAAAGGCTGAGGATCACATGCAGGAGGAATACCTTGTTAGCCTTGGGATGTCCTGTATCACCAGAGCTCAACAGCAGGAGTGGGGGGAAAGGCAAAACCTCTGCCTTCGCTTGCACTCAGGCTCCCCCACAGGCTCTGCCTGCTGCTCAGCGGGAAGTGCCTGCTCCATCCTGCCCAGCAGCAGCATCAGGCTGAGCCCCAGAGCCCAGCACCTCCCTGTCCCTCCCCAGACTGCCGGCCGACCGAGTATGGCCCCGGCTGCAGCCTGCCCTGCCAGTGTGCCCCCAGCAGCTCCTACTGCAACGCTCGCAACGGCCAGTGCCTCTGTCTGCACGGGTACACGGGACCGACCTGTCGGGAAGGTAACGTATGGGTGCAGTGCCACAGTGAGTACCACTGAACCTGAGGGACCCAAATGCAGAAGCTGCTGCAGAGGAGGAGGGATGCGGTGGGACCTGTGCTTGGGCTGCAGCTCATGCCCTGGTGGGTTGGTTTTGGTAGTAGTTTTTAGCTCAACTAAAACCAGCTACACAGCATAGCACCTACCTCTTCCTAATGCCCTGCCCAAACCACTACTGACCCCACTGGCTTGGAGCGAGTCCCCTGTGGATGCTGGGGTGCTGGATGAATAGTGTGCCTTGCTTTGCAGGTGGTACCCCCCGTCTGCCATCAGCCGAGCACCCCTCCTCGGTCCCAGGTCAGTAACCAACTAAGTGGCCTCTTGCACACTGGGGTGCAGGCAGCAACCTAAACCCACTGCTCCAAGGTGCAGCAGCAGAGCACCAGAGCAGTGGTGCCGGGGGTCAGCCTTGAGCATCTCCCCTCTGAGACACAGGCTGGCCACAAGCACCAGCGACTGACCCACCCTGGTTTCCCTTACAGCAGTGGAGCCCACTGACTCATCTCCATCCCAGGGTGGGCTCTGGCCAGGAGAGCACTAGGTCCTGCAGCCACCTCCCGCACTGTGACCAAGCGGCCACCTGAAGAAGCCAACAACCTATCGAATGAACTTGTTTACGAGCCACATCCTGACAGCCCAAGCTGCTGCTTTTGGAGTTGTCTGAGCCAGGTTGGAGCACTGAGTGTCACCAGTCCACCACAGCGGCACGGGCTGGGCTCCCAGGCACACACACCGACACTGGCCAGACATGAGCAGGAACAGTTCAGAAGCCATTGCTTCTCATAAGCAGACTTTGATAGCTCATGGCAAATTGCTGCCCTTCTCTTTTGGGTGCTGGGCTTGCGGAGGAGGCTGAAATTATGGCCCAAACCAGGTATTTATGCAATAATATTCATGGGAAGCTGTACAATGGTATTGTCAGGACTGATGGCTGAAGGCACCTGGCTCTCCTGGGATCATGCCTCCTGTAAAAGTACCACCTTACCTGGATTAACTTTTAAATTTGAATTTGCAAAAGTCTCTTACTGCAAGTTATTATAGGTGTTGGACTCTAGCACTTAACCACACCTCTGCAGAGCTGGTGCCCGCAGCATGATCCGCTCCACCAGTCCAACAGCAGGCGATGCCATCCTCACCATGCTGCAGCCTGCTCTTGCCAAGCTTTCAGGAGGTCAGGAGCCTGTTTTTCGTACCAGGAGTACCAGCCCACGTCATTTGCTCTGACGAAAAGGAAGCCTAAATTAAGTGTGATAATCCAAAATATGCTGTGGATAGACATGAAGCTCTTGCCTGGTCCAGTAAATGCAAGACCCTATTTAAATGCTCTCGCCCCAACCCGGGACATGCATTATTTTGGCATTCCAGCTGGATTCCAGCACTGGGAAGGGGATGGAGATGGGAACAGCAGCTGGATCCTGGCTCAGTGGAGAGGATGGAGCCATGGCAAAGCCTCGGCTGCCACCTGCAGCAACCAGGCACACAAAAGCCCAGCACGGCACGAACTGCTTCATCTATTTGCACAAAGCTCTGGGGAGCAGAGCCCGAGAGCTGCCCATGGCAGGAGACACCAGCTCTGCGAAGGAGACGGGCTCTCCCCGTGCAGCACATCTGCCTCTGCCGCCGCTGCTGCAGCCCAGCCCTGCCCGGGCATTCGGCCTTTAAGTTATTCCCACAGGGGCCAACTGAAAATAATAAAAGAATTGTTTCTTTTCCTGATGGAATTTATTTTAATCTGTACATAACTTGTAATTTTTGGCTAATTCTTTTCCTATTTTATTTCTTCCTTAACAGTATTTTTTGCATTAGATATCACTATTGTGAAGAAATAATGTTAATATAAGTATGTAGTGAAGGACCAAAATGGTGTCATTAAGGTTGGATGGTGTGTGATCGGTAACCAGGGAGGAGGAAGAGTTTGTCCATGTGCCAAATGACCCTGACCCCCCCCGCTCGTTGTGCTGCCCCTGCTCCAGACAATCACACCTTTGGTGACCTTTGCCTTGAGGCGCCCGGGGCAGAGCACGAAGGTTTCCGTGTGTTCCGTGGCCAGCAGCGAGCGACAGCCCCTCACCGCGTGCCCTGCGCCGCGCACACGAGCCGGGCTCTGCGGGGCGAGCAAGGAGCCGGCCGATGGCAAGTGAGGCCACCGTGTCCCACCGGCCACGCGGAGGTGCAGGGAAGGGCTCTGCCTCCACGGAGCTGCTCCAGGAGAGCACGGACACATCCCCGGCCTTAAGCACGGGGATGGATCCGTCCTGTCCTGTCACAGCACAAGAGCCTGAGCTGCAGCTCTGTGGCTCCTGGCACTGCTTGTAGTAAACCATCCCTCTGAGCAACTCTGTACCTGTGTTTTTATATCATGATTTGTTTTCCTGTTCATATTTCTTAATACAGTTTGTTGGCTTTACCTCTTTCCCTGTAGCCACTGTCTCTCTTCTCGGATCCCACCTCCTCTATTTGGAACTGATGAAAAATCTGAATTCTTCCGCAGTTAAGAGAAAAAAACAGAAAGCCTCACTGAATCCCTATTTACCTTGTCTCTCTCAGTCAATTACACCTGAGACAGGAGGTTTTAGGCAGCAATTCTGGAGGATGATTCCCGAGATGCGTACATGTGGAGAACAAGCAGAGGCTGGAAGGGTGCTGCCTGCAGAAGGAAGCTTTCCTGTTAGACCTGACAGTGGGGAAACCTGGCTCCTTGGTGTTGATGTGACATGGAGCTGTGGTCTCAGGGACATCCATCACCACTAACAGGTAAACACAGGAACCCATCCGTGCTGCTGCCATTGCACACAGGTCCCTCTTGGACAAGGAGAACATGCACCTTATTGGGATCTAAGAATTTATTCTTATCCAATGAATCCTTTAACAGCTTAATCAAAACAGACCCCTTACGGCAATGCTGCCCCTCTGAATCCAAACCCAGGCAGTGCACAGAGTCACCTCACCTCAAAATTGCAGCCACTGTTTCCCACCCCAAAGGCCCTACAGCGTTAAACATCTCATTCATGGAAAACCATGATCCAAACAGCTCTTCTGGGACAAGGGACCCACCCTGCCTCAGCCTGCTTCAATAATCACTTCTCAGTGCTAATTCTGGGGGAGATGGGGAAGAGAGGGGACTGCTCTGCCTCAGGAAGGCTGAGGTTTGACCCTCTGTGACCATGTCCTGCTCCTGGAGGACTGAACCCCCCAAGTTCAGGCAGCCGGGGTCTATGGCAACGCTCCCCTTTGTGCTCCTGGCTCGCTCATATAGCAGGGCTTGCAAATTGCTTCCCAATGCCTGAAGCATCCCATTTCTGGCCCAGAGCTAGATCCCTGAGAACAATTCTTGACTCACGAGCCTCCGCTCTCTGCTAGTTCAGTGAGTGGCTGAAAGGTGGTGGCATTGCTCACCCTGCAGAGGCCAGAGCCAAGAATAACTGGGAGGGAAATGGGGGGAAGGAAGAAAATAGGGAATCAAGAGGAGAAAAAAACAGGTCAAGGAATAGCCGAGCGCACAGGTAAAACTGGGTTCAGGTATGTTCCCTCTGCCCCGGGTCTTCCCAGGCAAGGTGTGCAGCCGCTGCCAGCGGGCACTGGCCCAGGCGTCAGCAGGGATGGAGATGGCAGCACGAGCCCCTGCACAGAGCCCTGAGCACAGCCGCAGCCTTTTCAACTCGAGCCAACCCCTGGGCTGCCTCCTGAAGCCTGTTCCAGGTCATTAATATCAGCGCTGGGCAGCAGCGCCCGGCTGCCAGGTCTCACATTCATCAGCTGCTGTCACAGCCACTACACAGGCCGGTCCTGAGCGATAAGATCTGCCGCCGGTGACTGCTCACAACAAATGAACTCAAGAAGAAAGGCTCCCCCACTTTCTTCTTGCTCTGGGCTCAGTCCACAGAGCTCTGAAGACCCCTGAAACAAGTCCCGATGAGGCACCTTTGCTTGGCTGGCAGCTACACGTCGGTCTCTGTGCGCAGCCGCTCCATCCGGCGCACGTTGCACTCCACAGCCGTGCGGCTGGTGATCTGCCGAGCACAGGCCTCGGGGAACCAGCCCCTCTCCCCATCCCGAAGCCTCTCTCCCCAGCACCAGCCTAGGAGGAGAACAGAGCCAGTCACACAGCGAGGAAGGGCTGCGGCTCCTGGGGATGTGGTGGAAGGAGAGGGCTGCATCGCTCCCCTTCCCATGGAGGTGCTGGCTGGGGGCACCCAGGGAAAGCTTTGCACAGGAGGAGTTTCTGATTTACTGCTGTTCTAGGGTTTATTTCTCTCACTTCAGAGGTCTCTGCTGCTGGCTGCCAGCCACTGCCTGTGCACAGGAGCCTCTGGTAATGCAGCAGCCACCCCTGGCAGTGCCACCTCCGTCAGCCTCCACCATCATCTGCTGGGACAAGGCACCAGCCAGTGACACGGACCCCACCAGCAGCTACAGCTCCCTGGAAGCTTCTGATAACCACTAAAACCCCACTCCACTGGGACCACTGAAGCTTTCCCCCTCCCATAGCTCGCCCTCCCCAGCCGCAGCTCCCCGCTCACTGACACTTACCATCCTCTCCCCCCAGCACCAGGACAACATCAGCTTGCTGCAGGGAAAGCTCATCCGCCTGTTTAGCCAGGTAGGTCTGGGTTATCTCCACTTGGCTCAGATCTGCAGAGACAGGGGCACCACGGACTCAGTGAGAAGACAAGGCCAGGACCCACAGCCCCGCACCCCTGCTCCAGCCCAGCCTGGGTGCCCACCCCTTCGAGCTCCACAGCTCCATTCCCTTCTTGTCCCTGCCCCTCTGAATACGTAGGGAGGGGAAGCAAATCCCAACAGCCTGAGGCATTCCTGGAATTTCACTGTGCCTCTGAGGAAACGTATTTAAGGTTTATCATGCCTGATAACTTACTGGGAGGCAATTCCTAAGGAGCAAGGCTTGGTACCCAAGTTCTCCTCCCCATTAAACACACATCCTCAGCTCCTTCTCCAGCAGGAGCAGGTAAGAGCAGGGTGGAAACCTGTGCCTGCAAATGCCCAGGCTCTGGCACAACAGGTACCTCCTTTAGGAGTTGTGTCCAGCTTCTCCTTTTCTCTGTGCATCAGCGCAGCGATCCACCGGGCACGGTCACTCCTGGCAGAGCGGAAATCCATCTTACAAAGAGAGCTTTAGAGACAGCATCCGTGTTGCCAGCAGTAGCTGGGAAATTCCCAGCAGGATAGAGACTTTCAAGGGCAGTCAGACTGGACAAGCATTTGATCAGAGCATTCAACGTTAAGGTACTTTGGAAGCAGTACACACTGCTTAAATTGGACACGGGAAGCATTATATGGGAATCACAAGGGAAATCCAAGAGACAGAAAGAAGCAGAACCAGGGGAGAAGCCCGCACAGGTCCCCCTTTCATGCAAGGAGGAAAAGGTGCTGTGCAGAACCTCAGGGGGATTTCCAGGGCACCAGTTTATCCCACAAGCACGAACACGCGCCCTGTGACATCCCACTCACAGCGTCTCTGCCGACAGCACGATCTCCTCCCGCCGGCCCTCGCTGTCCTTCTCCATCACCACCCGGAACAGGAACCCCCCGGCTGTGCCACGGGCTGTGCCGCCACTCACGGTCTTGCCAGGAGGAGGGGAAGGTGGGTCCGTGTTCTCCATCTTCTCCACCACGACCTGGTCCAGCGTGGCGTAGTTCATGACAGAGTAGCTCTCCTCGCTGCAGCAAGGATGGGAGCGGTACCTCAGCCACGCGGATGCTGCCGCTGGGGACCGAGCTCCCTCCCCTGCTCAGAGCCTCATGGGTGAAGTTCAGTGGGCATCACTGAGGTGACTGTCACAGCGAGGACATGAGCTGATGCCCAAGGTGGGATATGGCTCTGCGGGCTTGCAAGCCACCCACAAACATAAGCAAGGCCAAGGGCAGCAGAGCTGGGTGCTTCCCTTCTGGCTAACATGAGGCACTTCAATAAAGGTCAAAACAGCCTAAGAAACCCTTGAGATTTCCCTGTGTGCTGCTTGGGAAATGGAGATTTTAATCCCCTGAGTTGTTTTCCAGGGAAGAGAAGGGAAGGGACCCCCCTGGAGACTCACCTCTTCTTCTTGGTTATGATGAGGACGTCGTTGAACAAGAAGAGGTAGCAGAGCCTGCCGGCGCCCCGGCGGAAGATGCCGGCCTCTTCCGAGAGCAGCAGGTACAGCTCCCCCCGCTTCAGCAGCCAGCGGGAGGCGGAAATCAGCGGGAATGGCTGAAAGGGATCCAGGGAAAGTCTGACTGACAACCTGTCACAAGGGCAAGCCTTCCTGCACAGGTCCCACCTGCGTGGGATGGGCCCCTCTAACAGCACATCCCAGATTTCCCACTTCCCCAAGATTTCAGCACTTCCACAAGACCTCACCTTCTTCTTCCCGAATTCCAGCTGTTTCTGCAGGGTGTACATCTGCTCCGTCCTCTCCATGGCACGGGCGCCTTCATTGCAGTTCTTAACCAGCTAGAAATAGAACACCACCGCAAGGGTCATCCTTCACACCAGCACTGCTGAAGGGGCGGGTGCTGCCCTGCCTACCCAGGCAGGAGAAACAGCCAAGCCCCAACACGGGGTTCAAGCCAGGCTTGGGGAAAGGCAGCTGGAGGTTCTCCTGCCACGAGATCTCTAGGAGAGAGGTGACACATTTGCTCAGCCTGGAGAAGGACCAAAGCAAAACTGCACCAAAACTGAGCTTCACCGAGGAGCGATATGAAGAGGAAGAATTAATCATCCAAAGAGAGGGGGTTAAGAGAGGAGGATGAACTATCAGGCCGATGGAGGGGACGACAGAAGCCTTCCACAGGCAGGTGAAGCATCGCCACCGTTTGCACACCACGAGGGTGGCTACATAGCACCCTGGCCCCTTGTGCTGCCTCTCCTGGGCAGATGCCTTGGGTCAGCCTGGTCATGGGAGGTCCAGCGAGGACAAAGGATGGACCAAAGAGGAAAGATGACGAGAAGAAGAAGGAAAAAAACCAAGATCAGGTAAAAAAGGTGAGCAAGGGAGATGTGAACATCCAGCAGCTATTGGAGCAGAGAAATCTCAAGTGAACTGATGCAGGAAGGAAAACCGAGGCCAGCATGGCAGGCTTGGGGGTCAGTGATGGAACAGTGCACTGAGAGGAGGTAGCAGCCGGGCCTCACCTTGCTGATGGCTTTCAGGGCTCTGGTGGCAGCTCCATACGCTGCAGTGCATGCCTTTGTTTTTTGACAGACAGTCTAGAATTTCAAGATAAGATGCTTTAGTGATGCTGCAAGACAAGACCTGCACATCAGCTGCTTTCCTGGCAGGATGTGGCACACGCTCGAGCTGTTCCCAGTGCTCAGCAAACTGAAGAAGGGTATAAGACAGTCACCTCTTCAGAGGTGCCAAGCAATGCCACCATGTGACTTACTTACATCTAACAGCAGTGGAAGCCGTGTTACCCTCTGCATAGGGAGAATGAGAAATGAGATCATTGGCAGGCCTCCACATTCTGGTTTCCTTTCAATTTGTTTCAAGGTCTCTTTAAATAAGGGGTTTGTGGCTCTGGAACAGGACAAGAAAGCTCCATTACCTCCGTTCTTCAGTTGCCAAGGTTTTCCAGCAGCTTTCCATACAGGAGCAATGTAGCACAATGAGGGCACTGCCCTGATGCTCAGCAGCAGCTGCCTGAGCTCCGAGTGGAGAATGGACTGACCCATGAGCAGATGCTGGACAAGCACCTAGAGATGCTGAGTCCACCAAAAGGCAAGTAAAGCCATAGATGTACGGCTTTGAGAAGACACAAGATTGACCTGTACCACCAGCATGATCTGGAGATGAAGAGCCTCTATGCGTGTCCTAATATACCACATAGGTACACTTATCTACTCTTATAGTGCCTCCATTTATCCCCATCCTTCATCCTTCTTACAGCACAACACAAATCACACCTCAATCACCTGACACAGACACACGGAGGTCTAGAAGTTGAACTCTGCTCAGAAAGGAGGCAGCCTTCCTTAGGGAAAAGGAAGAAAACATGGCTGAGGGAGCCACATGCAGGTCCTGGTCCCATCTGCAGCCCAGTAGCATCCCTGCAGCCCAGAGACCCCGTGGAGGCAACTCCTTTGCAAGCCCGAGCACGCAGCAGTACTCACAGCAGCCTCTGAAGTGTCCTCTGCTGGTAGACCTCGTTGGAGCAGTAGCTGATGTAGGGACTGAAGTGGTTCGAGGCGTGTTCTTCCACTATGTCACTGATGTCAGGAATCAGGAGGTGTTCCTGGTAACGCTTCTCCAAGTCTTCAAAGAACCTAAGAAGAGAATTGCAACTAACTTCACCACATGACCCATTAGGGCTGGACAAACCAATATATGCTTATCAATGTTCCCACTGCCATTTCCCCCCTGTATTCCCAGATGGGACAAGGCTCTGGATCCCTTCTGCACAGGCCAGCTCCACTTGCCTTGTGCTGACCGTCAGGATGTCGCTGATGTTGGAGAAGAGGTGGTGGTGCTCCGTCTGGGTCATGGTCTCCTTCAGCTCCTCTGACCTCATGAAGTGGCGCACCAGCACGCTCAGGCTGTGCATGTAGGAGTGCTCAGAAGTGATGATCTCAAACATCGCCTGAAAGAAATCGGGGCAGTGAAGATACAACAGCACAAGCTGTCTAAACAGGGCAGTGAATTAAAACTTACTACATCGTATTTATATTCAGTTGGCACGAAGCCACTGGAAATACTTTGCTCCAATAGTACATCATTCCCTGTATCATCTCCTGCCAGTAACTTCAGAGTGTTTAGGACACTCAGCCATTAATGATCTACAGCACTAAGCTGTTTTCCCTTCCAGTGGCTACTGCCCATCAGCATCCAACAGGGTTGCCTCATCCCCACCAAGACGAGCAAGCGAGTGCTCCCAGTGCTGCCCAGTTCCAGAGGTACCAGCACTATGGATCCTGTAATGCAGGAGCTGAGCCCAGCCCTGCTTGGAGCTGAACCCTGTACGAGAGGGCTCGGACTCAGCCACCGGTGTCCCACCGGTGCTCACGCTGCACTGCTGGGCACAGCCGAGGGTCCTCTCACCTCCTGCCGCTTGCGCTCCTCAGGGGATACCCTTTGCAGGATGCCCGCTTCCAGCACCTGCGGGGGAAAGGCGGGATGAGCAGCGCGGCCGGGAGGAGCAGACCCTTCACCACCGAGCCGTGGTCCTTGCACGCCCTCTAGTGCGGTTTGAGGCTCTGCCCAGCCCCGCACGACCCGCAGCATCACCCACCGCAGTCACAGCTGATGCTGCTCCGCAGAACAGTCACAGAATGGTTTGTGTTGGAAGGGACCTTAAAGCTCATCCAGCTCCAACCCCCTGCCACGGGAAGGGACACCTTCCACTAGAGCAGGTTGCTCCAAGCCCCTGTGTCCAACCTGGCCTTGAACACTGCCAGGGATGGGGCAGCCACAGCTTCTCTGGGCACCCTGTTCCCCAGGTACCTGCAGGGGAACCTGCCTTCCCTCTCTCACAGGCACAACCACAGCAGCTCCATCAGCATCCCAACAAGCCTGGACAGGATCCTGTGTGTCCCAGCCAGGGCTGGACAGCCCCGGGGCATCCCATTGCAAAGACTAATGCTGCAGAACCATCCACTCACAGCTTGTTTGAGAGCTTTTAAATATACACATCACAAGCACAGCCCTACCTCCGGGAGCTGGCTCCAGGTCACTTGTGCTGGGCGATAGCTCTGCACCACGATAGCAGCACCCGCAGGGGACGGCTCCCCGGGGATGGATTCCTCCAGCAAATCCTCATCTGACTCATGGCTGACAGAGTTCAGGCCCCTCTCCCGGATTTCCTGGTACAGCTGCGGCTCTGCACAAGAAGAGACACGAGGTCAGCGAGGCCTCTCCCAGCCCGTGGCCTCCATTCCCACCACCGCTGGCCAGGAGCCCTGCCGGGAGCGCTGTGAGCCAGGGCCAGCACCAGCATGCCCAGGTTGGACTTTGCACAGCACCAGTTAACCAGCAGCTCCCGCTCCCCCCTGGTTCTCCTGTGTTTGCCAAGCTGCGAGCACTCCAGCAACCAGAGCGTCATCACACCCCAGGGAGCAGGGAAGCAGGACTGCAATGGTCCTCCTGCTGGTGGGGAAATGGAGGCTAAGCAGCCCCAGGCCAGAGACACGCAGCAGTGCACATGGCAAAGGGACTTGCAGTGATTCCAAGCGCCCGGTGTGCTGTGAGGCAGAGGGGATGCTGGATGATTTGGGGAAGATGGGAGGGAGGCAGCACTCACGGTCCTTGAAGGAGCCACCACGCTTCTGCACCCGCTTCCGCCCGAAGGTTCTCTGCAGGAGGAAGAAGAGGAGCACACGCTGCAGCCCTGGGAAGCACTGAGCTCCTTCGGGAAAGTCACTGGCGCGGCCGCTCAGCAAACACCGCCCTGCTCTTTCGCTCTCATTTTGTCTGAGCTCTTATTTGCCTTCCCCAGGTGACTCAGCTTTCACCCTGTGTTATCGGGGTCACCATCTAAACCCTTCAGTAGTCACACCGCTGCCTTTCACGTCTGTGTGTCTCGCACCTGGACTTTGCCTGTACCGGAGTCTCCTTTTCCCCAGGCCTGCTTCACCCATGTTTGAGCACAGGCAGCCGCGCACCGGCCAACCCCTCCCTGCAAACACCCTGCAGACAGGCGGGAACCAAGGAGCAGCCGGTTCCGTCCCATGTCACAAAACCCATGACAGCTATTCCCGGGCTCTCTGGGAACCTGCAGCATCTGCTGGTGATAGGCAGGCTTCCCAGGGCAGGAGTCACGTCACCAGGCTCATGAGCCCTGCCAGATCCATGCCGGGCTCACAGCTCTGGAACCGACAGGAGCCGCAGGAAAAAGGCCCTGCAGCCGCTCATCACCAGGGCGAGCTGGGGATCAATCCCCACACATGAGCAATCAGGTGCCCACGGGTGCAGAACCCACCTTGCTCCTGCCGGGGCTGTGGGCAGGCAGGGCACTGCCCTCCTCTGACACAGGTTTCAGGGAGGACACTGCGTTTGGTGGCTCCGGCTCCGCACCCTTCATGGCCGCGCGGTAGGACATGTTCCTCAGGTTGCGCTTGAGGGTCCCGCCACCATCCTCCTCCACCTCTGCCTCCAGGGAGAGGCTGGGGACGGACGCACACTTCGGGTCAGGGTTCAGCGGCTCCCGGCTGGACCCAGAGCTCTGTTGCCAGGACGGGTTGTGCTTGGTCTTGGTGGACACAGCCAAGCTCTTGGGGATGAGCTGCTGGGTCCCCACCTTCAGCGCGGCCGGGCTGTCCGTGCTGAGGACGATGCGGTGCGGCTCGGCCGCAGGGGGGAAGCCCATCGCCGGCAGCGAGGTGGCATCGGGTGCTGCGGTGGAGCTGCGCTTCCCGGTGGGGCTGGTGGGCTCTGGCCGCACGGGGTGGCACCGGTACTCCAGGAGAAAGGTCTTGTCGTCCACAAAGCTGCTGGGGGGGCTCCGAGACATGGCGGTGGCACAGGGAACCAGAACGCTGTGTGAGACGGACAGACAGACAGATGAACACCTTCTCTCCCAGTACAGCACAGGCCATTTATGTTTAGCCCACACAGGGAACCTCGGGACAGGCTCCTCTTTTCCCGGGTGCTGTACACCGACTGAGCCCATACACATCCACTCATGATGCTCTCACCACCCATGCGCCTCTCTTGCAGTTTCCTACATCTGCCTTCATGCAGAGCAGTGCAGGATGTGTCCAGGCCTTTCCCTTCCTGTTTGAGGTGCTGTGAAAGCCCCACGGGTGCCTCACCACAAGCCCTGTGCTCCTCCAAGCTTGTTCCTGTCCAAAACCGCTCCAGGGAGCGGCTCAACGCAACAAAAACCACCTGCCCCAGTCCCTACAGCTCCTCATCGGGTGAAACTTTACTCACCTCCTTTTCTACCACCCACATACTGTGCATCTACAGAACAAACAGACCACAGAGCCTCCTACACCCACTGCCTACCCCATTGCATAATTTGAGGTAAAACTATGGTTTCATTCCTCTCAACTGAGACATTCTATTCCACCTCCACCTTCGACCTGTTCCTCTTCAAATGCCACAGACCAGGAAGCAAAAAACAAGACTCGAACATATTTCCCTGCATCAATGACTGGCAGAAGGACCAGACAGATCCATCCACAAAAGCTCATTTGATCAAGATGCTGCTTCTCTGCCTGCCCTTGGATGAGGGACACAAACCTCACAGCCAGAGGTCTGACAGCCATCCTGGGAAAGCCTCGTTCTACCCTTAACCCTAATCAGAAGATGAAACCCACCTGAAGCACCTGATAACGAGCCACAGGCGCGCCCGGTCCCAGCGGCGCTACAGCCCCCCCGGCCCCCGCCCCGGCCCCGGCCCCGGCCCCGGCCCCGCGGGATGTGGCTGGAGACCTCGCAGGGGCTGGACCCCGCTTCCCGGAGCTTCACAGCCTCAGTGCACATGGACCCGCTGTGCCGGGTGCTGCCAGCCCCGTGCCCGCAGCGCCCCGGGGGGAGCCCCAGCCCCGGCGCCCCCGGCCGGGGCCGCGGCCGGACGGACCCTCGGCACTCACCGACGCTCCCCCTCCGCGGAAGAGGCGCTGCCGGCGCCGGGACCCGCCTCCTCCTGCCGGGCCCGGCCGGGGCGGGGAAGCGGCGGCGGAGCCGGGTCCTGCTGGGGCTGCAGCGCCCCTGCCCCGGAGCCCGCTCGTCCCGGAGCCCCGCGTGTGCCCCCCCTCCCCAGTCCCACCGCAACGCCCCGGCCCCGCGGCGCCCGCACGTACCCGCGCCCCTCGGACGCTGCGCGGCGGCGGGGCGGGGCGGGACCGCCCCGGGGAGGGACCGGGACGGGCCGGCCCCTGCGGCCGGGGGCGCTGGGTCCCGCCCGGGCTCCAGCCGCGCGTCCCCGCAGCTGCGGCCTCAGAGCTCATCTCAGTCTCCCCTCTGGCAGGTTAAAGCCATTCCCCTTGGCCTGTCCCTGCAGGCCCTTGTCCAAAGCCCCTCTCCAGGTTTCCTGGAGCCCCTTTAGGCACTGGAGCTGCTCTAAGGTCTCCCCTTAAGGAGCCTTCTCCAAGGGCACGTTTCAGGCTCGCTTTGGCAGCTGAAGGCTGCAGAGGTCACACGGAGCCCCTGGGTCACCGCCGCAGGCGCCGGTGCCACACGCTGCGCCGGGAGCTGCAGCTGCCGGGATTGGATCCAAGGGTCAGGCTGTGGCCACTCCGCAGCGCTCTGTGCATTCACTGGGAACAGGCTTCTCCATGACCTCCTCTTCTGCCCCTGCTCTGATTTGCCCCCCCTAAAAAATGGAGCCTTTTTCTCGCTGGTTCGTGGTGAATCTCAAGTGCTTTTTGGATGACAAAGTCCACTTGTCAGCAATATTCTTTTAAAAGACTCTGTTCCAGGGCCTGCCTGACAATCGCTCTATTATCAGCGCTTTCTTCTCCCATAGATTTTTTCCCTTTCCCTCCGGGGCTAATAAGGAGAAAGGCTGCAGCCGTCACAGAGAGGCAGAGGGTTTCTACTCAAGGGTTCGGCTAAGACTGAGCCCCTTACACGGCAACCTCCAGGGAAGGGCCATTATGCTGTATGTAGGATACCATCATTTGATCACGATGAATGACTTTTTGAAGCGGAGACCATTCATCAGTTTTGTAATGCGTGTTGTTAGTTCAAAGACCCTGCTTTCAAGTCATTTTTGCTCCCAGGGCCCCCGCTGAAACATCTGACCGCTATCACTGGATAGTTCCCTGACTCTCGGCGCCGAGATTGAAAGGAAATAGTCTTGACATTTTTAGGTAGCTCGCTGCTAACCCATTCCCCCACCCCAGAACATTCTCGCTCCCTTTGGAGCACCCCTTTGGCAGAACACAGACCTGGCTCAGTAGCAGTGCCTGGTCCTTCAGGACCTTGGCAGCAAGGAGGGGTGTCCATCATTTCAGTGTGTGAAGCCTTTTTGACATATTATAAAGCAAACAAATAAAACATCAGACAACAAAGGTGCAGCAGAGGCAGTGAGGGCTCTGTGCTGTGCCATGGTAGTCAATACAGAGACGTTCTGCCAGTCCTGGACACTTTACAGCCGTCCCACACATCCCTGGATGAGATGTGGACCTGCCGGGGCTGCTTCCTCACCCCACACCTCCCTGGAGCCCAGCCCCAGCACTGGGGGAACTCCAGGATGATGCTGGCACTGGGAATGTGGGATGTGCACCGAGCCCCATGTGGGGCTGTGGGATGATGTGCTGCGAGCACCCGCTTCCCTCCATTCCTGAGCAGAGAGGAGGGAAAGAACTGGGATTTGGGCAGACAACGCTGAAACCCAGCTCTTCACCAGACCGCTTCCTCCTGCCAAACACCCTCAGGCTGCTCCTGCACAAGTTCCCATTCCTATTGCATCCCACTTCAATTCGTGCTTCTCCATCCCTTCAGCAAAGCACAGATAATGCACCCGAGCCCTCCCCACGGAGCACCTTGTGCTGGCTCTACCCTCCTGCCAAGAAAATAAAGCTCCCAGGACCACTGCTTATAAAAGCACACAGGTTTATTGCATATCAATCTCATGTATAAATTCATTGTAGCATTGGAAAGATTACATTTGGTATACATTCCTATTCTACAGCATCAACCTCAAAATCAGCTTTTTTCTATTCATTATTTTAAAGGGATTTCTCTACACAAGTACATTTGAATCTTTTATCACAAGCATCAAAAGGAAATGTGTAAAATCGCTCTTTTAATTATTTTCTACACTTCATCTCTTTTATTTCATTATGCTCCCAACAAAGCGATTTCATATTAATTAATAACTGCCAACACTTTTCTTCTTCTTCCTCGGCAGTTGGAGGCTCCCAGCCTCGGACGCGAAGTCTAATCACATTTACAATAAGTGCATCTACGGAATTCTTGTCCTCTCCATAAAAATTCCACAAACAGACACAATAATGACTGCTAAACACAAGTCATGCACAGTTTACTTATAAACATAACAGAAGCAATATACAATCAAGAATGATATGGAACAAGCACCATCCTCTTTCTCAATGTTTTTTAAACATTATATGAAAACCAGACATTTACAATTGATTTAAAAAAACACTATACAGTCCTAAAGGAAAAAAAAAAAAAACCAAACCCTAAATCAGATCTGTCCTGTAACAATGGGAAAAGGAATGACAAAGGATGCACGGATTTATGATTCTTGCAAGCACAATATATATATGTTTTAAATTACATCTTCTGCAGGCTGGAAATGACATCAGGGCAAAACAGCTCTTGCTTTGAAGAGAGCAACGAGAATGTAAAATACATTGAGAATTACTTTCAGAATTACTTTGTTCACATGTGAATTGCACATCTGGAAATCAAAGCTGCCTTTTTTTTCTTTTTCATTCTTTTTTTTTTTTTTCCTTTTTTTTTTTTAATTTATATTTTTTTCCCCAAAGTGGTAATAAGAATTAACGACAGAAAGAAGAGAAAAATAACCTCGGAATCATTCAAGAACAGTTTAGTCACAGTATCACTCAACACTACAGAGAAGAAGTTTCATGGCTTGGTGAAGACACTACTGACCAGCGCCTCGGAGCAGAGGGTTTTGCCCTGGTGCCGCAGCCCGGAGCGGGCAGCCGCGGGCAGCTCCCATGCCATGACGCCTCCCGTTCCCCCGCCACGCACACACACACACAGTACAGCACGTAAAAACCGCAGGTAAAGTCAGCAGATTGACCGGGGCGGAGGGCAGGGGGCTCTCAATCCAGTGCTTCGATGCTTAGAGTCAAACACGCTCATGTCGTTGTGCAAGTGCTTTTCCAAATGCTGCGTCTGAAGTGAAAAGGAGCCGCTCCCGAGAGCGTCTGTCACGAGTCTAAGTGCTGCTTAGGGAGAAATCGAAAGCTTCCACTGGTCTGTTTTAAGCAAGACAGAAACCCAAGCTCGGAGCTTTGTCCTGGGATGCTGGTGAGCAAACCCGGCCGCGTTTCGCTGTTGGACCCTGTTTGGCTTTGCTGCTGGCATCTCCTCCTCCCTGCTGCAGTATGTGAAGCACGGGATGCTCGGGATGCATGGGAAAGGCACGTGCCCGGAGCAGCCGGCTGTCAAAGAGCAAACCAGGTGCCTCCAACCCACATGTTCTCCGCACATCCTGCACCCCCAGCTCTCTGCATCAGCCACTGTGATGAGCATCACCAGCACTGCCTGCCAGCAGGAGAAAGGGCAGGTACATGCAGCAGAACCATCTCCTCCTCCCCGACCAGCTCAAGCAGAAAGGTCTTTGTGGTCAAAGCCACGGTCAGAAGTGAGGACCCGTCTTGGAGCACCTTCACTTCCCAGCAGCTGCCAACCGCATCTGGCTACCCAAAAATTCACAGCGCTTCTCCCCTCCTTGCTGTTCTGGCAATATGGCTATGAGATGGGAAAATACTCTCAATAAATAGACCCTACACAAGCGTCCTTGGTTTAAATCCTGCCTCGACTGGTGCCCTGGCTCTCAAAGGAACAGCCGGCCACATTCCAAGCCTTGGCCTTGCTCTATCGCACCAGTGTTGTGGGTCCCGAGCACGACATGTTGGTGGCACCGGGTGGCTGCGAGCACAACAGCTCCATGGCCCATCGCACCCGAGGACCCCGGCCCTGTGCTCTGATGGCAGAACCTGCCTCAACACGCACCATCCAGGAAACACCCTCCAAAATGAGGGATTGCTTGTGCCAACACAGCAAATCACGAACTCAACACCCGCTATGAGCTGCAGCACGGTTCAAGTGCAATCGAATGACAGCTACGAGATAAACAGAGATTCAGTGAGTCTTTCTGTTTATTTAATGTGGGAAAAGTAAAACTTGTAATCAGTGCTAAATCAGAGGGGATCCTACAGAGACACTGGCTGGAGAAAATGGGAACAAGACTGAATAAGGAGATATGGAAAGAAAAAAATCATTTCATGATTTTAAAAGCTCTATTTGCAATGTCCTTAATCCCTGGCTGATCTGTGCCCCCCGGTCCCCGTGCAGAGGAGCTCGTGCTCTGGAGAGCCATGGGACAGCCCCGTGAAGGACACAGCAGCTGCCCCAGCCCAGGCAGAGCCAACAAACTGTGCTCCTGGAGAAACAACACAACAGGAGGGATAAGATACTGAACGGAAGACCATATATACCCCAAATAAATCCCCACAGCAACATTTCTTGGTACTTGGTCACATTTTGGAGACCAACTCGCTGCTGCTCCTTTGGCTGCTCCATCGCCTCCTCATGCTGAGGAGCGCGATGCCGACCTCCTCAAGGATTGCTTCAACAAGGAACAAACCACTGGGGCAGAGCACGTGAACGCTTCCTATTTCCCACAGCTCTTGTTCCAGCAGGCAGACAGCGCTGTGGTCCCTATCAGAAAGATGCTCAGAGGGATGGTTTACTCCCAAGCTATGGAGCTGCAGCTCAGGCTCTTGTGCTTAAGGCCGGGGATGTGTCCGTGCTCTCCTGGAGCAGCAACGTGGAGGCAGAGCCCTTCCCTGCACCTCCGCGTGGCCGGTGGGACACGGTGGCCTCACTTGCCATCGGCCGGCTCCTTGCTCGCCCCGCAGAGCCCGGCTCGTGTGCGCGGCGCAGGGCACGCAGTGAGGGGCTGTCGCTCGCTGCTGGCCACGGAACACACGGAAACCTTCGTGCTCTGCCCCGGGCGCCTCAAGGCAAAGGTCACCAAAGGTGTGATTGTCTGGAGCAGGGGCAGCACGACGAGCGGGGGGGGTCAGGGTCATTTGGCACATGGACAAACTCTTCCTCCTCCCTGGTTACCGATCACACACCATCCAACCTTAATGACACCATTTTGGTCCTTCACTACATACTTATATTAACATTATTTCTTCACAATAGTGATATCTAATGCAAAAAATACTGTTAAGGAAGAAATAAAATAGGAAAAGAATTAGCCAAAAAATTACAAGTTATGTACAGATTAAAATAAATTCCATCAGGAAAAGAAACAATTCTTTTATTATTTTCAGTTGGCCCCTGTGGGAATAACTTAAAGGCCGAGTGCCCGGGCAGGGCTGGGCTGCAGCAGCGGCGGCAGAGGCAGATGTGCTGCACAGGGAGAGCCCGTCTCCTTCGCAGAGCTGGTGTCTCCTGCCATGGGCAGCTCTCGGGCTCTGCTCCCCAGAGCTTTGTGCAAATAGATGAAGCAGTTTCGGGCCGTGCTCTCTGTTGGTCTCGGCCTCGGGCACCTTCACAGGACGTTGTGGAAAACCAAAAAGGGTTAAATTACTCTTGGGAAACATGCTGATGCTGCCAATTTTGTTCCTTCTGTACCAAAGCCACCCCAGATGCTTTCCTGAGGCTTTCCTTGCTGTCTGAGGCTCCTGGGGATCTAAAAACAGCCTCATGTCTCCTCTTGGGTGCAAAGAGTGAATTGCAAAGGTCTCATCCTAACACAATCTTGGCTTTGTTTATTTAGGTAGCTGTTTCCTTTGTTTTGGCATGCTGGAGTGAGGCTTCCCTGTTGTTTCTCCACACTGGACTGGCACAGCAGCCTCCATCCGTTCTCTTTCACACCACGCAGGCAGAGCGGCTGCACATGTCAGGTATTTGCAGGCAGACACGCTGACGGCTGCGTGCTGTTTCTCTGAAGTCGGCCATTATCCCAGTTCTGCAAGCAGTTATTACCTGACAAAATCCTTCCAGGAAGCACATCCAGTACTAAAAGATGCTGAACTTAATGGAAAAGTTCCTCTTGACTTCCCATGCTTTGGACACAACGTTCCCTCCGGGCTCCCAGCAGGTTGCTGATGCAGAACTGCAATGGGCGAGATGCAGAGGCCCGTGGTGTCACCCAGCAGCAGCAGTCTGGTCCTCATCATTTCTACATCTTAGATGCTTTCATTCGAAATTTCTCCAGACACACATTTGAGATCTGCTCTGTGTAGCCAATGTCATCCTTTGCAAGGTTTAAGTGCTTTCTTGACTACTCTAAGTCAGCTTTGCCTGCAAAATCCCTGCTCCAACAGCAGATTGTAATTGCAGTGCAGAGTAACAGAGACACGACCACAGTGTTTCTGGAGGCTGCTCTGTATCAGTGAAGAGGGTGAGACTCATAAAATATCTGCCAGCAATTGCAGAGTCAGAGAGCCAACTGGATTCTGAGCTACGTGCTTCGATAGAGGGCTGTACCCCTGAGGTTGCTGAAGCAAGGAAATTTTCATCTTTCCACTGAAATGAGAGGCCGAATGGAGTGTGTGATGCATAAGAACCATCCAGCATACCAGAACAACTGCAGGAGTCAGGAACTGCTGCCACCATTGACACTGACAAGCTGCCATTCTATAAAACCCTGGTTGATAAGTCAGAAGACGTGTCCAAACTGCCCTTGGTCAAGCGAGGCTCACCCACCACACACGCCAAATTCTTTTGGGGGGCAACGAAATGGGTTGAATTTCCCCGTCCCTGGTATAACTCCAGTGACTGTGTAGAATTGCACCAGGGAGAGGTCACACCTGGCTCTTCCCTTAGTACTTCACTATTCAGCTGAGTTGAGAGGAAATGCTACCAAATGGTTTCAAGCTTCCATTTATACGCAGGCTCTACTGGCTCAGTGATACCATTGTGTAAGGTTAGAGGGGCCAATATTTGATTGCACTGTTGCAATTCGTGTCTTGCTCATGCTATTCCTATAAACTGTGAAATCCCGGGGCTGCATCAGGGTTATCCAGTTCTGGAGAGGTTCATTCTGATAAATTAGAAACGAAAACTCTGGATAGATAAAAATGCAGGACCTGTGAATCAGACGCGACAGGTTTCCTTCTCAGCCAAAAGTCCAGATGACTCCCTGAGGCCCCCTCATCCATCTTCTGCTTGCTGGGATTTTTGCTGGGATAATTGCAGCACCACCGCCTCCTCGCCGGGACTCTGGCCAGTGCCTTGTTGACCTCTCAGAGGTGGTTGATGGGGTTAAAGGTCCCCGACTCTGAAGCTGCTCCTGCCATGTCCAACCAAGCACCCAGCGAGTTCTGGGAGGACGCGTGGAGGGGAGCGTTCTCAGACAGGGACAGCATCATTGCATAAGCCTGGAGGAGAACAGAGCAATGCAGAGGACACGTGTGAATACACACAGAGGACAGGCCGAGATAAAGCGTGTGAAGCACAGCACCATCTAACCACACAGGAAATGCAGGCCAGCCAGCACCCCTTGGCCTGGGCTAAGAACCTTACAGCAGGCCTGAATTTACATCCACGCACCAGGATGAGACCCATCACTCCAACTACTCAAACCTGCCATGGAGTTTGTAGCAGTGCAGGGTTAGCCAGGAGATGCCACCATCCAAACCCAGGAGAGGACCAAATCCATCCCGTGCCAGCTCTGCACTTGGTCACAAACCCACACTCTGAGACTAGGCTCTGTCCAGGGAAGAGCGGCTACATGCACAGTGCCAGTCTCTTTGGTTTGTTCTTATACAAAATACAGCTACAGACAAGCCAGTGGGCCAGAATAGTGCAGCAACAGCCACACTAGCCATAGCCCATCAGGCAGCAGGCTACTGCCTGGCATTAGCCCACTGGTGCTTGTAAAAATGCGCTCAGGTATGTAGGACTATAGGCACATATACTCTGCAATGGAACGGGGCTCTGTTGGCCGAAGCAGGACCCACCACACACAATCCTTTGCAGGGCAAGGCACAAAGACCATGCGTTACCTGGGTCATCAGTACCATGCTTGGCACAATAGGGCCAACTCCAATAATACAAACCAGTTCTCCAACTTCAGCCTCTCCTCTTAAAAGCAAGAGTCAAGATCTACTTGTCAAATCAACACATTGATGTACTGTAGGTGTGTGCTGGAAGACGCACGGCTTTGTAGTATTATGGACATACATGCTTCTAAAATTGCTTAAAAGCCAGCCAAAGGGGCTGTGCTGCTCACACAAATGCTGTTCTACCATTGCATCTCCTGCACTAGGATGGTTGGAATTGTTCAGGTTACTTGTTGGAATTTAAGTGTAACCAGTCCTGCATTTCATGCACTATAAAATGGATTCAAAAAGAATCGCTCCCCATCCAAGCACAGGCTGGACCTAACAATGCAGTACAAATTGTAAAAGAGCAAGCTGTTCCTACATGGTTAGTACATTTGGCATATTAGTAACAGGACACATGTAAGAGTCAGGCAAGTGGCTTGTGTTAAAATTGGGTTCACCCAGAACAAAGCTGTATCCTATCTCCAAGCAGACCTTCCCCAGCTTCAGTACTAGGACCTACAGCGAAGGAGGACATGAATTTTGCAAGTTCTAGGGGATGATGAATCAGAAATCATGTTCTGTTTGGCAACTGCATTAAGCTGCTGCTTTGCGGGACATTTAAAATAGATTTCATGACAAATTCTGTTGCTTGAAGGTTAGAAAGGGACTCAACTGAAGACCCATCCCAAAGTATAAATAAATAGTAGTCATAAAAACATTTATACAGACAGATAAAAACAGACAGACACCTCTATCTATCTCTACAAGCATGTTCTCACAGCACAGGCTACATGGTTAATTGATCTGGTCATCTAGAATGATGACCACTGTTTCTCCTCTGTTTCAGTACAGTTGCAACAAGACACAGTTCACATAGGATTCACACGTTACAGTTAGAATTCCTGCTCACTGGAAGGGGAAAATAAACCTCAGCTGTTTGAGGCCAGCTGCCTGCTAATCCTATTGTACGTGCTGGCGGCGAGCTAGGTAAAATGTTCTGCAATATACCTACCTGGTTTTTAGCCTGCCTGTACAGAGTCTGTTTTATTGTCTCAGAGTCTAAGGTGGACTTAAACACATCTTTAACTTCAAATGCTTCCTCGGCTGCTTTGCGAAGATCCAGCCCCTTCCCAAAATTCGGCATCTGCTCCAAATCTAACAGGCCGGCTTCGTCCTCCTCAATACACCTGTACCAATGACCAGGGGAAGGGGTTGACCTGTTGTTAGCTCATCTCACCGTTCACATCTAGCCAAAGTGAGTGTTGCTAACCCAGTGCCTGCATGCACATACCACGGGGGACTCACAAGCCACATGCGTGAACGGACAGACGGACAAACACCAACATGACACACAATGCAAGGAGCAAAGAAAAAGTGTAGAGCATGGCTGTGCACACACAAGCATCGGTGCATCGCTATTTGTGAGTCAGCATGGCCACAATTCCCTTTGGATGTCTGTGGGGAGGTTGCTGTGCACTCCTGGCAATGTTTGACACTGGATCAATGTCTGAAGCCACTGCTGCGCTTTCTTTGGGTTGCAATGAAAATAGGGATGCACTGAAATCAAGTAAGATACTACTTTGCATCATTTGTTACAAATACCATCCAGGAAACTGAGGCAAAAAGCAAGCTAAGCCTATGCTATGTGCCATGAACTTTAATTTTAGAGGTGTCTAGACATGGCTGGATCTAGGGGAAAAAAAGCTTCACTTTTCCCCAGAGCTCTGAGAACCTGACTTGAAGTCAACAGCTTTTGGCTACAACTAAAATGGGCAGAGCAGCACAAACCAGACTGCAGACATATGCCTCTTCCTTCGCTCCGACCAGTGATTTAGAGAGAAATACATTATCCTCTGAACCATGGTACCCTGAAAATGCTGGTTTCTGTGCTGGACTAACTGTTCTCCTGATATGAACTTCTCAAGTCTTGCTTCTACGCCTCATCACAGATTCTCCCTGCAGTCCACTTGTTTTGTGTCCCCCACCATGGTGAAAATGGAATCTCTCAGGTGAATGCTTACATCAAACTGGAGGTATGACACATGGCTTGAACAATAAAACAGCAGCACTCACAATCTACCACGACACAGGGTCAGGAGTCTGAGCCCCGTTCGACTTCTCGAAGGGAAGGGCCCACCTCACCTTCGGGTGTGGTCAAAGCTCATGGTGAGAGATGTGGGCTCTTCATCCTCTTCATCCTCAAATGCTCCTCGGGGCTCTGCGGTGGGTGATACCGTTTCATCCTGGGACTTCCCTGTCAGGCTGTCATCATCCTCCTCTTCCAGTTCTTCATCTTCATCATCCACATCTTCTGTTTTCTCATTTGCTAATCCATGACACTGGGAATTGCCATCAATATCCTGGATTTCTGGCCTGAAATATTTGGTCAAGGGGGAAGAAGAAGAAAGAAAAGAAAGACGAAAAGATGCCAAATACGTAAGTCATGCAATTTCACTGTAATACGTATGAATGCAGAGACACATTTATGTACATATACTTATGATTTAAACTGCAACGAAAAGGAAAACCAACATATTTCAGTCATTTAAAAATCACTCCCTTAAGGACTAATAACCACGTCAAGTATACACCAACCTCAACGCCTTTCGAACTAGAATCTTGTCTGGTCTGGATTTAAATGAGGGTTTTCTATCTCCTAAAATAAAGCATCTGTGAGACAAGCAGCTTTCCTTCTCATGCTACTCTGTTCTAACAATCTCCCTTCGAGCAACCAGGAGGAAGCTTCCTCATGGTGCAATCTAACAGCCAGCCTGAATTCTCTGTCTCATTACTTCTGCTGTTCATGCCCTATGGACCTCGCAGACTCCAAAACCAGAGCAGTTTTACATTATGTTATGAGAACAAGAGTGGGATCACCAGTACTATGGACTTGGAACCCAGCAGGATGCCCCCAAGTGACATGAAGTAAGATTAACATCTCCACCAGAAATTTTACGTCAGTGTGTTCCACTCTTCTTACTGTTCTTTAGGTGGATCACACTGCGATGTGGAACTCTCATCCTTGTATTTTGGACTTAAACCACAGCATTCAATAGCTATTTGTGAAACACCACTCAGTCAAAACAAGGCTTGTGATACGGGTAGATTTCTGACAAGACTGATTTGCTTCTCTACCTTTTATCTGCTAAAGTTGACGCTTGGTTCATCTCACTATTTGCAATAAAATTTCTGATTTCAGAGAAATACGAATCCTCTTTTTCATCTAAAAGTGCATGGTTGTCTGATTCCGAGTTTGGGGAAGAGGCACTGGTCCCAAGGTGGTTTGTAATGACTCCGGAGTGCTGGCTCACTGAGGAGAGAAACAAGAAAAGAGAATAGGAGAAACAATTGGATATTGTCAAAGGTATTATTAAGAGGAAAAATAAAGGAGGAACGTTAGCAACAATCCTCTCACTATGTATCAATGATTTAATCCTTCAGAGAAATCTCAAGGACCAAAGCTCATGTTTTCCAGACTGGAACTACAGTGAGAAACAGAGGTGATATTTAGCATTTATGGATGGCATAGACAATTTAAAACCACTATCACTGCATAGCTGTTTGCCTGCAACTATCCCATAATTATTTTATTTTCCTAGGCTGGGAAATCACTTAGTTGGCTTCAGCACAGGAATTTCCTCCTGCAGTTTTTATCTTAAGGCAAAGCCTATTTATCTTCTTGAACTTCACACATGCCTACAAATGCATTTCAGGTTGAAAACCTTTGGCAGAGCTTGACATGTCCACATCTGCATTGCACCAGGAGATCTCACCGTGTCCCCAGGAGGAGAGCATCACGATCGTGCTTTCCAGAAAGGCTTCCCAAGGACCAGAGAGACCAGGGCATGGGGTGTTCTCCCTCCAGCACCCCACCAGAAGCACCCGGCCATGCCCCTTCCTACCTGGAACGTTCTCATGCTCGTGTTTCTTAAGATGCCGGTCCAAGTTGGTCTGCTGCCCAAAGCATCGGTTACACAGGTGACATTTGAATGGCTTCTCCTTGTTATGGATGTTTCGAACGTGCCGCTGGAGGTTGGAGGAAATGCTGAATGACCTGTCACAGTATTTACACCTGAAAAATAGAAGCAAATGCCAAAGAGTGCAACGTGAGAGGAAAAAAAAAGGGAGAAAGAGAAAAATCTGACTATCAGAAAACCAGAAAATGTTGGTCTATAAATCTTTACTCAGCGGAGGACCTGGGAAGCACAAGGCATTAATCATTCCAGACAAATCTGATATTATTGTTACTCAAGGAGCACAAAGGAAGGATTAGGATTAATTAAGAAGCAAGTCGTCCAAACAAATAAGAGTTTTAAAGAAAATAATTACTTTTCCACACACAAATGTAAAAACAAGGAAGGTGAATTTATTTCTTCCACCCCTCTCCTTTTGTAGGGGAAGTAGGTGAAATATGGCTGTGGAGGGAGGAAAAAGAAGACAGAAGGAGAAGAAAGAAGGGAGGTTAAATGTATCCCATAGTTATTAGCTAGCATATCCCTCCATGACACCGTTATCTAGACATAAAGAACACTCCAGATTTATTTGTGACATTCCTTGTGGTACTCGAGATGCAGGCAGTACAGATGCCTTTAAAGGTAATTATGGTTATTATAGTACAATAGCTCCCAAGAAATACACTGTCGTTTCCAAACAGGATAAGATTTACTCCTATGCAGTGAATATCTGGTTTATGATGAAAAAACGTGGAATGTAAGGAGCTGAGCCAGAATGTTCAGGGAAACTGCTGAGTGAAGAAATGTTCCCTCTTTGAAACAAACCTCTGCAGGACCCACGGTGGATGTGCTGGAATAAAAACAGAGCTTTGCTAAAGCGAGGGGCTTTGGGAGCTCAGCCCTCTCCTCCTCCTGCTCCTCCATCGCAGCCGATGGACTGAAGAGGGCAGCTTTGAGCCGCAGTGAAGGGCTTCAGCTCTAAAGCTACAGAAAATCTAATTCCCCTTTGAATCTGCCTGAGTCCCTCATTAGATCCCCCTTTAAATATGTCATTTGTACCTCAACAAAGCTGCTTTCCTCATGGCTCTACTTCCAAACCCTATGAGAAGTAGAATCCTTTCTCTGCTACAAACCTCTGTAAATCCTGGGCACTTCCAGGACAAAATAAAAACAGTTCTTAAGCCCTTGTAATTCCAGAATAAACCCACTTGCTTTAGCAGAACTGCTCTGTGCTGCTCTAACCGAGAGTCAAATCCATCCCACTGAGCTGAGCTACCATTTGATAAGGCATGAAGACGACAAGGCATTTGTGCTCGTTTTGGGAATGCCATCAGTTCACTGTGTGAAGCGGGCACACAGAGCTCACCTTGGGCCTGTGTCATGCAAGTACAAACCTGGATTTGCCCCAACACCAAGGACACAGTTCTGCTTCCTACAAACACAACAGGTTCAACTGCAGGAAGGAGGTGTGAGTGTAAAAAAACCTCTGCTGTGAAACACATAGACTTCCAGATGTGCCACAGCTGTGGTTTTTATTTGGTCTCTAATAATAAATTGATATTTTTGGTTTTAAATTGCAGAGATACATTTATGAAACACACTCTCTCACTGCCTGTTTATGGATTCCGTGCCCACCTCCAAATTTCCTACTGCTAAATCACCAAAAGGAATAGATATTTCAAGTAATGAACCTTTACTCTGATTAACCCTGCAAGAAAGCAAAATCTCTTTTTAAACCACAGTTTTCTCAGACTTCAAAAGGTTTTTGTTTTCATTTTCAGAAAGAAAATTAATTGAACAACTGAAGAAAACGAGGTTATTTGAACATCAGCAAAACCAAGCACAGTTTATATACGGAGAGCCAACCACACACGGATTTCCAACTCCTATTCTCCTCCTGTCCACCAGCCACTGCTGACTCTGCTTTCAGGAGCTGCCAGGCTTCGGAGCTTCTATTCTTCAGCACTTTAGAAGTCTCAAGTATCCAAACCAGCCAATGCCCCAGTATCCCTGCTACTCCCAGGACTTCCATAGGTGGTTTTGCCCAGCGCGGCTCTACCAGCATGTCACCAGCAGCCCCCTCCTTGTCTCTGGGTTTTGCTCCCTACCTGTCCCCAGCAGCTCGATGTCCATCAAAGCCAAACCCCCCCTCGCTCATGTTTGCTGGGCCGGGTCTTGCCTCCATTAGTCACAGGAGCAGTCCCAGTGACTTCAAAGGGAGCTCTTGCATGCATACGGCAAGAGCGAGCTGGCCTCCTGCATGTCCATTTATTTAGATGTTCAGGAAGTCTTTGAAAAGTTCCCTTTGACAGGTCCTTGCTCTATGAGCTATGTGGATCCAGGGAAGGGTATGGAGAAAGGATAAAGAGCTTGTTAAAAAAATAGGAAACAGAGGGGCATTCGAAAGGAGCAATAGCTAATGTCTGAAAGCAAAGGGATGAGGGAGACGTACTGCGTTATTTGTGGTCCCAGAGGGGTTGGTACTTGGATCTCTGCTGGTTTTAATCTAAATAAATGATCCAGGCAGAGGGAACAATCTTAAAATCAGGGAAGAGGTGAACAGAGAGCCAGGAGAAGAATAAAACTCAAAAGCAGCAGTATTTGCTTTGTAAACACACTGACAAAACGCTAGTAAAGTTTCTTCCTTATGATTAAAGTAACTCACCAATGGGCTAAAAAAAATACAAAGTGGGAATGAATGATGGTTGGGAATGAGCTGAAGCTGGAACCGGAGCTCTGAGGAATGGCAGGCAACCCTCAGAGCTCGAGGGAGCTCAGGTACCCGGGGAAAACCGGGCAGCAAAGCCCAGCAAAACCTCAAAATGAGGAATGGAGCTAATTGCTGTGTTGCTACAGCAGTTCGGTACCACTCCAGATGTAACAGTACAGCATTTGATACAGAGCTTTGTGAAGTTCCAAAAGCACAGCAGCACTTGCAAAATGTATACCTATTTGATGATGAATGTGAGCTGCAAAGACAGAATTGCAGTAACAAAGCATAAAACACGTGGACAGCTACTGAGTAACTCCTTCATCTCAAGCGCTTTTATACCAGGGATGAATTTAAGCTACGTATTAAAAAAGAAACTGAGAAAGAAGAGATACTCGTTGAACTGTGAGAGCCATCTTAAATGACATGGTAGATGTCAGCTCTTGTTGCTTAATGCAGATAACAGGACATGGGGGCTGAAAAGGAAATTAAAGAAAAACAAATTCAAAACAGACGTCAGGAAGCACATCTTTATAGGAGGGATCGCAGCCGCGCAGGCTTCAGGACTGGGTGTAATTCAAGAATCAATTAGATGGCATCCTGGAGGGAATGGGCATTTGAAAGAAGAAAATAAAAGTCCTGCTGAATCAAATAGCTTTTAGCTGTTCCCAGCCTGGGTTTTATGTAGTTTATGTGATTCTGTGAGTCCAGAGAATGAAAACAAAACCGAAGAGGCAAACCCACAACTGCAGCACACCCTGGCGTCCCTGTGCCCCGAGCATAAGGAGCGTCACTAAAAACAGCCTCTTCTGATTGTGCTGGTGAGCTCAGATGACAACAAAGTCCTGGTTTTTATGACCTGAGTTTCCAGGTAAGTCTGACATGGTTTTACAAGCCGAACTTATTTAGCATTTCTCTGAAGAAACAGGGAAGTTTGACAGTTCTTTTTAGCACTGGGGGTTGAAATACACACTACTGAATGTTAGATGTTTTTAGCAAGTGCATTACCAGCTACATCTTACTCTTCAAAAAAAACAGACAGCACTTCCCATTTCTAAAAAGAATTCATTTGCCTCCTTATTGCTCATGTGCTATTAATTCCTACTTTACATATTAAATAGACTCCTGGGAAGTTTAAGTGACTGGGTAAAAAACACATCACTTCTCAATGACAATCAGGAATCAAACCCAAAGCACCTTATTTTCTGGCCTGTGTGTTTCTTGATCTACACTTGGACACCTGGTCAGTCTGTGTCAGCTTTGAGAACATTTTAATTTGTGTTTGGATGAATATCTAATACTGCAGAGTCAAAAGGAAATAAAAACATTGAAATAATCCCAAGTCAGAAGACAGACATCAGTGCATCACTGAGAAGTCAGCACCCTCCTTTTACCTACATCAAGTTGTCACTTAAAAAACAAGCTTTCAAAACAATCCTGGCTGCCAAAGTTGGAAATCTCAGTTCTCTGAGAGCAAAAGAAAATCAATGATAATTAAGCTCTTCTGTAAACGCAGCACTAACTCTCAGGAGTGCCATTAGAATGCAACATTGTCCAGAAGTCAAACCTCTCTTACAAAAAAACCCACACAGGCCATTTTCTGGGAGAAGACCAGATCAAATAAATCTTTATTTTCCTAACCTTTGTTAAGTTGCAAGTCTCCTTTTTTGGAAGAAAACTGAACTAACAATCTCTGAATAATCGGGAGCAAGCATTTTAGGCAGACAGGGGTGTGCAGTGAATACACAGTGTTCATTCAAGGCATATCAAATAACGCAACTGAAAAAATCAGAACGGGGAATGGTTCCAAAATATATGTCTGCTTGGAGAGGGGCTTTTTATTTTTAATTTACCTAATGTCTACACTCAAGATTCTGTATGACTCTGTATGGAAAAAAACCTGGGCTCTCTACGCACCAGGGATTACAATGTGGGAGAGAGTAGCTTCTTAAGTTAAACTAAGCATGAAAATGTGATGTATTTGACCACACGGCTGTTTGCTGCTCATGAATTTGTGTTTTTCTATTGCATTAGCTTTGCTGTGAACTTCTATGTATGAAAATACTATACTATTAGCTACCCAAAAGTTTGAATTGTTACTAGTGCCTGACAACCTGATGTGTGAAGCACTCACATCATGAAAAACACAAGGCTTGATTTTCAATGAGCTCTCAACCCATCACTCGCTCAGTTCTGCTCATATATGCAGCTATTCTAATAACAAATCCACCAAAGAATATTTTTTGACAAAGTTTTTGATAGTGACTGCAAAACACGAGGAGAAAATACAAGGGGGTGGAAATTCCCACTTGGTCTTGCATGAGAAATAGTCCTTCATATACCTACACATACACACATGTACTTACATGTATTTTCTCACGAGTTTTATTCCCATTTCCCAGGCTCGCTGGCCCAGGAGTCCTGCTAAGAGCAGCAGCCCCAGTGTGTGCCCAGGCGGGTGCCTGCCTGCACATGGGCTGCTGCCCAGGGAAGGAGGTGCCTGGTTTCACAATGTGCCCTTTTGCACAGACACAATGCAAAGTGAGCTATAAAACCCAAACGGCCCTGTCCACAAGCAGCAGGTAAGAGCTCAGCCTTCTGCCCTCCACAGCAGCCAAATAGGGGACACACCGCGTGGATTTCCCCCCTCTCATCACTCTGTTTTTGTGATTTAAGGCAGGATGCTCCCTAACTTAGATTTTAAAGTGGATACACTACAGGGCTTTTCTTTTGGGTTTTTTTTGATCCACTACTCCAGGCACCTCTGAATATGCATTAGGAAAAGAAAAAAGAAACCTAGCTAGACCCAGCAGTTAGCTTACTGGCAAGCCCTTCAAAACAGCCCGATTTTCAGAGACATTCAGCACCTTCAGCTGTCCTTGAGATGAATGGTTAATGTGAGTGTTGAACAACACTGCAAATCAGACCACTCATTTGCCAGCATACATCTAAATATAAGTTAAGTGTCTATCTTCAAGCTGCCAAGCCTGATTATTTTTGGCTGGTACACATAATATACAATCCTATGAATCATTATATGTAATGCTACAGGACCGCGGAATTATGTTGGCACAGCTTTACAGGAAGGAGAAAAAACAACACGGTGGTGAATGAGGAGTGTGTTGGGAAAGGGGCTTTGTCTGGGGGGCAGCATCACCTGTAGGGCTGTTCTCCAGTGTGTGTCCGCAGATGCCTGGTCAGATTTGCTGAGCGTGGGAAGATCTTCCCGCAGTATCTGGAGGGGGAAAAGCCAAAGCACCATCAGTGCACAGCATCCTGCCACCCCACATCGCTTCAAACACCCATCACCAGCCACCACCGGCCCCTCGCCCACAATCAGAAAACCCCTTTATGCAGGAATAACACCAGGAACCGATGTTCTGAGGGAGGAAGACCTGGAGTTCAAAACAACCGAGCGATGCCCACTCCAGAGCAATGGGATTCACATGTGTATGACCCGTCTCCATCAGAGGCACAGAGCAACAGCATATATGGGAAGGGCAGGAAAAAGAAAAGCCCTACCAGAACAGCCAGCACATCCCCAAAAGCTGGATGACTTAGCAGCTTATCTTGGAGGCCTGGGCAAGCGCATAGGAACACAGTAAGGATGTAGTGACCCATCCCCAGTACATTCACCCAGTTTCCATTGAACTGGAGATCCTCCTGAGCCTGAGGCTGCGTAGTTGTGTTTGATACCCTTTTGCTGAGTTTTCCCACCTATTTTACTAAAAGCTTTTTGAATGCACATAAGCTTTGGACATCCACCACCTCCTATGGCAGTGAGTTCCCCTGCTGAACTGTGTGTTGTGTGAAAGAATCTCCTGTTTGAACCTGTCACTCAGTAACTGCATTTGATGCTACCTCATTCCTCCGTTAAGATAAAGAGTGATTAATCACTGCCTAGTCATATCGCACTTCAGATTTTTATGGATCTCCTCTATTGCCCTGTTTAGTTGCTCATCATACAGAATGGACTTCATCATCCTTCTCGGAATTCACAGGATTTCCTTGCAGATAAATGCTGCAGCACTGTGTTACTGTTATCAGGAGATACTGCTGTGAGTCTGACAGCCTGCTTGGAATAAGGAAACACAGCAATAGGAAATGAAATCAGAGAAGGAACTGTGTTCCCCAATAAATCTGATTCACAGTAAAAGGAAGGGAGGTATAAATAAAAATATTCACTGGGAAGTAAAATACTAAGGATGAAGGGTTACATTCAGTAACTATGAAACCTGATGCTTACTGCTATAGAAGGAACATACGACTTCCTTAATTTCGGAGACATTCAGCACCTTCAGATGTCCTGAAGATGAACACTTACTGTGAGCGTCCCTCAACAATGAAAATCCAAATGCGGACTTGTGAGTGCGTAACTAAATATAAGTTTAGTGCCTATTGTAGGTAGAAACCTCAATATTCAGCTGAAATCTGAGCCCATAGCTGTTGTGGCAAACGAATCTAAGAGATACACCAATGAAAACACATATCCCCTTACTGCACCCAAGGCAAATGCAGTGGGAGCAACCACAAGAACCTCCAGTAGCTGCAGGTTAAACTGCATAAGCAGACAGAGGTTTTTATTCCCCAGTGTTCTGCTCCCATACGAGCTTTTAGAGCTGCAATGGGTACCTAAGTACTTCCGTAGATACAACTGTGCTTGAAAAAGCTGTTTACTTTTTGCCATTTGTAAAATGCCAATGTTTTGCCTTGCTGAGATGGGACATCGCTGTGATTGCACTTGCACTGGAAACTGTGGCATCTGTTACAAGAAACTTGGCTTGGAGAATCCTGTTTGCTTGAGAATCTCCAGATCTGCTCTCAAGGTTATTAAAAATTACAAAGAAAATAGAAGATGCTGATTTTCTACCAGACAAAACAAGCTATTTCAGAGGGAGTTCGTCATCAGAATGCTCTGTTCTAATTCTGCTGCTTCTTGTTTTTCCTCCTGCCCCTGCCAAGACAGCAGAGATGTGCATGTGGGGTTGCTCTGCTGCACGCTGGTGTCTGATGTCCCAGCTGGGTGATGCTCTCCCAGGGATGCTGTAAGGTGCTGGGGGCACAGCCTCTCTTCCTTGGGGTGCCCAGGCCCTTACCTGCAGGTGTAACGCTCCTTGCCCTTGCGCAGGATGGGATCCGATAACGTGGGAGGTGGAGATCGGAAGTTGAAGGGATGATGTGGAAGGGGCTGCAGGGAGGTGCCAGTGTCTGCCTTCATGGCTGCAAAACTTTCCAGTTTCTCTGTCATTGTTTCTATGGCTGACATCTGCAAGGACAAGGCAAGGCCTCACGTCATAAAGATCCACAGGAAAACAACATAAATGCATAAAACATCTTTCAACACTAGTAAGTTGGTCAAAGCCTGTTGTTGCTATTTGCTGGGCTCAGAGGGAAGCAGCAGTGAGCTGCGGGCAGGCAGGCCAGCAGGCAACGATGGGTTAGAGAGGACACGGAAGTTTTGGGCAGGAGGCAGAAGAATCCTGGCCAAAGCAGAGTGGGAGGGGGCACAGGGGAATGCGTGACCAGGGAGCTGGGACAAAGGAGAGGCTGAGGCTGGAGGGGTGAAGAGGAGGAGTTAAGATCAGACTCAGGATGGAGCAGGTCCACAGAGAGTTTGCCTAGCAAAGGGGCCAGCATCTTAATTACATGTAAGAAAGGTTCAGAAGCCAGCAAAGGTGATGGAAGGGTGGGTGGGAGATGGCTGAGCTTCCTGAAGTGGAATTCCAGCCAAAATACTCTACGTGAGCTGGGGCCGGATGAGTTATGGTTTGCAGGACCACAGCCTACACATCGATGCTCAAACAGGAGATGCAGGCACACAAGCCTAGAGATTGTGCCATCCCTGGCAGTGTTCAAGGCCAGGTTGGACGGGGCTTGGAGCAACCTGGTCTTCTGGAAGGTGTCCCTGCCCATAGCAAGGGGTTGGAACTGGATGAACTTTAAGATCCTTTTCAACCCAATGACTCGGCAATAGCCATGTTCTCACATAAACACTGGATGAAATATCACTCCAGAAAGAGGGAGAAAGGGAAAAACCTGGAGGTAGGGGAGAAGGGGAAAGCAAAAAAGGAAAGAAAAAAGTTGTGCGTGCAAAAAAAAAGGATATGCATAAACCTCCTGCCTAAAGAAACCCACTTGTACTTTCCTTAGAGCAAAACAGGAAATCCAAATCCAAGAGAGAAATGCAACTCGGAGAACTATGCCGACATCTCCAATGCTCGGTTTTATGCACTCTTGAGAGCACTTCCAAGACACCAAGCAGAAAACAGGGATCAAGCAAACAAGGCAGCAATAAAGCTGCCTCCTCCCTGCCCATGACATCAGCGGGACAGCCGGGAGCCCGAACGGAGTCAGCCCGAGTGCGGAGCGAGCGGAAGGCAGTAGGAAGCCATAGATCAAAACTAGATGCTCTATTGTACAGGAAGGGCTGACCTTTTGCACATTTACACTTTATTAAACTGGGCTCAGGGGGGGCGGGGAAAGGAGCCAAGATATTGTTTAAAATGTACAACTATAAAAAAAAAGTTGTCTTAATCACCCAAGAATACATTGTGGAAGGCTGACAACCATTCATAAGCTGTAAAAAAGAGGAGTAGTAAAACCCATTTCCTGATAATAGATCCACGGCCCCTTAGTTGGAGGCTCCCAGCCCATGATAAATAGTAAGTAATACTTAGCGCCAGCCACTTGAAAAGGTTCCTTGATCATTTACAGCAAAAGCTCTGCCCCAGCTGCCAGTCATGTAACAAAACCATCACGTTAAAATGCTATCCGGATCTTTCAGAGCTGTGCCACTCAGCCCTTTGCCGGAGTACCTGGAGCTATCTTTTGTTGTGCCCTGTTCTTTAGGCACTTAGTCAGAGATGTTTGCTGGCTTGATAGCCGTAGGCTTGTTTTAAAATTCTAAGCCCCGGCCGTAGCCTCTCCAGTGGCAAAGGCACTTTGCTATTTAGGGAACAACTGCCTGGTTATAATAAAAAAGAAGGGGAGAAGAAAAGAAACTTAACAGGTGAGAAAAGGTTTTTCCATTCAGTTATCAGAAAGTTCCACCGTTTCTTTACATTGTCCAGGGTTTCATTTAAAATAGACAACGTGAGAAGAACTCCCATCAGAGCAGAGGAACCACTGTCAATGACTGGCTGCTAAGAAAGAAAAGTGGCCTGAAATTCATTTTGGGAGAGAAAGCATCTTCTGAATGCTGAATGCTCAGCCTTTATTACATCTTTTGGCATGATCACATCCCACCCAGGGCCCTCCATGAGAGCTGGGGAATTATTCACAGAAGAAAAGGCTGAGCCCAGACTCGTGTTCGGAGTAACACATGTAGAGGGTGCCCCTAACTGACCCCGTACGTGAACACTGCTCTTAATGAAGACAGGAGCAGGATTCCCTGGAAATATGACTTCTAAAGGAAAAGATCCAGGATAATATTGGATGGGGATCTGGTAAACACCCCCCAACCCCCCCATATATTCTTGAACAAACCATATTTGACTACACAGCATGGGAACAGCAGCTCTCTAGATCAGTGATCTTTACACAGCCACCCGCTTTATGAAAGCTGAGTTATCAGGAAGCTTTGGGCTCAAGTGATTGTAAATTTTAGGCTATTCTGTGTGATAAGCTATTAGAGATAACCAGACCTTCCACATCTTTTCATTGCCATGGGAAGAGGACGTGGTCACGATCTCAGGAACAATGTTAATCACCTTCCACCCAATGCTTGCTCCTACTCAGGGCCCGTACGTTTCTCATCGTCTTGTTGGGTTGCTTTGCCACACTAGCTCCTCCCTGCTATCAGATTCTTTACAGGCAGATATCCCCACTATTCTAACTCACACAAACACAGGATGTTCCTGGCCAGCCTGTCACCATTATCCAGCCTCTACGAAGGAAAAATCGGGGGAAGTTATTAACCAAACTCTGGGGCTGATGTGAAACAATGAGGGAACTAAGTTTAGCTGTGAAAGCAACCAGGACCCAGCTTTCACAAACCTGCAAGTTATTTATCTAAGGTGGGAAACAGTATCAGAGGAGAACAATGCATGTGAATATAAAGGAGAGCACAATAACGAGCACAGAGCCCAGCTCCCTACGTGTGTTCATGGCAGGGGAGATGGAGGATCACTGGTGACCATCACGCTGGGGCCAGTGTAGGGCAGGATGTGGCAGAGCTCACTCCATTACCATTATGGAGCAGGGAATCCTAAGGGCAAAGAGCAACATCACTTCTTGGAGAGTTCAGCTGTGGCTCATAAGGGGGGTTGTAAAGTTGGGTGATTCTCGTGAACAGCCTTGGTTGTGCTATTCAAACGCTATGGGTAAAGGCCTGGTGGGGTGATGGGCTGGCATTCCCGGCCCACTGTCTAACGGGAAAGCTGTCCAGCAGCGTTTCCCATCGCTCTGCAGTGACTCAGATCCGAAGGAGATGCAGAGGGAGCAAATATCCGTGAGCTGTCAGAGAACAGAGACTAGAGCAGCTGTGCAGGAAGGAGAGAACATGAGTTCTCTGCATCGAGCAACCCATCCATCACCTTTAGGAGCAGGCAGAACCAAGCCCCAATGCTATGTTGCCCTGCACTTTCACACCTTCTAGATGGTGTAAGGGAACTCCAGGCAGGTGTAAAATGCTACTGCCTAGTGCTGGACAGTCCTCCTGCACTTTGCACTACTGCAAATGACTCCACCAGGTGTTCCCAATGGGAAAATTATGTAGGCATTGCGGCATGTTGCCTGAACCCAGGACACATGTGAAAGGGGAGTTTGGCAGACCATACGAGCTGCCTAGACCTCATCCCTGTTCTTCTATTAATGCAAAAGAAACAGCAAGGCACAGCTACCATTCTCCTCAAAGCAGGTAGGAAATTAAAAGTATCTGAAAGTAAAATAAGAGGAGCTTCCAGCTGGGCCTCTGGATGAGGAAAAGCCTGATCCAAGCGACCTGTTTGCACCAGCTCCATCTCCAACTCCTTGGCATTCAACCAGCACCACATTGTAACATTACTGCTCTTACCTGGGGGTGAAAAAGCAGCGGGGAGGGTCGCAGGTATTTCTCCTTTAGGGCACCCACAGGGTCTGTCACCTTCCGCTTCTCCACCCTGCTGGACAACACCACAGAGGGTTACGTACCTCACAGTGCTACAGGCAGCAAAGAAATACCCAAACCATTTGCAGAGATGTTTAAATTACACACAAGAGGCTGATCTCTTATTGACACAAACATCTTTCTTCCCCTTTTACTGGATAGTACAAATTATGACTCACAGGTTACCTCACAAAACGCACCGGAAACGGTATGAAAATGGATCCCCTCCTTTGGGCAGTGTTTTCTTAGCTGTCAGAGTGACAGCTAAGAAAATATTCTGCTGTTTCTATGTGAGAACTAAAGCCTCTACTCTTATGGAATGTCATGTAAAAACCTACATTTACAGCAAAAGCAATGCTTAAGTGGGAGAAGCTCTAGAGCCCAGAGCAGGCAGCCCCTGCATGGAAAAGAACAGTCTTTGAGGGTTGGTGTTTATCTTAAGAGTTAACACCGGGCCAAGCTTTGCAGCCCCAAGTGTGCTGAAATCATCAGGTGTTTCATATTCATTTCCTCCCTTGCAGCTGAGATATAATTTGCAGTGAGTTTCTCTGAGCAGACGTGGACAACCATTTAGGAAGGCAGGAACCGGTGGGAGATTTGTGAAGCCACTTGAGAACCCGAGTTCTTCTGATGGCTCCGTGTGCAAACATTCCATGCTTAAGCACCTTACTATGGAGAACTGCTCCTCAAGTCAGGCTCCTAATTTTGGAAATATTGGCTTTGCTTTCACAAAATATTCTGCTGTGGGGAACCCGGGGTGTGGAATCACCAGAAAGAGAAACTGGAATATCCTCCATGGGAACAAAGTGTTCGGAAAGTAACTCCACCAAACGCAGCTGCATCTTTAAATCACTGGAGCAGAGTCCATCTCAGCTCAACCAGCAGAAATCCAATAGGAAGGGTAATTTTAACTACATTAGTCCGGCATAAATGAGAGCAAATTATTTTGCTGCATTTCAGCTGATTGGTGTGTGGATCAAATTACCAAAGAGTTTAAAAGAAGAGTCCTGCAGAGTGCTATTTAGTGAACTGTATTTAATCTGCATTTAATTTTCCTTGGGTAGAAGGCAAGAGAAGAGCTGGATCTGAAATGCAGCCGCAACTACTGTGCTTTGGGAGGTACGTGCTTTTACCAGAGTGAGTTCAACCATCTGTAAACCAAAGTTTCTCCCTGACACAAGGTGAAAGAGCAAATGTCCCGAGCAGAGCTTTACCCTCATGATGGGCTGGAACCAGCTCGATTCCCAGGGGATGCCCCAGCCCTGGGGGGACCATAAACCTCCAACCTTAGTGAACAACAGTCCTTCAGGCAGCTTTCCCATCTCCTGGTGTTGGGTAAGGAGCACACAACCCACGCAGAGCCCTCCCCGTCAGAGCAGAATTCCACAGCCACCGGAGGATTAAGCCGATCTTTTCAGCCCAGTGCCTGAGAACGTCACCTTAACGAGGCTGAGCTAAAAACTGCACAGATTTCAGGCTGTCTGGCTGCATTAAATTATATCACCAGGAGAAAATGTCAAGGATTTAAGTGGCCTTTGGGAGAAAAATGAAGGAGCCAAATGATGTGAGAGAGTCTGATAAAGAGAAGTTTAGAAACAAAATATTTCCATATTTTTCAAGCTGGGACTTGGAAGCTCTGCTGTTTAGCTCATGACATCAGGAGTCTGATTCACAAGCAACTCCACTGCTGACTTTCTATTTTAATGTATTACTAAAACTATATGCATCCCGTGGAATGCACCAAATGATGCCCCCATCCTTCACTTCCATCTGTCTTCTGGACCTTTACGGTTTTCCCGAGGCTGCTATTTTAATTGGCAACGGCTTTTCCAACCCATGTTATTTTAACGTTCCTACTGAGAATGCCCAGAGGTGGCAGGACCCTGCACTAACTCGAAGCTTTTGCCTTTCCATCCCATTTATTTTGTTCCCCAAAGTACAAAAATAAATGCGGGGCTGTTTACATCATCCCTGATGTCTCCAGGAGGAGATGACCGTGGTGGTCCCGGACAGAATGCGCGACATGTCCCGGGCTGTGATGCAGCGTTTCCATCACAGATGGCAAACGTGTGAGCGAGCAACACGGCATCAACCCTGCGAGTCTGGCACAGCGAGAGACGCTTTCTTAATAGCAAGCAACGAGGGCTCCCTAATCCTCATCCCAGCTGACAGTTCCTTGGCCTGCCTAGACACTGACATCATTTTTTCCCACAGTTATCAGCCGTACAATGCAGCGTGGTGGTGACATAGGTGCTGTTCCCCTGCTCCAGCCCGGGGAAGGCCACACCACCCGCTGTTGTTCGTGGTCCTTTGTCAAGTGAACCACCCCAGTGCTGACATCACAGCGCTGCGGTGACTGTGAGGCTTTCCAGCAGCTCCTGCAGCACATCCATGGCCCTTCTGCAGCTGGATTACAGCAAGGCAACCCTGCAACACTTGTATTTAAGCTCAAGTAACCAAGAACAAACCATCCCCTTCCAGGAACTGCCTGTGCAGCTACAGACACTGAATCCAGGAGCCCTCCCGGCCAAACCCACGTACCAAAAAGGACGTTATGAAGCATTCCAGCTAAAGGAGAACTAATTGCCATATTAATGTCCAAATCAAACTAGGTCAGGGTACCTCTTCTCGCTGGACTTTGCTAAAAAGAAGCAAATGGTATTTGCTATGTGACAAATACAGCTCATCTGTAGCAGAAGGATAACAAAGGCAGTGCCAGGGTCCGGATGAGTAATACAAAACTTGCTGGTACCCTCACTGTAAAGCCTAAAATTATTTAATTTAAAATAGTCTTCCTTTAGAAACAGGTTTTATAAAAAGCACTAAACCAACAGAAGACTCAAGTCTTCCCTTTACACCTTCTTCTGAATTCATTCCTTCTGGAAGCTGAACTGGCATTTGGATAATTTCATCCCATCTGCTCTGCGCATGCCTTCCACGCTCAGCTTGTTCTAGGCATGAGCTAATGGATGGGGCCTTCCTCAAAAACCAGCAGCTTCAAGCGGAACTCGAAACCCCTTGTTATCTTCTAAGAAAGATCAAGTCTGCAAGAAGTGTATCTGGCAGGGATGCAGGCAATAACACACTACCATGTTTACACAGCACATGTTACTCCAGACTCAAAAACGTTTCAGAAGGCTGCGCCCATAGCAGCAGTTCCTATGAACTAGAAAACTCTAAGAAAAGGAATTAGAAAGAAAAGGGGGGTGAGGAGGAAGAAAGGTGAAGCAGCTCACAAAGGCCATCAAGTCAGTCAGTGGGAGAGCTGCATTTCCAGGCTCCCAGGGCTCCTGACTCATTCCCAAGCCATGCGAGCCCGGGCTCCGAGGCAGCTGAACTCTGCATTCTTATCGAATCAAACCTCTGGAATCTCTCCAGCAGAAGTGCCATCTTAGCGTTGGCTCGTGGGAGAGTCCTTAAATAGGTCAAGTTCCTTTGTTATCAAAATAAGGATGTGCTCAGTGTACATATTGATCAGGAGCACTCCTCACCATTATGCAGCCCTTCTGATTCAGAGAATTCAATGTGCTGCGACAAAAGAGAAGTACAATCAACTGGAGCAGACCTTCACTGCTCCTTCTAACCAACCTACATCCCGACCTGCCTCAAGTGGTGATGACAGCTAGAAAATCAGCTCGTTAGAGGAAACGCTTAAGGCAGGGTATGTTAATACCTGTATATGGGGTCCATGAAAAAGGGTGATGGCTTAGCGTAATGCAGGGATGGCTGCTGAGGCAGTTGAGACTGGGAAATCTTGGGTAAGACTTCACTTGCCATTAGCTTCCTCTCCCCATAGATGTGGTTTTTCCGTGGCTCTCTGCCTCCGTTCTGACTGGCTCGGATGCGGTTGCCGATGCTCAGATCCAGCGGCTGCTCCTCCCCTGCGGATGGGGCTGGCAGGACCTTCGGTGGCGGCAAGATTGGCTTAATCTCTTTTGGCTTTGTGGTGAGATCAAAGGGTGACTCTGAGCTGGTGCTGCCGACTTTGTGGAGGTCCCTGGGTGACTTTGGTTCTGCCTTGACCAGCAAGTTGTGATTGAGGGTCCGCTCCGTGAAAGGATAGAGGGAATGGGGGAAGTTGGGGAGGAACTGAAAAGGGAACATGGAATGATACGGGAGCGAACCCATCTTTTTCTCCTGCATCCCCATAAAGCCAGGCCCAAAATACTTCTCTGCGATGGAGGCGATAGCTTTAATAGAGTCATTGGCTGCTCCCGCGGTAGGCAGCAAGTGCTCTTCGGGGGGAGGAAAGAAGGAATGCTGAGAATAGAAGAGAGGGATCTCACTCGTGTTGTTGGTGGAACTTGCAGACACAGAGCTGCTGACAAAATCTGGCTTGCTCTCCATCTGTTTGCTCTTATCTTTCGTTTTGTCCCTGTCACTCTCTGCATCACTGTCCAAGTCAGAACCAGTGCCAGTAGTGGTGTCCAGATCTGTGCCTGTGGTTGTGTTGACATCCTCAAAGTCACTGCCATCGGACATGTCACTGTTCCTGGCTTTTAGCTTCTCCAGGTAGGAGTTCTCCAGGCTGCTTTCACATTTCTCCTCTCCGGAAGTGGCCTGGTTGCTGTTGCTCACTGCGGAGATCAGAGGAAGTGCTGGGTTCCCGAGGGGGCTCGGGAGCTTTGCGTCCGGAGTGTGGTTGAGGGGACTTTTGAGCAGTTGTGTGGGTGGTAACAAGGGGGGCCTGGGGTACAGAGAGGGTGGGAAAATCCCTGGGAATCCTGGCGTGAGGGCAGGGAACGCTGGGGGGGCAGGTGAGAATGGAAGACCCCCCGGGTGCGGGCGGGATGGAAAATAATCATTAAACCCCAGGCTGGTATGATTGAGGTTGGGAGAGGGCTTGGATTTGTCCATCATGGAAGTGGGTGTGAGGGGCAGGCCAGGGGCAAAAATGCCCCCGGGGTTGTAATGGTTCTTGCCCTCGCAGAAGCGCCGGTGCTTGTTGAGGGAGGAGGTAGTGCTGAACATCTGGCCGCAGTCCTTGCACTTGATCTGGGTGCGACAGTCCGCGTGCATCCGCTTGTGCCGGCACAGGTTGGAGAACTGCGTGTAGGATTTGTGACAGACCTCACCTAAAGTGTCAACAGAAACCAACAACAAAAGCCATATGAAATTAACAGGACGTGGGGTGAGAGTTCACCAGGAGCTTCACCAGCACCACCCACCCCTTCCCACATTGCCCCGAAACCTCGCATCCCTAAGGATAGAGGAGGTCCACATTTCTCCTGCTAAGGCATCCCACCATAACTTCCAGCACACCATTTAGCTTTTCTGCTTCAGCTCTCCCCATATAAAATCAGGCTGATGAGGCTGTCTGGTCTCTTCAGTTTACAAGAATGTGGGAATGTGCCTCCTGTTTATCCAGGACTCGGCCTCACCGGGTTGTGATCTTTGTTACGGGTAAAGAGGCAGCCCCAGGAATCCTGGATGAGGATGCAAAGGCAATGCTGCATCCAACCCCCAGCCCTCACCCACCTGCCAGTCCAGACCTACCACCACCATTCCCTCTGGACATGTCCCTCTGGACAAAACACCTTCCCAAAGGATCTCTCCAGAAGCAACTCTACAGAAATCTGAGTGGGTATTTTCAAGAAAGATAATAATGCATTATAATAATATCTATTTCTATGAGCTAGTCGCTTTCCCTGTAGTCCTGGCATGGCAGGAAGCACTGAAGGCTGAAAGGGGAATGACTTTGCCACATTTAATCAAACCTACCCTTTCTTTAATGCCATTAAGAGTAAGTAACCACTCCGTAGGGATGTTCTATAAATACTTTGCCAGCCAGGCCTCAGTTCAGTGAGAAGCAGGGTGAGATCTTGTACTCACTGAGTTAGTGGGACACCCTGGCAGTGCTAAGTTAACGCCACATCAGCATTCTCTTTAACGACCTGTAAATACCAAGCTTTCAAAATGTGAATGTTTATGACCTCTTTCACCTACAGGCTTTGCTGGTGTGGAAGGAACAGGGCAAAGGAGGAAAAAACTCTCCCACCCCAACTGTTCTACATATCAAAACACTGTAACTTTTTATTATCTGATGCCTCTTTCAACACAGGAATAAATTCTGCTTCTTAGTGCATTAACACACTTCTTTCACCAGGGAACTGCTGTTACCACCATTTTGTAAATGTGGGAACTGAGACAAAGAGAGGGAGAGGGTATCGTTGGGAGCTGGGCAGGCAAGGGCCCAAATGCAGTTCTCCCAACACCTCATCCTCCAAATCTGTGATGAAGCTGTCCTTCCTTCCTTCCTTCTTTCCTTTTTCTTCCTCCCTCCTTCCTTCCTCCCTCCCAACTTTTACTGACAGCTACACACAAGCGTGACTTTCCCTATATTTTTTTTCTACATCTTTAGGATTTACACTTAGGAATTCTTTAAAAGATGTTTGTATATTTTTTCTTCCCAGAACAAAATTCTCCCTTTCCAAGTTTAACCACCTCCCTTGCCACATGCCAAAGGATGCTAAATTGTGGTTTAGAAGATATACATAACCACAGATAATAAGTGGCTAATCTGTTTGAGCAGATTGTATCACAACTGTGAGCACTTCTAACAGTTTGCACTGGCTCAACACTGTTTGTGGTGTTTGTGTTATTTATAGTGTAGTTGAAATACTACCAAATAGAAGTTACACTGTTCCCACATGGCAAAACTTAGTAAGAAGACTAAGGATAACAAAAGCAAAGTCTTCCAAGGTAATCAGGTTCCTCTCTTCCATTTTCCACCCCAGGAAGAGTTGTTAAATACATCCAATACTGCACAGAATTCCCTGAAGAAAAGTGCTATAGCTGTGAGAGCTCACATCATCATTGTAAAATAGGGAAAACTGGAACATTTTGTCAAGTCTCCAGCTCTACAATGATTTAGTAGCTCTGTGTAATGTCCTCTCTCGCTGTCCTGTGTTCTGCAGCTATAAAGTTACAGGTTTGGAGGTTTTTTTTAAAGCCAAACACAGTATCATTAAAAAACAAACAACCCCCCCCAAAAAACCCTTTTCTTCCACTGAACGGGAAGGAACAATTTCCCAGCGAATCCTGAAGCTGCTAATGGATTCCATACTCACGCATGTGACTCCACCTGGCACCTCTGAACTAGGCAGAATCAGTCTCCGGTTGTTTTACACACTGATTTAGACTGACAACTCCCTAATTCTTATGAGGTGAGAGTGAGGAGATTATGAGAAGAAATCATTCATCTCGCTGCAGCAATACTATGAGATTCAAATTATCTCTTTCATGTGCCCGTCAGCAAGTGAAAGATTGCATCAAAATGAGCAATAAGAGTATTTTTTTTATCTCCACTGACACCCATCTGATTATCTCAGAGCACATTAATGAAACGGCTCTCCCAGGATACTCTTGCATACTGTTCCCATTATACCAATGGGGAAAAAAGGCAGAAGTGGGTTCAGTGGCTTCCCTATTGGAACATCATAGCCTGGAATCAAACCCAGATCCTGTTCAGCACTTGAAGAGTGTCAGGAAGTGGTCCCTAAAGTTTCTATGGCTTTGTTGTGACACGATCCACCTTTCTGCACAGTTATCAAAATCCAATAGGTGCTGTGTCAATTAAAAAAAATATACAAGCCTGAGAATGACAAGGAATGAGATGGATGGCTCTTGAGGGAAAATGCCCTTTTGGAAACAATCCATGAAGGAGAGCGCTAAGGACACTGTTAATCTGCTATTTATTTGGCTTTCAAGCATTATCTAGATGAAAGATGCAGCAAATAAGGAAGGAAAAAACCCTCTTTTTAAAGAACACCTTGCTGTCCCTGTGACCATTCCAAATTTTTTGAGGCTCCCCTGAACAACATTTCACTCAGGCTGTGTCAGCTCTTTATTTATGTCACCAACATGAGCATTCAGAAATGATTAAGGCAAAAAAAAAAAAAAAGAGGAGAGAAAGAAAAAGATACGAGAAAATGGCATCGCCAGGACTGCTGCGAGACTCAGCTTTTAACTTGTCAAGAAAGTCAGAAACTGCCATGAATGTTTACTGAAAAAACAGGGAGCATGCAAGGGGAAAAAAAGAGAAGGGGAAAAAAAAATCACTGCGGAATTTCATCTTGTGCTCTGACCTATAAAATTACCGCGGCTGCTCACAGAGGGACAGCGAGTACTGGGGGGCCCCGCAGGATACGTGCAATTACAGCCGAAGGCAGAGCTCTGTGATGGCCGTGACAACTTACATATGAAAGGTTTGACAGTGCTGTGAATGTGCTTGTGCTGTTTGAGGCCAGACGAGGTGGCGAAGGTCTTGCCGCAGTCCGGGCAGGCGTGAGCCCGCGCGCCGACGTGCTGGGAGCGGATGTGCCGCTGGAGGTTGCTGGGGTCAGTGAATACCTGCAAGAGACAAGGCCGTGAGGGAAGGGAAACAAAGTGTGGGGAGAGGAGTGCCTGTGTGAAAAGCCTGGCTGTATTTTGGGGTTTGTCACCACTGCTCCCGGCATTAGGTGTGCAGGGAATTCACCGCCTGCCGCAAACTGGTGAGGTATTGAGCAGGGCTGAGCCGTGCCCAGCTGCCTGCTCACCCTCCAACGTGTGCTGTCCTCACCATCTGCCCTGCACGGAGCTCACGCCTATCCCTGCAGACACTCTGATACCTGGGAAAAGGCCAAGGCGAGTTGCTCAGGGCACGGCTGAGCTCCACATCCCAACAGAGATGCTGGCTGGGCACACCACTCAACCTGTGTCACCGCGCTGCCACCATGCCGGGACACCAAACCATGCCAGAGTGTGTCACCCGTCCTCCAGACCCCTTCCCCCTGGTCCCAGCACCCTCACCCAGGCAAAGCTGCCCCAGATCACCATGTCCTGCACCGTACCTTAACACAGTTTTCACATTCAAACCGTTTCCCACTGTCGTGAGACATTTGGTGCCGAATCAGGTTGGATTTCCAGTTGAAAGCCTTGGGACACTGGTCGCACTTGTACTCCCTCTCCTCGGTGTGGATTACCATGTGCTGCTCCAGGCTGGGGAAGAAAGAGACAGGTTGACCTCAATGGCAGGCATGGACTGGGCACACACGGCCAAGGTGGACATGGCCACAGGCCTCCTGCCCCATACCAGGGAGGTCTGAAAGCAAGATAGAGATGGTGATAGAGAAACCAGTGCAGATCCGTGGGGTCCAGAGGGTTTCCAGAACCAACCCCTGTGAAAAGGAGGTGAGCAGCTCATCGGCTGTGAGAGGGGCAGGAACACACAAATAGCCTTTCCTTTGTTTTCTTGGCATTCATTTCACAGATGGAAGCTGCCCTATTCTGCCTCAGAATGTCACTGTGTTTTATGGTATTTCTTATGAAATACCTGAGTCCATTTACAAGGGGGAAAAGGAAGGTAAAACCAGACGTGACCCTGCAGGTTCCTGAAGGGAAAAATAAGCACTTTGTGACCAAGGCTTCTATGGCATCCCCTCAGGGAAAGACAAGATATTAGCTGTTGCTGCTGAGACTATCACGTTGCCGTTCTGGTGGGCACAAAGCCCACAGCTTCCCAGAACACAGCAACTTAACGTTGGAGAGAAACGTGATAAGGTGCAAACACATTTCACTTCTAAATGTCAGACATCTTTGATTACTTAACTCGGCAATTTCAACCTCTGCCAACTGGCAGCTCCTCCCAAACCTGGAGGACGATGGCAAACCAGAGCGGCTCCTGGCCCGGGGCCACGGCAAGGATGGCTCTGCAGAGGAACACACCAGGTGCTCCAATTCCAAAGTACCATCCCCATGGATCAGCCTGTGGTACTCGCTGAGCCCCAGACCCGGTGTGACACCTTGTTGGTGGCACCAGGGCAGGTAGAGAGCCCTGGGGTCCATTCCATTGAAGACCAAGTGCTGTAAAACATACTAAGCCACCCCACAGCTCTCAGGCCAGCCCTGAGAAACCAAGGAAGAAAATCCACATCCTTCACTGCCTTCACCATACTTCAACAGGAGCTACAAGTGCTCCTCCTTACTGCAAGTTCGGATGGAGGACAAACTGCTGTGAAACCTGCTCCTGCCTGGAATCCCCCCAGGTCGGTATGAAACCATTCCTATGGAACTTTAAAGCATGGCTGTATTTTTTATAGGAACATTAAAACTAAGCACTACTGGAAAATCCTGCCAGTCTTCATTAAATGCTGCAGGACAACCTCACAGCAGGTAAGCCCTGGGCATTTCCATGGAGCTTGAGGGATCTGGAAACCCAGCAATTGGCTTAGCCTTGTCCTGTCCTTAGGATCACACTGACTCTCTCTCTGGATGGCATCTTTGGACTGGCGCCCCCAGCAGGACCTGCCCAAGGTGGAGCAGAATGGACCTGACACTGGTCCTTTGAAATGCCCAGTGTAAAGACTAACTGCATGGACATCTTTGTGCCCTGAGGGCATTTTCTGGCACACTGGGGCAACCATATAGAAGTTGGCTTCATCACAAGTGGGCCTGGTGGGACTGCAGCTCTACATACAAATCTAAGCAGCCACCAGCCTGCTACTCCCTTGAAGAACCTCCCCTTCTTCCAAATCAGGTCCTTAATATTCATGAACATGCCCCTTCTAAACTGCCAATCCACTCATTTTAAAGAAGCAATATTCATTTTGCTCAAGAAATTATGTTCTTAATGCTACAAATTTTTTTACCCATACAAAGAAATCTATACCCTTCATATACATACACAAAAATACGCTCCTGCTAACTGTGATTTATGAGTTTATTTAGAGCAAATATGGACAAACTAATATGCTGTTTAGAGGCAAGTACCTACTGGGATTAGCAAAACATTTATTTATTTAGTCAGCTGCTAAATGCTCAATTTCAGTTCCCCAGTGGCACTCTTGATTTGATCTGTATTAACTTCTGAAAAATTATAAGGCCATCTAGGAACACAGACTGGATATATTCAGTGGTTTAGTGGCTTTCTCAGTACATAAAATGCAGCAGGATTGATGGGGAGGGATAGATGTGCACACTCTTTCCCAGCTTCACTAAATCCATCAGACTGACAGTGATGGTGCTCATTCTACCCTTCCCCTGTCAAAAAAAAATGAACTTTCTATTACTTGCTTTAGAAAATCCCAACCCAAACATTTGGAATCAATGCTCTAAAGGTGACATACTCAACAAGCCAGGAGCCCTAGCACAATTCCCAACATTTTGCAAGCGTTCAGGTCTGTGGCTAGCAACTTGGAGCATCCTCAATCACCTGAATGCAGCTGGCAATAGCTTGAAAAGAGCTCTCCATCACCCAGGGGTGCTCAAAAACTCGAAATCCATGCAGCACACACAGACTTTCGCCTCAAGCTCAAGATGCTTGTGTTGAGCACACCGATGATCAGTAACTGTTCTGCCATGCCAATAACAGACCTTGTAATGATGGAATGATGATTCTGAAGAATCAAAAAGTGCTTGCAACGGAGATGTGCCCCAAGGTGAGCCAAGTCGAGGTCTGTCTTACCCACTTTGCCCAAGAAATCAAGGGCAACAGGGGCCTGAGCTCAGCCTCATCATCTGAACACCCAGAAGAAGCTTCACCAGAAAACTCTCAACATCTTACTCAAGGGGTAAGTAATCACTAAAGAGGAAAAGAGATTTACAGCTTTTCTGCTTTCTTAACCCCTGCAAAATAATGGACCCAGTGCTACTCCAAGCCAAAAGGAGCCAGGAAATACACAGATGGCACAAAGAGGAGACACTTACATTTCAAAATGGTCTTTCCTAAATGAACATAAAAGCTCTAGAGTGCTGGAAGCTGAAGAGAGGAAAGTTTCTATCACTGACAGAGAGGTCAAAGAATAAGAATTTCTACTAAAATAATGAATATTTAAAACATTTAAGGGAAGTTTCCTTTTTTACCAGGTAAAAATAATTAAGGGAATTGCAGCCTCCTGGTGTCTAATTGAAAGTGGCCAAGATAGAAACATGAGGTGAGGAATAAAGACATCCACCTGTGCCAACAGACCCACTACAGAGGTATCACTGGCAGACAGGATCTGTTACTACCTTTATAGTGCCCACAACCCAGCCAAGAGCCAAGCTCTGTTCAGCACAGATAATCTACTGGAATGTTCTTCATGTTTCACCTTTCTCTACGTTTTTAAGAGAGATTTTTTCCTTCACTTACCTAGATAAAAGATCTGAAAGTAACAACATAATTAAGCTCAAAATGACTGATGCTGGTGAACATCATCTTTTATATCTGTAACTGAAATGAAACAGGCCTTATATTGGCCTAAAGCTCAATGGTTTTGCTCTTTTTATGACATAAGGATTGCCAGTTCTCACGATTTTATAACAAATCTTGCTGCGTGTGGTGTTTGTTCATCTAACAAGTCAAGTGAGGTGAGAACTTTAGTCCCGGTAACAGAGCAAACTCGAGTCCTTATGCTGTGGGGAAAACCTTGAAAACACAGCTCAGGGGTTAAAGGCTTAACATGCAAATAAACACAATCCTAAAAGGATTAAAACCCCCCTCAAGTTTATAAAACTGGCTCCTAATATTTAACCATTTGAGTCTCACGTTGCAAATGGATCAGAAATCTCAAAGATTCCTGCTTTAAAGCTGTATGTGATCACTGTCACGTTACGCTTGGAAGATGCACAAGTTCAGTTAAAGCTTATTGGGCAAAAGAATCTTCCTATTAAAGAAATATTTAAATCTTGTTTAGAGTTGTCTTAGAATAATAACTGCATAATTACTGCAAATAAAAATATGAACTGGGGAACATCCCATCTTCTCTCTTTTCACATTTCTATTACAAAAATGTTTGGTGAACACAAAATCTTTACATGAACCTTTTCTTTACAAAAAAACAACCGAAAATTTGATTGGAATAGAATTTTTTAATTGCTTCTGCAGAGGAGTCATCACCACATGAAGAGCTCTCAGTGTAATAGCGCCTCTTTATACCCACTGATCGCAAATGACCAGAATTACATATAAAAGAAGGGCTCACACAAATATTGGCAGAACGTGTTACCCCTGTTGTCCCTCAGAACGAGCTCACATGGGAGCTGCACAGATGCTAACAGGGTCTCTCAACCTGTCACAGCCCTGACAAAGGGAATTCAGAGAACAACCCTTTCAGCTTTACACTGCCAATGATCTGTGGATGCTTCTGCCAAGGAGTAATGAAAAGCATCACAGTCTATGAAAACAAGGGGAAATAAAGTGCTGTCCAATAGCTAATGACATTGAAGGATGCTAAAACCAGCATTCTTTATCCCTATGGAGAATGGAAAGGTCTGAGCCATCCAGCTCCCACCTTGTCCTGCATCTCTCATCACCAGATGGACCGTACAGGACTAACAGAGAGGGGCAGGCAGGGGAGGGTCTGGCAAGTGTGTGGTACCTGTATTTATTGGGGAACATCCTCTCGCAGTCTTTGCACTCATAGACCTGTCCATCTCCAAGACCTTCCTGCTTGATCTCGTCACTCAGGCTCTCGTAGAGGGAGCTGACAGCGCTGCAGGCGTACTTCTTGTGGCGCCGCAGGTCGAGCTTGGACTGGAACAGTTCATCGCAGTCCTCGCAGCGGAACGTGTGCTCTTCTGCAACACACAGAGAAAATGCTTTTGACTTGTGCGTCAGGAAGTTCAAGCAAGTCTCGTTATTGCACCCAACACTGAGCTTGTGAAGAAAAGGTAATACCCTGTGAGGATCTATCGAGCAGAGAGGAGATCTGCAAGTGAGCGGGGAGAGAAAGCCAGGCCAGCAGACTGCGTCCACTGTGAGCATTAAGAAAAAAAATATATATCACATAACCAGGAGAGATCTCGTGTTTGTTGTGTCCTGGCCTCTGCTGAGACATAAAGACCTACAAGAAGTAGTAGATACACCAAAAACTGGGGCAATTCTGGAGTATTGTGTTTGTTTGCAGTGAGGTTTTTGGGAAATAGGAGCGAGCTTTTCCTCAGGAGGGGTCACCAGTGAAAAAAGGAACAAACCCCACCCATGTAAAGACAGAGACTGGGAGAAGCAAATTGCCACAGCACAGACCTGGAGAAGCTCCTTTCTAAGAAAATGTCTTTCTAGAGTTATCCCCTTGACTCATCCGGCACAACTGCCGAGGCACAGTGAGCCATCAAACCCGAGGAGCTCCAAACCAGAGCCCAATGGAGGAAAGCAAAGGCAGCCAAATGCTTAATGCTTTGCTGTTGTGCCTTTTTTTCTTTAAAAAAAGAGAAAGATGTAATGCACATAATAAATTACTGCAGTCAAGGTCAAACAAATTAAAAAGAGGGCAGCTATTATTAAGTTTACAAGGCAGCATCCTGACCATAGTGCCAAGCCAAACAATCGGCTCGGAGCTGTAAATTTTCCAGGAGAACAACCTCTGCGAGGGAGTCGGGATAACTCCAGGTTCCTCCAGCCCGGAACAGCAGCTTCCCAGCGACCTGCTGCAGTACCCTGCCCTCCTCACCCTCTTCCTCTGCACCCCGGGCTCCCCTTCGTACTAAGTGTTGATCCCCTTTCCTGATGACTTCTGAAAGAAAAGCTTGTGGTAAAATGCATGAGCTCAAGGGAAGAGTGGAAAGATTCTCAGGGATGCAGCCAAAAAGCAGCGCCGTGATGGAGCTGATTCACCCCTGCTGCTCTGCAGGGAAGGAGGTGATGGGGCCGATCTCTGCTTGGAGCTGTTTTCAAAGCCTACAACCTTTCAGGAAACCCGTGGTTTGCCCAGTTTTGCACAATCGCAACCACTCAGGCTGTGCTTTAAGACCTCAAATTGTGTTTTACATAAATTGGGTTAATTCTCTTAAAAGGCTGCCACAGCACAAGGCAGCATCACCCGGAGACAGGTGCTTCCCGCCTGCACACGGGCACTGCTCTCCCTTTGCTGCTTCTCTCGACGCAGCCTGCTCAGACCCTGTGGTTTCCACCCCGTGCCCCTGCACGCTGGGGAGCCTGCGACATGCTGCTGCAGTGACTCAGACCAGATCCCATAAGCTGCCACAGCAGAGCTACGTAGGCAGATGAAACCTGAAGTGGTCCACACCTACACGGAAAGTATCGACATGCCACGAGCTGGAAACAGTCACACGCAGCTGAAGAAGAAAAGAGCATCAGGACACAAGCAGCAGAGCCCGGCTGTTCATCCAAGCAGCGTGTCTGGTGGCACTATAACCCATTTACACAGAGAATGAATACAATACAGAGGTGCTACGGGATTTCCTGACCTGCAGAAAAGAGGGATGTTAAAGGAATAAAATACATCAGGTCAATATTTTCCTTTAGGGGTGGGAAGGGATTTTGCCTAAAAACAAGACCTAAGGGAAGAAAATACCCACATCTTACCCATTTCAACTCATTCTGACAGATCATATGCTCTGAAATTCCTATCAGCAGCCTCACAATGAAGTGAATCAGGCTCTGCTCTACTCCTTAGAGAAATTCTGTTTACTAGCACTTTGTAGAGCAGTACACCAATATGTATCTCATGTGTTTTATGCCCCCAGGGCAGGAAACCTGGAAATCAGGATATAAAGAACTACCCAGCAGTATCAAGAGACTGTGTATAACCCACCATTAAAATAATCCAAACTACTTTTTACGAGGAAAAAGAAATAAAGGATCTGTAGTATCATGGCATGTCTTGTTATTGCATTTTACTTGTAACAGCAGCACGAAGCACGCAGTTACCTGGCAGGATGTAAGATTTCATCTGCACGAGTTTATGAACCCAAATCATTCCCAGTGTGAGAGCAGCATGGGAGGGGTGAGGGCTGGGTTCGGTGTGTTGGGGTACCCCTTCTCTCTCCATACATCCATAATTAGGGTGAGAAGAGACAAGCCTGACAGCATCAAGTGTCGGAGCACATGCACCGCATGGGCTGAGGCAGTGATCTCCTCCTGCATCACTCCTCATCATTAGTGAAACAAATCAGCTCCAAAACAAGTGTTTCTCTGCTACAGCGTTGGGGTTTCAGAGTCTCAGACGTCAGGCTGCCCTCACAGTGTCACTGGTACTAATAGCCATGACCTCAGTTTTGGTACGTGGGATAGAAGTTCCTCTGACTCACGCAGCCCACTGAACTGTGGAGTAACAGGATAAATCCCTCACTGACTCCCGCTAATGCGGAACTGCCCTGGCACGGGGTTTGTCTGCCTCAGAATTCACCCACAAACCGCCTGTTTCCCCTCTTTGCTCCTTTGCAACACGACACGAGAAGCTTTTCTGCAGGGGCAACCAAAAGTCTCCCCGCTTGGAAACTTCTTCTTGAGAAGCTCCTACAAAACTCCCAGCATCTCTGCAGCTCCAACTGGCAATTCCCCAGACATGAAAACTTGGAATGGAGGAAACAGGGCTTTTTTTTTCCCTTCTTTTTCTTTTGACTCCACAGAAAACACATCAAAATACCTTCTGCGGATCCACACTAAACGCTTCCTACTTCAACCTGAGATCTACAGGATTAATTGGATCTTCTTTTGCCCAAACTATCCTCCAGGAACCAGAAATCCACTTTGAGTTTGGAAAACCAGCCACTGAGCATAACTTACTGCACACCTGGCTGCAGATGGACTCACAAGCATCCCCTCCCAGAGTATACAACCTGTTGTTATCAATAAGAATAATGTATTTTTGTCCTTTCTATCAGATTACAGACTATACAGACAGACAGACAAATACACTGACAGCCTCAGTAATAACTGTCACAGTGCTTCTGCACTTGCTGCTTTCAGAGCTACACAGATTTTACAGCTCTTGCATGTCACTAAACTGAGAAACCCTGTGCATTTTGTACAGGCTTGTGCTTGAGCAACAACAACGTTCCTCTTCCATCCCCAAAAACAACAGCTTATTCATAGAGAGAGAAGATGGATGATAAGAAAAGAAATGTATGTGTTTCAGAACATTTGGGTTTGGAAAAAGAAATTTTTACTGAGAAGAATTAGAGGATGGACAAAAACATGATTAAAACCCTTGTAGCCACGTGTTATTCATGTTGCAAATACTATTTTGACGCTCAGACAGGTTAAATAGAGGAAGGACTGACTGGCTGGTAGAGTGGCTGATTATATTACATCAATATCTAACACCCATTCCTCTGGCATTCCCACTTCTGAACTTTAGAATATTGGAGATTAGACCTCAATAAATAGTGCTGCAGGGAAAGGAACCGACCTGTGCGCTAAGGACCAGCCCATCACCCTGCAAATACAAAACCTAAGGAAGGAGGGAGGCCCAGGACTCAGCTAAGGAGTCCTGGAATGGATTTTGTGTCTCTGCATCAGACACAGTTTGTAGACTTCAGGTTCACTGAAGGGGTCTTTTTTTCCTTCTTTAAGCAGCAAAAATAAAAATATTGCCTTTCAATACAAGTTCTCATTAAAGTTTCCTTTTTTCCTTAAGCACCACAAATGACAATACTGCGCTTCAAAAGCAGGTTCCAGCTTCAGTACCTTACAGGGAGAAGGGGATGAAAAGAAAAGGAAAATCCAGCTACAAAAAAATTGCTGCCTGTTCCCCACGTCTTGTTTGTCAAATCCCTGGTTCTATGTGCCTATCTGGAGTTCCATCAGTAACACTCAGGACAAAGCAGGAATGTAGCAGAAAAATAAATCAGTGCCTAATAGCTTTCAGAGAAACCAAGGGGAACACAATTATGTGGCATCTACATGCTAATCTACCAGACTTGAATCTCAAAGGAGTTCAAGTGCCCTACTCAAAATTCCTGCAGTGATAAGGGGTCTGCTGTGTTTGGCTGGGGTTTGGAGAAAAGATTTTTATGATAATTATCTTTGTGCTGAGCAATTTTGCATTTTCTTTCGTGTTAATTCAGGCTGGAGATGGGGGTGCGAGGGAGGCAGCAGGGAGATAGCACGGCTCAAAGCAGAAAGTGTTAAGAAGTCAAATATTTAATGTTGGCCTATTAGAATTTGAAAGCAATTATGCAGCAAAAGCACTAGACACTGCCAGGAAGACACAGATAGATGTTACACAGGGACAAAGGTGGAAAACAAGGAGCACTTTCTGCTCTTTCAAATAAAAGCTTATTAGAAACTGAAATGCAAAACAGCGGTGGGTTTTCCTTCTGATTTCTCCCTGACATCAAAGAAAAGGTTTGTGTTACTCCCTCACTGGAAAACAGAAATTACTCATCCCTGTGTGCTGGTCTCAAGAAAATGATTAACTTTTGGGGGAAGAAGGCTGAAAAAAAGAATCCCAAACTTGACATCACTTCAGCCCTGGACCTTCAGCAACAGAGCTTCCAGCAGCACCAACCCTCACACCACCCACCTCTGCAGAAATATTACAACTAATATTTTTACACTCTTAAAGAGTGCCACCACAAATGTGAATCTGAAAATTATATTGAGATAGAGGTGAAAGAAAACAGATGTATTGCGGGATGCCCAGGTGAGATGAGTCAAACTGCAGTGATTCATTATGTAGAACAGTATTTCCAACTCATGATTTAAAAACAGCTGGCAGAGGAGAACACGTGTATAGAAATTAGTCATAAATAATAATGTGAAACCTGCAACAGGATCTACATTCGAGGAATGAACGGAACACAAGTCATACACCCTCACCATCTCTTCACTCGAGAGAAGTCATGTTCCTTTTGCATCGTTCTCCACCTTCCACTGTCAATGGGCATGAAGGAAAGTAAGAATCTTACACACAGTGCAGAGGTTTGCAAGTCCCAAGGGATTTGCCCATCATTTCAGGTGACACTGCACCTCCCTGCTGTAGGGCTCGCTGTGGGCAGGTCTGCACCCACCTCAGGACGTGCAAATAACCATTTTACAGCACATCTGCAGGGGTTTTATTACTCTAGATATGTCTGTGCTGTTGCCTTGTCTTTGTAATACTTCCAGAAATGATGTAGTGCATCGCTCCCAGTCTTCCTAAGAGATCATTTCCAGTGCACAATGTATGGGCAGGCTCCGTGGATCCCAAACATCAGTGAGAACAGAACTCAGAGCAATGCTGAGAAAAGCACTTGCTTTCAGGGTTTCAGAGGTGTCTGTATTCTAGCATTAATAATTCTAGCTATGACTCTTCCATCCTCTGCCCGGATCCCCCTTTTCCATGTAGTCTGAACCACTAGAGACCAGTATTTTTCAAGCCTTGGGATGGCCTGGACCATTTTTATTACACCCAAAGAAACATGAGGACTCTGGGGATTCAAAAGGCACCTCCAGTCATATTCCAAACCACAGTGCTTCGCAAAGAGAAGCAGCAAATTAATCTGTTGCATGCCTTGAAGTTAATAAAACTGGCTATTGTTGACCGAGAGTGAAAATGAGCACAAAACATTAACAGTGACAGGAGGGGCAGGTCCTGGATCAGGGTTTTGTCCCAGTTCAGCACTGAGTGAGGATCTCACCATTCCAGGTGTGCTGGTGAGAGGTGCAGAAAGTCCTGTCCGGCAAAAGGAGGCCTTACCTTCCATGCTGGGCGCCATGTTCCCAAGTGAATAACCACCTTCCTTCAAATACACCAAGAGCTCTTCTCCTGGCTCAATTTCTTTAATAACTTTATAATAGATCTGGGAATCAGAAACAGAAATTGAGAGACATGTTAAATATGCAAAGACTTGCATTTTACATTAACCCATAACTCAAATCACCCCAGCTGATCGGGGAGGCTGTCACTTGAGTTCTGTGATAATTGCTGCTGAGAGCTCTTTTTTCCTGCCTTTATCCCACTCTCTGTGTGTCACTGGTTCATGCAGCTTGGACAGTAATGTCATCTTTAGGTTAAGAGCCTCTCTCCTTCAAATTACCCAACATCTTCCCATTGTTTTCCCTACCTCCTGTAAGCTTAGTGTATTTGTTAGAGCGAAGGGAAGATTAAACAGATGGAATTGATGCTTCTCTGGCCTGATGATTAGAGGCCTGAATTAGTGTATGTCCAAAGAATTATGTTGTAGGTTACTCTCGCCTGAGCCTGAGGACCTGAGCCCTAAAGCCAAGTCCTGAACTACTCCCCGTGAGCAGTTACCCCATTCAGTGCTCCATCTGACCACGGAACCTGGAAGGTACCAAGCTCTGTGCTGCTCCTGGCTGTACCTGCCTTGTTACACGATGGAAAACCAGGAATGGGAACCATGCACCGGCTGTTTAACATGGGTAGGACAGGGCTTAAAGGACATTTGGGCTTACACAGGCTTTGTGAACCAGCGAGAACTCTCAAACTCCAAGGATACATCACTTAGAAAGTATTACAGGGAGAAGGAAATCCCCTTCATCCAGGCTGCAACACAGTGTAACACTGCAAGAAACAGCAGCTAAAGGAAATCAGGAGCAGGATGGGAGTCTGGGAGATCGGCAAAGAGGAGGATCAGAACTATGTGAAATCCAAGACTCAGCGTATTCCGTATGTTGTCCTAATTTTGGGAGTATGGTGGACCCCGTCCTCTTTTAACAACAATACCGCCGATGACGGTTACCCACTGCCAACTTTTAATAGCGACGCCCGAAATCCGTTTGCAGGACACCAGCTACGACTTGCCCAGCACGACTCCCTCAATCACCCGTCACTCCGCCTCTGCCAGTCCTTTACCGGGAACAGGGACGCTGAACCCCTCGGTGCCGCCGCGGTGCACGTTCCCTCCCCGCGTGTCCATGAACCCGGGGTGGGGAGCGGCAGGTGCCCCCCGGCCCCGCTCGGTTCCCCGCAGCTCCGCCGCCCGCCCGCCCGCGGCCCCGCGCTCCCGCCCGCCCCGACGCGGCGGTGACGGCCGCCGCTCCCCGCCCGCTCTGCGGGCTCGGGCTCCCGCCGGCCCCGCGCCCTCCCGGTGCCGTCCCGCGCCGAGCCCGCGCTCCGGCAGGGCAGGGCCCCGCGCTCCCACCTCCTCCCGCCCCGGTACAGACCGAGCTACACTCGCTGCCGCCGCCGCGTCGCTTTGCAGGCGGCCCCGGGGGAACCGCTGCCCGCGGCGGGAGCGGGGACCGACACACCGAGCCCGGCCCGGCGCGGCCCCCGCCCGCCCCAGCAGGGGGCAGGCTCCGCCCGCCGACGGGGCCGATATCGCGACAGTCGTCACTAAACCCGGTCCCCCGGCCCCTACTTTTAAGTACAGTCCGTCGGTGAGGCCAGCTCCGCACGGGTTCTCCCGGTGCCTCCAGTTTTGTCCTCCGCTCCCCGCGACTTCACCTGCACAGTCACTGACACACGAGTTCTGCTGCACAAACCGACCCCCAGGAGAGGCCAGGAAATCCCTGATGGAGAGTTTGGAAGCGCAGCAGAGGCCGAATGACTGAGAAGTGAATTGTGATATGCAGGATGCCCCAAGCCCCATCCCTGCCCTCGCACAACCCTGGGCAAAATTGTCAGCACTGTTTTCCACTGGTTTGTAACCAATCCTACCTCTGAAGAGACAACCGTCCGCATCCCGCATGCCATCTAGGAGATGTACAGCCCAGGAATGTGGGCTTGGGCAGCTGAAGGAGCCGAGCATGGAAGGATTTCTCACTGCACAGCACACCGAGATCCTCGGCTGAGCAGTCCCATGCAGAACTGACAGGCAGATCCATGCTCGAGCACAGATGTGAGGAGGTGAACACACTTCTGAGACCACACTTCTCTGTGAGACACAGATCAGATCAGATCCATGCAAACTATACGAGTGGTATAAAAACTCTCCCTTTTCCCATTATTCTTTTCATTTGCGCTTCAACTCTCTTTCCTGCCCGCTCATTCAACAAGAAAAGCTTTTCCCAGGACCAAATCACACCGAGTTTAATGGCAAACCTGCCTGGAAAAACAAAACCAAAACCAAAAGGCAGACTAGGAATAAGCACAGAGCTTAGGGCTTGACTCGGAAAAACAACTCGCGCTGTGCCATCACTTGCAGCTAACAAGGAGGAAAAAGAGCTCAAAATAGCCACTAACAGACATTTCTCGTTCAGCTGGTGACCCCAAACCAGACCAGCAGAGCCTAACCATGGTCTGAAAGGTTCACCCAGCTCCTAGATCCATTCTCCACTTTTACACTGGAAAAAATCCTCCGGGATTGTAACCATGAGCCATGCCGAGCCCCTTCGCCTCCCAGAACAAAGTACCTCCTTGTGCAGGAGCCCGTGTCTGTTACAGCCCTTCCAGAAACACAGAGCAAGCCTCGTTAATCATTAGGGAAAAGTTGGATTCTGCTGGAGTCACATTAATTTCATCAAACATTTCATTATAATAATTAACTTCATCTTGCCATCACGCTACCGAATTCATTACAACTGCTGCCGGGTTTCCTTTGCCTTTTGTTATTCGTTGTGCACTAAAACCCATCAGATTTCCTACTCCATCAGAACATTTACATGCATAAATCACTGACGTTCATACAAAACCAACACACATTATCATGTCTTATTTCTCACAACAAAAAGGGCACCTCTACTAATACTAGTCAGGTTTATTTAACACAAAATAGTTCAAAATCCAACTAGGGCTTGGGCAGTGCTCTCACAGGCGACTGGAAATAGCACATTGCTTGATTTTTATCAAGTTATTCTGGGCACAGCGTGCTAAGAAAGAAGGGAAAAAGGAAAGTAAAAATACTCAGAGGAATCCTTTTCCAGTCTGGGCTCGATACAGGGATTTGTGCTGTGTCTGTGGATGTAAACTGGTGCAACAGCAACCTGGCTGTGGCTGCAACAGTTTGCAGCTCTCAGCAAGCAGTGAGTGCAATTACAGCAAGCAGGGCTAGTGCAGAGCCGCGGCTCACAGCCCCACGCCGAGGCTGCTCTCGCAGCCGAACCGAAGCTGCACGTCTCTGAGCAGAAGCTGGGGGCTGTGGGACTGTCTGCAGGGTCAGGGCAAGAGATGGAGATGAAACACGTGGAGCGAGAGCCCGGCATTACCTCATTATTTAGGTATCCTTCATCAGAACCAGCTCTGTTTACCTGCCGCGTGAGTTACGTCTACTATTTATCTTTGCTTCCCCGGGGCACCAGGTTTGTACGTGGGGGAATAAAGAGCATTAGAGAACGGAGCAAACAACTGCAGCGTGTATTGAGAGATCAAAACGCAGACCTACCAACTGCAGCAGGAGGGACAGACGGACAGACAACCGCAACGAGCTCAAAAGCAGTTGCTTTACGTTCTCATCCTGCAAACAGTGAAGTCCAGCAGCACCCCTGCACTGACACGCAGAGATCCGTGCCCACTGCTGCTGACCAGGTTAGGGACGACAGAACAGGGACAAGTTTGGCCTCACGTGGCCCTGGGACAGGGCTGCACATTTTGCTTTTGTTCAGCTGTTTTTTTCCTCCTTTGGAATCGCCTTCCCTTTGTTTCAACTAAGCCACATTGCTTTTGATTTCCTCTTCTTAAGGCATTATATTGTATACGTAGGAATCCTGAACAGTCACCAAACATTTATGTACTTATAAGTATAAAATACTTCTAAACTATCTTTATTACACACACAGATATGAGCTTGGCTTATTAAACAGCTGCCTGATTTTCCCATCACTGCAGCCCGTTAGCCCTTCTTTTTTCTACTATATGACACACAAAAGCAGCAGCAATCCTCCTGAACCTCAATGGTATTGTATTTATTACATAGACCCTGTTTAATATTACAGCCTCCTGAGTAAGAACAACTGAACTGCTGCAGCATTTGCCCCGTGAAGGCAGCAGTAGCAACACGAGAAAATACAACCAAAGTCATGAATCATTTTCCAGCTGCAGTAAGCAAACCCCAGCATTCTCCTAGCATTCTTTCCCAGTCCTCCTTTAGAAACACAATTATCGCAGTCAATCAAGGATCTTTTACTCTTTTCAAATACCTATCGAGTAAGAATAGATATAAAGAACAGTGGCTCTCATTATTTTACATTTGAAAATTGATTTCACAACTGGAAAACAGCTAATGAAATGTCTCAGCTCATCTCTCTCTAAAAAGCAGTGGTTTAATCTGTAAATTGGAACAAAAAAATCAAACCCACTCATAGGTCTAGATTCTGCTGTCAACAACTTCACTAAAAATCCAGGGAAATTCCCTGTACATTCCTGGGAATGTTCCCAAGTTACAGGAGTGTAAAGAAGAACAGAATGTGGTCTGGGGAGGGGGGAGGCACAAAGCACCATCTCCCCAGGTAAAAATGTTTATTTTTTTCATGAGAAGCAAATGGTTTTGATTAAAAGCTTCTCCTGGCTCTTATCTTAACGCTGCTTATTCTGCAGGTAATCTTTTATAGCAAAAGCTGTTCTTTAGATACTTACAAACAAGCCCCAAGTCTCCGCGTGCCTACTCACCAGGAAGGGTAAAGCCTTCCCCTGGTTTTTGAGTCCCTGTTATGGAAAGAAAAAACGTACCCTGCAAGCAAAGTGAAACGAAATCAAGCTAAGAGAGCTTCTGAGAGCTCCCTCGAACATCTCCAGGATGCTCAGCACACCAGCACCCTGCAGAATCTCCCCTTGCACAAATTGTACCTGGGATTTTGTGCACAAGAAAGTAAGTTTGAAGTCGATGCAAATTCAGTTTTCTAAATATATCCCACAGGAAAAATGAAGGGATTCATTTCTAAAGCGCAAACCAGCCCTGGCCAGAAACACACACGTCTCTGAGGGACCCAGCTCAAAGCCCTGGACTGCAGTGAAGAACAAACTGCTCACACTCGGAGGTATCTGCAGGTAGATTATCTGTAACACCCTAATCCCCTTCTGTTAGTATGGAACTTGATTGTTATCAGCTAAATAAAAAGAAGTGTAAAACATTTTGTACCCTCCAACTAGGTCTAACTACAGAGTCTCCGAAAACATCTGCCACTTTTCCTGTAGTATTTACTGGCCCAGTGTTTCTAAGAACCAGGATGAAGAACTCGATTTTGCAATCTAGACATTTTATTTGGAGTGTCTAAGAGTTTGGATACAGAGGCTTGTATCCATCCAGGCTTAGGGACTGTTTGACATATTTCTATTTACATTTGCATCTTACTCTCTTAGGTTTCATAACAACCAAATACACTCACAGCCACCTTTATCCTTTGAAGCTTCACAATCCAGAAGAATTATTCTCAATTTCAATAAAAGAAGGAAACACCAACTAACACCAGAGTCTTTCCAGGAGAGAAGGTGGTGAGACTCGGTTTTGTGCAGAGTGGTGTGAGAGAAAACTTGGGATGAATAGGAGATTCCAGAACAATCACGGTTAAATCATCATACCTGGTCGTTGAGGTGACACACGGCCAGATTCTGCTCCTCACAGGAGCAGGCCCCACGGATGTACTTCAGCCAGTTCCCAGCTCCACTCGGGCTAGCATCAACACAGAACTTCTCATTGCCCAGGTCGTCAGCAATCTGCAGAGGAACAGGAGAAGAAATACATGGGTCATCTGACACCAAGTGACAGCTACAGATAGAAGAAGGAAAGGAGAATTATTTATTGTAAATAAACAGCGTTGTTCCCAGGCTGAAAGTTAAAAAACACAGCACTGCATACTAAGAAGGAGAAAAATGAGTGCTATAGCTGAACCCAGGACAACAATGTAGGTTTCCAAACAGGAAACACAAAGGAGAAAGCTGGATCATTAATAAAGATACATATAACAAGACTCAAATCAGCTCTTTAGTTATAATCTGAAGTTCCTGGTTAGTAGAACCTCCAAGGAAATACATCAGAATTGTCCATGAATAACAGGCTCAGGATTATAGTTGCTTCAAACACACTGGTCTAGTACCCACACCAGTCATCAAAATAGGTAACTTGTCCAAACCACACTGACTTTAACAACAAGTAAATTGCTCCATCTTCCCATTCTCTCTTTTATCCTTTCATTCAGGATCGTTTTTCATTAGAAATAAAGCATTACATTCCTTTTTAGTGAACTTTCAAAACAGGTCACTTTCCACAGTGCTACAAAATTACATAATAAAAATGCTGTAACAAACACTGCTTTAGTTTATATGAAATTCACTGAGACACACAGGTTCTGTGTGGCTGAAGGTGAGATAAAATACTGTGGAAAAGAAGAATCCTTCCAAATAAAACCCCTCCACTACTGAAAAGTCCAGGTGTGGAAAAATAAAGGGCTCACTAAAGGGTTGTAGTCTAAAGAAAACTGCTGTTCTACCAGGAAAAGACTTACTGCTTTTCCTTTCTTAAGGAAGTCAGAAAGTCCAATGACACAGAAACTGAAAGGATGCTGAGCATTCCATGCCAACGGTGGTGATGATCCATTTCAAACTCAAAAAACCACATGTTCAGAATGACCCAGGACACCCCCAAAACAAGGGAAAGCCCTTGGAGCTCTGAGCGTGGCCATCCTGTACCCTGCTCAACCCCAGGCCTCCTCATTACGGAAACTCCTTCTTTCCCTAGACTTAGGCTTCCCACTACCCCTACCAGACCCTGTGTCATTGCAAATCACTTCAGTCCTCAAAAGCTCTTAACATGCTTTTACTGGTAATTAATTCTCTCAAAATCTCATGGGATGTGATAATACTTTCCCATCTATTTCAAGACAGGGAAAAAAGAAAAGGGAGGAACAAAGGAAAAGGACAAATAGCGACGACAGCGACAAATCCAGGATAAGGTCAGGCTGAGAAATCAGAGAGTGATGCTGTCATATGAGACTTTGAAACAGCTCCCACAGAACCATTTGGGAACCAAACCCAAAATGAACCATCAGCGTCCACCTCTTGCTGGAGCCACTCAGCAGTTTGGGCATACAGCGTCTAGTTTTAATGGTCTGAATAAGCAGCAGCCCAGTAACCTCCCAGTTCCAGTGATTTTAAACAGCAGCAATGAGTGAAATTAAGTCACCTTGGGAATACAACACAGCACACCCCAGGACTACACAAACAGTCCATTCCATTTCACAGCTGTATCTTACAGACACTGTCACAGTCTAAAATTGTTTGGTTGAAGACACTCAGGTAGCTCACGGAAAACACAGAATTCAGCTCAAATTCACCCAGTGCTGTGCAGGGCCTTGCACCAGGCTCCACACTTCAGAAGGAGGTCCTGTCCCAGCTAGAAATCACCTGAAAATCTGTGGTTTTATCTGCGTGGAACTGTAAAACCCAAGCAGGGGTGTGAAACCTGACAGGTCAAAATGAGAAAGAGAGAGGTTGCATGAAACTCTGAGAACCTAAGCCCCTATTTTTCACACATGCTCCCATAAATAGAACAAGGCACCAAGAACCAAGGCCCAGCAGGATCCTTGAGTGGTGCTTCATGTATTACTGTTCCTTACCAATAAGGAAATTGGAACAGCTGGAAAACATAATATATGTTATGGAAGGAGAAGAGAGTGGACAGAGCACCACCAGCAATACAGCTGTTGAACAGCAGCAAGTTACCACTTTCTGCCTGGACACAGTGAAGCAATTATGCATGTTCTCCTACCTCATTCCATGTATTAGCAAAAGACATTATTTTTAACTAGGAATTTCCTAGGATTTTTGCTAACACATTTTCCCTTTGCAGTTGCAATGGGCTGGAAGCTGTAATTAAGCTGCTGAAGAGGGAGTCAAGACATACAGGATCAAGTTCTCAGCCTCGTAGGTGTGTTCCCTGAGTGACATCCCTTCCTTTGCTTTCCCACCCCTCCTGCACTAAAGAGCAGAGAGCTGGGATCCCTCTTCACCAGAAGCAGAAACTCATCTCCAAGTCTGCATTTGAGGCGTGCTGCCTTTTACACACACCCAAGGCCTGCCCCCGACCTTCGCTCTGACCGCGTGTGGCAGTTTCACTCACTAGTTCTGAGGAAGAAACGATCATCAGGAATGAGTAAGACCAACCACAGTAGGATGTCAACAGATGATTAGCAAAGCTGTTCAGAATGGCTGCTCTAGGCTTTTACTTGTTGTAAACACTTCTAAGTGCTGGTTTATTTAGCTTTCTAATTTCCAAGGAACATTATCTGCCTGATTAATAATAGCATCTTTTTTCTGTGTGCCCACGGCCCAGGAGCAAACAAAGGTAAGTACAGGTTAAACTACTAGTTGTTCAGTTCCTGGCAGTTAGGTATTCATAGAATCACAGAAGCAACGAGGTTGGAAAAGACCTTTAAGATCATCAAGTCCAACTGTTCCCCCAGGAAGAAATTCATTGGATACTTGCAATTTATCACTAGCACAAAAATAAAACCAAGACGTTACCTACAAGAACACAGGCTGTGTCTTACGAAGCCTGCTTTTAAATAACTATTATTCCATTAAAATATCAGGATTTGCAAACACATAGTATGTGCCTTTCCACTGCAGCTGAAGAAGGACATACAGGTGATAACTCCAAGGCTGGCAAAGACCTTAAATGTTGACTCACTGAGATGCTTCAGTGTTTGTCTAACAAAGTGTCAAACTGGATGGGGTGAGACACAGTCTGTGTAATGCTGAGCATCCGACGTGCTGCAGGACCGGGACCTCCCGAGTGAGCCCAGCTCCCTGCAGCCGACACCTCCAGCTACTCACCAAGTTCACACCCTCACGCTCCTTTCTGATGTTCTGTATGAAAGTTATGTCGCAATTTAGAAAACACTGAGAAATCCAGTAATAATCACGAATTACCACCTGCAGCATGTACCTCTGCCTGTCAGACCTGCACACGCAGAGTAATAGTTAAAGTCCCTCTTCTCCCACCTGAAAACACTCCGGAAAAACAAACCAAAACCTTTCACCACATCTTCTTCCAGTTCAGACCAGAAGGAAATCAGAAATTTCCTCTGCTGAAATTCTTCAAACCAACTGTTTACAAGTCATGGTCAGTAGCAGAAAAGATTTTCTGTCTGAAGGCTCGCTTTTGGGATGCAAATAAACCACTTCTTAATGTTTTTTAGAAGCAGCATGACCAGCACTGCGAGATAACCGATACTCTGAAGATGACCAACGGCTTGGTGCAAGACACGTTTTGCCTCCCTTCCTCTTCCCCAAGTTAAACTACACTTGGTCTGGGCAGACATGTGCACTTGCAGATGGGTTAGAAAAGCAAGCTTTCATCTGGATTGCAGCCTGTGGGCATTCCCATAAAGTTAATTATTGTGGGAGCACTTCCTTCACCTCATCTCCCTCTGATCAGCCTTCCATTTTATCCCACCCGCCCAAGCACGGATTTCTGTGCTGCTTTTTTTTCCATTGAACAGGCCAAAACCCAAAGTTCATCTTTTTTTCCCTCTGCTGCAGATGGTGACTCCAGGATATACTTCTATTTATTACTCCAAGGCACCTCCCATCACTTTTGTCTTCAAATCCAACAGTTCATCCAAATACTCTCGCACTCCTCTTCCCTGCCAGTTCCAGTGCCATGACTTTGCCTTGCCAAGGCGCTGCTCTCTCTCCACATAATGCCATCTTTTCCCTACTCCAAGGTCCCCATCCTCCTCCCCTTTGCTCTACCTGGTTAAAACAAACACACCTTCATGCTCGTTTGGGTTACGGGGGTTTGAACTGGCCGCAGCAGACACACGTCTTGGATCCAAGCCCTGAACGCTGCCTGTGGCTGCGGCTCAGGCTCATCTCTACCCAGCCAAAAGGAAATCGCTGTCATGTTCCAGGACTCACTTTGCAGCTTCATCTGCTGTCTGCTCAACAGCAGGCAGGCTCGGCATCCAAAAGGCTCATTGATCTCGCAAAGGCTCTGTTTCATGATTTATTAACATCAGAAATGCTGAGTTATGAAGCAAAAGTTATGGAAAAATTCTCTTGCCCGTTTACAATTTTTTTTGCACATCATTTGAGGTTTCCTGCTCCTCTAATTTGTGGGCTCTCTGTTGGGTTGTTTCTTTCACGTTTTAATGGGCAGCGTCCAACATTTGGCCTCCGCAGAGGTGTGCCGTAGGACTGGAATGCCGAGGGATCTGTCGTCAGTTAGCTTAATGGATTCCTAGTGTGCATGAAGAAACGGAGCAACCATGAGTTTGCCATCAGTGACCCAGTGTCCTGTTGCTATAACATCCCTCCCCAGAAGCCGAAAGTGTAATAAACCTTCTCATCCCATAGTTGCAGGATCTGCCTCTGACAGTTTGGCTGAATTTCGCATTTTATTTGGCAGGAGTTAGAGGGAGATTTTTCCCTTCCCCCCCCCCCCCTTTTTTGCTTTAATGACCCACAAGCTGATTTAGAGCAATAAACTGTTGCCATGAAGTTTTGTTGTGTTTCTTTTAAATAAAGGGAAGGGAGGGACCGCTGCAATTTATGACTTTCAGAAGGAACTGAAACAGAAAGTCCATTCTTGCCACAAAATGAAGAGAAAAAGACTTCATCCAGAGAAACACCTCTGTCAATGTGTAGACATGAAGCCTAGATGAACTCATAAATTCAGCACTCTGCCTGCAATTAAGCAGGCTTCCTGGTGCTTTGACAAAGAGTTAATGAGAAACGTGTCAGACAAAAACAGGTCATAGCACTTAAAACCAATGGGAAGAGCAGCTGAGCCAAACCCAACTTGTTGCTGCCCCCAGCCCAGGGCCACAGGAAAAGCTCTGAAGTGTATTCAGTGAGAACTACTTTTTGTTGCGTACAGTGATTTCTTGTCCAAGCATAAGGTCCTCCAGCACAGCCCGGAGGAGCTCCCCATCCCCAACACGCCAGACGATAAGAGCTGTTCCCTGAAAGCCTCTGCCTGTGCTCTAACTTGGGAGTGGGCAGCAGACATCTCTCCATCACCCTGAGCACGCTACTCAAGCCCTTGTCTTCAAAACACTTGTGCATGCTCACAGGCTGTGCGTACACGTGCAGCATGGGGGACTCCAGGTTCGAGTTCTCAGGGATCAGAGAACTCAATTCATCTGTAACTGACTGCCCATCCGCATGCGCTGGAGCATCCCCACCATCCACGTGTGCTCCTGCGGGCAAGCAGGCTTCCAGATTTTAGCTCTGTGACAAAAGCCCAGTGTACCCAAATACTGGGAAAGCCCAGAGGAGAGGAAAAGAAATTGTTATGGATCCCCTTCTGTCAAACTAACATATTTCTGCCTCGCCAGAACCGAGATGGGAGAGCCATGGACATGAGGTGATGCAGATGGATTGCGCTGGGGTCAGTGGGATGGGTGATGCCAGGAAGAAGCAGCAGCGACCACTGCTGAGGCCAGTGCCATGGCCAAGCCCTGGGATGCTGCTGCACTGATGGGAGAGAGATCAACTCAGGTTTTCAGAAGAACAAATGCTTTTGAACTTTCCCCGCCAAGCCCCAGGTCTGGGGTGGAAATTTTCCACTGGTGGTTGCGTTTCCGAGGCTGCTGTTGTGCTACTCTATTATCTGGTTTCATGAAGGATCTGGAGGAAAAACATGAGCAAGCTGCAGGGAAAGCTGTTACTGAGACATACTTCTCGCACGAAAAAACAACCTTCTCATTCTTTTTTCCACCACATCTAAAGCACACAAGGAATCACATGAACCAGGGCTGTTCTCTCCCCAGACGCACTGTTCCATTTCCAAAGCAGAGGAGTCTGGATAGCTCCTTCCCCTTCTTCAATTTCTTGAGCACATTTGAATCCAACTGAGCCTTTTGAAGGTCTGCCCATTATTAACTGTGATCCTCTTACGTACCAGCACAAACCAGCCAGCATTTCCTATGTGTCAGTTGGCTCTGCATCAGGATAGGTCTGCAGAACTGCAGTGTCATCAGTGTCTTTCAAGCACCGCAGACTCAGTCCAGCTGAATGGACATCAGACCTGGCTCTAAATACACTCTTGTAGGTGAAACCAACAGCAGCAGTATTATACAGTACATCACTTACAGAGCTCGATGAATGTGATCTCCATGAAAGCATCTCCTGCTCTACAAAGCAGCTTGATGCAGGTACCACGGTGTTTCAGACACCGTACTGATTACAGGGCAGATCGTTTGGGCAAATTCTGGTCCAAAATCCCGTGGTTGTCTTAAAGTTCATGCAATGACAAAAAATGCCAATGGATTCTTTTTGCTTCCTTCTTGGTTTCTATTGTCTGTAACTGAGTGACCTTGGGGTTCCCCTGCACCCAGCAATGAAGGAACCTGATGTCCTGTTCTAATTACTGTTTCTAGGAACAGGGGCTTGACACTGAACATTAGAAGTGGCAAGACATGCATCATCCGTGAGGGTGAAACCAAAGAAACTGGCTCCTTCCCCTTCCTCATCCTCAAGAGGTGCTACTGCTGTAACGAAACCACAGCCAACCTTAGAAATGAATCCTGATGAGCTGCTTCAGGTGTGTTTTGGGTGTTTTGCTGGATCATTACAGATGGAGGTTACTGCTGCTTGACTTAAATCATTTCTTATTACTACAACTTTATGTTAATGACGTTTTGGGAGTGGAGCTGTGGAGCGCCACTAACATGCAGACCTCTTCAGAGTGATTTACTGACAGCACCGAGTGCCAAAACCATTTGCCGCATTTCACACTCTGGCCAAAAAAGTAGCAGAGACTTCAAATGGCCGTTCATGCTGCTACGATCAGTTACAAACACCAGCCTTCCACAGCCTCAGCACAGCCCACCAAGCATCTACCACGAGAAGACACACGTGAAATAATGTTGTCTTATAGCTTCTTGCGAGCCTCTTCTTTGGAAAGAATCCAGACTCTCTATCAACAGTCCTGCTCCCTTCCCTGCAAACCCCTTGCTCTCAGATGATACTTGACCATTAATAATATATGAAACAAATTATAACATCAATTATCCAGGTGCCCCAGGGGAAGGTGAATTAATTCAGAGAGATGAGGTTCTTGAAATAGCACGTAGTTTCCATTTAATTAATAGATTTGGGGATACATGGCCCAAGTTCAAGTAACAGGGAGATGCAGCTAACTGATGTCCAGATAATTAAGTCCGGTAGATTTGATGGATACAACTTGTGTGTCTGACTCCCTAAAACTGAGAAAAGAATTATTCCTAAAGCTCAGTATCTGGAGTTATCCTGCCACTTGGTTTTGGTGGTTGGGCCACATTTTGAAAACATCATTGTACCACAAATCAAACCATCTGTCAGGGAATTAAAATTACTGGGAAGCAAAAAGATAGGGAATCAAAACTACTGACAGGATGGGGTATAAGCAATGCAACAAGACTGAGCTGTTAAATAGCTTGAGAGCAGGAAATGACATGAAGTTCTGTTCTGAAGGAATGCCTTCCACTAGAGCAGGTTGCTCCAAGCCCCTGTGTCCAACCTGGCCTTGAACACTGCCAGGGATGGGGCAGCCACAGCTTCTCTGGGAAAAGTCTGTGCCAGCGCCTCAGCACCCTCACAGGGAAGAGCTTCTGCCTCAGAGCTCATCTCAGTCTCCCCTCTGGCAGGTTAAAGCCATTCCCCTTGGCCTGTCCCTACAGGCCCTTGTCCAAAGCCCCTCTCCAGGTTTCCTGGAGCCCCTGTAGGCACTGGAGCTGCTCTAAGGTCTCCCCTTCAGGAGCCTTCTCTTCTCCAGGCTGCCCCAGCCCAGCTCTCTCAGCCTGGCTCCAGAGCAGAGCTGCTCCAGCCCTCACAGCAGCTCCGTGGCCTCCAACAGCTCCACGTCCCTCTGGTGTTGCTGCCCCCGAGCTGGGTGCAGCAGCAGTGTAACCCGGAGCTTTAGCCAGGACCTTACACTTTCAGAACAGAGATTTTCAAGAAGAAAAAACCCCAAAAATAAACCCTAAAGCAAAGCGTGGCAGTGCCCCCCCCATGAGCACAGCTGCACCCCGGGTGCATTTACACAGGAAACTCCCCCAAAGGTGCCACAATCACACGAGGAAGCCCTGTCTCTGTGACCTTTCTTATCAGAAATGAGTAAGGCAGCTGCTTTGCAGACTATTCTCATGCTCTTTAGAAGGTGTGAAATAGATGAGTTTGTGAACTGGGCTAGCACTGAGAAAAAGAATGGAAGGATATTATGGGTTTCCCTCCTGAACAAGGCAGCTGATCATAAACAGGAACAGCAGCCCCCTGTTTAAAGAGCTTTGAAAACAAAGCAGCCACCTCACACCAGGCCGAAGAGAAGGTTTCTCTTGATGTACTAACAATGTACTGCTCACCTCTCATAAAGCTGAGATGTGTGATTTCTTTATAGTTCCCATTTACCGAAAACATGACCAAGAGAAGGTGCAAAACTGAGGCGAGGAAGCACCTGAGGCTCCCACCCTGCTGAGCTGCTCCTGCAGAAAACCTCATGTTCATTTATTTAAACATATAGAATTCTTCAAGTCAAAACTTGTTCCTCTTTTCAGAATCATGACCAACGAAGGACCAACTCAGTTATCTCCTCCTACAGCTTGGTGAGCTGACCCCTCTGCAGCTGAAACTGAACAAGTATCTTGTCTGGCATCACAGACTGAAACCCTAGTTGGAAGGAAGTACAAGGGTAAATTGCAGCGTCCCCAGTGCCCCCGGATGAACTTTCCCCCAAGCCAATTCACCTACTTATGAAATGATACTTTCCAGGGAATTGATTCTAATGATAAATCTGCCCTTTGAATACTCTGAGAAACAACATTTCCAAATCTCCAGCTCGGATCTTATACCATCCCTGGGTCAAAAGAGGGTTCAGGGAATGATGCTGTTAACTGCTTGGACAGGCAGCCACAGCCAAGTGTGGAATGAGAGGTACACCCATGCCTCTGCTCAGGTTATTTTACTTAGGCAATTCCAACACATCTGGTTCTCTGACAGCAGGTCTCAAAACAATACATGATCTGACATACCATAGATCTCGCAGTGCCTGAGCAAGTCAGGTTTGAGTTAAGGATTCTGATAACCTCCATGCAGAATGCCTTATCTTCTGCAGACACCAGCCTGAAGCACCAGTGACAGCGCCCATCAACTACAGCCAACACTTCTCTCCAACAGAAGACTTCTCTATTTAAGATGAGCTGTTCTGAAGCCAAATGGGGATGGGGGGGGGGGGCAGCCAAAAATCTTTTTCATTAACAGATGGAGACACTCTTTTTGTGACAGGCTGCTTCTTCACTTATTCCGAAGTTAAAAATCCTACACAGGACTTCACAAATCCCTCTCAACCACAATATAAAGTATTAATTTAACACTAAGTAGAAAGCACCATGTCACATTTTAGCAGCACTTTAGCATGTCAGTCAATATGCAGTAAAACCAACAATATTGTCTGGATTCCCTTTGCAAATACCCACATGGTAAAGTTGAAGCAACTGTACAAGCCTTGAAATGCTGCTGAAACAGTTTATTGGGACCTAATCCTACAGCCTCCAAACCAATTGAATAGCCTAATACTTCCGTAGTAGGAATGATTCCTGGCTGTGTCTGGCAGCCCCAGGAGTTCTCTAAGGATGAACATAAGTTCAATTATACCAAATTAAACCTGCACATACATAAGCCACATACCATTTTAATTGAGGCAATTCTTAACTTCTTTTTGGAGGAATGATACAATAGCAGAGCCTACACAGATGATGCAACGCGTGTTTTCTCCCCTGGGCTGCCTGCTTTTATCAATTACTCTGGCAGAGATGTATTTATATTGATGTTGTCAGCGTGTGAACAAAACCTGATGGACAAACCCAGTTTGATTAAAGCAGAGAAACGAGGGTTAGGGCCGATGTGTAAATCTGGTCTTTAAAGTGACTAAAACTTTCATAAGCGATTATATAAAAATAAATCTTAGGAAAACATTTGCACCAAATGTGTCTTTTATGTTTTACACTGAAGCATATCATAAAAAAGAGAAAGGCCTAAGCAGGCGCATGGACTCAATAATGTTTTGGCTGCACCTCTGGGGGTGATTTCATATGGCTTCAGCTCTTTCTGCTCTGATTAACAAATCAACCTCCTCTGCCCAAAACTGCTACCTCCCTGCATCCCGTTCCCTCCTGTGCCAGCGCTACCTTCAGGAGATAAGGCAAGAGAGGACACAGCTCCACCAGCCATTACTGGTGGGCCAGGGCAAGAGATGACTGCAGCAGGGCCCTGTCTGCTTCCAAAGGCAAAAAGGATGAGTCTGTCTGTAAATAACCATATAAAATGCTTTGGGGATGGAAAGAATGTTTGGGAAACAGCACTCGGGTGCATACAGACTACTCCATCACCTACCTGAGCTTCATATCCCAGGCTGGCACCCACCACCTTGCTCTGAGGTTCAACAGCTATGGTAAATTGGGCTGAATTGAGGCATTTCTCTGTGGGTTCTGTCCCTGTCACTTGAAACTGGGGAGTTAGAAAATAAACAAGCTGGGGCAGCCCAGGCGCGGGGTGACGGGCGCAGGGGATGCACCGCAGCCCCTTCCCCTGGCACAACACCGCCTTTGTTGGAGGACAATATTCCTAAGAGAGACGTTGGTTCAGAGCAAAGCGGGGCCATAGATGTCGATCTCACATTCTAATAAATAAAAATAAATATCTGACCTCAAGCAAAAGATCCTTCGTTTGACACTCCTGATCGTTTTTTATACTTCAAGTTCAGTTTTTACTGGACTGGATCCAGTCATCCTATGGAAATGTAACAGTCTTTTTCTTTGCAGGAACAAAAGTCCTTTTCTAGTCCTGAGGGCCAGCAAGTTTATCCAAATATTCTCAGTTTACTACTAGCCCCTTTTGGAACTGATCTACTCGGTACAAGCGCACTTTGTCCCTCGAGCACCACGCACCGGGGCTGGAAGGAGCCGAGCCCGTGCCCGGCGCAGACGCAAGAGCTGCTCTCATCTGATAGCACCACAGACAGAACATACATACACAGAGCAGCTCCTCCTCCCCCTCCTGCCATCTCCTCAGGAAGAATGTTTGGAAATGCTAAATAGTCCTTTCCATGTTTCTACATCAGTTCTTATTTTGGCTAAGCTTGTCCAGTCTGTTAGCAGCTGCCAAATGCATGAAGTAATGAGAAAGCATAGGGAGAGAAAGCTGACTTCATTCCAGCAGCGCTGGAGCTAACACACCCAGTATGTTCTGTGGCTGTCAGCACGTCGCTGAAGTGGACCTCATTAGCAGATTTGACTTTAACAACCAGAGGAGATGCATTCCTTGGTGCCACCTTCCGTCTGCTGCGAGCTCAGTCTGACCGGCTCATCCTTGCTTATACAGCAAGGGAGCAGCTGTGGAGTTCATATGAGTGTGCTGCTTCCCCCAGCATCCCCAGATGTGACCTGCAGCTGGTGATACTGGCCACATCAGCCCCAGAGTTGGCAAGGGATGAGGAAGAAGAGGCAGGATGCAAAGTAAAGTGCATTACAGCTGCTGGGCAGCCAGGGATGCGGCTCTGGACACTGCTGGTCTGGAGCACAAAACGCTGCTCCGGGTTGGATCTGTCACAACCAGCACCCCAGTACAAACAAACACTTTCTCTGTTGGTTAGGAGTGAAATTCCTCTGAGGTGGACAAAGGGACAACAGCCCGCAGCAGAGATGGAGCACACTTCCATCCTACACAGCGCTGCTACGGCCACCGATGGGGCAGGACGCCCCAAGAAAGAGGCAAAGCCGCTGAGGAGAGTCAAGTGAATGAGTCCAGGTCTAGAAACACCTCCATGAGTGAAGCTGGGAGGAACTGGGGTCATTCAGCCTTAAGGAGCCTGAGTGATGCGATATAATGGGAATCTTCAATTCAGACCTTAGGACACTGTCTAACAGCCAAGAGAGCGATGCACAGAACAATCAAGCACCTAAAGAGGTTGCAGAGCCTCTGTAAAGCACAGGTTAGATAAATACATACCCCAAACACCCTGGAGATGCTGTGTTGGTCAGAGTGGGATGAGGTGGCTTCTGCAGCCTCTGTGTGATTAAAATGCTGCATTAAAATAAGACAATTGGCCTGAATAACCACAAACAGCCCATGGGAATGACCTGAACTGGAAATGGAGGGTTTGTGATGAGCACTGAGCAGATGAATAATGCAAAGTTGTTATACCTGCTGCTATATGGGGGAGAAAGCATTCAGTGGAAACTCCTCCTCTCACTGAATTAGCACGGGAACACAACACAGCCAACCCCTTCAACTAAGGATATTGCCCTGTGATCCATGCTACAAATACTTGTACTACAAAGGTTATTTTATTTATCCATGTCTTCCCCACACAGCGAAACAAAAGTTTTGGCAGATAAAGGCGCACAACTCTCTGTCCCTTATTCCAAGGACTGCTGGCTAACCAAAATGAACCCGGTTATCCCTGGAACATGTGCTGCAGTCCTGACAAGGGGTTTGTAATAACAGGCACAAGACCATAGGCGAGCCCAGCGCTGTAATTTCCATGGGGCCGAGTGCCACAGGTGCACTAATACCGGCATTAGTGAATGATTAGGCCTCATAAAATATATGAATGCTGTTTCTTTAAGAAGCCATAAAATTTTATGGAGGAAAAAATCCATGTGTAAGGCTTTTGGTTCGTTTCATGCGGTCATTCAGAATTTCACTCATTTCTGACAGGACTATGATAATTAAAACTGTGGCCTGGGTCTGGTTTCTATAAAGTCCATCTGGCCTTCCGCGATGGAGAGGTTTGGAAGTATGTAATTGCCTGGGCAGCAAATAACTATTTTGCCATCCGCAGTAGTTTAATTTTGTCCCTGCAGCAGGGGAGCTAAGGCAGAGGGGCAAAAGATCATTAAGGTCTGTGGTTAAAAGAGGGGGCTCCCCGAGCAGCCGCCTGGCCCGTATTTGTTGAAACGCTTGACACCAACGGGCCCCATTAATGCTCGGGTTAGATACAATCTGTGGAAAAGGGTCTATTATAAAGGGATTATTTGGAAGTGTTCTGTAGTTGGGGGTGGGTGTGATTGAAGGACTTAAAACTGTTACATTAACCCTTAGGGCACTCGGAGCGGTAACAAACCTGGCATTAAAGAGCTGGTGTTTGTCACAATTTCTTCACTTCCCTCCTTCTCCTGCCACAAGGTCAAAGAGATTAAAACCATCCATAATGCCCTCTTCTGGGTTACAAAGATGAAGCTTGTTTTCTGTCCACGTTATGGCTGCAGCCAGCTCCCCGCCTCGCTACCCCTACCCCAAACACGATCACTGAACAAGAAAACACATCGCAGAGGACAGACAACAGCAATCATTCATATACATATATATATGTATTTACATATCATAGAATCAGAGACTGGTTTGGGTTGGAAGGGACCTTAAAGCTCATCCAGTCCCAACTCCCTGCCATGGGCAGGGACACCTTCCACTAGAGCAGGTTGCTCCAAGCCCCATCCATCCTGGCCTTGAACACTGCCAGGGATAAATATATACATATATACACACACACATACACACACACACACATATATATTAAAATATAACCAAAAGAAAGCCAACACAGATGGAAAAGTGACAGAAGAAGCTCTAGAGCTCTGCTTAAACATCCAGAATAGGGTTATTTATACCTGGTCTGACTACAAACCAGCTGGCCAGTCCAGACCGGGGAGCAGATACTTCCACTGGCAACGCTGCAGGACTTTGTTGTGGGTTAGAGAACTACATCCCGCTTTCCCCTTCCCTCTGGCTGATGTCAGGAAAGGCACGGATGAACAAAACTATTCGGGAACTTGATAGACTTTGAAATGCTTCACAGAAGTCCATTTAAATACAGATTGTTTCACTCAAGAGTTTAAACAGCACTTTGTGGAATTTCTTTGTCTTGTCAGTTGGACACGTTTCCCCTGGGAGACAAACATGTATTGGGCACTATGGGGCTGAAGCTAATTAAGTGAACAAAATCTGCACATCCAACAAAAACATGTCTCTATTTGGTCTGAGGATGAGGTCCTGCTATGGCAATCACTTAAAAAGACAAGGAAACAGGATCAGCTGAATTTGGACATTCTGAGTGCTTAGGAACTTGTTTTGTGGATAAGAGGCAGAAAGTGTCACAAAAGATTACGAAAAGATCAAACACAGCAATGCAGGAGAAAATAAAACATGTCTCAAGGTGGAAAACACACTGCTCCTGTGACAGGTTGGATGAAATCCTGCAGCACTTGTGTATCACCTCGAGACTCACATGTTCTATGCACTGCAATAGTAGGAGATGAAGGAGAAAAGGACCACAAAGAGGAGGTCTGGAGGACACTACCTCCAGAGACTGGGCAGACCTGATCCTGATGAGGAGCTGGAGCGTGGTCCTCTTCCTTTGGCTGCAATTTGTCAGCCTGACAAATCCTTTACACAAGTGTGTATCCTCATAACCTCAGTGCCTGTGACCATCAGCTACGTGAAGAGCAATTTTCTCTAGAATAACTTTTGCCTTCTTTCCAAGGGTTTGCTCATTTAATACAATCTTAAATGACCCTCAAATCAACCACTTGATTCACAGTGCGTTTACAGCACTATTGAGTAAAGGCCCCAGCAGTGGTAAGAGTGTCCTATTTCCTTCAAGATTGTCCCATACTTTGATACAAGAATGTTAGTTCCTGGCTTTGCTTCTCTGGGCAGCTCTGGAAACTCTGAGAGAAAACATGTGTGTATTAACTGTTCCCCAGACCCCACTTGAAACAACAACAGCAGATATCACAGTGGAAAACACACTTTATAGAGAATTATTGAAACCGCAACTCTTCCAATACAGTAGAAGGTCTGTTTTCCTTGGCATGCCCATCTCTGCTCCCCACAACAATCTGACAGCATTTCTACAGGCAGAAATGACCAACAAGTGAAAATGGTGCAGCCTGGGAGACCGACGAGGTTGATCAGAAACCATCAAATAGGAAAAGAAAGGTTTTGTAGGTTTTCTGTTACAGCGTATGAGCCCAATCCATGAACGTTTATAAATACAAAGTGTATGAAAACAGAGCTCCTCATCAACAAAGGTCTCAAGTTAGCGATGCCAAGCAGTCATGGGTTTGTGGGCGCACTGTGCTTTGCTGTGGCACACTGACAAAGCCCACGCTGGCCTGCAAGGTGCAGGCAGCATGTACAGAAGACACACCAAAGGAAGCAACAAGCAGCCTCCCTTTGCTCAAGCAAGGCACTGAAATCAAAGCCCCAGAGGCACTGCTTGCTTGTAAACAGTCTTCAGTGTTTTCCAGGAAGCCAACACCTCTGAGATAACTGTGCCTTATAGGAAACCCAGGTAGATACAACCTTGTGTAAGATGAATAACCTTGCAGATACAACCTTGTGTAAGATGAACTTATTGCAAATTAACCCAAACTCACACTCAGTCCAAAGCATCAATAAAAAGGCAGGACTTCAAATCAGTATGGGCACTGACACAGTAATAAATGACAGTTTAAATGCCTTAAAACCAAGACTGAATTTTCGACCAAATAATAGGAAAGATTAAGGAGGGGTTTTTTTTTAAGACTATGAGTCTTTTAAGATGAACAAAGTTGGATGTCAACTGTACCTATCTGACGATCACCTAAAGGTACAGTGGTATACCTGCTGTCTGCCCTATGGAGAATGCAAACCAAAGTGGTCTTAGCAAGCAAAGTGCTTTCTAGGAGGTTCAAAATGCAAACGCCATTTGTAATCAGGCTATTCCTACAATAATAATGTATCCTAGATGATGCTAAGTAAAGATGTTTTTAACAGCACCCTGAAACACTCACTGAATCCTTGACTGATACTGCTCTTAACAAGATTTGCCATTACCTTTTGTCAGTATTAGAACCAACTGGCTGTAATCTCAACCAGCAAACTAAATAGATGTGGATGAACCCACCTTTACAGCCTGTTCGAGTCCTCTTCACAGAGCAGAGTTATTTACCCACATCAAAACAGCAGCACACTTCTGCCTGCAGGCAACACCCAAAGGTTTTCTTTTCCTATGCCACACAAATAACAGCAACAGGGCGATTTGTTCTTGGAAATCACATTAACGAATATTCTCCTTCAAGATACTGCAGATACATCCAGCTGGTGCCTTTTCTAAATCAAGGAGAGGGGAATTCTGCTGGGCAAAGTGAGCGTGGGATGGCCAAAAACCCCTGAGAAGAATGAAAGAAGCTGTGAAAGCTGATGAGGATAAACACTGATGACAGGTGGAGGAGAAGCTGAAACCTGAACCCCAAAGTAACTGCAAATAAAGATTTGTTGCAGCTGGTTTTAATACGACCTAACACTGGGATGCCAGCTCCAGTATCACTTTTTCCTGTAGGCTGGACAAAACTAATAACACAGTTATGGAAACACGCTGCACCAGAACACACACCTAAGGAATAAACGGCCTTTAAAACACAGGAGTTGCCCTCTTAAGAGAGCAAGACAGGATCAATAAAATGCTGATAAAGAGACATGTAGCTGGAACCAGCAACAATGAGTATTTCAAGTAGGTAAAATGAAGTAAATCCTTCGGATACAGGCAGTTATAAATGTATCTCGCTCCACATCCACGTGTGCACGTGTGTGTGTGATGGAAATGTTCACTCTTGGCACACATTTAGTTTGAGCCACTGATCTTTTGATCTTGGAGGATAATAATTCTCTGTTTTCTAAAGGCTGCATTCAGCAAAAGGGGGTTTCTTTTCCCCTTCACTTTTGCTATAAGAAAGCATAGGCTGATGATGCTGGTTATAATTGTTTCACAACCACTTTTTAGAAGGGAACTTTGCTGGTTTCAGCTATTAACCATTTCCTATTCTATTCAGGGCACTGAGGGTCCACTTCCTTCAAAACAGCAGGAATTGCACCATCTCCTCATGGTATGAATCATACTGAAGAGCACTTGTAAAGAAATAGATAAAAGTCACATATAATCCCATTTTGTGAGGTCACATTATCTCCAGTAGCTACTGGTACGATGAATTATGGCGAGGTCTGCTTCACATGAGCATGGCTCCCTCAGGAGCACTGCTGGCTCTTCTGAAAATGCTGGGGATGGTGTGAAATGGTGGTGGGAAGGGCTGGTTTGGGGATGGAGGGTTCACCTGCCTGTGCCTGGTTCTGGGGGCATCACGGAGCTGCCTCCAGGCTTGGTGGGTGCGAGACACATCCTGCTCCGGCTCAGCAGAGTGATGGGAGGTGAGATGGGGCAGGAACAGCTTGTCCTCAATGGGTGCGAGTTGATCTGAACCACGGAGGAGGAAAACATGGTCCTGATCATAACCAAACCTCTCCTCTCCTCCCACAGCACAGCTCATGGGCCAGGCCAGTCCCTGCTGGAGCCTGGGCACGAGCAGAGCCTTTGCCAAGTGCTCGAGAGCAGCCCAATATAACACGACCAGCCTTCAGAGAGGCTTGGGAAGGGATAAAAGCAAAGCACAGATGTTGTGTTGGAGGGCAGGAACGTGCTCCAGAGTTGGAGGTGTGTGGCACAGCGAGCAGCAGAAAGGCTCTGTGTGTGTGGTTGGGACTGGTACCCGGTGCCTCCATGTAGCAGCGCCCGAGGACACAGAGGAGGGGAGAACACCAACACCAAACCAACGAGCAACAGCACTGACGGGTGAAAACAACCCTCGCTGGAAAAGGCAATGGGGAGGGGAGCCCGAGAGACAGCAGCCATGGTGGTAGCACACACTGCGGGGAGCACTGCTCTTCCTCTGAGCACCAAGATTTCAACTGATGCCACGGTGACTGAGTAAGTACTCCTTCCTTCCTCCAGCATCACTCGGAGCTGATGGAGGAAAGGAGACTCTTACTTCCACCATAAATTCATTTATTCATCTGGCCCTCTCAGATGAATACACAAACCAGATCTTAGGGACAGTTGTGAAGCTCTTTCTGAGCACTGACCTCCGCCCTGACTTCTGGAATCTCTGCTTAACTCTAAAAGCCAAATCCAGCTGAAACATGCCTGGTTGCTACATCCTTGTCTAGACTTCAAGCATATAACACAGTTGGCAGGTTTAAGCATTCTTGCTGACATCAATGACAACTAACCTTCTGCACCACAGTTCTAGGAGGATTTGGGGGTTTCACAGTGTGGTAAACATGAAATGCAAGTCGGGGTAGGAAATGCTGCATTGTTACTGTTCTTTCCAGTATCAGCTGCCTTATTTATTTATCATCATTGCTTCAATCAGCTTTTTAGAGGAACAAATGCAAAAGCTATTAGAGAAAAAAAACTTGGCACAATTTTCAGGAGTGCCAAATGCCCTGACATTTTAAGCCATATTTCTCAAAGACACAACTAAATGGAAGAAAAAAGAGCATTAAATCAGTAGTTCACTGAACTAAATGTATAAACCACTAATGACCACATTACCATATCAGCCACTCAAACCAGTTAACACAGCTAATGATCGAAGGAAGGGATGCAGCAATACATACAGATGATTTGATGTATTTTTCTGGGTTTATATATTCTTCTGGTAGGCACAGAGTAAAACAAGGGAAGGATTAGTGAAGCCCACGCAAACACACTGTGTGAAGAGCAAGTAAAACTACTACGCTGAGAAGGGGGAACCTTTTGTGCACTGCGGCAGCATGATGGGGTGCTCTTGCCACCAAGTCCTCCCTCTTAGCTTGTGCAAATGGATTCTTGATCAGGATGCTACGGGCTAGTTAGTTATGGAGTTGGCTTGGAAAAAGTCTGTGTGGAAGGGAGAGAAACGAATGCCAGTGGCAGTTGTTAACTCACACTGGTCCGCACGGATAGTAGCTGGCAGGCTCATCACTGGCACGATGTTGGTCACAGCACACAGGCAGCAGTGGCCTTACTGGAAGCAATTGCCAGTAAAAATCCCTGCGTTTACCTAAGCATGTTGCAACGGGTGGCTGGAGAGCTCTCCCCATAAATCCCCAGGGCCACGCCAGGCCCATCTGAGCATCTGGATGCAGGATAATGATCCCACATCCATGTGGAGCCGGCCCTGGGCCTGGCTGCGTGCGTGCAGTGGGGCTGGTGCTGAGCCACAGCCCGCAACACCAACGGGGTCATCAATAAATGCAACGTCAGGAAGAATAAAACTTTACCACTCACCTTATGTAACTTTTATTTTACACTCGATTAACTTTTTATTACCAACTCCAAAGAATAAAGGCATTCTTAGTGCAGGGAATTAGAAACAGCCTTTTGGAAAAGGAAAAAAAAAGGGGAAAAAAGATGTTCTAATATTAGGGCTGCATTCGCTGGCAGCTCAGAAATAGCAAGAGCAAACAGAGTTGAAAACATGCATGTCTAATTCACCGCTAACAGAGAAACAGCCTTACCTTCCTTGAGATGTGTCAAGTAACCCCATGCTTTACTCACACGCTGTGCTCTGCACTTCCCAGGATCAAATTCAAGTGATACACTGAGGCAAGAAATCCCCGAGCTCTGTATATACAATAACTCAGTGTGACAGCAACTGCTTTGGCAATTATTGTTTTCTAATTGCAGCAGAAGAAGAACCAACCGCACAAACTATTTATTAGGATCACCAAGGTGGATGCATCTGAACCACACACACAAGCAAACTGTTTCCTGGGAATCTCTGTTAGTAAATCAAGAGGAAGCCACACCTTTCTTTATTTCCTTTAACTCATTATGCTTATTTTCTGAAGCTTTCATGGACGTTAATCACGAGCTGCCTGCACTGAATACACTATTGTTTGATAAACTGGACAGTGCCCTCGGCCATCATGCCCGAGAAGTCAGGGGACTGCCTAAAGTCTGGATTTAATACGGGCCAAGTCCTTTTCCCCCTCCTGTTTAGTATAATTTTATACTGGGTGGACACATTTAGGGCCTGAATGGTTTGACAGTAATGATTAATACCCTGCATTAGGAGATTCCAGTGAAAGTATTCAGGAGCACGCTGTGCAGTTTGGTTCTCATCAGATGGTCAGGTCTACAGGCCTATTAAAAACAGCAGGAGAGCTGCAGACTTAATCACAGAGGCTGGGCCCATGGAGGGAGGAAGAGTGAGACACAAAAAGAGGAGAGAATGAATAGAGTGACAGAGCAGAGGTGCAGGAGAGCTCGGCTCAACTCGCACTTGCACCAGCGATGGAACCAGGTGAGGGTTTCCTGAAGAGCCGTCTCCAAAAGTGATTCAAACATAAAATCCCTTTCCAAAGCTGAAGCAGGTAAAGTTAGAGACTGTATGAGACAGTGACAAAGAGCTGAAGGTGAGAATTAGGGTCTAATGGCAAAGTCTTTAGAAAGACAAATAGACCAAAAGCAGAACAGGTAACTCTAATGCTTGGTATGGAAAAATCATAAATCCTAGACTGGTTTGGGCTGAAGGGACCTTAAAGCTCATCCAGTTCCAAACCCCTGCCACGGGCAGGGACACCTTCCACTAGAGCAGGTTGCTCCAAGGCCCATCCAACCTGGCCTTGAACACAGCCAGGGATGCAGCAAAATAGTTTTAGGCAAGAAAGCGGAGCAAATAAGCCACCCAGAGAAAGGCATCGCAGGTTGTGACTGTTGTCTGGTGCCTTGCTGTTAGTTCATAGTCAGAGTCATCTCAGCCTGGCTGGAAAGCTCATTACAAAACATGGGCCCAACTGAAGCCCCCAGTAACTCAGCAGGAACGTGGAGAGCTTCAAGCGTAGCCTCCTGACCCCGCACCACGGGACAGCAGCTTTCCTACACCACAACTCGGGGTAAAGAACTGGGGATGATCTCCCAGGAGAGGCTCCTGTCATACTCTGTGCAATTAAATATTCAGCATCCTCCATGTGAAGCGGGACACGTGTCTGAAGAACTCGGGACCATGCGCTCAGCAAAAACAGTGGGGATAGGTTTTGCTGTTTCTCTTTTAGACTAAGGGCACAGAGGATACTACAGAGACACCGAGGGGAGCACATGAGCTCACCTTTAGGGAGGTACGTGTTCCATGCCATGGGTGAGGAGTCTCTCACCTCACCCCTTCAATCCGGTCTTCAGAGGTTTCAAATATGCCCTTTGGACAAGGGCCTGTAGGGACAGGACAAGGGGAATGGCTTTAACCTGCCAGAGGGGAGATTGAGATGAGCTCTGAGGCAGAAGCTCTTCCCTCTGAGGGTGCTGAGGCGCTGGCACAGGGTGCCCAGAGAAGCTGTGGCTGCCCCATCCCTGGCAGTGTTCAAGGCCAGGTTGGACACAGGGGCTTGGAGCAACCTGCTCTAGTGGAAGGTGTCCCTGCCTGGGGCAGGGGTTGGAACTGGGTGAGCTTTAAGGTCCCTTTCAACCCAAACCAGTCTGGGATTCTATGATTCTATGAATATTTGATAAATCAATAACATGTTGATCAACCGGAAAATACTCTATTTAGGAGCGCTGGAGGCTGCCAATGTGCAAAACCAGCCTGATGGAATTTCTGATTTTTGCTTTTTGAAAAAGGGGGGCGGGATTTTGGCTACTTTGATAGTGTTCGGTGAAAGTTTAGTTCTTAAACCAAGCATCTTTCCACCTAACAGAGAGCACATCCTCCTGCCACCATCGGAGCTGCTCTGTACACCCCAGCCCTCAGGCGGGGTTCGGGGGCCTCCTCTGCTACAGAGGGTAAAATTCCTACGTGGGTAACCGAGGCCCCTGTTTGCCAGGGCTGCCACCTTTCCACAGTGCTGAACTGACAGTAAACCCCAAATCAGCATTAAACCCCAATAACATACAAACAGTACATAACAAAGCCCTCGAGGTGTTCAAGGTCTGTAAATCTCCTTTTTTCTGAAGGTCTGAATAACAACAAACCCAAAACAGTAATTAATTCTTCTCCAATGCACAGACCCAGTTCAGTAACAAGTGCTAAAAATACATCTGAACCTTAGAAACAAAAGAGGAGGCTCGGAGCACTTTGAACATTTGCTCCAATGATTAAATAAATTAGACCTGAGCTGCTAAGAAGGGAAGGACAGAAAGTTCACCACCAGCACAAGATGTTGCCAGGTTTTGACTTGTTTATGAGGAGCAAAAGGGGGAAAAGCAGCACATTTTAAGAGATTCCCAAATTCCAGGCACTGTTCATTAGTAAGTGACAATATGATTTGCAGATCTATGGGATCACAGGGTGCCCAGAGAAGCTGTGGCTGCCCCATCCCTGGCAGTTCAAGGCCAGGTTGGACACAGGGGCTTGGAGCAACCTGCTCTAGTGGTAGGTGTCCCTGCCCGTGGCAGGGGCTGGAACTGGAGGAGCTTTAAGGTCCCTTCAACCCAAACCGGTCTGGGATCCTGTGATTCTATGGCTTTTGAATAACACCAATACCCTGCCCTCCTATGGGGCTCTGACAACTGCCAAGCCACCACCATGCCCGGTCCATCCCAACCTCCACATGGAATTGCAGGGAGACTCCCACTGCTCCTTCCTAAAAATATTGTAATTGAAATCCAACGCTTTTTTTGGGAGATGCGAGGAATGTTCCCTTCACATATTTAGAATGACACTGAAAAAGATCATTGTCTGAGGATAGTAACTCTTGTAATATGCGTTTAGCAGTGACAAGGATTTCACTGAGCCTTGGTACCTCCAAGCAGAGCTCACCGCTCTCCACAACCTACACACAAAGCCAAGTGAAGCCCAACCTTCTCAGCCACATTCGCAACTATCAATCCAATATAACAATTCTCTTCTGAGACACAAAAAGAATGCAGGGCTCTCTACAACAGCCACTGGGCCTGTGCAGCAATTTCTTGTCCCCCACTGCTTTCCCATTGCTCGGAGCAGCTCTGGGAGCTGCACAAAGAATGAGTGTTACCCTCTGGAAGCATCATCTTTTTATTTTTATTGGGTGCTTGACTGTGATGGACAGCGAGAGAATACGGGGACAGGACTTCTAAACACCCTCCTGATATCTTCACATTATTTGGATTTGCAGGTTATCAGTGGGGCAGCAACTTCAGCTATGACCTCATTAACTAATGTGGCCACATCAGCACCTCTCCACAGCCGTTATCACTCATCATGTGTCATAAAGCAGCCCGTTGACACCTCCCGGTGAATACCGGTTGTATCTTATCTCCTGCAGGGATAGGACCCTCACTGGGAGACAGAGAGCACGGCGAGGAATGCGGCGAGGAGACAAGGCCGCCAGCAGCAGCTGACAGGGGATGATTTCTCAAACAAACACTGAGTGGGAAATTAATGGGCTTTGCTTTGCCACTGACAATACTGAGCAGAAATACATTAACTTGTGACTGCTATAATTTAAGAATTATTACTGTAATTTCAGACCAAAGCTACTGGGACACTTCCATCACGCTGCATCCAGAAGGCAGCTGCTTTGCGCTCCTATTAGCACCACTACGTGAGCAAGGTCCAGTATCTGTCATTTGCAAGAATACAGACTTGTTCCTGGTGGCTGGATGGTGGAATTCTCTTCCCACGTCTGAAAATCACAACAGTCTTTTCTCCTAAAAAAACCCAAATCCTTCTTTTACATCTCACAAGTTGGACACTGGGAGAAAAAGCAGCACACCCAAAATAGGGCAGCTGAAGTGGAGATTAAAATGATGCCAGAACATCCTGCCTTGTTTTACCTATTGTTACACTTCTGAAGATGGGGTTTAAAAGCTGTATTTGCTAGGAAAGTGGCACATTTGCTTGGCAGAAGCTGTCCATCCCACTGGATGCACAAGGAGCACTCAGCACGCTGGGAGTGATGTGCAGGGATGGGGTGGACTGAGGCACCAGAACACTTATTTTCAGAGTCACAGGGAACCCTCCACACACTTTGCTGCGGCCATTAAAACAAGACCCAGTGGGCAAGCCTGCTTTGAGGCAACTCAGTGGGACTCTTAAATGGTATTTCAACTAAAAACCCAACAGACCCAGATGGCAGAGGAAACTTCCTTCACTTAAATCGACATGAACATAACGTAATGCTCGCAGTGAGGATGGCAATGCCACAGAGAAGATGGCCCATCCCCTCCAACCTAGCTGGGAACCATACCTTGTGTTCTTTGCTCTCTGGGCTTGCTGTGTGCCAAGCCCCCGTGCCTAGAGCAATGACCAGGAATGATGATCTGCTGCTCAAGGCACGGCCAAAAGGAGGACAGAAACATGGGGCACATGTCCTGGTGTGTCATGGATGCTCTGTGCAGCTTCAAGAACATTCTGTGTGTTTTTTCTCTAATGTCTCCTCTATGAAACTGTGTTAATAATCTTTTCTGCGACTTGGTTACACCTTGAGCTGCTAGAAACAGTCATCCTGGAGCAATTACGGGAAGTGGCTAAAACCTGAAAGTCCCATTCTACAGATTGAAAGCTGAAAATACAGTTTCAGTGCATCACAATCACATCATCTCCTATCATACACCCCGGACATGTACAGCCAACGTCAGCCTCAGACCCTGTCATCTCCCCAGACAAACACCAGACTTTGGTAAATTAATTTACTGCTTAGAATTAAAACCACACAATCAAAAATCCCAGTGCTCAAACACACAACTCGAACGTTCTCTTCTAATTGCCTTTTATTCTCTGCTTTTTAAAAGCGCATCTTGTTCTCAGCTACATTTTTTTCTGCTGTAAGTGATCTAAAGGCATAACCAGGAAAGACCAACTTGTGGGATCAAAGAACTGTAAAATTCGCAGCTCTGACAATTTGGTTCCCAACAGCTAAACTGTGAAAACTCACTAGATCTTCCACACTATTCTCTCGTATCCCAAACCTGTTATTGAGTCTGGAGACTAAAAGATCTCTTACAATCAACACTGGGATAAAGACTCTTCTCTATGCCTTTTCCAGACTTAAAACCAGATCTTTTATTAAACCACATTAACCTAAACATCCTCCCTTTATTTCTCCCCTGCTGGGTAACACCATGTCGGAACATGAGCTGCCAGAAAACCTCAGTGTCCTGCTGAAAGCTGTAAAAGAGGCTGACTAAATGCACAGAGCAGAAAGCATAAACACCTCGGGCTGACATATTCTGCATGGATTAAACTGACCAGGACCATCATCATGACTTTTCTCAAATGATATTAAACAAAAGCAAAAGCTGATAAACATTTTCCATACCCAACGTGCCAGGAAAAGTCAGTTTTGAAACAGAAAAGCGCAATGGTGGTGCTATAGAAGGTTTCCCTTCAGCAGGAATAGCTCAGCCACCACAAAGCCCATATTGTTTGGAAGCTGCACGCAGTCAATGCACCTTTGTGTGCTGGACTCTAGAGGCAGCATTGTCCAATGCATTGAACACAGCGGCCAGAGCAAGGACCCGACGTTCCCTTCACTCAGCCCTTCTGCATTTCAGCTTCTTGGGGTTTTGAAAGTGGCTGCTGATCACTGTCCTTCTCTTTGCATGGTGTCACCGTTAACTGTTCATATGCAGAAGCGCTCTGGAACCTCAAAGTGTCTACAACAAACCTGGAGAGGGGCTTTGGACAAGGGCCTGTAGGGACAGGACAAGGGGAATGGCTTTAAGCTGCCAGAGGGGAGATTGAGATGAGCTCTGAGGCAGAAGCTCTTCCCTCTGAGGGTGCTGAGGCGCTGGCACAGGGTGCCCAGAGAAGCTGTGGCTGCCCCATCCCTGGCAGTGTTCAAGGCCAGGTTGGACACAGGGGCTTGGAGCAACCTGCTCTAGTGGAAGGTGTCCCTGCCCGGGGCAGGGGTTGGAGCTGGATGAGCTTTAAGCTCCCTTCCAACCCAAACCAGTCTGGGATTTTATGATTCTATATTTATTTGTAAGGCCTCGTAAGTTGCTCAGGAAACACCAATACAGGCCAAAGTCTTGGAACTTCCCAAGCTTCAGCTTTAAGAGGTTGGTGTATCAGAACGTGTCTTGAACATTCCCTGAGAGAGTAATTATTTTTGGCAAACTTGCATCGACCCGGTGTAACTTTTCAGCAATGGGCTCTGCACAGCAGGTATCCTTTGCACTCTCTTCCATGTCTTCAGGAAAGAAACCTGACAGAAAACTCAATAAACCAACTGTTCTCCCATTGATCATATTTTGATTCAGAAAATTCAGCAGGCAGCATGGTGCTAAATTATTAACCAAGCATCATCATTCACTGGGGACATGTTCTTTTGGATGGTCTTTAGGAAAACAAAATGATCCTTTGCATGTAGTAGACAAAGGAATATCATCAGCCATGAAAGCAAATTGCAGTGGGTGTTTGAACTGGCCCAGAGAAGCTGTGGCTGCCCCATCCCTGGCAGTGTTCAAGACCAGGTTGGACACAGGGGCTTGGAGCAACCTGCTCCAGTGGAAGGTGTCCCTGCCCGTGGCAGGGGGTTGGAGCTGGAGGAGCTTTAAGCTCCCTTCAACCCAGACCAGGCTGGGATTCTACGGGGCTGTCTCTGCATCCTAAATCCTGGATGAGGTGATCAGATAAAAGCAAAGGTGAGACAGCCTTGGGCACACAGGTGAGCTCAGCACTGCACAACTCAGCTGGGATACAGAAATAAGGAATTCTGGCAACACAAACACGCGCTGAAGGTTGGACACCTTCCCCTCTGCTTTCCTACAGACTAAAACATGACAAAACTTAGATCTCACTATGATGTTGTTCCTGAATCTTGTGACTGCCCTAACACCAACCTCAACACTTGCCATGGGGTGGTATTTAGGTGAGCAGGAATCACCAAATCGCCCTCCAGTAACTACAACTGAATGCAGAGCAGGAAACCAATCCCAAACCTGAAATGAAAACATTTCTCTCCCATGGTCAGAGCATCTCGTGTTTGCCTAAGATGGGATCTTACTTTCTCCCTTCCTTTTATGTCCCCTGTACCTCGCAGGTGTGCGCTGATTCATTTCTTCTCTCCCTTTTCTCCCTCAGATGGATTACACGCTGAGCAGCGTTTCTGTCCCGAGCTCTCCCATCTCTCATTATTAGCACTGCCAACTTGCCCAGCACAATGCTCAGTGTCAGATAAACGAAATCTGTTCCTGTCTGTTCTGTAACTGATATCAGCTCCATAGTGACAGTCCCTGACCTAAGGACCCCGGGCTTTGTTTAGCGCTACATCTTTACTCTGTTGAGAATGGAGTCCATACACATCAAAAAATCACCAATATTAATTAAATCACAGATCCTGTTATCACTTTAGTGAATAATGGGCTTTTTCAAGCCACACTGGGCAGCCTCAGCAAGACTTTGCTACTGACAACATTAAAAATATTAGATTTTCAATACTTTCCTTCATCCTACCCACAATCTATTCGACTTTGTTGTTATTGTTATTATGACCAGTGGAAACTTGTTAAAAATCTATCTATACACAGCACAATCCTCTCCAGACACGTAGTTAGATTCTACACAATTCGTTTTCTAATGGGAAAAATAGTGAAGCTTGTAACTAGCAGCAGCCTGCCTGCAAAATGGGTATTCTGGCAATGTGGAAGGTTCTGGCAACATGAATATTCTGGCAATGTCTGGCACAACAGGCTCAAAGTAACAGAATTTGGGGTTTGGAAGTGCATATGATGGAACAACAGTATTGCTTGGGATCAGGGTCACTTTGTTTTAGTGGTACCTCAGCATACCAAAAACATTCCATCCTGGCATTTACTCCAACTGTGTTACAGGTGACAGAGGAGGGTATCCACTGAGGTAAGGACTCGTACAGGCGCTGCAAGGCCGTACAGAATCCAGAACAGAATCTGGGAATCCCGTTTTGTTCCCAAGTGACTTTCTAAAGCATTCTATCAGAGTCAGACAGGCACCTCCAAGAGCCGCTTGTGGCACATGTAAGCTACTATAGCGAAGGGAGAATACTTCTACAAGGGACTTTTTTAAAGCAGGATGAATGGATACCTCCTTTTTGTATTCTCAGTGCTGTCCAAAGCTAGAGAGTATATCCTGAATGCAGACATTCTCTTCTGCAGCTTCACAGCCAAGTCTGGGTGTCACAACAGTGAGCAGGAGCTGGCTTGCCTTCCTCTGATGACTGCAATGGGAAATTATGTCATTATGCACGAGAGGGCTGGCTCATGCCAGCCAACTCCATCTACTTCTTTCAGGCAATGACAGAGACTTGGAGACAGAAAACAACTGCAAATGGGTAAATAACAATGAGAACAACAACAACAGTAATAATAAAGACATGGAGCTTCTTTTCCTTCTTACTCTACAACTCTAAAAGCAAACACAGTGAAAAAGAACTGTTCAATGCTGCAGAATTGCTGAAGTGAAACCATATTGTGAGTGAATCCAGTCTCAGTTTGGCATTTCTTGAACATATCCCAAATACAGAATATACCTGACCCTGAAGAAACTCAAAGCATTTCCCCTCTGCAGTCAGTAGAACACTGCTCGTAATAGAAGTGGTAACACCCCCCTCTAGCAACAGCTACTCACACATGCAAGCCCACCACTATCCTTTAAGGCTGTAATGCACATAAAAGCCAGTGTTCTGCACAGAGACCTGTGCTCTAAGAACGTCAGGAAGTAGAAGCTGCTACTGTAGTTGAGAGTCAATTTTTAATTAAACTACATCTCTAATCAATCTGAAAAACATCTATGATGATCATTTCAATGCACTCCTGTTAGTTATTGCATCAGCTTTAGTGGTTTGATGAATCTCAATGTGCAGTCCAGATTTCTGTACGGATCAGAGGCAGGGCACAGCCAAGAGCTTTGCCATCTGGGGGCAAGGAGTCATGCAGGCAGGATGCCTGGGGCTTGGGTACAGTCCAGCAGAACTGGAGCTGAAGAATAACTGAGTTATATTGAGTTACATACTAAAGAAATGAGTTATATTACAAAAGATGTGCAGTGAGATTAGAGCCTAATTCTGGTTGCTCAGGCTGAGATTTCAGAATATTAACATTTCTTTAAATCTTTACAAGTGCATTTCCCTTTCCTAAGGAGCACCTACTGTAAGCAAGCAGTGAAATAACCCAACACATCCAGCAGCGTGCACAGCTTTCCACTGGAATTTCTTCTTAGATTCATGTATCCACAAATTCTTAAATTCAAAACTTAATAAATGCCACAGGTCTGCAGAGCTGCTCCGCTCCTGGGAGCAGGATTTATTTGGTTTTGGTGCTGAATAATGTTTAAGCCCTTTGCTCATGAATGGCGGCCTCAAGCTGCACCAGGGCAGGTTTAGATGGAGATGAGGAACAATTCCTTCCCCAGAGGGTGCTCAGGCATTGGAACAGGCTGCCCAGGGCAGGGCTGGAGTCACCGTCCCTGCAAGTGCTCACACCCCGTGTAGCCGAGGCCTCAGCGCCATGGGTTAGTGGTGGCCTTGGCAGTGCTGGGAATGGTTGGACTGGATGAGCTTATAGGTCTTTTCCAACCTAATTTATCCTGTAGATTCTCTGACACTTGGCTCTTCCCGAGGCACACTGACATTTATAGCTCATTATTCCACAGGAATAATTATGGATGAATCTCCAGAACCTCCCTCTCAAATTTCTGCCTATAGCACCAGAAGTTTTGTCTTCCAAGACTCACAGTGTTGCCAGAAAGGAAAAAAGGCGTAAGGTGGAATGAGGGACACTGGAAAGCTTAGCTGCCAGCAGCACTGGGCACCCTCACAGAGCATCACCCAGCAAGAGAAGCAGGCAATGGAAAGGGAGAGCAAGAGGCCAGCGTTACTCCTGTTGACAAACACTAAATGATATTATTGCTTTGATTGTAAATACACAAAACAAACTCCTGCGGCCACTGGCTGCCTCTGTCCTTCCCTTCGAGCTGAGCCGCCCTGGCACTGTTAAGTTTAGTGTCTCTTTCTTATCAGATGAGAGCAGGCTGGAGTTTCACCATCCTGACTCCTGCCATTCTCCCTGCATTCATTCCCACTTCCTGCTCTCTGAAAGTCAAGCTCCCATTCACAAAAGACGGGCCTTATCTCCTTACCTCTTGACCCTGAAGCAGGGCTGCAGATACAGGGGTTTATTTCTGCGGGCAGCTAACAGGTGACAAAGTCCTCTGGCTCTGTGTCTCTAAAGAATAAAGGAAACACCATCTTCTGACTGAGTTCTGTTGTGTTGAATCTCGACCTGCAAAACCCCTTTAAAACAATCTGTCCTTTATAAACAGATCTCAGAAATCAGGAGGACATTTGCATTAAAATCAGATTCACCTCGAATTATGATAGTTTTCAGCAACAGGAATGGGTGGTTTCAAGAATGTTCTCTTTTGCTGAAGGCCAAAATTCAAAGTGACTGTCAGAGAACCGGCTCCTTCACTGAAGACACACTACACACAGCCCTTATCATACTCCTTTTCATACTCGGCCCTGGCTTTGGCAGAGGTTTATCACGTCTCGCAGCCACAGCACTTGAGCTGAGAAGCTTCAGTGGGGAAAGGACACGGGACAATTAAGGCAACTACAACACAAGTGCCCATGAAAATTTAAAGTGGCAGAAATAGATGTGTTCTGCTACGGATTTGGGAGAAGAACCATTTACTTGTAAGGCAACATTTAAACTCCTGCCCTTCAGCATTAGCTGTCAGCCCTCAGAAGCCTAAGAAGTTTTGTAGGGTTTTTTTATTACAAACCTCTATTTAAAGACTTCATTGTCCCTGTGGGCTTACACCCACCCCAACCCCTGCTCAGTGGCTGTGCACTGTCCTCCTTCTGAGCATCCTGCAGCTCTATTCAATACTTTGCAAATGAAAACACACCAAAGCTCCAAGCCTAACAGCAAAACTGCTTTTTGTATTTATGGCTATTAAAACTTCTGTTGTACAATTTATTCTAAAATACATGGACAGGGCTTGGAGCAACCTGCTCTAGTGGAAGGTGTCCCTGCCCGTGGCAGGGGTTGGAACTGGATGATTAAGGTCCCTTCCAACCCAAACCATTCCATGATTCGATGGTTCTATGATTCTATTCCAACCTTCAATCCCTGGCTCTGTGCCCCTGCTGCCTGCAGCTGGAACCTGCAGCCGAGATCCCTAAGAGGAGGAACACTTGCTGAGATATCCATCCTTCCAGCAACTCCAGGAGGGAAAAGCAAACCCCAGCTCCTCGAGGGATTCATCCCACAGGCTGGATGATCCTACAGCATCCTCCGGTCCCTGCGCAGGTGAATGGTGAACAGGCCAGTGCTCATGCCCCCAAGGAAAGCCGTGCAGGACCCCAAACTATGTATTATAAAGAATTCAGCAGTACCTCTGTACACTTGTCTCAGGCGTCCAGTGCCAGATAAAAGTGACATGAAAGCATTTCTCCTCACTGCATCCAGAGCTCCCCGTGTGCCATGGCGGGACAGTGCTAGCTGACAGTGTACAGTAGTCACCAAATTGTTCAGCAAACTATGTCATGTACAAGATAGCACAAAGAGCCTGCATTTAACAAAGTGTCTGTGGGCCTTTGAACTCGTGATGAGCTTTGTGCGTTTTCTCCTCTTTATTTTTGTAACTGCTCCAGGCCCCGAGGCAGCTGGTGCAAAAAGATCAAGACAGGGCTGTGAGGAGCAACAGAGCCTTGGTCTGAGGACAAGAGATGAACACTTGTTACTGCAACTGATACGAGTATGATCCCACAACACCAGGATTTCACAGAGGTCCCTTTGGACACATGGCAGAAAAAGGAGCTTCTCTGCGTGCACAGCTATTTCCTTCACTTTGATAGCAAGACAACTGTATCTACAGGTGAACAGCAGAAGCTATACCCTCCCAATTGGTTTATCACCTTTCCAGGCAGCCTGAACAGCAGCTACTGCGGTTAATCTGGAATGAATTATTCAGAGACCTTTCTCCCCAGCCAAGAGACAGAAAAACATCCTAATATCGAGACATTTTTACTGAGGATGTAAAAGCTTTTTTAAGGTGAGACATTCTTCCTTGATGCTCCTTCTCTGCCTCTGAACACAGCTGCAGCATCCCAGATGTTGATGCTGTGAAGTTCACATTATCAGCAGGTAAGTCAGGGAGCTGATATATTCTGTATCAGAAACATGATCAGCCCAAAGGTCAAATAACTTATTGTCAGCATAAAGAGAATCCCTATAATAGGCCCATCTAATGTTGGCCTTAATTGTGTACGGCCTCAATGGAAAATGATTCCCAGTGCACCAACATGGGTAAGGGCTCAATGCAATGGGTGCAGCAGCTGATTCCTTTCATACCAGCTGCAAGGACACATGGATTAAAGAACTGGATTGAAACCAGCATGAAGTTGGGGAAAGCTGGTTTAAAGTCCTCGACCATAAGGTTCTGCTGCGTTCACCACTGACCTGGCAGAAGCCACAATAAGTTTTGCTTTCTGTGTTTTGGTTTAGTTGTTTTCAGAGTGCCCGGATGGTTTGGATGCTGGAGATGGAAGAGCAAAGGCTGTGGTTATCAGTGGGACTGCCCCATATCTAAGGAACACAGAAGAGATGCCCCTGTCAACGCCTCAGGGACACAGAACTTCAGCACACAGGGAGTCAACTGGGACCAGAGCTAAGATACATCTGAAAGGGTGTCTTTACCTTCTCCCCATCTCTGCTTTCCCAAGCAGCTATCACTCATTTCGGAGGCGATGCAAGGGCCACCTCATTGATTCTTAGACCACACTGAGTCACTGAGACTCTTCGTGTTATAACGAGAACCATTTCAAAGTCCAAACATCAGCCTCGCACCCGCACGAGCTCACTGCAGCGCAGCGCTGCCTCTCACAGCAAAGTGAACACAGACACCATCAGCTTTTCTGTCCTAAACCCAGCAGAATGGCACATGGAAACAGGCAGAGGCCTCTGTCGGTGCGTGCACCCACCGAGGGGCACTGCCTTCCTTCAACTTCCCCTTTTTCCCACTTTGACACATCTTCCCAAGGCTAATATTTTACGGTTTCAGCCTGGAACCTGCAGGAACAGCAGCACGAGGCAATTTAACTCCGCATTCAATCTCCTACGATAACAGGTTATCTACATAGCAGCCTGCAGGTCGGGCCTCCCATAATGAGAGATGCCTGGCAGTTGACTGAAAGCTGATTCCTGTCAGAAGCTATTTTCTCTCCGAGACAGAGGAGACATTGTGCCCCTTGGTGCTTGAGTGTGGCCTTGGCTACTGCCAAAAGACCACCTTTTTTTTTCCCCTCGCTGAGACAAAACAGAATCCCCCTGCTGTCAGCTCTATCTGGAGCTGCTGAAAGGAGATGTATAAGCCCAGTAATGCTGCTGAGGAGATAACTGTCAAAGAGCATGAAAAACGCTGCCTATCTACCGAGCGGAGGAACTGAAGCACCATGGAGGCTACAACTCAATGCTCAACAGTTCTTGGCATCTGTGAGGTCTCTTTCTTAGTTGCTTTTTAATACCCTGGTGAAAGAAAATACTGTATGCACCAGTGGGATTCAGAACCTGCTTCTGCTCACCAACGCTCCAGGAGCTGCTCTTCCTGGAGATGTGGAAGCAGCATTGTTCTTCGTGAAAGGGGAGGGGAAGTAGGCAGATTCCACAGGGTATGGCGTGAATGCGAACTACATTCTCAACCTGGTTCATCAGGGCAGAAAGAGTCAGATGCAAACAGTCTGCACTGACACGGGGATGAAACACTGAGCGAAGCACATACAAAAATTACAGAAGTAGTTTAAAAAAGATCAAATACTATATGAAATATGGGAGAATAGTATAGTGCTGCTTGTAATTATAGGCTAGAAACAGGTAAACTAATGACTTCCTCCCCAGCATTACCCAAAAGCCACTGCTGTCAGGAACCAATCCCCATGGAATTCTACCCCATAGCACCTTCTGGGCAGCGGGGCATAAAACAATAAACTGCACACACGAGCATGTCAGGAACAGAAAATGTAATGTCCCATCCCTTAAACTACTGAACATAAGAGTGAGGTGGGTTAGTCCAGATGTGATTACGTTACTCTCCCACAAAGCTCTATGCAAAATCAATGCCATTAGGGTAGTGCAAAGTCAAGTTCAAAATTACTAGCTGGCAGAGAGTTTTTCCTCCCAAAGGCCTGTTTTGCTCCCAAAAGCTATTGGTACGTCTTAATGCCTGCAGGCATCCTTTGTTTCATCAGACTAAAAGGTTTGGGGAGGAAAGCATCCTCCACACGCTCCAACCCAGCCACTGAGTCATTCGGAAACTCCTAAAAAGAAAGTGCAAATTGAAATCAGAATGTACTGAGGATACAGCACACAGTAAACTGCTCCTTAAGCCATCCCAATGTAGACCTCAATCCACAAAGTGATTAATCAGATACCTTCTTTTGTTTTCATAAATGATAAGTAAATCCACTTAGTTTATATGAATTGTGCCTGCAGGGATTCCTTCTTCCTCACCCTGCGCTAGCGCTGGGATGGCAGCGGGCCAGGAACCAGCAAATACTGCCATTTGTGAATTATGTCAACTTGTATGTTTATTTCTTTTCTTGGGGGGGGGAATCAGCCTAGAAGGAACTGCTGGTTTCATTATTTAGTTCTGCTTTTCCTCCACTTAACCACAATATCATTATCAAAGCATCCCTTGATAAGTAAAATACAAACTCTCCCCTCTATAAGTTTAGCCAGTAACAGCACAGACACGTGTAGTAACCATTACTCTCCCCTTTAGTGAATGAAAAGAACAATCTTCACTCACAGTGTACGTCTAAAAGTAGTTTAAATTACAGATTTTTATATGTTTACATACCTAAATAGTATAGAAGCCACTTTAGAGCTTATCAGCTACAATAAGGAGAGCAGAACTTCAGGGCTTTGGTGTTAAAACTTGGATGTTAGCCATTAGAAAGCTGGGATCAGGCTGAGAAATGCCTCTTTGACATCATTACATTAGATATCACGTTGTTACAGACGGTGGCAAAAGGCTGCAAATAGCCTGAGAAAAGCCCTTTATGTTTCTTCAAGGTTCCTGGACACTTCTGAGTTTTTACTGCCATGGATTAAGGAACGAAGACCCACACAGCTTTAGCAACTCCAGTCCTTGCTCCATGAACTCCACGTCTCCATATAACAATTATAAGAACTATCACCAAGACTTGCTTTCTAACACAGAGAGAGATTAAACACCAGCTGCTCCTGCCTGCATCTAACTCATAGGTGAGAAATGGCAAATTGCCACTCACCTGGAGCATGTGACAGTAAAATCCACGAAAGTCCCTTTTTCACCTCCAGAATGCTGATAACCATCCAGATTAACCCAGCCGTGGGGAGAGCTGCAGCCACTGCGCCACATTAGCAATGAAAAACTAATAAGCACAAATCCCTGTTGAATTTCCAGCTCTCCTCAGATGTGAGAAGTAACGAGTGCTGCAGCAAGCTCAACAATTGAGCATTTTTCTTAAAATGCAAACCCTCAGAGCAAAGAGGCCATAAATTGTACAATAATCAGAAGAATCCACTTTTTAACAGAGGCCCCTCTGCCAGCCTGGGTGTCTTTGATCAGAAATATTATTGGAGAGGGGAGAAACCTGAACGTGTGAATTAATGACTCTCTGAGCTTCGTGGCCCAGCCAGGAAGCCTGCTATTTAGCTAAAGCCCCGTGATATGTATGGGGAGAGTGTTATCTAAACCACTAGGACGACTATAAAATATCTTAACAGCTTCTGCTGCTTAGCTGGAAGCAGGGCTCCCCTAGTATCTAATATGAAACAAGTGGTCCAGCCTGTGAAAGGCAGCTCTATATTCCGAGGCCGCAGCGGCTGGAAGCTATGGGGTCGTCTCAGAAGCTCTCAATTGTTTTTAAATTCTGTTTTTACAAGGAGCGTGAGATTTATAGGCTCTTGAGGGGAAGAAAATGATGTAACTTGAGTAAATCAACAGGCCATTTATTCCTGGCCCTGTTTCCTCTCTGTCACTGAGCTCTGGAACTAGCCCCCAAGCACTCCCTCTTCAAAACAAGAGGCAGCCCAAGCTGCAGACATCTTGCAGGGACAGTTAAAGGCACCGCTCTGGTTTCTGCTGGTGCATGGGCTGAAGGTGGGGGGCAGCCCCTGACCTGGGGCTCCACACAGACCTCCCCTGTGCCCCCGAAACCGGGAACTGCTGCTACTCCTTGCACTTGAAGCGTGGCCTCCGCCTGCGAAGTCAGCACATGTGGCTTGGCTCCATCCTGAGACAAAGGCACACGAGTCTGTAGCTCTTACAGGGGTAAACCCCACATTTTGGCTTGTCTGATGAGACCCTTCCTAAAGCATCTTCTAGTTGAAGGTGTCCCTGCTCATTGCAGGGGGGCTGGACTAGATGATCTCTGAAGGTCCCTTCCAACCCAAACCATTCTATGATTCTCTGCCAGGACACGTCCCCTTCCAAGAAGCAATGGAGCACCTCAGAGAGGTGATTCCCATCCAAGGGCCTGCTGTGATTTCCTTAGGATGCTTCTCAGATGAAAACGTGACTTCAAGGCTCTCGCAAAGTGAGAAGTGTGGGCATGAGGCAGGTACCCGCTGTGAGCAGAGCACCCTCATGGCAACGAAGACCCTGGGGGAGGGTTCGCCATAGCACCATGTGTTTGATAATGACTTACTTCAGAGCACAGACCCTGCCCGGCTGGAAAGCCTGCTCCTACCCCAGGGACACCTACAGGCTCCAAATTAGAAGAACATTTTAACCTTTGCACTCTCCAGATTTCAGCCCTTGTTACCATCCCCTCATCTGCTCCCTTAACCTTGACCAGAGGAGGGAATTTTCTTACAAGCACCACTTTACGGCTATCGCTGTAAAGAGAAGATCTTTAAGATCTTTTCTCGCCATCTCTGCCTATTCAGCAGAGCAACCACGTTTGTTCCCTGCTGACACGCAGCTGCCTCCGCAGCAAGCGGGGCCGTTCCCCCTCGCAGGCCAGGCAGCCAGGCTGACCCCTCACCTCTGACAGTGATCTTTATCTAGACTCCATCTTAATTATTTATCTCAGGAAGGTCAGAAAGAAAATGCCCCTCTCAGGACCCCCCTGGCTTCAGCCTGCAGAACTTGTTAAAATGCAGCTTCTTTGGGGACGGTAATTCAACCAAACCCGCCGAGAAACTGATGCGCCGCTTTACAGCCATTAGGAAATGCTGATGTTTAGAGAACTGCTTTCAGCTCACATCTGTCAGTCCTGAACCCAGCAATGGGGACTCTTCCCTCACCGAACTGGAAGGCTCAGCACGGCACTAGATCTTTGCCAGCAAGAATGTAAAAGACTTTATGTCATTTTGATATCCATTAGTGTATTTTTGCCTAAAAGTTTATAAATTTTGCAAAGACAAAACCCTCAGACACGCTAAAACTTTAAAACTCTCAGAGAATACAGGTAACGTTTAAATAAAGAACTCTTCAGAAACTTCAGTTGTATTAAAGAACTCTTCAGAAACTCCAGTGATACTAAAGCTAAACAAGTTGTAAGGAAAGTTTTAATAAAGTTATTAACATGTAATACTCTGTCCTCCTTGCAATGCTATTTCACAGCATAATTTAGGAAAAGCCACACACACAATAAAGGGAAGAAAAAGGAGAAAAAAAGCTTGTAGTAAAAAACTGGGGTATAATTTTCTTCAATCAACTCCAGCTCATGACTGCAATTACCCCAAATCTCTCCGAACCTTGCTGTGATACACCAGGGACAGGTCTTGGAGCCTCTGTGGGTGGCAACCTTTCATCTGCCTCTCAAACTGTTCTTTATTGTAAGGTTTCAAATTAGTGCTAGCAGCAATGAGCAAATTTGATAATTCCATCTCAAATTAGTTAATGTAATGTGCCAGGAACCACTAACTAAGGCTCTGCAAAGATGAAAATGTATCTCTGCAGACTCAGGATGCAAGGTTAACCAGCCTGACAGCTCACATCTGAAAAGTTGCTTTTTAATTAAAATGAAATTTTGCTTTAAATGTTCTCCCTTTTCCCTTTCCCGCAGTGTACTTTGCTCATTCCGGGTGGAAAAACACACTCCAAACACGGGAGCACGCATGCTTTCTGCCAGCACAGAGACTGTGTCTGACCCAGAGAGCTGGGAATTGGGTGGAAATCATTAGGATCGTATGTACTGATCGAGCCTTTGTAGATAGCAAAGTTAACTGGGGATATGTTTCCATGGCAGCTTTCAGCGCAATGAGCCAGTGATCCACATTTCAGATCCTTATCTCCAGTTTACCCAAACTCATTTGTTCTGGAAATCAAGATGAGATACTTAACAAAAAACCAGACATAGAGTTTTCCACTGATGCCTTGGGTTTGACAGGTTGGGACTATGAGGGCATCTCATCACAGTTGGTGCTTTCGCTTCTCTTTAAAGATCAAACCAGAGAGACCGGGTTTGATCTTTATGTCCTTTTGCTTGTCTTGGAAGAACAACCTCTCCTCCACTGTTACATTCACTTTTTCCTTCCAGGGGAATTAAATGAGCTTCACAGCTCACACCACTCCTTGTGCCTTTGCCCCCTTGAGCAACACCCATTCCACGCATCAGCAGGACAGACCTCCCCAGGCTGGGACCCCATGGAACAGCCGCAGCAGACACAGCCGCTCAGTTTGCTGCATGATCTGCCGCACCAGGAGCCCCCACCCCACAGGACCAGCGAGCCGAGATGTGCACCCAACCTCACCTTGAGACGTGCCATCTACTGCGGGGCAGGCTCAAAGGGGTTTTCTTGCGGAAAAGGCTGATCTGAACACCCATCTCCACCATCCCCACCCCTCGAGGTGCAGTTATAAGGTGCAGGGGGTAAAAGCTCGCTGGCTTCTCCTCCTCTCTGCATGCTGCCTGTATCCCCTTCTCCATACCCAAGCAGGCATTTCCATTCTACTGTGTAAAAGCTGTTATCTCCCTTCAGCCAAATAAAAACTCCATTATTCAGACAGACCGAGATATTCAGCAGGGGAGTCTGAGAGAGCCCCAAAGTGGGAATGTCTTAAAGCTATCGGGAAGGAAAAGTATAATAAGGCACTCTTAGATAACATATGAAGTTTCAGTTCTTCCCTGGGCATTATTCTACATTAAGAGTACAGGTCACTGCCTATGCTGCATCTGTATTAACCAGCAGATTTACTCCAATACATTTATACTAATAGCACTAATCATATTTGAATCTAGATAAAACTCAACACAGATAAGTTGAGGATCCACCCAGGAAAACTAACTCCCCATACGAAATCTACTTTGTTTGCTGTTGGGTTTATTCCTTTCTGGGTTTGGCTGGGATGGAAGGACACTTGCTGGAGGGAAGAAAGCGAATGAACATAAAACTCACACAGCAGCAGTTCAGTGAGGCACTGGGGAGCAAACGCCTGCTCGGCGTGACCCAGCCTACCCTTTCCCAGGGGAATGCTTGCGTGCAGTGGAATTACCTGCAGCGTTCGGATGCCGGGCACTGGCTTTTTAAACTATGAGAAGCTGTGAAGCAAGTTTTGGAAGTTGAAATGGAATGACGGGCTGGAAGGAGCCTGAAAAGCGTCACTGTTGCGCCGCAGCCGGAGCTGAGGCCTCCGGCCTGGAGCCGAGTGACAGATGATTCTCCCCTGAAATGCTTTAAAACGGAACAGAAGACGTTCTTTATCTGTGTGGTCTGAGCTCATTTACTCCAGGAGAAGTCTCCAGCTCCTGCCCGACTGAAAGCCAGGTCTTGTTCTCCCATCTGATGGATGAATGGAATTTAGAAGTTTGATACTGTCCCCTGAGATGTCATTTAAATCCATAGATACATTCAGCAAGCAGGTAAAGCCATAATGTCATTCCAGAGGCTCATCTCTCCGGCTCCCCACCCCCTTCCTCTCACACGAGCCTGTCCTCACTTTTTCTCGTCGTTATAAATCACCTCTAAAGGAATTATCACATTTTCCTTCTTGGGAGAGGTCTGGTTTTGTGTGTTTTGTATGAAATGGTAAAACAGGAACGCGCGCTCACACACACAGAGCTTCTTCACCACCTGCCTACTAAAAGTAGCTATGAAAAACTGATTTCTTTGTTATTTTTAAACTATATAAGCAAAGGGAAAGTAAGAGTTACTGCCACTTCTTATTGCAAAGTTGTACTGATGCGAGCTACAGCGTCAGCTTTCCCCTTTCTTCTGCAAGGTGGGAGAACACAGTTCAGTCAATACTTAAGACTGGCAGAAGCAGCATTCCTGCCTGACAAACTCGCCCATCCTCTCCAAATTCAAACATAAGTCCCAAGCTCTACCCTAATCTTTTGCAAAGCATTTATGGCAGTTGGATTTGTTTTGCCTGTTCTGCTGCTGCAGATTTGAAACTATTTTGAAGGCAGAAGAAAGCAGCAGCAGAACAGAAGCAAATCCTTTTATTTTTTTGGAGCAAATGACTCATCTGCTGCACTGACATCCCCATAGATTCTTCTCCAGAACAGGCTGTGCTCTAGGGCAACTGCTGCTGAACTTGATATAAAGGAATTCTTCCCAGTATAGCAACATATAGAACATGAGGGGCTCTTGCATCTGATTACCCACCAAAGACCTCAGTCAGCCCATCCCAATCAGATAGCACCACCCGACATTCCTCTGTGCCTGTGGGGTTACCTCTGCTTTATCACAACAAGGGCTCCAGGACAGTTGGAGCTGCTACTGTTGTAATCCATCCAAGATGAATAGTAGAAAAGCCTGAAATAAAAGCCAAGCTTCCTGTCCCATGTGTCTGCCAGACTGCTGGAAAAGGTCAGGGGCATCCTCACTCCAGACTGGTAATTGCAAGAAATGAAGGAGGTGAACCCTAGCCAGCAGATCAAAGGGGGAGAGGGAAGGAGAGGATTTTACAGGGAACAAACGTTAGGGGAAAAATTACCTTGTAATAGAAAAAAGGCAGAGTAATGAGCATTGCCTCCATGAATCAGTCGGATACCAGTAAAACTGAGCAGATAACTAAACAGAACAAGCACCGGCCAACTGTTTATTCCTATTAAAGCAGAACATGTTGATGCTTTATTTAAGTAAAGTTTCTCTATAAGCTGGAACAGCCAGTCATGAAAACCTCCCTTTTCATTTACTGGGCAAGAACAAAACTGCAGCAACACCAGAATCTTCACAATTCAGGTGATTTAGTGCACACACAATCTGAGACCAGCAACATGCTGGGACACCCCAGCACCGTGGCAGCACCGACCCCAGAATTGTCTGATCCCAAGCAGCTTCCTCTCTGCCTTGTGCTAGAGAGGAAGGGACGGGATTTCCTGCTTCATCCACAGCGTGCACAGATGCATACACCAGAATTTGAACTTAACAGAAAAGATAATGCTGAAGAGGGTCCCTCCTGCCTCCAACCAGAGCTCTGGTTCCTGTGGTCCCTCTGATGCCGCACTGATGATGGGCATCCCTGTGGGGCATGGCCACAGGGCTCTGTACCTACCACCTTTGCTCCAAACTCTCCTACTTTAATTCTAAGCAGAAAAATTAATGCTCCCTCCCTCTGAAAGCAGGCCCAGTGTGGCTGTAACGCTGCAAAGACAGTCACACGTTCAAAGGAATTCCCTTGCCTTCAGGTTTGTGTATTTAATAAACTAATCCATTAGTGACATTTCCTATTTAAATGACCAAGATTATGCAGCTAAACAATATTTTGCAACCAAAATGCATAATAAATCATGCCTTTGAAAGTGCTAATGGTGCTCACATTTATTCCTATTAATGCTTCCTGGTTTTGAAAGCTGGGCCAATTCCAGAGATAATGTATTACAAACTTTCCCGCTGAAGGATATGGGTTCCTCTAGGCTTGAGTCCAGTTACAACTGGCAGCTAATACTTTCACACATTCACAAATCCCTAACTCCTCCCCAAGAGCAGAGCCGAGTGGAGAGGCTTTGGCTTGGGTCAGCAGATTTCGGAGTGTTACAGCGATGACTGGGAAGTGATGCAGACCTCTTCAAACGTCAGGCCCTAACAGCAAGCGCTCTTCATCAATGTGTGTTTGTTACGTTATACACTCAGATATGTAGGTGTACGCATCTGCACACCTATGTCATGCCTGCAAAAAAACCCAACCCTAGAACTAACGTACAGAAAAGCAGCATTACACATTTTCTTTCAGTCCTACAGAAGTACCACTACATAACTCTAAATAATTTGCTTCTGAAAAGACTAAGCAAGCCGTTCACCAAAATCACAACTGTGGCGTTCAAGAAACGTGTGCAACAGACACAAGTACGAATGTGAAATGGGCAGAGACTGGAATTCCAGTTTTCCTGAGCCCAAACTTCCCGGTTCCAGGTGAGCCCCATCAGAGAAACCCCCAAACGCAGGGCACTGGGAGGGAAGGTGACAGGAGCCAAGAGCAAAACGAGAAGCTCCTGTTCCGCAGCAGAGCGCTGGAGTCTGGTATCGGATGGAGCTGGTGGTAGTTTTACTGTCTTCTAACAGAACGCCCATCACACAGGAAGGATCCAGGAGAAAGGAACAGACCGTAAGAAAGGGCTGAGTGCTTCAGCAGCTTGTGGTGCACCCTCATCCCTCAGCAACCTCTGTACACGAGCACTACTCCATAACTGGGAGAAGCGGGATGACCTACAGACCGCAACCCAGGAGGCCACAGCGCGGGGGTTTCCCACCAACCTCCTGCTCAGGCCTTCAGCTGCATCTCTCAGAGTTGCAGTTTACTACCAGTAGGAAATGATGCTAATCACAGAACCCCAGACTGGTTTGGGTTGAAGGGACCTTAAAGCTCATCCAGTTTCAATCCCCTGCCCCGGGAAGGGACACCTTCCACTAGAGCAGGTTGCTCAGGAAGGGTAACATGGGAATTAGCTGTTGTCTCTACAGTCCCTTGGAAATGCAGAGACAAACACGCCATGAACTCGAGGACAGAAAATAATTTGTTGATTCCTGTATTGCCACTCAATTAAATATTACACAATACTTTAAATCTGACCCCAAAAGAAACCGTCATAGATGGTATCCTGATATCACACATACACCACCAAGTATAGCCATAAGGAACTCCAAACTCTAACCATAAGTCAGTGACCATCAGATACCCCAAGTAAACTCTATCATTGGGAATCCATGGAATGACAAGTCTGTGGGGTGCAGGACAGGATATTGATCCTAACAACTCACCACGAAAGTCTTAAAAAGACTGTTTCAGTTTCCCAAATGGACTCCTTGCTTTTCCAAACGCATGTTAGTATACATTGTGCATTGTGCAATACTTCTCCACCGCATCTGACAACACCTACATCAAGACCCTCCAGCACCTTTCAGAAGTTATTTCTGGAAATGTTTAATGCTGTTATGTATCACATAACAGCAATAAAAGGAAAATATTGTTATAGCCAAAATAAATGTCTATTTGGAACACGTTTAAAAAGCCCGGCACTATTTGTGTAAGTTGGAAATACTAACCCTCCCAGCAGAACAGCGGGTCCTGGCTGCCGGGAGATAGCGAGGAGCAGGATCAATGGATAAAGACCTCATAGTTGATTTGTCTATTTAAAGGAAGTGCTCAGTCAGATGAAAGCCTGGATCCTGATTCTTCTGTGCTCAAACCCCGTTCTATCCTCCACCAAATTAGTTGCAAAGCATGAAATTGAAACCCACAGCTAAAAACCTCTCAGCACTGCAGGTTTTGGTCAGGCTGCTAAAGACCAAGTTGCTGTTCTACTAAAACTGGACTGGGTTTAAACTTGGCTTTTTCCTAAGGAAAAAAAATCTCTGTCACAGCTTTAGACCCTTTACATCTGCCTAATGAAACCACAACCAAGTGCTTTGGTCTGTGGAAGGGTCACTGAGAACCACTCCAGACAAACTCTAATCTTTCACCCCACATCTGACAACCCAACTGTGCACTATAAAGTAAATATTTCTTCGGTTGGGCCTCCCTTTTGGTGTGTAGGTGAAGCTCATGGGCAGAAGGAGTGGGGCAGACAGTAGGAGAACCACCATTGCTTACATGAAATGCAATCCCCTCTAAACAGCCCTTATACATGTTCCTCCTCATCAAAAAAAATGGTTGCAAGACACAAACTTAGGACTCTAATTCATGTAATTTCTGTTATTTTGTCTGAACTATCTACACTCAGATCAAGACCAATGGCACTGCAAACTCCCTCCCTTCCTCTTTGCCTTGAGACTCAGACCTGGCAACCCTTTTGACTTTGTTTTTTCCTTTTCCAGAAAGAAAACCAGATGATAAGATAGATGAACTCTAGAAATATAATGTATGGGTTCAGGGTTAGGTTTTTTTTTTTTTAAGAGAAACAACAATAATGCTTCTCTCCAGCCAGGAACGGTATCTAGGAACAGTGGAATGATTGTTGTAGGAGTGAATCTGGTTTTCATTAGAGGGAAGTGATGGGTCCAATTTCTGCTGGGGACTGTTTGCTTGCATCTCTTGTTTGTGCTCTGCGTTGGCAGTTAACCCTTTAGCTGGTGAGCACTGAGCCTGCACCCGCTCTGCTCCCTGCCACCAGGGCTGACGCTGCCTGCGGGGCTTGGCACCCACACGGACAATGCGGAGTCACTCCAGGATTTCATGCTGGTAAGCAGCAGATAGGGAAGCTCTTGTCTTTGGTCTCAAGTTGGAAGGAATTCAGAAACTGATTATGGGTGGAGAGACTGTTTTACACATAAATCAAAAATAAACCTATAAAAAATAAATCTATAGAGACTCGCATCTATGAATTGCCTAAAGTTCCGCCCGAATGAAGACCAGGTTGACTTCCCCATGACCTGGTGGCCCTCCAGGTGAATTCAGCCCTTGTGAAAGCCGCTATGAAGTGATGCACCACCACGATGAAGCTCAGAACCACCACAGCCAAGACAATCTCCACAGTCCACTGCCTCTGGCCAGGACGGGTGTCCTCTGCGCTGCCTTCACATCCCAAGACACATGACAACTGCAGAGATACCAACTCAGAGCCAGCAGTGAAACTTCTGAATTGCTACTTCTATTTTAATACACTAATTCACATTACATATTTACTATTTTCATATTAGTATATCAGCATATACTGATTTCACCAGTCAATTATTATTCTGTGTTCAGTCCAAGTTTCACATTCTCCAGATATAATAAAACCCCACAGTTCCACATGGTAATGAATTACTGGATTAATTTCACTTCTTTTTTATCCAGAAGCAAACTTTGAAACATACTGACCACTGACATTTACTGCCTTTGCACATTTGTGAGTACTACTTGATTTCCACATGCTTTGCAAGCAGTCCATCTCAGCTTTAGTTCTTATTCCTTACACTGATGAAACCCTCCACATCTGACTAGCTAAAAGTGAGTGTCTCCATTAAATCTTCATATGACAACAATGCAAGTATTGGATTTTTCTCTATTTATGAGTTAACTGGTCAATATCAGTACCGTCATTTATGTTATTGTCATGGCTGAACCCAGGACAGTTATTTATGAATTAAAGTGGGAGAAATGAATGGGTATAAATGCAGTCAGCAAAAGATGTTTAGAAGTATAATTCCACTTGTTAAGGTATTTACTATATATCAAACCAGCCTGGTTTGGGTTGGAAGGGACCTTAAAGCTCATCCAGTTCCAACCCCTGCCATGGGCAGGGACACCTTTCTCTAGAGCAGGTTGCCCCAGGCCCCGTGCAAGCACTCCTCACACCACATGCTCCTGAACAGGCCAGTGCAAAAACAGTGTTTGGAAACACAAAACTCAGGGTTTCGTTTCCTTCACACACCTTGACTCCAGTGCAAATGGCCTGGGAAGACTGCTGGGAGGCCTGGTGCCTCCAGCAAGGCACTAAGGAATGCCACAGTGCTGATCTGGGAGCTAAATCTCTTGGCTTATCACCTGTATCATCGCTGTGCCTGGAGACATCAGGCCAGAGTGAGCCCCAGTGCTCCCGGAGCTCTTCACAACACAAGCAAGCACGGTATCAGCCAGGAGGAACTGACAGTGAAAGCCCCTTGCTTTGCAGTGAATCCACTGCACACCCACATCACATCCCACTGCAACCCTGCAGTGTGCTCAAGATGAGCAAAAGCACATGTGAGATACACAGCGTGAATCAGAGGGTAAGATCATCAGTGACAGACTAATCTGATATTACAGACTTTACGTACCTAATGAGAGACCCAGAAGCGAACTGCAGTCAGTGCCTGCCCCTAAATATCAGCATTAGACACAACATGCACATAATGTCCAAGCTTTATTTATTAGGTTTGGTTCACTTCCAGATTACATGGGGTGGAAAAGCTCAGAACACACCAGGATAAAATGTTTGCTTGAACTGAGATTTCCTGCGCTCTCCTCTTCCTCAACAAGCCAGTGCCCTACCCATCCCAGCACCCTGAAGGCACCATTCACAAAATGAAACCACTCACGGACTAGATTTTAGGTATAAACCAACAATCTCACCCAGTTGAACAACCACCTCCACTAACCTCTAACCTGCTGTGAGCAGATCTGCCCCGCTGCCTTGCCCTTAGCTCTGTTCTTGTCCATGAAAACCAGAAGCCCTCCCAAGACTCTGACCCCTCCTATGGTACCAGCACCACATCCTCAGAGCACAAATCTTAATAAATAAATAAGGGGAGAAAATGACGCTGTCAAAGGCTTCTCGGTTAGATAAATTCAAAGATACTGTTAGCCAGCCACTAAACTAATACATGCAGAACATAATGAAGATGACAAGAAACTGTCCTCACCTATTGATAAAGCTCTTTTCTACCCTCCTGTTGCAGCCACTCTGCATGTCACTGGTTCCTTGTGAGGAAGGAAAATCCTGCTCTTCCTTTTATTGGAGGGAAACCCCTCAGACACACACACCCCTTTTATATCGAGCATCTTCTCATAGACCTACACCACCACAGAAGAGCACCAAGACCGAAAGAAGAGGTTTTCACTGGGGTCCTCGCCCTCAGCGCGGCCCCCAGCCAATGTTTAGCATAAGCACAGTATGTCAAGGCCACAAAGGGTTTATGGTGGTGTGTATGAGGCAGCATTTCCCTCTCTTTGCCCTATGCCAACCCATTTGAGACTCTGCAAAGCAACGTATTGTGTGCCTTTTTCCTGTTTGGATAATTCCTTGAATTGCTTCAAAGACCTTTTGCTGCACTCCATACATTTATTACAAACTCGGTGTCTTAAGCCAAACCATTAATTGCATCTTCCAGAGAGGAAAAAAACCAACTACATTTAGTAATGTATTCATTAGGGGACTGATTGACACAGCCAGAAACAGGGGTTTAAAATCCAACTGTAGAGGAGGACAGAGTGCTGGGGGTTTCTAGTATTCAGCTTCAGTAATCTCACCTCTCTGTGGTTTATCTCTGCAAGTCGGATAATTTATCCTCCTCATGGAAAGACAAAAAGGGAACTTGGCAGAGGGGGCAAGACAAAAGTAGACATTTTGTAACTGCTAAGTGCTAATGTTTCTGAAGATAATTTTTGCTAAAGGTTTCTAAAGAGCCCCTGTCAGCCAAGCTGTATTTTGTTATTTCAAAGTGACTGTGGGAGTCTAATCCAGTTCAAACCCTTTGTAAATTTTAATGGAAATGTTCATACACAAAGGACAAAAAAATGTTTAGCTGCTGTTAGATATTCAGGAAATGTAAATCTAATTTGAAGTCCTCATCAGCGCTGCCACCTCAGCAATGCCTGCGGTTCCACTGCTTCCTTACCGCAACTCCAACTGCAGTATCTATTTGATATCAAAACACTGTTCTATATACAGCCGTGTATACAATTCTATAGACAGATCAAAACACAGCTTTAATTAATCACGGGGGGAAAAGGGATTTTATTAAAAAACCCCAAACAGTGGTCTATTGCTCTACCTTGTAAGGGCGTGGAAAAGATTACATCCATCACAGATGAAGCGGCCTTTTGTTTTTACACTAAGGGAAGATGATAAAACATCCTTGTGCACATTAAAGCCACTGTGTCCCTGAAGTAGGTGTGCAAAGTACCTTCTTCAGTCAAAAAGGAGCATCAAGACCTGACTGATAATGCCCAGGCAAGAGGAGGACACAGGACCTGTGACAGAGCTGCCCCAGCACCCAGACCCCTACACCGTGAGAGCATCGCACTGCCCTGGTCCACACTGTCCCATCAACGGGAAGGTCCCACCAGCAGCTAACACAGATAAGAAGAAATCCTAGGAAAAAAACCATGAATGCTCGATCAGTATTCAGATCAGATGGGATCAGATGCTTAGAGGTATGAATTAGAAACAATTCTGTGCTGAAAGACAGGCAGGAAGTGACTGTACCCATTCTGCAGGTAGTGAACTGAGGCGCAGAGAGGAGCCCAGCCCAGCAGTGGCAGGAAACAGAGTCCTGACCTACAATACTTTGCCCTAACTGCCTGATTTGAGTCTTCAGAAATATTTGGCCTCACTAATTACAGATAATCCTACAAAAAATGAAGTTGATCAGGAACAAACAGAGGACCTCCTTCATCGCCCAGCCTGGAAGGGTAAGCAGAGCTCAATAGGTACTAGAAGACCACGCAACAAGACATTCCTATTCAATCTTCTAACACATTACTAGCTGTACGTTACTACAGTTATTTCTAAAGTTTGCTCCATTTCTGCCAGCAAACTTAAGCAGTAGCTGCAATGTTACTAAAACTGCAATTTATTAAAATAATCCCACAGCAGGAAAGCAATCCAATGGGTAAGGCCTGAACAGGGCCAAAGTTAAGCAGCTGTTCAGAGACCCCAAAGTTAGAGCTGAACTTGGATAAAGTCTCTGCTTGATCAATGAAGCCCTCTTAATATTTCCTCCTTTCTTGTTGCTGTAGGGCTCAGAGCCCTAGAAAGCAGTGCTCTGTTATGCACAGTAAGAAATTCCTACTTACACTGAGCAGCTGAAGCATGCTTTATAGATATCCACTGACTTGAGCTGGAGATGATATAAATTAAGATTAATCTCTGTATTAAAACGTTGGCTTGCTTGCATTTTGGAACAAAAAATATGTTTTAAAGCGGAATTTACTTTTTCACTGTGAACAGGGTAAATAGAAATGCATCAATTCTACAACCTAAAAACCACTCGTAAAGTGTAAATCCATTCATGTCGTCTCCCCCAAGGATTTATTTTAACAAATTCTTAACAAAACAATGTGTGTTGTTCCAGCATCCTGTGCTGGTCCCAAGCCTGGATACCCTCCCTGGGAGAGCAACAAAGCACAAGCAGGACAGAGCTGTTCTCTATTGCTCCCCATTCCTCAGAGGCAAATGCACACAGACGTGCCTAAAACAAAGCTATCATTTGCAATACAGAGACTGAAGTGTTATGGTATGAAAATGAATATGTATTTTAAAGAAATATTTATCTAGAAGCCTATACGCAAAACAGATTTCTTTTGTGAAGTGCTTGCGGCAGACAGAAACATCTCAGGACTTTGTCCTGCTGTGTTTTGGGAAAAGAGCCACATTTCTTAGGGCTACCTGAAACAAGCAATGTGTGCGGGGAGCTTAAGGTTAAATCATCGTACATGAAACGCTTTAAAAGATACATCAGCATGTGCTGGCAGGTTGGTTCTTGGTGAACCCAGCAGCTGTGCTTCCAGGATGGGACAACCCCTGTGGCTGCCGGTGACGACCTGCCCCGAGGAGAAACGGGAACTCTGCCACAAAGGGATTTATTGAGTCACTGCTGGCTCCTCCCGTGCTGTCTTCTGCCTACAGAGCTCTGGAGGAAAAAGCAAGCCTAAAACCCAAACACAGTCCAGACTAAACAAAAGGAAAAGTGGGAAAGTCCTAGTGCATTTCTCTAGGAAGCAGGAGTTGTGTTGGCTGGAAGGAAAGGCTACGCAGTTCTCCCATTTTAGGGAAATCTTTTTCCTGTGAAAATAAAGATCCAAACACTCCAGAAAATCCATACAGAATGTACATTGTGTTTGGCTCTAATGCACGTCAGTATATAATCTCTCCAGAAATATTGAAGAATCTATTAGCTGCACACCTTGTGTTGGGATCCCACAGGAATACCGTAAATAGAAAACCTGCTCAGCAGCAGCGCTGAGCTCACACATGCTGAGCAGTCACGCACCGAGGCACAAGGCATCGCTTCAGACACTGATGGGAAGGTCCCTCCAGGAGTCACTCCCGGATGAGAGACAGGAATCATTCCCAAGGGTGCCACAGCTCCTGAGAGCTCGGGCTGTGATGGGTGCACAGATGGATCCCTGTTTAACTGCCTCCCTTTCTCTCCCTGGGCTCTTGGGCAATCCCTGTACAAACAGTGTAAGCCAGGACGATTTATTACACCGTTGGTTTAATTATTTTCCCTTTTTTCCCTGTTACAAAAGATCCCATTTCAAAATGAGTAGTTTTGCCTCGTATCTTCCTCTCCCCTTTCTGGATGCGACACTGCTAGAAAACAACAGCCACACTTGTTATTTTCCTTTGCACTTGCTTGCATATCCAGCAATGTTGGTCTACAAAAACCCAAAAGGTGTTAAGAGTAAGCGAGGAACTAAGTTTACTGTCAGATGGAACGACAGACAATAGAACCCCTGATGGAAATGGAAGAGGACCCTGTGCACTATGGATAAGCAACATACCCATTTGAGCAGAGCACAGAGCTAAGGAGGAAGTGTCTGGGGAGGTCTCTTTATGGTGGGAATAGATTTTATTGTTCAAGCAAGCACAAGTTAGAAGCCACAGCTGAAGACGGGATTGCCTTTGGCTGGGTTTTAATTTGGGTTCATAGTTAAGATTTCACAGTAAAAAAAGGCCTATGAGAAACAATCACAACTCTTAAAGAAAGGGAGATAGGTGAGAGAGATGGATAGAGGATCTCAAGCAATCTCTGCACTGCCATGCTCCACATGCACAGGATTGCTCAAAAACCTATTCAACAAACTCTTCTAAAACAAGTCCTTAATACCACTTGAGACAAACAGTTCCCTAAACCACACAGTAATCATGAATTTACCTAAACACTGTTCCCATGTAATCACCAGCTCGTGGCCTACATCCCCTAATCTCTTTATTTATGAAGTAATAATGGAATAATATTTAAAGCATGGAATCAAAGTTCAGCGCCTTTGATAAGTTTGCGCTCTAACGCTGCCCCTGGCAATGCTGGGCCTCTTATTAATGCCTCGTCCTGGTTCCCAGATGGATGAATCACTACTCAGGGATCAAGCTTTACCCAGACACTATTAGCAAAACCAGTGTCCATGGCAAGCCTGGAAGGTTTCATTATCATACTGCATGCAGGCGTGGGGCCGGGACGCAAATGTTCATGCTGATGATGGTATCCTGGATCCTGGAATGTTTTCAGCTGTTACTGTCATGATATAATGACAAATTATTAGCAGCGAATCAGAGGGGCTATGCACCTCCCATAGCTGAGCTCCAGCAGCGGGCACCCAACACACAATTCCAGGCAGAAGAAGAAATAAACCCATAGATCACGCTCGGGAGCCCAAGGATCACATCAGTGCTTCCTGAGCAAGGACTCTGCCAAGCACATGATGTTATTGGTGTCTCTTTAATGCAGAGTTTTGCAATTCCCTAATATCATCCTTCAAAAAGACATTTTTAAAAATCCTAAAAAATGCATTTACAAAAGTCTGGACAATTCCCTAAAAAGCTCTGCAATAGGAATACACATAAAGAGAACACCCTGAGCGTATTCACAGCATAAACACAACCATATGCTGGGGATTGCTGGAATTTAAACACAAATGTTTAGAACAGTGAAAAATCTTGAGAAATGCTTTAGAATGTATCTAAAAGGATTATGAAATCGTTTCTAAGAACATATAACTGATACGTTTAGCAAAAGGAACCCAAACTGCTGTGTTCATTTAAAGGTGTTTCAATACACGGTGTGCAGCATCTTTCTGACATGGGACACTGAAGTTCCAGGTTATACATTTGCCCTGCACAGAAAAGACTTAAAGTTTCCTTGAAAAAATGATTCTTCTAAACTGCCTCATGCCCAGAAAACTCTCCTTCTGCCCCAGCAGTGGGCACTACATCACTGCATCAGGTTATTTATCACTACATCACTGCATCAGGTTATTTATCACTACATCACTGCATCAGGTTATTTAAATATTGAGGCTGAGATTTCCAAATGGCTCCGGAGGGATTGGGTCCACACTTCCCACTGGCTCACCCCTTGACTGGGCACACAATCCCTTCCCAGGCTGTTTGAAATCTCCACCAGAGCTCCACAGAGAGGACTGTACCAACAAGCCTTTGTGGGACTACTACAGTGAACCCCACATTCACACCCAGAAATACTCCAGCTGTGCAAACACTTTGGAGTTTTTACTACTCAACACCATCATGCCATCAGATCAAGAGTTCCTCCCCGGAGGAAACTCGCTATGGGTACCCAAGCACACACCACGACCAAGCTCAGGAAGATGCCACCTAAGTGGGACCAAGCACCCATCCTGCACAGGCTCCGCTCTGCAGTACAGGAGCCAAACCCGATACCAGCAGCGACACAGCAGAAGTGCTGGGCTATAAATCCAACTGTTTGACACAACAATCTCAGGACAAGTGTGACGAGAATACTCATTCATTCCTCCATCCCCTGTTATCATGAGAAAATGTCATATAAAGTAACTCTTGTTCGTGTCCTTTATCCTCAAATTTATAACTGTCTCAGACAGTGCAGTCAAGGGTGAAGGTTATTTGTGTCATACTTGCCAAGAAAGTGCCCCTTTCAACACTTAAGGAACACAGTCAAACTACAGATAAAGGAGCAGACAAAAAAGATTCTGTCTTTTTCAAGTATTATTTATCTCCTCTATGTCCTTTGTTTCCCTTATGGTGGAGATACGAGCTAGAGTAAGATTCACAGACTTAAATCCTTGAACCCAACTGTGTAATTTAATTTTCTTTCATTTGAAACTAACATCAGATGGGAACACCAAGGGTCAAACTTGAAACTCACCCTTGCGAAACACTAAGGAGTTCTTTTTCCAAAGAAATAGGTCTTGAGTCTATACTCAAACAATTGTTTGATAAAAGTAAGGGCAAAGATTAATGCAAAATTCCCTGCTCAGCTGGGCCAAATAGTACTGGTTTTTCCTAGTTAGGTAAAGCCTGTCAATAAATAAGGAGTATCATAATGCCCGGTGTATTTAATGCAGTATTTACAGACACAGCCCAGGAGTTCAGGGCATTTGCCCATTTACAGCCATGACTATTCCACAGGTTCTCACCCTTTAGGTCAGCACCGTGGCAGCCCTGGCTGGACGGAGGGACAGGCAGAGGTCCCCGAGGTGCTCATGGAGCAGCAGAAGCAGCTCGTCCTCAGGATCCAGTCAGGTTCTCTGGCACAACACAGACAACGCTTCAGTTCACGCGCAGGTTAGACCCTTTCCCCCCTCATGCCACTAAACCATTCCCAGTGGGAGCAAGAGGCCGAGATGCGGGAGGGAAGGTGGCGGTGCTGGTTCGGGAGAGGCAGCCTCTGCCCCGAGCCCCGCTCAGGGGCCGGGCCCTCTCCTAATCGCACTGTGAGGCAGTTAATAAGAGTCCCGATGAATGATCAGTATGGATTTCTGCACTGCTAATTTCCGTAACTATCACTCTTTGAAAGACAGCTCCAGGGATTTTGGGTCCGGGGTGCCTCTGTCTCTCCAAACACAGAGCTGCATTATATGACACAGCTCCAATTGGCATATCCCGTTTCACTGACCTAATGTGAGCTGCACTTTAAAATGATACAATATTTTGAAACATGCAACTACTTTACTGATACTGTCTGTGCCTAAAAGCCTCAGTGCAGCTCCAACAATGGCTCGGATCTTACTCTTTTGAAAGTAATACAAAGCCTTGGCATGTGCTGGATGCTTTTTGAGCCGTCGCTCTGAGACTTCATAGGGAGATCTGCTTCCATAAGGAGAGTGGGCTCTTCCTCCAGCTCCAAACATGTGCTCTACAGCCCCTGGAGATGGTTTCTTGGTTGTTGCTGCTGGTCGCATTCATTTGTTTTGCTGCTGTGCAAAGCTGAACCTGCCCCTTAGGTTTTCCTTCCTGCAAAAGATCTTTCCTAAACCAGTGACCTCTTTGAAGCAGAATTTTCTGTAGTGGCCATCAACCCCGGAATTATTATTAGGAATTTAACCTGGGATTCTGGAGGTGAACCAACAAAAACCACCAAACCCAAAGCCAACAAATGTATTAACTACTCAAAACTGCTACTGCTAGGTTTAACCAACCCTCCTGAATCCTACTAAGGATTCAAGATTCAAGCACAAAGTCAAACTTGAAGGAGTATTTATGAACAGAAATTACACTCCATGCAAACTACTCATGTATTATATTAAACAAAGCGTATTTTCATAAATCACTTCTTGCCATTTTCATACTGAGCCTCAAGAGTTCTCTGTGCTGGACCATGGCAGTGAAAATACCTGAAAGCTTGAGACAATGTCCAAGTTCCTGTCAGAATGGAATGTAATTAGTGCAAATTAAGCAGCATCCTGAAGAGGAGGAGGTCAGAGAGAACTGGCAGGGTCGAACTGGGTCATTACAAAGCATTTTTATAGCCAGGCAAGCAGGAGGGATCCTGAGTTACCTATTGCCACTCTAGTCTGAACTCTGCTCTGCATCCCAGAGCTGCTTTTCCACAAGAACAGGACTGGGATCCATCAATTCTATCAGTCACTAGTTAAACCTGTAAAAAAATCCATGTAGTTGTTCCTGTCTTTCCCTTTTAGATTTTGCTTTTTTTAAAAATGGAGAAAACAAGGTGAACTCATCAAAGCCCCATGCACTGTTACATGTTCATGCTTGGTTTTGCGACATTAGCTGGTTTAGGAAGGAGAAGACTTAAAACCTATTCATCCACAACTGGATATGTTCACATAAATCTACTAGTCTTAAACATCCTAACTCCTAAAGTATTTGCCTAGCCTGCAGGCTTGAAAAAGGTGCCCTTCTGGGGCCATTTCAGTCTCATGGGTAGTCCTTAATCTGTCTTCAAAGCTTTCCAAAACTTTACTTCACGGGGGACATCAGAATACTACACTAGAATTAACCCATTTTACAGACACATATGCATAGGCACACACACTTGCACTCATGAGATACCTACAGATCAGCAGATGCACAGATCAGTGCTGGCCCGGCAGGCAGGCACCAGTTGTTGGCCATCCCAGTCTTCAGGGTTTGAACTCCTATGAGCACAGGCTCCGTCCTGCTACGTTTGTGTAAGAAGGATTTTTCACAATATACTTTGGACTTGAAATATCTCTTTACAATCATTCAGCCTTTAACGACTTACAACCACAAAGTACTAGGTGTTCTAAGATGATCCTTGTGAGTATTTACTACCATGTTGAAGTCATTGGCTCTAACGAAACCATTCCAAATTTCTGTTAGTGCAGTGGAACTCAAGAGTTTTGCCTGTTCAGTGAACAGGGAGCTTCCCACCTTCAGAAGAGTACTTTGCGTGCCTCAGAGTCTGTGGAGGATGTGATGGGCCTGCTGCAGAACAAATGTCCCAGAAGAAAACGTGCACTGTGCTGAGAGGTTCTGAAACGGTACGTGGTGTGTTACGCATCTAACTCAAAGTGGAAGGCAATGGGATACAGAGCTACCTTCTCCTGAGGCAATGTGAAATCTCTGGCACACTTGCCTCAATGGCTGCACTGGTGGCTGCATGATTTTTGAATGCCACTGAAATGCTGTTGACGTGCCATGCTGAAAAGGGACTTCATGGTGGATAATGTCGCTGGCTGTTTTCTGAACAAGGAGCGCGAACAGCAGCCTCTCCTCACAGACCAAAGACAGCTTCTGTAAATTATGTCTTTCTGTCATACTGGAATTTCACATCTCAGAAAAGGCTGCGGGGTGTGGGGGATGAAGGTGAGGAAGACAACTCCGAGCAGGTCACCCGCTGGCTTAGGCGAGCGGCTCATGCATTTCTACTCAGCGGCTGCACAGAGCAGCAACTCGGTGCTATAGACTTTTCCTTGTGTCTGACAAAACACTAAAAAAACCCTCCAGCATGACAACAAAAAATAAATATCAAAAGAACATTTGAAGAGCTCAATAAATTGATCATATTCTGCTGAACCTTCACCCTTGTAACGATAGTACCATTTAAATGCTAATGTCATTTTTAAGAAAGTCAATTACAGGAGTTTTAAAGTAATGGAGTCAGCAGTCTCGATGTAAATCTGTTATATTAATCTGCTCTGTACACTGTATCCATGGGCACTGATGCATTCACCCCCTTTTCCCTGGAGGTAATGTTCCCTCGCAGTGGTACCAGTAATTGAATCAAGTTGATACAGACACCAAAAATATTCTAAGTCTTGTAGGTAATGAAAAGCATATGTTGATAAAGCTGGTTGCTGTAATTTTGGATAGAAGAGCACTGACATTTGGGAAGTTCAAAATTAGAATTAACCCTTTGATGATGAAGTGACCTGAGATTGTCTTTACAAACTCTGCTAATTTCACTGAGAAAACTGCTTGAAATTTGCCATGAGACAGCCGAGATCCTTCACCTCCCATTTTCCTTGCTTATTTCCAACTAAATTCACTTCCCTAAAGCATGATTTTCCCCAAAATGTTTTCAAATTTGTTCAGACAAAACATAAAAGAATCCTAAAATAAACATTTTTCAGGTTCACCTTAATTTCTGAGCCTTTTTTTCAGGCCCACCTTAATTTCTGCACCTCTTTTTCAGGCCCACCTGGAGCTGGGAAGTCACACCAAGAGAGATGTTCAGATTGTGCTCCTCATGTGCAGGTAAAATGGATGCAGTAGAAATCCCCATGGGACAGCCCCTGCTCAGCAGATTTTAGGTGCAGTTCTAAATGCACATGCTCAAAGAAATCAGGCAGCTGCAACCAGAGGTTTGTCACCTCCCAAACCAACTGTTACAGGTGTACTAAAACAAAGACAGCCTGAGAATGCCCCATCGATTAATAGAAAGCAAGCTGAAAATGCAAGAAAACGAGAACTTAGTCCTTGTGTGACACTGTACTGCATTCACACTGAACTCACCACAGTCTCTCATGCTGGGAGCCTGTAATCCGTAACTGTCTGCAAAGCACGGTATACACAAATGGTGTTTAGAATAATCAAATAAACCCAAACCAGAACAAACATATATGTAACATTTGAAGAGGGACTTTTTAGTTGGGAACAACCTTGGCTAAAGCCCAACATTTTGCAAGTCCTCAGTCCCCGCTGGCCCGCAATGAACCATTCAAGTTATTTAGATTAAACCAGAAGTGGCTCTTTGCACACCAAGTACAGTGACTAAGGGGCTGTAACCCGGGTTGGCTGGCCACACTCAGAACCCTTCACTCATGTAAGTGACCAGGAATGATGCAAACCCCCCTGAACTATGCCGGCTTTATGATACTACTGAGTCACAAGCCACTGGTTTAGGAGTGCAGACTGGTGATATGCATTAGCCATTAGTAACTTCTATAGCACACAAAGCTTTCCCTACTCCTACCACTAGTAAAAGCAAAAACGTCCCCCACTTTAAACAAGATCAGTTTTGGGTCATGAAAACAGGAGATCGTGAACAGGAGAGAAGCTGAACTCCCTGACAGGTAACATGGAAGTATGCTAAAGACCTACACATACCTGTGCATTTGCCTATATGCGTGTGTAAAGAAGCGTTATCATTTACGACAGACAATAAAGCCTCCTGAGTACTTCCAGACAGCAAGAGCTATAAAAAATAAAAGACTAAACAAACATGTTTTTGTAAGTAGTAATAACAAGTGAATTGCCTTCACCACAGCTCTGAAACAGAAAGAGCACTTCCAGATAAAGAAAACTGTCACTGAATACATTCAACTTGTTACACAAGCATGTGGCTGGGTTTGCTTTGAGAGGGGGGCTGATTAACGGTTCATCAAGATTTTCCTGCTTCTGCCCTTTGTGAATTAATTTTCAAGTGTAGGTCTAATAAAATTTTAGCAAATGTCACAAACACATGCCACAGAAATATTTCCAGTGCCATTATAAATGTGAGCGATTTGGAACGGGGCACTCACAGTTATTTTGTTAGCTTAGGGCCTTATTCTGCCACAGTTCAGGGGTTAAAGGGATCCACACAGTATTAAAACAAGGTTCAGGCCTCTCCAAGTTAACCACAAATTCAGAACATGTCTAATAGCATTTCAACATTCTCCAAACCTGGAACTTTTCCCAAAATCCTGCAGGCTCTAATATCTCGAGAAGTCAATCTAGAATTTCAGAAGAGCTGTGTTAGTACCAGAGCCACTTGATACCTGCATTACAGCCTCTTCCCTCCGCGCTCCCGCTCCTCGCAGGGCGGATGGGGCAGGGGCTGGCTCCCAGAGCCGGGTGGACCCGTGTCACGGTGCCACCTCTCCTCTTGGGAGACACCCCCCAATACAATAAGGAATAAATACATAATCAGACAACAAAGCAAAAAATTCCACAGTCATGAGGCTGCCAAATTCCTCGCCTTGGTATGCAAAAAGTGGCATTTTTTTTTCAACAGCATTTGGAATAATTTAATAAAGGGACTTACAAGGCAACATTTAGCTACTTCCAAAGAAATCTTCTAGTTAAATCTTTTGCTGTTTTGGCAAAATTGAAAATCGCCATTCTGGCACAAACCTGGAGTATTTTAGTAGTAAAAGCATCCTCAGGCTTTGGGGGTTTTGTTTGCGTGTTTGTTCTAGCGTTTTCTTTAAACACAGCTAAATGAACTTCTAAGCTGTATCTCATTTCCAACAAACCTTCCCACACAGCTCTGCTCCCACTGCCCTGCAAGTCATGTATCCCGGCACCGGTTGTTTTATTGGAATAATAATATCCAGAAAAGTGCTGTCATTTTTGATGTAGTGTTCACAGATCCACTATTAGGAACAGAACCACAATCCTTAAGGACTCGATAGAGACATAAACTACTACATGGCTCCTTTGAAACCAAACCCTCCCAGAAGTTGACACTTGGAAACAAAAGGGTGTATTTGTGGAAGCAAATTATTCTCCCACTTAGACCGATGTAAAAGGGAGCAACTCTTTCAGTAAAAGAAATATCTGCATAATCAAGACCAGAATTCAGCCACATCATCACTTAATAACAGTATCTCCGACCAGACCTGACAAAAGTAAGTAAAAAAATACGGGACTTTCTGAAGGGCAGCTTTGAATTCAAGGTGCACTGACGATATCCTTGGGAACTTCAACACTTGTGTTTGTCCAGAGGTGCCGGCCACATTTCATGATGGTTTTGCTTAAAGCCAAAGGCCAGCAGCTTAAAGTAAAAGCTACCTTGAGCTTTGCACCTGGAGCAAAGTGTATTTTGCTGGATGGAGACTGGCTTTGGAGCAAGACTCCTTGTGGGGCCTCCCTCTGTCCCCTTGGAGAACACTCCCTGGGCAGCTCTCAGCAATGCCCGTATCCGATGCCGAGGGCCTGCCTCAGTTTCCCAGAGCACAGAAGAGGAGTCAGCAACACAAACTGGGAGAGCCCCATCGCTTCTGAAGCCTGTGGGTGTCCCTGTGCCTCTGTCTCAGGGATGAGACCCGGAGGGTGAATGTCCAACACGAGGCAAAACTCAAGCAGTGTGGTGGCAGCAGGGGAGGGCGGCGGGTCTGGCAGCGGTCATGGTCAGTGGTTTAGGAGGAGGTGCCGTGAGGGAACAGGCAGCCTGTGCCCCGCCACGGTGACACCCTGTAACACGGTAATAACCGGTTTCGCTCCGTTTGAAGGCCCAAGCAGCGCGGGCGTTGCTCGTGGGGAGCGGTTCGGAACGGCGTGTCACAAGCTCGCTTGATGTGAGGGGTTAAGCGCAGCACCACGGCCGCGGCCGCAGCGCCCGCCCGCCGCCGAGAGGGGGCGCCCTCGCCCAGGCCGTGCGCCACTCTCTGCCCCCATCCCGCCGGGAGCCGCTTCCTCATCCCTGCGCCGACACGATGGGAAACGGGAGCGGGAGAATCCCGGCGAGCCCGCGGAAGGCGGCGGGACTCCCCGCGGGGGTGCTCCCATCGCGGGGGGGAGGCTCCGCACCGAGAGACGCCGCGCGGCTGCGGGCGTGCTCCACCGCACACACCACTGGAACTTGAAGGAGCTCTGCACAGACTTACTTGGAGGCTAGTTTAGCTTAGCGCTGTACCGAAGCTGTAGCTGAGGTACACCTGAAGCATACAGGTCTATCTGCTGTATCGTGAGGTGATGCTCCATGAAGCCCTGAGCTCAGGCAGGTTCACACCCATCGGCCGGAGCAGCATCCACACTGACAGGACAAGAGGAGGAAGGTTTTGTGAAGGAAAGTTTCACAGAGTCATTTAATCCCAGACTGGTTTGGGTTCAAGGGAGCTTAAAGCTCTTCCGGCTCCCACCCCTGCCACGGGCAGGGACACCTTCCACTAGAGCAGGTTGTTCCAAGCCCCTGTGTCCAACCTGGCCTTGGACACTGCCAGGGATGGGGCAGCCACAACTGTTTCCAAACGTTTCCCCAAACCGCGTTTAAACAGGGATCAAACAAAACGCATCTTTTCTAAGGAAGAGTTCACAGATGAAACCAAACCTTTCAAGCAGCATTAAGACACAATGAGCGCTAAACCGCTCCAGCAGAAGAAATGAAGTGCAATGGAGGGTTATTCAGAGCTCAGGGTCCTCCAGCCGATTCACAGCAACGCTTCCCGTGACGCACACACACAACACGCAGAACGGAGGAGCCAGCTGCCGAAATGTTGTCCCAAAAGTCTGAAGTTTTGAGTGAACATAAGTGCCCGAACCCAGGAAACACAAACCAATGTACGTCAGCACTTCTGCTTTGTTTGCTATTCTTTTTCCTCTTAAATTTGTTTGTAAAGTAGCGAGTAAAGTTTAACACGGACTGGCCCCCCTTACAACCTGTGCTTTCCCAGCCTCGGGTCTTGTGCTAGCAGGTCTTCTAACTGTTCCAAGGGGTTTGCCTGGCAAAACAACATTCATCCTTCATCAACAGAAACCACTTTAAAACTGGGGGTTGAGAAATGATGAAACTGGACCTGGGAAAAGGGATAGCTGCTTCAGTCTGTGTGTCTCAAAGAAAAATAAAACCCAGAAAAGAAGTCATCTGAATTTCTACCACAGCCCAGGCCTGAATCAACATGTTAGCATTCAAAACGAAGTTACTCTCTTGTGTTTCAATTTGATTTTTGCACCTTCTACTTTCTTGTTCTGATACGAAACCAAGGCCACAAAAATACACCCAAAACAGCTCTGCAGATCTGGGCAGAGCAGAGGGATGAAGCAGGACTGACGTACCCAGCTAACCATACCACAATCCCAATCCCACTGAAATCCATCTAAGGACTACTCCTTGCATTGCTTAGGCTGCAATTTAGCGCCTGAATTTTTGGATCCAAGTGAAACTAGCCCTTGGTGTCCCTAATGCAGGTGCAGCAGCACTAGTGGTTATTTGTCAGCCTACTTCTAGGGGATGAATTGCTCTGAGTTTTCTTGCAAATGTGAGGATTTAACTCCTCTCATCAAAAAAGAAAGTTCTCTTCCCATTGAAACTTGGACACATTTGCTCATAGGAGTGCATTTTACTGTTAGAAAATTTAAAAAACAAACGGCTCAGGCATTTTTATAGACATAAAACGGAAAGCCAAGTTGGTTAGTGGTTTCAGATGCTTCGTATTTGAAAAATCAAACAGGGCTTCGTTTATAAATTGAACTTGTACTGGCTGCTAATCCTGAAGGCAGACAAAGGCCTTTGGCTCTACTTGAAGAAGTAGAAAAAATGCGTTTTTTTGAAGACAAATTATTTCATTTGGAAAAATGAGTGCTGTGGTTGGACAGAACCTTTATTTTTTAACAAAACTCATATAAAGTCCTTTAGATGACACTTCTATAGCTGCAATGGCATTGCGTTGTAGGGACACTACCGCTTCACTGGCACCTCACACCGGCCATGACTGTTAGTCTGCACCTTACTTTAATATTAGAACTCTGTAAACAGGGCATGTTTTGATACAGTAGGGATGATATTTCTGGACAAGAGGTACAAAATGGTGCATTGTTTCAAAAGGTCGGGTCAGAAGGCAGGGATAAACGAAATAGGACTGAACCACTTATGCCTAAGGGAAGCCGGACACTAGTTTCTCCATGTCTTCCTTAGTGAATTTCCCTCGTCCCGATGCGCTCTCTGCAGGACAAGTCTGCTACCTGCTGAGCTCAGCTCGCTCATTCATCATCCTGCAGAGTATGAAAACCCGCAGACACAATGCCAGCTCTGCACCCAGCGATTCACACCACTGTAAATGCTCATACAATGAGCAGTGTCACCACCCAACAGGCCCAGAACATCTTGTTTCTGTCTTCAGCGCTTCACGCCTGCCTCACAAAACATCACTATATTCGCAGGGATGCTCCTTCAGCATTCCTCAGTCTACTGTCATAGCACCTAGGAAACTCAGCCAAGGACTGGCACCTTGTAGTAAATGCCAAGTAGTCAAGTGATAAAGAAAACAGGTCCTATTTCAAGGAATTAGTATGTCAAGAGTGAAGAAGACTTCAAAGTTAGATGCAACAAAGAGACAGGGAAGAGAGCGAGGTGGGAAGAGATGAACCAGCCATCCCAGGGTTTGCTGTTCCTGAGCTCATCACAGGATTCACGACAGGGGATCCCACTCAGCAGATTCCCAGGGATCAAGGCAAACCCACAGCCTGATCAGAAAAAATGCCAACGGGCGCAAGGCAGTTTGAAACGACGGGCAAAACTTCAGCCTGTGTCACATGAAACACACACAAAGTACTTGCTCCTATTACTGTGTGTTTCCCAACAAAACACCAACAGCATTTGTCCGAGTACTGATGACATTACTATAATTCCCTGAAACAATTACTGGCTCACTCTCTCGGTTCTGGCTTCTAGTATCCAATCTCATCCTACTTTGCCTTCTGTTTAAATTCTCCTCTCTCTGATGGGAAAGAAAAGAAAGCCTCTGGTACTGGTGGGCTGTCTCCCCTCAGCTTCCCTCGCTGAGATCATGGCCTGTTATCGCCCGGCGGCAGCACTGTTTGCTGTCTCCTGGAATTGTTTCTGCTCAAGTCAGGGTTTTTTTCTTTTGGGGGTGGTGGTGGTGTTTTGTAATTTATAGCAAATAAGAACAATTTCTTACAACATAAACCACTCTGTTATTACACAGAGCCCTTATTTAGCTGCATTTAAAAAGCTGAGGGAAAGCTGCTCACTTGCTCATACACAGGAGGAGAGGGACAGCAGATCTAACCATAGAGCTTTTTTGCTTAACACCTTCCATATGCCACATATCAATCCTTAACTTCCTATAAATGATAAGTAACACTCACTCTGATTATCCACAGTTGTTTGGGGAGTCCATAGGTGATAGCCGCCTCTCTCAGTCTCTCACCTCCTGCCCCAAACTGTCTGCGGTTACTCTGCACCATCCCTGGGAGCGGGACCGGGGTGGTTTTGTGTTCGGGGCAGACCATGCCCTCACACACCACGGAGCACAAGCATAAAGCTGGTGAGTTCCAAGCGCTCACCCCAATGGTCACCACAGTCAGGTGTCCCGGACAGTTGTCTACAGGACTCCGTACAGACCAGCTCTGGGGACTGGAGGCAGCAGCGATGACAGGCAGGTCACCAGCACCCTCTGTGCCAGTGACAGCACTGCAGAGGCTGATGTGTTCGTTTAGCATGAAAAACTTTGTCCTCAAATTTCATTTCCCTGGTTGCAAAAGAGCCTCTTTCCTACTCCCGTCCCTCCCGGGAACATGAGCCTTCAGCCATGCTCCTTAAGCATCAGGTGCCGTTACCACTCACTCCCATTAAAAAGGATGTTGGTTTTCTTCCCTTTTCTCCTCCGTGCTGGGAAAAATCCCTGGTCAGGCCCCGCTTCTCCAGGACCCTTTGCCCGGGAATGCCGTGCTGCAGAGCGTGTGCCAGCTCACACACCCCGCGATGCTCCCTGGCCATGGGGCCGCCCTGCCTGCCCCAGCGCTGCCTCCTGCAGCCCAGCAGAATCGCCCCTTATTCTCCAGCGTCTCCGTCACCTCCTGTCACCTGAATGTCTTGTTCTACTCAACCACTTTGATCTGACCACAGTTACCTCAAATAAAACAACTGCTTCCTGGGGGCCCCGGCCTCAGCCTGCGCCACAAACCAATGCTTGATTCGCTTCCAGGTCCTACACACATGTGGGACATCAGCAGCGGTCCCACTGCCCCAGGAGAGCTCTGCTCACCTAAGATCACCATCCACCCGGCTCAGCAGCCAGTGCATCCATGCAGAAACCCTTGATCCCTTAATAAAGGAGCCAAGCACAAAATTCCCCATGTGGCTTGTTTGTCTTTAAACCACTTCCGAGCCTCAGCCACAAGTAGCCTCACTCAGCCAAAACTGTATTTTTGGGGGGGGAAGAAGTTGCATTTTGGTTAAGTTTTTACAAATGGGCCCAGATGAAATTTACAATCGATTTGTTGGGAATAAACAGGGACATGAACAAGCCCCTCTGCCTCAGGGGCTCAGGTACCAAAGGAGATCTACCAACCTGCTCTAGGTTTCACTGTACAAACCTGGAAAGCAGACCAGGATTTAAAAGCAGCTTGTCTGAGACTTTTCCGGCTTCCAGCCATCTCCAAGGATGTTTGACAAATTCCGGTAAAACAAGGGACTAAAGAAGAACTCTTGATTCAACAGAGGAAAACCTGACCTATGTTTTAGTTCTCAAAACCCCAAGTATTATTTTAATCCTCCAAAGTCCATTAACATGGGCTTAATGGTTTATTGAAGGTTTTGCTTTTATGCTGTTTTCTCATGACCATACGTAAGTTTCCTACAGATGTAAAAGCGCCCAGAAAACCTAAACAACTGGTCCTGAGGTGGTACTTGCTCACCTCCAACTCTGAAGGAGTAGTTAACCTAACAAGTTTGGAGCGCTTGCAAACTCTTTGGTTGCAAAACCACCTCAGAGTCCTCAGCACTTTACAGAGGCAGGTTTTGGGGTTAAAAGCTGATGGGGTACAATTTACAACCTCATTTTTAAAGAGATTTTGGATGTAGCTGAACTCTGAGCACTGCCTCATTGGAAGCTCCCACTGTCCGTGCCATTTAACAAGACAGCTGTACACATCTGGGGCTAAAATACAAAACCCATCAGTTCATTAGTACCTGGGCAGTGCTTTCTTCTCCCTGTAGTAACTGCAGTGTTTTTCCACTCACGGTCGAGTGTCCAAAGCCACAGAACAAACCATGAATCTCACAGGATTCTTGTAATGGCTTTTAAACCTTACATTGTGGGCTGTTTATGGCACAGTTGCATTTGCTTTAGAGATTTGTTTTAAAGCTGTTGGTGTTATTTAGAGAGATATTAAACTCAAACAGCTTTATGGTTGCTAATAAACATCTATTACCATTACAGACATTCTGATATAAAAGCCTCATAGAGGTGCTTTCTCTGAACTATGCAGATTTGATTGATTAGGCCACAGTAGTTTATTTTACACTTCAGTGGTCACTAAATCTATCATTAAGATTAAAAATCACAGTTGGTGCAGTCTGGGAATAACTTCACACTCTGGCTGTAAAATAAAAGTCACTTTACCAAAATTCTGGGGGAAAAAACCCACAACAGGTTAAAAGAAGAAAAGTTTTGTAACACCTCATTCAGTTCTGTTCAGAAGATGAATCTCTCTAACGGGCATCACGCATCCTGTCAACACAAAGATGTTCCCACCATTTCTATTCCTGCACTGCAGACATTCTCTTGCAAGACACAAGGATTTCTCATTAATTAGCACCATCATTTGGTCCATGTCCTGCAGAGTAAGGCAAGAAATGAGGAATCTGCAGGATTTTAATATCTCTAACTTTTTTGCAATGAACTGATCACAGCAAGGCCTGCTGCAGGGAGCAAGTCACACGTGCTCAGCAGACTGTAGTCAGTAGAGACTAGAAAATCTTCTTACAACCAAAGGTCCCTTCTGACCCAAACCATTCTATGATTCTGAAGTTCTAACTAAAGAAATTCTTCCAGTCCAGCACCAAATGTAATCAAGGCCTAATTACAACGCAATACAGGCTTGCAGCTCGGGACCCACGTCTTGAAGTGACGGAATTGAATTCTTGTCCTTTTCCCCCAGTCCCTTTCCCAGCTTGTTGCTGAGAGTAGGATGGGTGATTTCCCTCATAATTCTTCATTTATGAAAGAACTGCCCAGGCCATGGATTGGTAAAAAGATACTTTGAGACTTACTAAAAAGGTAACAGTCATCATTTCAACCACCTGAAGTTAATGCAAGGCTGGTGCTGAGTCTTCATGGTACCTGCAGTAACAGCTCCAAGAGGAACGACATCCTGGGGACCCTTGGCACCCACAGTTAGCACAGCAGAAGTGTAAAGGTGTAAGACATGAGTCTGCCAGCTCTGAACAGGAGGCCTCCTGCTCTTCCTGAGGCAGGGAATGCTGCTGCCTTTGAAGCAACAGGGCGAGGAAGAGATACATGACCGTGCTACAGTGCATTGGAGACCCTACACCACCTTATTACCTCCCTGGATTTTAACTAATAAAAAATTAAGTGAAGAATATCTGCATATCAGTTTTAAGGTGGTGTGTGTCTCTTCCTCTTTCTTTTCCTACACACAGAGACAGAAAGAGACCCTACATGATCGCGAGGCACACAAAGCTTTAAGGTGAGTTTGCTCTAGTCAGTATTCTGGGCAGCACAGAGAGCACCATCACGTGTGCTACAGGACAAGCATCTCCTCATTGCTTGTGACGCTGTTCTTTCCTTGCACTGATAGTTTTGACCTGCTCCTGTCTGGAGCAGGACCACTGAGCTGGCGAAGCAGCACAATCTGACGTGCATCTGAAGGAGCAGCTTTCACAAAAGGAAGTTGGCCGACTTTAAGCGTGACATTTGCACCAATGGTTCTGACTCAAATACAGCATCATTTATTACTGTCTCCTGTATTAGCTGCACCACGGTGCCCACCGGCTCCGGCTCTATCCCCCGCCGCGCCGCAGAGCTCTGGCTTGCCTGCCTGCCTAACAGTGCTCCGACAGTGACCACCAGGGAGAAGGTTGATAAATGGCCAGTTTATAATGCTGTCATGCCAATTTTGTCCTATGGGAAATGTGTGTCTCTCTCAAAACAGCTTATTACCAACCTGTGGCTGAGGCAATGATCAATCAAACTGATCAGATATGGCAAACATGTAAGAAGATTTCTTACTACACAGTTTGAGGTTAACATGACAAATGATAGAGTGAGAAAGAATAACTTACAGAAGGGAAATCAGCCCATTAAATGCTGAACTTAAAAGTAGCTTTGGGAAGCAGAGTTAACAACAATTCCTTTTAACATGCGCTCGTATTCCCTGTTCATTGAGGGAACCCTGAATGCATTCCTTGCAAACTCCGTGTATAATCCAGAAGGAATGTTTTTTAAACATAGGGTTGGATTGTAAAGAGAAATTTAAACCACATCTGCAGCACTCGGGTACGCTGTACTCCCCACGCGGCCACTGCCTGGTCGGTTCAGTCGCAACAAGCCATTTCACACCTCGCACTGCAGTTTCTCCACTGGTCAAATGGAGATGAAGGACCTTGTTTTTTACAGCAGGCTCTGTCCCTTCCACTGATGTCCCTGGAACCAGGACTGCAGGGCAAGCCCCAGAACACATCCCACAGCTCAAAGCAACCTGTATGTCACCTCAGGCAGACCGTCTCCCTCAGATTCTCATGGACTTAACATCATAATAGGTTTGACTGTCACTTATGAAGAATACGCAGTCTGCCTAACATGGTAAAGCAATGAAATGACTGCAGATGAAAAGCCCAGAGCAGAGATACATCCCACCTTGTCAAAATCCCAAAGCATTCTGAGATATTCTGTTGTCTGTCAGAGCAGAGCTATCTGAGAACGATACTCTTCCTAGAACTTCATCTGCTTGCCTTCAAAACCTTTGCGAGAGAGTGGTGACATGCTCTACATTGTCCATAACCCAACTGTAAAGCAGTGGCTTTTCTAAACACACACACAGAAATATACTTTGTGAAGCAAGATCTAACCATGGCTTGGTTTTGCCCCTTTTGCATTAGCAGGCTTCCTCTGAATGGTCAGTAATCAAAGGCCCTTTTAGCTTCACTGGTCGCACAGCTCTGAGACCAAGTCTGGCAGCGCTGGGTGTAGAACTGGACCCATTACCTTTCTGGGTCTGGAAGAGGGAGCATCCCTCGCAGTACCAGCGCACACATCTGTAGTTCTGGCTCTTGGAGAGCTGTTACAGAGGCTGTTGAGCCTCTGGCGAACATCTGATATTATTCACTTGACTGAGTTTGTGAAAACGAAGCCTTATTTGCCAGCAAAATTAATGAGAAAAGAGTCTTCAATGAGACAATAATTAATGGCTTCCGCAGCAGCCAGCACGAACAGTGAAACTCCTCTGACTGTATCCGTCACAGTACAGGCAAATATCAGGGAAAAAAGGTGTGGATTTATTTCCACAAACATGGTTATTTCAAAATCGCGTTCTTGGCTGGGTATTTTATTCTATGAAACCCTTCCAAATGTGATGAAGGTTGAAATAAATGGGCCTTTGTCCCCTCACTGTACCATTTAATGACAGTGACACAGAATTCTACTCGGTGGCTACACGCCAGAGATTCGATGATACAAACATCTCACAACATATTTTAAATTTTGTGCTACATGGAAAACTGAGACACATTCAAAGACATTTATAAACGTATTTATCCAGCATTACCTAGCCTTGCTTTACAGAAAAGTGAGAGCTGCACAACCGTATCCTTTTCCTTGAATCCCGGCTCTAATCTGGTCATAAACACCAACTCTATGCCTTTCACACACAGAAAACGGCAAACAGAATAGCCAGAAATGCACCAGACAATAAAACTACGTATAATGGCTACCAAACTCAGTTCTTCTCCCCCCTTCTTTTTTTTAACAGATAGGTTTTAGACTCTATAATAATCATGCAGCTAAGATACAAGGTCTCTTGTTGGCAATAACCTACATGACATGACTTAGAAGGCAGGTGTTACTGTAATTAGCTATTGTTTGACTATCAAAAGTCAGAGCTGATTAAAGCCACTAAGTACAAGTGCACTATTTTATTTCAAAGAATATTATGAACTGCATGCTGGGACTCTTTCACTGCGGACCTACCTTCCGGAGTCTGCTAAGAGCCCATGCCAGCAGTAATCAAAACTAAAATCTGCATAAACCTTCAGGGTTTTAATTCAAGCAGAGCCCTTTCATTAGAAATATGTTACTTTATGAAATCTGGTCGCCAGCAAGGGGAGAAAAATGTGACTTCTTAAGAAAAGTGAATGGCATCTCTTTAGTGATTAACCCAAGATTAATGGAGGCTCCTACTGCTAGGCCTAAGTCCATTTTATTGCTAATTCATTTAGGTACTATTTCAGATGTACTTGATGAAAGTCACCTGCTAAGAAGTCATGTTTTGGCAAGCAAGGATAGCCATTATGGTCAAATCCCAAATAGAATTTTTATTAAAGAAGCTTTGAAAAGTGTCTTGTATTAGTCTTTCAGAGACATACTATTTAATGTACTCAATTAGTTAAAAATTTGGGGCCCAAGTCCCTAATCAAACATTCATAAAGCTGCTTTTTTTCATTTTATTTTTTTGTCTCCATGCATCTCTAATGTTCCAGGTAGGATGAACACTGTACTGAACAGGGACATTTATATACAGACAAAAGCAGCAATGCTGAGACTTACCCAGAAGTGGGTGGGATTTGGGTAAGTGCACGGCTGGAGATGGGAAATGTTGGCTTGGCAGAGCATCTCTTTGTTCCCTGTGAGACCGCGAGGAGTGGGGACTTATGCAAATCCCATGTTCTTAAACTGAACATAATCATTCAGCTTTGGCTTCTGTGCACATTTATAACAGGAGGTTTGATCTCCGAACACAAATCATTTGAGTTTTTGCATCTGCGGCATTTTGTTCTTTTTATACCTTAGACTTTAGGAGATTTAATGATTAGGGAGCCCAGAAAACTGCTTTTGGCACCTATCCTATGTATAGGAGATACATTCCACACAGACAAAGCATCTCCATATCCCACCTAAAGCTCAGCCCTTGGCTGCAGGCTGCCTATAGTTCGATTCATGGAAGGGGGGTGAGCTTTCCTTCCCTATACCATTTAGATGCGAACACCCCGACAGCCACTCACCCTGCCGAGAACAAAGCAAACTCCAGAGGTAGTTCTGGTCATCACAGTTTCATCTTTACATGTAACTGTTCCCTTCTTCAAAAAACGGACTTGAGTTCAAAGGCGGGTAAAAAATAATCACAGGAAGATCACAGAAGCATAGAATAGTTTGGGTTGGAAGGGACCTTTCAAAGGTCCTCTAGTCTATGCCCCTCTTGCTCAAGTCACTTGCCAGGCATATTCAGTGACAGAACGTTTCCTAAAAACCTACAGTTACCGAGTTATTGACAACCATTACTGACAGCCACCACACACCTAGGCTGTTCCTACCTTTCTGGGTGCATGTTACTTGCACATGCATAAAGACAAAGGCCTGAGAAATCCCACTTGACAGCACAGTGAGACCATTTTGGGGACAGAAAGTGGCAAATCAATCCAACAGCATCTGGTTTGGGTACTGCAGCTTGTTTGCCTGAGCTAGTTCCACGTTGAGGTGATGACCGGCATTGGAAAAAGGTGTCTTCACGTTACTTTCAGCAGTGAAGGTTTAGCAGAACCGAGGGATGGACTGATTCTGCCCAGAGCAGGGAAATTATCTCCAATTTCCCCTCAGCAGAAGGCTCTAATTTTAAGGAAGATCTCCCAAGATGCCTTTCCTAGCAGCCTGCTTCTTCACAATACTCTTTTATTGGGGTTACTAGCAATATGGTAACTTTAATCCTCACCTGATGCTACAGAGTTGAAGATCTCTCAAAGCACAAGTTGGAGGTGACACAGGATTTCCTCTTTGTTACCTTTAGGAGTGTTCTGTATTTCCAAGAGACAATCTGGTTCACAAACCTCTTTTTAAAAGGGAAAAAAAAAAAAGGTTTCCAAAATATTTACTGGAATTGGCAAGAGCCACAAAGCCAGGGAGACATGAAAGATGCCACAAACCAGCCTTGCTCAGGCACTTGCTGTGACCTCCCTCAGCCTTTACCGCATCCCCGCTGCAGATGGGTGGCTGCCCACATTCACACAGCAAGGAGGTCTCCAACCCCATAACCAGCAATATTCAGAATTACCCGAAATAGCAGCACATTCCGTGGCACGATTCTTCTCCATGGATAGTGCACAAAAACCAGCAGAGACCTCTCAAATGCTTCACTGAAGGGAACGTACCACGAAAAGAGCCGCTACGTGTGATAACAAAGTTAACCTAATCTGTTCCCTCTTGTGTGCTGGGGCACTCATACATGCAAATCTTGTCTTGTTCAACTGTGTTTGTTCACCTCCACAGTCCTTGGGTGATTCAAATCTGTGTCTTACTATCCTCTAATACCCTTGTCTAACAGTTCTTTTTAAATGCATGTGTTAATTATCTTGCCACTGCTGTAATTTCTCCCTGTAGTCCATTAATTAAGAGGTCACAATCTAAGAGCATGTTTACCCAATAAGCTTTCTTTTTTAATTATCCTAATTGCTTGGATCCTGACAAAGCCTCTATCCCTCCCCTTTCTCTGAGTGGATTAGAAACCGACATTTCTAAGCCCCACACAATGATGGGTTTGTAAAACACACACACACACACACACATATATATGTTTTTATAACTCCACAATGTTCAAACATCAAAGGTCAACAAGACACCAGATATACTTGTATAGCTGTATAAAATGTAGGTACAAATTGCTCCTCATTCATTTATCTGTTAGTCCAAAATGTTATATTGGTCAGGAAAAACACAGGCAAAACTTTGAAACCCTCAGCACTAGGAACAACAGCAGCTGGATGGTTACGACTGGTCCTGCTCTGGAGACCATCAGTCTCCTACCAAAGAGCATCTCTCCCTGCACCTACATGGAAGTCTCTGGATAAAAGGAAGCAGGGAAAAGAACACAAAGAAAAAAGGAAAGAAGAAAAGGGCAATAAGCTTTTCCTGCAGCAAAGATCAATTATTATTCCCCTCCCCAAATACCACCTCCCCACAGGTCACGTCTTGCCAAGCTGGTCCTAACACTTTTTTTCCTGATCTGGCAAAATTCAACAGACAAAATCTCTACCACTTAAAAATTTTAACCCACTCCTTTTGTCAAGCTTTTAAAAGGGAAAAGTAGTTCTTTGAATTCCAGATAGGATTTTAGCACGACAATTAGTAGCGGTTATGTCCAGAAAAATTACTACTTTGTCAGAATGTGAACCAACATTTGAGATGTCAACTAAAGTACATTTTTTTGTTTTAATAAAGCAAATGTCTCATTCCGACCAGTCATCTCAGGAACTATATAACACAAGTATAATTACTTAGAAATTGCTTAGGTAAGCGTGATTGATGCATGGTAAATAGATGTTTCCAGCACTTATTGTTTCTTCCTGATGGATTAGGAAGAGTTGTTTAACAGTTCATTTGACCAGTCTCTCCTGGTGTTTCTCGAGTCTGGCTGTGCCAGTCAGCACCAGCAGTTCCTGGTAGTTTAAGTCTCTTTAATAAAGATTAAGATGTCAGAGGTCCTGCATTGCACAAAATCCCAATTTTATTAACTTCTCATTATCAGCTGAAATATGAAGTGCATTTCTTTTCATCTAAAGTAAGGGACTTTCTCAAGGGAAAGAACAGATAGGGAATATACATCTATGATGATTACGGTTCCAACCCTGACTGCTCTTGGTGACCATTTTCTCACATGATGGGTACCACATACATCAGTATTTCTCCCCCGGAGAGTGTTCCAGTATTCCACAGCCGTGGACCATCACAAGGTATTGGTAAGCTGGCAGTGGTGAACCTGTGGTTGAATACTTACACTACAGCACTTAGGTCAATCGTGTTTTCATTAAAATAGCAGCACAGTGGGCAGAAACACTGAATCTCAAAAGTCACTCAACCAGGACAAGGGCAACATTGGCACTGGTTATGTTCAGTCCACACTCCCCTCTTCATGCTCTGCACACTGAGGAAGACAGCAGAGGAGCAGCACAAAGACCACAGAGGCATTCAAAGTCCGCTCTGACCAGAAATGCAGATAAGTTTTAACACCACCTACTTGAACTTAGGCAGCAACTGATAAAGTTAAACTGCTGAAGGCAGCACCTGTATGCCGTCACTTTCGAAAGGCTTCTTATTAATTATCCCTTATGCTTTATAATCAGACTCGCTCAGACCAAGTAGCTGCAGGCCAATGATACACGACGAGGTGCTGAGGCAGGTCCTGTCCCTGTGAGAGATCCTCAGAGCTGTATCTTAAGGGATTTTTGAAAGCTGAGGAACTTCTGTATTATACATATCTCAGAGAACACCTTGGACACACTTGTTGTTTTCAAGCCTGTCGATGGCAGGAAGAGAAGAGCTGGCCCTGGATGAGCCTTCCCAGACCAGGGTGACTCTGGGCTGGAAATGACTCCACAGAAAGAGTTAAGAGGTGAAATGGTTCGTGCAGAGTAACGCACGTCCTGCTCTGAGGATCAAAACTGTACACAGCCTCACAGGGCGGCTCTTGTGAGGGTTAAGCTCTATTACTTCTGGTCTCTGACACTGCTAATGGCGCTCTCAAACTAATTGCATTTCTATACCTACACATACGTGTAGGCAACAAATAAGCCCTTTAATCAAACAGCTTCATCTACTTCTAATTAATTCCATTTCTATGCCTTTTTAAGTGTACAGGAACATACAAAGATACAGATGATAGAGCACGTTCTGTGCCACCTGACAGCTTCTACTCTGCTCAAGCCTCCCTCACGATTAGGACTGGTTCTGTGTGCCACTGTTGTACATCTTTAGTGTTTCTGTTGCTTGAGACTGAGCAGATTCACACCAAAGACCAAAAGCAACAAGCGGTGCCCATGCAGAATCAGCTGCAGCTAACTCAGTGAACTAGTTTTGCCTTTGCTTAGAGATTTAGACACCTTTTTGTTTCCATCAGAAACTGTATTCATCTTGTCCTCTGAGCACACACAATGACCCAGCGAGGGAAGACTGTGGCATCAGCTGAGCAAACAGGGTGGCTGTTTGCACGTCCAGACCCAACATAAAGTCTACAACAGGAGGGCCACCAGCTTTGAAGGAAATGCTGATTCCTTTTCCACCTTTCCTTCTGTGATAGAACAGGTCAGTGTAGCCGAAAGAAAAGCACTCCCTCCATATTTAGGAAAGAGAAATACATATGCCATAAGCTGTCCCTTTCAAAGGTATGTATGTACAAAAGGCATGATAAGTGGGTGCTGAATAGTTAGGAGTGGCAATTATCAGTTCCACATATCATTATAGTCCCTCAACTTTTCAATAGCACAGAGTTCCTAATACCATGTTTACTAGATCAGGTAAAAGGGGACTCTTAATACTGTGCAAATATGACTTACCAAAGGACTTTGCTTTCTCACCTATTCTTGGGCTTTTCAAATCAACATTATTAATTGGCTGCCTTATCGGTAAGTGCTGTCTGGCAGTTAAAGGATGTTTCCACCCATTGCAACGATACATAGAAACGAAGCAATGTCAGCCACAAGGACAAAGAGCCTCCATCTTCAAACAGAAAAATGTTTTGACACCTTAAATCTTCTTTATAAAAGCATAATGCATTTCAGCATTCATTTGCTAGCCTTTACTGCATCTGTTATTCCATATCCTGTGATCCTGGTTTTCCTTATTGATTCAGGACTCTGGCATACAGTTGCAAATACTAGGGCTTTTCTTTTCCTTTTTTCTTCTTTCTTTTCTTTTTCTCTGTTTTCTATTATTCAGAGTGTATAAATACATGGTTTAGAATCTGGATCAACTAGTTTCCATAGTAGGAAACGCAGCTACGTAGGCGTTTAGGAGGGAACGTTCAGCCCTTCAGCTCAACTTTCTCTTAACCTGCCAGCTCTCCCAAGCACCAAATCCACTTGAAAACAGAGAAAAATGTTTGGCTGATAAGGAATCCTGAAGACAAAGAGCACAAAACTTACCAGGCACCATGAAAGAAAAGCAAACCAGCCTAAAACGAGCAGGAAAGCCCTGACTGCCCCCTCTCATGCTTTTAGCGTGGTTCAGCCTGCACATGGAGCCTGCCCTGGGAATGGAAGGACCAGCTCAGCCCCCACCTCGCTCGCTCCATCACGTGCCTTCACGCCGATTAACAAGATAAACTTATAAGCACCACAAAACCCCGCAAGGCTGGAGGGGATCTCGGGAAGTCATCTCGGCTACCCCTTATTCGAATGCGGGATTGTGTATATCTAGTCCAGCCCGGCAGGTATTTGTCTAAACCTCCTAAGAGCCGCCAGTGGCAGATATTTTATCTCCTCCCTGGAGAGTCTACTCAGGTACTAAACTACTCCAGGTTTTCATTTTTCTTAACATCTAGCCCAAATCTTTCTTGCTACAAGACTGGCTTCTTCTCATCTTATTCTGATGGACATGTGGCCCAGGTGATCGCTCTTTAGGTTAATGCAGAGTAGGGATTTTAGCTTCAGCTGCTTGTTTTACAGAATATCTGAATTCTCATCTTAAAGAACTTTCCAGTAGAAGCACAATCACACCAAATTCATTTAAAGCATTTCTGTTTCTTTTAAAGAGAGTTCCCCTCTGCCACCATATTGGCTTTGCTGTTGTGACCTGTGAATTAAGATGCTCAGCAGGGTTTTTTCCTTTCTTAAAAAAAAGAGAGAGAAAAGAAAAAAAGGGAAATAGTTACTCATTCAGGTAGATATTTAAAGAAAAATCAAACAAATATTTGATGTGCTGCACTAGCATGAAAAGGGGGAGCACTGTGTAAGCACAGTTAATGGGGGTCAACTGGTTTATGTGAGTGAAAACCAGACGGGGGAAGAAGGGCTACTAACAAAGGTAAATTGTGGCTGTGTCAATACAAAGAGAGAACTATGGCTGTTCACAAATGGGAAAGATAGTTACCAAACACACAGCTCTTCTAATTCAGTGTTTGACACATTTAAGCACTGTAGAAAGAGAGTACAAAAGGCACAAGACTCACAGAACAGGCAGAGATACAGGACGATACAGTGAATGGGACCAGCACAATTCTTTTCTTACTCAAAAGGATCCAGCACATTTTCTCACTGACACCAAGTATTAATTTAACCACATTACCTGAAAGATATATCCTCTGAAAAATATATCCTCCTTCCTCAAAACCTGCAAACGTGAAGGGTTTTCCTCTGGCCCAACATTCTCACAGTAAAAGCAATTGTTCCCAGTTACTCCAGCAGATCCGTGCAGGATCGCATCCACCCACAGGCACCTTGAGGCAGGGGCCAGATGTACCAGTGGTTATCTGCCCCTTTTTGCAATAAATCAGTGGCATATGAGTTTGTTATTCATAATATTTAACTTAATATTCATAATATTTCACTATCCAGTCCTCTTCCACCATCTGCTCAGGATGCCAACCATATCTGTGTGGTTCTGCTCTGGTATGGCACGACCTATTTAGATATACTACAAGAAAACCTCCTTGAATTCTACTAAACCTCTGCAGGCAGGAAAACACACACTCAAAGCCTTGTCCAGCTTGAAAGGATTTCTGAACCTTCAGAGAGAGAAAAAATCCATTAGCTTCTTTTCTCATTATTTATGTACGTAAGTTTCTAATGCTTTCAGACTTTGGCTGGCATTGCAAACGGAACAGAGAAAATACAAGAAGGAAACCTATTTCTTGGGTATTTCCAGCCCAGTTACTGTGAGGAATTAGAAGAAATTAATGCAAAAAAAGGTCATGTGCAAGGTTTTCATCAGTGTTTTTCAGACCAAAGGGGTTCTGATGAATTTCAGAGATGCATCCAAACTTCTGAGTGAGTTTCCAAACCAAACAAGACTGTGAACTCTGACATTCAGCAGGGACTTGTTTGCCAACCTTCCTATCATACAGCAAAAAGGGCCATTTAAAATCATCTCAGAATAATCTGCTTTCATGGTCACGGTCATTTTATAGCCTCCGTCTGTGTAACACTTTTAAGTCACAGGAACACAAACATTCACACAGCAAATGGCTACAGCCTTGGTCCAGGTTCAGACATATATCAGGATTAAATAATAAACCTTAGTTTTCTGACTTCATTACTCTGAGAATACCTTGTTATCTGGATAATAATAATTAAAATATCTACTTCTTAATATTCTGACTTCTTTCCTTGGATTTAAATACCTTTAAAAAGCAAAACTGATTGTGCAGCTGTGTGAATAGCGACCTGGGCACAGAGGAGTGAAGTGCTTTGCCTAAAGTCATCTCAGCATCAGGACGAGGATGTAGACATTACACATCTACCAACATAGTAACACCTTGGAAAAATGAGTATGATCTTAAAGCCCAACTTTTCCGTACACTGGGACTCCCAGTTTTTCCCAAGGGTGGGACAGACACGCTGCAATTTGCTTAGCAGGAGATACGGTGCTGTCTGCAGCAAGCCTACTAAAGCAGAGAGCAGATAAGCATATGGTGAACATCAGAACTGGAATGGAAGATGGGCTACCATTCAAATTAGAAGTTTTTATTGGCAAAAGGGCCGGCAAATATAAACTGCCAGGAATAAATTTACGTTGGAACTCAGAAGACATGTTCTAGTCATCAGAAGACAGAAAGCCTGAAAGAAATTATCTTACTGAAGGGGGAAGGGACACCATTTACTTAGCAAAGATTGTACATCCTTACTGCATGTGACTGCAGGAAATTGGACAAAATAAGCCAACAGGATTGCTCCAGACCTCTGTTCCTAATGGGAGTTACGGTGGAAAAGAAACAACCACCCACATGAAGTGTGAGCTAAAGGCAAAGGAATTGTGTCAGAATAAAGACCAGTGTAACTCCAGCCTCAGAAGATTGACAGTGTTTGTCTTAGCGCACAGATATACTGGGCAACCCAGGCTCACCAGATCTGAGCTCCTTCCACAAGTTGTTCAGGATTTACCTTTTTTGAGATTCCCATGAAAAGGAATATTATTAATCTCCATTTCAAGGCAGCAGTAGCTGAGCAAGAGGCTGCTTGAAGTGGCCAATGTAAGCCAGCAGGTTGCCCCAAGCTGTTCCTGGGCACAACTACAGAAGGAGTTAGCCAGATATAAAGGGAAGGGAATGAACAAAGTCAATACTTTTCTGGTGTTATATGTATGTGATTAGAGTAGGAAATACGAAAAATGAAAATTTCTCTGGATTAATTTTCCATTTAATTTTTAAGGAAAGAACAACTCTACCACTTCAGCACTATCATAACTACCTTGATGTAACAGCATTTCTGTAAACTTCTAAAGTTTCTACCAGACTGCATATAAGGAAGAACCAGTTGTCTTCTGGGTGACACAAGTTGAAGCTTAAGACTGAAATAAAGAGAAACAATTCCTTTAGGACGGGTGATTTATTCTTCTGGAACAGAAGGAATTACTCCATCAACCAGGGTCTAAAGCGTTCTGACAGCAGATATGCACAACTATCTCTACAGCAATTATTAATGATCTGGAAAAATGCTCAGTAGCAAACTAACCTCACCCTTCCTGAGGCCAGCATTCATTTCAACAAACCCTGACATAATCAGCTAACTCATGAAGATCAAGAGATAGGATGCCTCCACATGACAGAAGATTTCTTAATTTCAGTTGCTTATAAGACACATGAAGCCTAAATAGAAGCATGAGGAAAACTTCCTCTATGGTTTATAAACTAGTTTATAACCTATTCCACAGCTTTTCATCCTTCTTTTCTGTACCTCTGTGTTAGATTTTAAAATAAGGAGGGAAAAAATGAAGGAAAAAAAAAATAAAAATCAAAGAATCCTACAATCTCAGGTTGGAAGGGACCTCAAGGTCCATCCTTTCTAGGCAAAGCGTGACCTAGACCAGATATCCCAGCACAACCTGCTCAGCCTCTGTGCACGGTCCCACATCACTCCCGCTCCTTCCTTACTGGTTACAAACTCCCTAATAAGCTGCTGAATTTAGGCACGGACTGGGCTGGTAGGTCTGGAAACGACTGATGCCAGCACAGAATCCTGGACACGTTGCCATTTCCTCAGCTGCTGCTTTATCTCCTCCTTGGGAAGGACAAAATCAGCCCTGCAAGCTCTTGTGTCTCTGAGTTAGCACGCGAAGGACTTTGGACTCTGAGCTTGGCAAGTCCCCATCCGTTTAAATACCACATAAATCCTCACTGCTAGCGTAGATATAAATTAAAGCTCAGACCAGAATTGATTGTACACTTCCCAACCCAAAACTATTTTGTTGAAAAGTTACTATTTGATTAAAGTATTCACAGAAATTAACATTTATCAGAAGCTAAAAGAAATAATCCCCAAGTATATAACCCCGTTAGGTTTAAGTGAAGCATTTCTGGCCCAACTCACTATGAGATCAAGTTTTGAAAACTCATGATGTTGTGAAAAGAAACATCCATAGTGAGTAAAAAAACCTGAGGACAACCATTAAGACATGGAGCTAAATCTTCTCATTACCCTCAAAGAAATCTGGCTTCATATTGCAGGTCTTAGCAGACAGCACTCACTCAGGCAACTACTGTATCTACTACCAAGAGCAAAGGGAATGAACCTCACTTGCTCACTGCTATTGCATGTGAAATTTCCAGGGGTAAAGAGAGAAGATCACTGAATAGTTGACTTTGAGGAATGATTTTTTTCCCAAAACTGCTCTACGAAAAAAGAAATCTGGGCTTTTTTTCAGAACACATATTTTATGATCTCATCAAACCCTCAGCTCATCTAAACCCCCATCTAACCAGCACCAGCAAATACACCGCGCTCCTGGAACGCGCCTGGGACAACAGTCACATCTGCTGCTCTGGAAACCCAAGCAAAATAAAGGGGAAAACAAAACAGAATAAAAGCATTTTGTATTTGCTCTGATTTATATATTTAATTATCAGTCACTGGCACCCAGGTCCCTGCTTTTTGCCTTTTGTCTTTTTAAAGCAGCACCATAGTGATGGAAGGAAACTTCAAGTCACTCTCCCTGCTATTCCCCCCCTTTCCTTCCTGCCAGTTACTGTCCAGGTTTTTGGTTTTAGCTAACGAGCTCTAATAGGCTCCTACCTGATATGTATTCTCTTTAATAGCTGCACAGTGTGATTACCCAAATACTGTACACGCCTCAAGATCACAGATTGTATTAATAGACCCATCTGGCTGTAATGTATTGTATACATCACATTTATTGTAATGTATACAATAAATCTCAAGTCCAAATTTCACTCTGGAACTGTCCTACTTAGCACAACCCACTCCTACACCACCAATGGATATTCCCAGGACTGGGTAAATAACGGGTGGCAACACACGGGCGCAGGCGTGCGGCAGCTCCTCCTCTGCCACGGTATCGGATCCAGTCCCATCACGCTCCCGCTCCATCCCACGTGTGGTTCTGAATCCAGACCTAATTCTAGGAATACCTCCTGGCACACTCGCCCTCCGCATCCGAGGAGGAACTGCGGAGCGCAGCACGGTGGGGGTTACCTTCCAAGTTAACGTATAGTTCTGAAATCCCAGAGGCGATCATTCCAAAATTTGTGATGTTTTGTCTACTCCGGTGATTTAAGGTTTGTCAGAAAATGTCAGAAAGGCCACGGGGCCAAGGGCTTCCTGATGACTGAGGATTTTCTTTCACATGACCTTCCTGAAGTTGATTTTGGGCTCCAGACAGTGCTGCCTTCAGCTCTGACAGGGGCCGGCTGGCAGCAGATTCATGGGGATCTCTGGGGCATTCTGGCATTTCTAAACTGAGGAGAGGCTGTAATACCTCCTAATCATCCCGAATATTATTTCACTAGTAATCATCTTCCAGGCAGCACGTAAATGCCAGCCTTTCAGTGTGCAGCTCCTCTGGCGAGCAGCAAAAATGAGTATGCGCTCAAAGGTATGCAAACAATTAACAACATATCTTGATTCCAAGGAGCAGACGCGCATGTAGAGTGGTTTTCATTTCACGTACAACATCACGTGGGTTTCAACAAGGAATCACTGAAATTAACTTTGCACAATGAGAGAGAAGATGGATTGTGAGAAAAGTGTTAAAACTGTTAATGCGTGCTTGTGAATGCAAAGAACATTGCTCACTCCCTGGAACACATGGGTTTCACACTCTTTAGGAAGCTCTCAGCTATGAAAAAGTTTATTAATCTTAACTTTACGCACATCATTCACGTAACTGATCACTCAGCCAAAATATCTGAACAAGTCTCCTTTATTTGCTTTGTTCTGCGGAGGGGCTGGGCCCTCCCAGCCATGCCACTGCAGCCGACCAGCCTCTGCTGTGAGTACCCATCAGCAGAGCGTATCAGAGAGATATTCCGAACCACTCAGCGAACCAGGAATGGAATTAATTACCTGGCCAGCGAGCTAATGAGTTACCATTTCTGCCCTAATGACAGGAGGTTGCCCTGATGCCAAGATACAGCTCTGACATTTCCTATAAATTAGTAGTGGAGTGGATTTGGCTTTTTCCCCCGTCAAGCCAACCACAAGTAGGGCACAGGGGTTAAAGAGGACAGCAGTTTGGACTTGACTTAAATGTTCAAGGCCAGGCTGGATGGGGCTTGGAGCAACCTGCTCTAGTGGAAGGTGTCCCTGCCCGTGGCAGGGGGTTGGAACTGGATGAGTTTAAGGTCTCTCCCAACCCAAACCAGTCTGGGATTCTATCGTGCTATGACTCTGCTACTCACACTTCCTACTGAGACACAGCAGATCCCCAATGCGAGTGGCTCAGTTTTGTCAAGGGAACAGCTTCCTGCCTCTCACATCCCAAAAAGCATCACTGGTTGTTAATAACTTGAGGCTTCACACAACCTGTGTGTTTATGTTTGAGATGCATTACAAGAAGACAAGGTGACCTCTCATAACTCGCTGCCTCAAGTTAAATGGACACTTTTATCTTAAGAGATATTGTTCAACAGAGATGCATGTCATTTGGAGCAATGGGTATAAATAGCTCAGCAACACATTCGGACACTTCCCTCTCAGCTGCAGCAATCACTTATCCAAGAAAATGAGACAGCAGGTTATGAATTAGGGCTAAAAGAACAAATCAATGTCCTTGCACTTCAGTTCACACTGTAGTGATTTACTATGAACTTGCCTAGAGAGGGAGGGAGGAAAGGAACCAACTTAATTTACACAAAGGTCTTAATTAAAGTTGTATGGGATGCTTAAACCGTATCCATACTTTGCACTAACTTGCCAACGGAGAACATGGTAAATCACCATTAACCACCCGCATCCTCTGTCCTACTGAAACGAGAGGCCCGTGTTGAGGCACACTGTTAACACCACATCGGCTGTAGTTGACTTGAACATACTGGAGACATGGAGAGAGCAAACTTAACCGCTGCTGCTCCTCTTAACTTGGCCTGATTTCTGGGTTCAAACCGCCCAAGACCTCTTTATGGAATCATCTGTCACACACGCACACACACACACGATACGATCAAGCCCAAACATCCGCATCACAGAGACGAAACGCACAGTGTTGTTCTGCAGGATGGTTTCACCGTCACTCTCCGCCGGCGCCTCTGTGCCAGCTTACACCTTTCTTTCACTTTACATGCTTCACTTCAGCAAAATCAAGGATGCAAACTTCTTAGAAGTACTTAGTTTCCATGGCAACCTAAGCTGACCGCAACATTATTGTTCTCAAGAGGGAACTGACTTTACTATATGTTCATTCACTGAATTAATGGACTCCTGGTTCTTTTATTAGCAGCTCTCTAACAATAGAAAGAGAGAAATGTTATAAAAAAGACTCTCAGACAACTGTCCACTCTTTTGTCCAGGGCTTATTGGAATGACGCAAGTCTATTCAAGAAAAGATTATAAAAATCAACTCAAAGCTGCCTCTGTTTGTGGCAACTAAACATACCTTTAGTTCGGAAAGATACAACCTATAAACCAACAAATTAAAGCTCTTTCTGAAACAGTAACTGTAAGGCAGCGATCGTGCTGCAACTGGACTTCAGCTGTGCTATCTGGGTATGGTTACAGGACCTCACAGGGGCTTGGGGAGCACCGTTACCCTTCAGCTCTGGTCGCCACCCTCAAGCTCTCAATGTGTTTTGTAACACCACAATCTCCTTTCTTAAGCAAAATCTAAGCGCACAAAAGCAGGTGATATTAAGAAAAGATCAGTCTGGTTAACAGTGTAAATTCTCAGTATGAAATCTGTTTTAAACCCACTACAACTGGGGGTTTCATTCTTCAACATACAGAACTGAAAGACGAAGAAATACCACTGAAAGTTGGATCTGGAAATCTAACAGTTGTAAAACACCTTGTATTAGACATAGATAATAAAAATATTCCTAGCAGATACCAAATGCGAATGCACTGTGTGTAAGTGCTGCAAACCCAGGAACTTTGCAGGCTCCAGCTGAAATCTCTGCATGTATAATGTTATGACAGGCTGTGCTCAGGCCTGGGGGTGTATGGCCCGGCTCGTAATTGCTCCACAAAAGACAGTTAACAGTTCCCTTGCTCTTCTCTAACTACCTTCCTGACTGCTTATTGAAGTCTGATTTCTTACTCCTCTAGGTCATCATTCATCAGTCCTACAGATCCCGCTGGGACAGCCCGACCAGACCTCTCCATATCCCTTGTTGCCAGAGGCCATTTCTGACGGCCCATGATATAGAAAATGTCTTCACAGCAATCCAGAGGGACAAACTATGGTTATAATACCCAAATAATCATTTTGCAAATTATCATAATTATCAATCAATCATCTTGTGGGAACAATGTGTTCCTGAATTATCAGATGGTTCCTGTGACCTGTAGCATTTTGTATATAATAATAAACCTGGAGAGATTTATGGCCCCATCCCGCTTCGCATCTGCAGTGGCAAAACATCAGTTGGTTTCTACTTTTGTTTTAGGAGCAAAAGCTTTCCACCCACCCAGGTTTCTGTTTACAACTTGGTGCTTTCTAAGAGGTCAGGATTTCTGATCTCACCCAGTTTTCTAACAGTAACTTTGTTTTTAAAACCAATGTGTGTGATGTGGGAGTCGAGAATAAATCACTGCTGCCCAAATTACCTCCGCTCAGTGACACCAGCATTATGTTACCAGCTTCTGGTATTTTGCAGTGAGTATGAACTCAGCCAAAGCAGGGGGAAAAAAATGGGGTTTGCCTTCAGTTTTTGTTGTGGTGCTTTGTACAATACCAGATTGAACCCCACTCTTTTGAAGCTGATAGCATCTCCCGCTCCCTGCGTGGTTCATTCTTGTTAATGGATAAATTCAAGCTCTCAAGAAAGTCAAAGAATAAATTTAAAGCCTTTTGCCAAATGCCTATCCTATTGGATTTTGATAAGACGGCTATTGAGCTTTAATAATGTCTTCTATCCTTTTTCAGCTGGCCCTTAACATGTCTCTTTATTTGTCCCTAAAGCCTCTTCAGCGATGCCTTTTTATTACAAGTCTCTCAGCTTGCTCTCAAGGGAGACAGGGTCGACAAGAGTGATAGATAGATAACTCTATAGATTATCTCCCACAGATGTTTTCTCTCCAGTAGCCCCTCAGGCTATTCCCTCTAAGTAAACAGAAACTAAATAGAGAGTCTACTGAAGAGAAGTCCCTGAGGTCTCTTGTCACCACAGCCAGGAGCTCTGCACAGAGCCTCCTTCAACGTGATTCTCGAACCGTCGGCCAAAGTGACTTTTAGAGGAGAGATAAATACACCCAGCACTGCTCCTTGGGAAAAAAGGTGTCTTGTAATGGACACTGGCCTTGCTTCCTGCCGGAGGAAGTCTGAATCTTTCATCTCCCTCTCAAAGTTAAATCAAAATGACAATGAAGATAATGATAACAAGCCATTGGTATTAAATGCAGTGGAGAAGCGTAGAAAATGCAGAGCAAGGGAGCACGTGAGCTGCTCTTTAAGCAAAATAAACAGGCTGCAGGAAGATGGCCTGGAAAAAGAGACATTTGGGAGCATGGGACAATATACCCACAGGTATAACTTACAGATCTGTGCACATCTCTGAATGCACACATTCAGTTCACTAAAAAGAGTGAATCTCCCATTTTAGCACAACTTTCACAATCAATCTGTTAAAATTAAACAAGCAGGATGAGAAGCTCATGTATATTTGTGCAAGTTAAACTAAGTATCAGCAAGCAAAGCAGATAAAAGGAAAACTTGTTTGGAGCACACCACATTTTAGTCTATGGCACTGAGCATTTCCACAGACAGAAAAATGACCCTGGGTATAGGTTCTTTAATAACATTGCTAGAAATCTGAGTTCTTGTGAGACAACCACTAACAAATAAATCAGCTCCCTGGTGTTAGTGGTCCCAGCAGAAATAACACTAATACCAACTCAAAAATACTGGGCATAGCAGGATAATACTTCTTATTTTGCTTTAAGCCAAAAGAGGGCCTGTTTCAGTATACAGTGTAATAGTGTCTGTGTCTGCTCTGCTGCATCTTCAGACTTGTCACTGACTTTCAGTGCATGAAAAGTTATTTAAGAGCATTTTTTTGTCTGGCAGATGAAGAGCAGAACAAACACAGGGGCAGTTTTTAAGCAGAGATGCTTCCTGAGCACCTTCCTGTGCCTCTCACACCATCACACTTCCCTCTCCTGTTCTATTTGCTTTTTGTTACAGATTTTCTCTGCATTCAAGAGATTCTTCTCTCTTTCCTTGTTACTGCCCAATTCTGAACCCCTGACAGAGCAGCCAAAGGAGCCACTGATCATTATGGTCCCTCTGTTTGGCTCCAACATCCTCCTCTCCTGGTTTAAACCAGCCCACCCACTACAGTTACATTTGTCTTCAGTCACCTTCTCAGCACCAACTTATCTCTAAAGGAATAGGAATAAATTGAAGTCAAATCTCAACTATTGCGTCTGCAGGGATATGACAACTGAGTGATTTAGAGTGGCTGGAAAAGGAAATCTTCCCCCAAGAGGGTTTTGTGCCACCAGAGCAAAATGCCCGGGTACCTCTTACAAACAATTCCAGATACTACAAAAACTGCACAGAATGATTTTTCATTCCTTTTCATTTTCTTCTGACTGGAAAGCTGTCTAGCAGTAGTCTTTTCACAAGCCATAAAGTTTAGACTTGAACTCTTTACCTTACTGCTTTGACCTTTCTTACCCGAGCTGTAAAACCCTACTGCCCATCCTTCAATAAATTTATCACCTCATAAACTCCCACTAGTTCTTCTCTACAATGCATTTAAAAGACAGAAGTAGAAGGCCAGTCCTTCCCCCCTTGTCAAATATCATAATTGTCCAGTTTTATACCTGCTGTACAGGGGCATTTTTCAAAGACCTGTAGTTTCTGCAACATTCTCATCTGAAATAAAACGAGGTTTAAACGCAAACCCATGTACTGAACATGTAAAGCTGCCAGCCTAATGCTTCCTTCTACCCCTGTCTCATACAAAGCCTGCTCTCTTTAGGGTCATGTAGGTTCTGCGAGGTAGGGACACAGAGTTTATTTGTGATATTGTAATTAAAGACTGAGAAAGAACCAGCTGAGTAGGGGAGAATTTCCCCCATCCTCTTGGCAAGTGCGTTGTGATAATACGAACCTGCCACCTTGTCACTGTGTCTGTCCAGACAAAAGGATCCCACAGAGGCAGAGACCAACACCCCATGAGTTATGGAGATGAACAAGGTAAAAAGTTCAGCAGTACTGCGACATGTCCCTTGCAAGGTCATGGGATGGTCAAAGGATGTTTCATGTTGGGAGCCTGGCTTTCTAAAAGGAAAGCTGGGGTTCTCCACGTGGTAGGAACAGACGCTCCACACCGGACATGTGTCTAAATGTCTTTTCCCAAACTAACTTTGGAGCCTGACAAGTATTACGTTTCACTTTGTTTGGCAGAGTGAAACAAGTGTTTCCTTTTAGCTTTCAGAGTTAAGCAGCAGCACTGACGCTCGCCTCAATGGGTGAATAAAAATGGCAGTTGCTGCAAGTCCCAATTTAAAACACTTTCCACTTTCAAATACTCCTATTTTATGAGGAGCGCTGTGAATACCCACTATGAGACAACTGCAGATGAAAAGGACAGCCAGATCCTCATTTCAACACGGACACCCCACCTCTAGACATCTAGAGAGCCCATAATCAAATACGACTTGTAACACTTTACCTCAGTAAAGCTGTTAACCGAAAGATAGCCACGGAAATAATGTGATTTTAGTGTTACTGAGAATAACCCCAACCAAAATAGCAACCTGGCTACTGAAGTATGCAGTGTGGAGGCTGCCCCACAGCCACTAGGAAGAGATTTAGACAGCTGGGCTGTATTTGGAACACATTTTTCTCTGGTCAGTATTATAGTTTAAGCATCACAATGTGATGAAAAGCACTGGTAATACATCACATGAGTTAAACTTTATCCTTTTATATATCTATTCCTTTTCCCTTGGACTCCACATAAGCCACATTTACATGTTGAGGTGACCTCTAAAAATTTCACACTTTTAACAAAGGACCAACATTTTCTTTTACTGGAAAAGAGGTAAATGAGGTTTTTCACTTTGGACTCAGAGCTGTTTATATTGCAGCCGAATCAAGGAGCACTTTAAACTCTTTTTTCTTCTTTTTCATAAGTACTGGAATCATGAAAAGACAGAAAAAGATGCCAATAGCAGCACAACACTTAATCCAAAAAAGCAGCAGCAAATATAGGAAACCTTTTACGACGCTGTCACGATACACACCTCTGTTCAGCAGCAGGAGGAGAAAATGAAGTGCCGAGCTGTATTTCAAAGCCAGACAGTAAAACAGTTTGGATAAGATTGATCCATATCCTACCTTTTTTATACTGCCCTCCTGGGAGGTCACCTCGGGATCAGTCAGTATTTGCTGAGAAAAAACAAAAGAGGCAAAATTCAGTTGAATTGCAACTAGAAATGTTATAAGATAATACATTGTTTGTTTGCTTGTTTTCACAGGTCAAAACTCTCAACTGCAACAGAGCAACCCGGATGTTTTAGGAGTCAGATGGAAGGATTATACCAGAACTACCATTATTTTCTCCCACACATTTTAAAGTTTTCTGTAACCCCTATAAATAATTTCCTTAGATTCAGCTGATGAGACGATGTGTTTCTTTCCCCAGTGGGAATGATGTAGACTCTGGGCACTCAGAGGATGGAGACCTGTGAGCTCTCCAAAAGCACATCCCCTGGAGTGAAGCAGAGTGGGGACCAAATCCAGCTGCCAGCACCACACCAGCAGCGTGTCCCCATGGCAGGGACTGACCATGGGATGCTGTGGTACCTCAATGCTTCCAGCAGCTGTGCAGGAAGCTCTTTAATGCCTCCTCCAACAGAGGAGTGGTGATACAAGTCAGGAAACCGCTGCTGTGCTCCACCTCAGGTTATATTGAGGTCAGTGGGCATTCCAGGGGTCAAGTATCCAAACTTTCTATCCCACTGCATAGCCCCATCAGGATAAATGTACTCAACAAGGACCTGATCAAGCAGCCTGACCCATATTAAGTAGCTTCACTGCCTTCAGTGGGGATCTCAGGTTAAACACCTACCCAAACACTAGGATGGGGTCAAGGTACTTGGGACTTCCAGACTCAGGCAATGTATTTTGGCTACCAAATAGCAGAAAAAAGCTCCAAGGAACAAAAACCAAAATGCCAGGAAACCCAAGATATAATGAGAATGGATATACACTGAAAAGGAACCTTATTTAAATAGTAATAAATAAAGACCCAAAGCCTTTAGCTTTAGTCCAAAGCTGTTTCTGCAGCTGAGGATCTGGCACCAAGTTCTTGGAGTCCTTTGACCATGCCCAGGTGAGACGGACCAACTCACAGATTTCCAAACTGCTGGCAAGTATCTCCAAGCTCAGCTGCAATAACAACGTGTCATGTTTTACATAGCAAGACTCCTGAACCAGCCCCTATTTTACAACAGCTCTAATAGATACTGAAACTGCGGTTCAGAAAGCAGCCGAAAGCAAACAGGACCAAGAGGTGGCCAGCAGAGCAATGAGAACCTGTGTGTTCCCACACTGTGTGTACATCCACACGCTGAAATCTCACCCCGAGTTACTGGAAGCATCAGGAGCACGTGTCTCCAGGTTGCTGGGGAATCACTGACCATTCCCAGGCCCAGAACACTTGTGGCTCTGGGTACATTCACCCCCAAAACCTTTATAATTAGGCCATGAAACTTTCAGAGCTGTAATACAAATATGCCCGTGCTAAATGACTTGAAAGCTTTCATGTAAGACTGCTGCTTCCAAATGAAGACACTTAACTGTAATTACTATATGCAAAACACCACTCAATACAATTGGTTAAGTATGTGCATTCAGAGTGCATAATCCACCCGTTCAACATGGCCATAAACGTAGGGGGGGAGGGGAAAAACCCTAAAATGAAGTGCAAATGGGGCTGGGGTATAGTCCTATATAAACAGGCTTAAGAGTCAGGAATTCCTGAGTCTGAATCTAAATGCCAACACAAGCTTCCTTGTGTTGGTTTGGACAGATCTGCGCGCAAGGGGCAAGTTCTGTTGCTCAAACAGGACTTTTTCCCCCTTTCAATTCAGAGCAGATCCCAAATTTCATAATTCTTAGGGAACAGAATTTCTGTAAGAAGTATTTCATCATATTCAAACCTGGTATTTCCACGGGAAAGCATCAGGGGCTGGTTATCTACCTGGTTATGAAGAGCACTGCAAACCGGCTGGGTTTTGACAAGGTGAAGTATCTTTTCAGTTTCCTTCTGCTACAGAACTTGTGGGGAAACAAACCCCAATGCCAAGAAATATTTTAGATTTGATGGAACCATCTCCCCACGCAAACTATCAGAACAGTCTGTGTGGGAAAAGGTATTTTACCAGCAGTGGGAGACCAGGAGCAACTTTAAATGGTATTTCCCATCCTTCCTTTACAGTTTTAAATCCCAGAGTTTAAAAAGGAAAGATGATACTGTCCAGAATTCAACAGTCTGGGACTAAGTTAGCTTGGACACGGCCCATAGCCTGGGTGTCCTCAGAGACAGACCTCAGATGGCTCCCCACAGTGAAAGAACTGGACACTGAAGTGCTGTGATGCAAAAAGCACCTCCTGATTCAATGGGAAAGGGAGAAAGAGGGAAAGTAAGTACCAGATGCGATGTTTATTAATAAGAATAACAAAAGATGCTTTGAAAAGCTACTCATCGGGTAATTTTAGCTCAGGCTGGACTTCGTCTTACGCAAAATGCCCTAAGATTAAATAGAGCGCTTGGTGTGTACAGCGGGCTGCGCCTTGGCAGTTAACACAGATGTTCCTAAATGTTCCCAAAATTTACACCAGATGCTTTTTCTATCAACTGATATGTTGATTTTTAGCCAAAAGAAAGACAACGTGTCAGCAGCAGCCGCCAGGAAACCCGGGCTTGAGGATCTGCTCCGAGGTGTATCTCCTCCGACTGTTGATGAATTTCCCTACGTCCCATTTCCTGGATTCAGTGAACTGGTGGCAACAGGATCCTGCCTCGGTTACATCAGGGCGGGATGTGCTATAATTTTTGCAAAGCCTCCTGAATGTATTCTAAACATGTCAAGTAACACCATGTGATTCTTTTTGAAAAACAGTTTACAAGCTGGCATTCTCCAGCTGCAGTTAACCCTAATTTGATTACATTACCCAGACAGATCACAATGAGCTTATGTAAATAGTAACATTATCCATTCATTCCCTGAGCTCAGATAAACTGTCATTTAAAGGAAAAAAACCCACAAACCCCAAACTGAAATCGGCATGGTTGATGCCTTCAGCAGGCTCTGACGGCGAAGATGATGACAGACTAGAACCTGCCCCTGCTGCATCCCTGTGAATCTTGATTTTTAAGAAGGAATTCCGCGTCTGCTCCGAGTTGGAAACAGAAGAGGATGCCCAATGATTCCATAGTAGCAGATAATAGCACTTTTCGATAACGTGTTCTTCATTGTCATCTGTTTCTTTACAAAGACCTTAATACATCAACGCTGAAGTCGGTGAGACTTGAGGAAGCACATCAACGTTTAAATTGGTGCCTGGGTGTACCATATCATAATCGCGATACGATGAGCTGGCCTTTAAAACACACCAGCTAAGAACCCTCCAACAGCAAAGTCAAAGAGGTGATGCTCCTTCATAGTAAAGCCAGAGGGAGAAGGAACCCACAGAAACCCATTTCAGCACTCGGGAATTTTTCCTATTGGCTGAAATTTATAAAATCCAAGGATTTTATAGCACTTTCTGGCCAACAATTTACCAAAATTTCACATTTTCTATAGTAAGTGACTTTGTGAAGCCCTATTAACTTGAGGAAGTTTTCAATATCCTGCCTTGGGAATTTGAAACGAATGTGCCTGGAATTAAGAGGAAAGCTCTTGTCTAGGAGGAAGAATTTCCTCTCCTGGCTGGTGAGTGAAGGAGGATGAACAGCAAAACTCTGACTGGCAAGAAACAAGCCAAGGGCTGAAAAGAGTATAAAGAATAAACCAACCATTCACTGCTAAGGGCAACCCCAGTACAATTGGGAACACTGTAGAGCAGCCAAACTGTGGTCTGTGGACCAGTAACAGCCTGCAAAGCCATGGTATGCACTCCACAGACCATTTTATAACCATTTATTTTTCAGCCAAAAGTCTGGACAAAAGGGTGGTCCGGTGCTGCATGAAAAGTGATCAAAATCAGGAGGGAATCAGTGGTGACCTGCCATGGGGAGCACCTCTGCACTTGCTCCTGCCTTGTGTCCGCTGTGGCTTTACAGGAATTCTTCCTGTTTGCCAACTTTTGGGAGAACAAAATGCAGTTTACAGAGCTGAATCATTACAGGTTACTCCAAAGGGTGTTCAAAAGAAAGGAACATCCACAGCCACCTCTTAGTAAGAAATAGCTCCTCATCATCACATGAAACAAACTTGTGCATCCAGAAAGGAGCAGGAAAATGCTGGCAGTAGTTAATGTTTAGAAGGAAAATTAATGTCGAGCATTAAGAATAAGTTTAAGAAAAGAAAACACACACCCCATTTACATACATGGTACGGCAAGTTCTGTATCACTTCTTAAAGACATAACTCCCCCACTGACGCTGCCATCGAGTTCAACTGCAAATACCAGGAAGTTCCACAGAATCTAATGGAGAGCATTTGTAGTAACTTCAATAAGCTGAGGACTTGAGACTTCCAGCCAAGACAAATAAGAGAGGGTACTGATTAGTAAATGTCACCGTTCCCCTTGCCAAGCACTCAGGGACTGGTGATAGGAGAGTATTAAATATAATCTCAGAGTCTTTAGGGGCTCTTTGATTTTATATTGCATTCTTATCGGGTTCTTAAAGTCCAGCGTTAATGAGCACGAGAAATGCACTTGATAGTTTGGCAGGTTTGCTAAAAGAACTTATTCCATTCACTCCACGTGCCCCTGGGATCCAGGCTGGAGATGCTTTTCCCTTTCACGTGGCGCCACATCTAACCTCTCCCCATTCTTTTTCTCCATTTGAGCAATCCAACGTCACCTTTAGCAACCATCTATTTGCTATGACTGTTGGAAGAAAAGAGGTTTTACCAACCACAGCAAATGAGTTCTTTAAGGACCCTGGAGCAGAGATGAGACATTTACACAGTAAGTGCACACCCACTGCACCCCTTCTGCAACACTTAGGGATTCCTGAGAGAAGAGTAAGCCCCGATTAGTAAGGCTTTTGCCCAGTATTTTGCTCTCTTAACACCTCCCAGGAAAGAAATATGCAACAGGACATGATTTTCTTTAAAAAAAACCCACTCTTTCAAATATTATCTTGAGTTTCCTTTTTCCTGAAGGGAAATCTCATTGTGAAACTGAATTTTGAAAAGATGGAAGGGGCACTTCTCTCTCTGTGTCTAATGCTGAGCAGTCTAAGGATTAAAACACAAGTACTGAATTGTACCTGTATTTACCCAGTTTATTCATCTTCAAACCCAGGAACATTCCTCACAGACTTCTGTGCTGAATAAAATATGATCTCCCCTGACACAATGTGCTTCTGAGCTGCAAACCAGTTACACCTTCCCTCCAACCCCAGAGAAAATAGTAGTAGAACGGAAGCCTGGGGTCATCAACCCTAGATTCTGCCTGCCACAGAGCACACAATCACTTAATGTAGCAAGAGCTATTTCTTATCTGAGCAAAAATCATCTTGAAGAGTGAAGTGCAATGTTTTGGTTAACAGATAAAGCTCTGCTGTTCGCAGCCATGTAAACGGATTGGGTGGCTACCTTCAGTCACATATAATCCATCCATCCATCTTTTGTTCTCGACCCTTTTTAGTTATAAAAATGACCTTGATATTGACAGAATAATATAAATGAACTTCCTCTGTACTTCATATATTGATAACCTGTTTGTTAAGATGATCAGTAATAATCATAAGTAAATAAAGAGTGATCATACATCATCTTGAAATAGCAACGCTGACATGTGCTGCATTTGACGTATGGGGACCTCTGGGCTCCGGCCGAGGAGCTCGTACTTCATATTAAATTGCAGCCTTTCTATCCAGCACACACACTGGCACCTATACAAGGCAATGCACTCAAATCTTAGCATCTCGTCATACCTTTTGTGACAAGGGTATCTTAGAAAATACCCTGAGAGGGAAGAAGTGCATTGAAATGGATTTAACAAATCCAGCCCCTGGAGTAATTCATTATTGGAACACTAGTCACTCATGCCTCCCTTTGGGTGAGCTTCATACACAGCTATCGACTGATTTGCCCCATCCTTGGTATCTCTGGGGTGACACTGCTTTCCAGCAAGACTTTCAGAAGCTCTCTGCCCTTCTCCCTTCAGCAGCAGAGGTTAAGTACCTTCAAACCACAGCAACATCAACACTTTCTCTTTCTCCTTGCAAAATCCCCTTTATCACAGACAAAGTCTTGCCATTGATGTTGAAGCTGATTGCCACCAATATTATAGGAAAGAGGGAAGCCTCAGCACTTCATGTACAGCTGCCAGATGTTTCTCCACATGTAGAGCTGCCAAAGGGAAGGACTAGGATTAGATGTAAGAAGGTAGAAGATTCTCTTCTGCAGGCCCCCAGACTCAGAGCAGGGCCAGCAGCTTGGGCTTCTCCCATCACCCATCCGGAGCACACAGACTCCATCTTATTTAAACCTAATTACACAGCTCCCAGTTTGAGAAAGAACAGAGAAAAATGACCTCATTCCATTCTCTTCCTTGCAGCCTCAAAAGACATCGATAAGAGTTATGAACTGGTTTACTACATTTAAGGAGTGTATGACAAACACACTTTTTCACAGCCTTCTTGCCTGTCTTGCTTCAAAAACCAAGGCTTTTCCCTGCCCAAGCAACACACGACTTTGCTGAGCTCACCGAGTGTTCTACTTCCCCACATGCAAGCATGTCAAATCACAAGCACAAACAGAAAAGCCAACTTGCACTTCAGTGCATACAGAATTTGCCAAAAGCCCAGCTCAATAAACTGCAGTTATATGTAGAGCTTATCCTCAGCTCCATCAAAATAATGGCCTTCAGTGTACCCACAGTAGTGCACCAAAGCTAAATAGCCAAGCTGTGACATGTAGATTTTTGATCATTAATCACACTTGAAGGAAAATAAAGCCAATATGCAACGTTCCCACCAATTTCAAAAGTCTGAAGAGGGAAATGCACTGTCTCATTGAGCAGCTCAGCTTTGCTGCTCACACTGTGAAAGGAGGGAATGAAAACAGCAGCCTTCCTAATAGCCGGTACCGTCCAGGGGGAGTGCAGGCTGTCTGGGAATGCATCCCTGCCTGGCACTCCGACAGAAAGGATGGGATATGTCAGTTTGATACCCATCAGCAGGATAACCTAGCTGTCACTTTAACATGACAAGGTCATAGCCAGTCAGTGTGATGCAGTAAGAAAAATGGGCCATTAAAGCTTGAGAAGAACTAGAAGAGAAACATCAGGCTGCTTCTGAGATGTTGAGTCCTATTTATTTCAGGGAAGATGTGGATATTCAGGGCTCCTTTGCAGGGATGATCCTTTCTGGAGGGAAGGAAGCTGGTGAGTAGCACAGCTGCCATGGGGGCCTGCCACAGAGCTCGAGGGACAAGTACATCCCCCAACACTCATTTAACTTACCAAAACAAGTCTTTGATAAAGTGAAGCTCCGAAGAGCCTTCCATGGGCTCTAATGGGAAGGGAATCTCCTGTACCAGTGTGTTTCCTTCGTGGGATCTGCGCTAACCACAAGAACACTTCCTGCTACTGTATGTGCCCTTCTTGTCACTTGTCCTCAAGGTGCACCACTGCTCAAAGTCCTTACTTTGAGTTGGTAACTTAACTTGGAGAGGAATGCCCTGCAGTAGCGTTCTGTGCAAGGGAAGGGAACAATAGAGGGACAGAAAAGGGCACTTTATCTTCCTCTATTCAGAAGTAATATTAAGCAAATTATATTCTCTATAAAGCAAAGTGAATACAGGATTATTCTGCAGATTGACTTCAGAGATGGGCACAGCCAGTTTCTTATTTAAAAAGCATATAGTGTTGGTTTATCTGAATTGATAGGGGGTGCCAGGTGAGTTCCCTTTTAAGAGCTGCAGAAACAATCTGGGACAGAACTGGATAATATTATGCTTGGAATGATAATATTGTGCTTGGAAAAGGTCAATATTTTATTTAATCAGCCAGACAGAGAGTGGGTGGCAATTTCAATGCGTTTTCTTGAGACAGGAATTCAGGGAGTCCAAACGGAAGTAAGTTCGTTTTTTCCTTGGGCTGCTGATTCCTTCCACAGGTAGGAATTTGTGTTTGGAGCATTCAAGGGCATAGGGCTGGGAACACCTCCAGTGCTGCTGTGGAGAAAATACCATCCCAACTGTCTATAGATTCACTTTGCATCTGGAGGGGGGGCTTGTTTTGCTATAAAAGTACATCCACTAACAAAGTGACAGGATATGTGAATACTGAGGACAGGAATACAGCACAACACAGCTTCAAAGCCACACAAACCACACCACAGAATCACGGCGTAGTTTGGGTTGGAAGGGACCTTAAAGCTCCTCCAGCTCCAACCCCTGCCACGGGCAGGGACACCTTCCACTAGAGCAGGTTGCTCCAAGCCCCTGTGTCCAACCTGGCCTTGAACACTGCCAGGGATGGGGCAGCCACAGCTTCTCTGGGAAAAGTCTGTGCCAGCGCCTCAGCACCCTCACAGGGAAGAGCTTCTGCCTTATATCTAACCTGAACTTCCCCTGTTTCAGTTTGAACCCATCACCCCTTGTCCTGTCGCTGCAGTCCCTGATGAAGGTCCCTCTCCAGCATCCTTGTAGCCCCCTTCAGACACTGGAAGCTGCTCTGAGGTCTCCACACAGCTTCTCTTCTTCATGGTTAAAACAGCCCCAATTTTCTCAGCCTGTCTATATATACACAAAGCAGCATTTGCAACATTATCTCAACATTGGAATTCAAGTTATAGGCATTCGAGTTATAAGCATTTATTTCTCACAGATTTCCTGCAATCTGCTTCAATTATGAATTTGACTGCAGAATATAAAATCCTTCTCCTTGCACCATGTAATTGTGTTCCATGGCAGACCTGGCATCCATCACTGCCCTGCTGTCCCCTAGCCTAAAAGATAAAACATCCACAGGGTAATAAATGTCAAACTATGATTATTGATGCTTTCAATTAAATTGATTATCTATTTGAGGTGCATAGCGTGGTGATTTATTGCTGTCTCTTTACGTTGCACTTGGCACAACAGCTTCCCTGGAAGGTGAGCGGTTGAGTGTTTCAATAGATTTTCTATTAGATCTGGGGTTTCAAAAGTGGCTCACGACCACCCCAGTGCTTGGTTAACTGAAATGGCACCTGACTGAGCCTGAGATACACTGATTCCTGCTCTCTTCTGGAGCAATATGTGAAAACAGAAAAGGAAAACTTTAGTTTAAGTGTTAATGGAAGGATGGACCCATCCTTGAGCTACATCCCTCATTCACAAACTTTTCTTTAGAGAGTCTATTAGACAAAAAGTGTGTGTAAGCCTGAGCTTTGCTGAGTGCTACCCACCTCAGCAGGGAGATGAGATGACCTTCGGCTTGTCACTGCATTGTGTTTTTATTAGTTTCAGATAACAGGAGCTATAAAAATCAAAGACATTTCCTCACCAATGATAACCAGCAGCTGCTTCACAAACAATGCTTCTGTTAGCTGCGGCAGCGCTAAGGGGACACAAGTTGACCTTGATCTGATAATTTACCTGAAGAAATCCCTGATGTGGCTGGACAAGCCAGTCCCAGCTTCCACTGCTGCTGTTTCCTCCAGTGCAGTTTGTTTCAGTCTTTTTCAAAAAGCCAATCTGGCTCAAACCCACCTGCAGCCTCAGCAAGCCACGCGTGCTTCATGAAAGGCAGGAAATTACCAGGAGGAAATCACAGTTCTCCTCATTTTCCTTGCTAGCTGTGAAGACAAATACTTATCTTCGAGCAGGTAGACTTAAGAGAATCTCACTAACAAACCCCACCACTTTCACGGGAAAAAAATCCAGTGCCAATAAGCCACTGACTTTAAAGTTGAGAGAGGGACAAGTTTTTCTTCATGGATCCCCATATCTGATATTTCTGGGTAATGGGGAAACACCGAGTACCTTGAGACTGAACCTCCTGGTACAACACTACGTCTGACCCAGTTTCCCACTGTTTACTATCAGGGGCAGAAGGACTTCAGGCTGAAGCCCAACTGTGTCGCTGGTACATAAAATCAGAAGATGAGTCTGCCTAAAAGACTCTGTGAAATAAGGAAACGCAATGGATGAACAGTGAGGACAGAAAAGGAGGATTACTATTACTATCCCAATTTCACAGACAAGACTGAGACAAGAAACGAGGCGACGTGCCCAAATCTCACAGTCTCTGGCATTTAGAAATTGAATTTCAAGCTCCTTAGACCTAATCTTAACAATAAGGCTGTCATTCCTCCTCAGATGCAAACACCTTTGACCCCAGTAAGCTCAGAATTATACACACATCCATTCAGACTTTGAAGCCTGGCTTATCTCTCAGCAGTGTAACTGTCCCCTCCACTATAACTAACAGAGCTGTCTGAGTAAAAGCAAAAAAGGAAAACAAAACCCCTCCAGCTCTGGTCAGAATTCACTGGTTCACATTTGCTGTGTTTTACCTCCATCCTGGCAAAGCCCAAAGGGCTCTGCGGTTTCTGCATGTATTGGGAATATAACTGACTGAAACGTTAACTAATGTACCAGTAATTGAAACGTGACCAACTTGAACCACAGCAAGCATCTACCAACCCAAAGCCAACCTGTACAAGAGGTCAGGGCCAATATTCAAGTAGCATTTCCATCTGATGGTGTTGGCTGCACTTGAGAATGAAGAATGTAATGATCAGACTTAAATCAAATCAAAAAGATAAAAAATAGCATGAGGAGGACCACAAGCAAGAGGGAATTAGGACAAATTCTCTCAAAAACTACAGGACAATTTGCTGTTTGGGAACGTCAAAACTATTTTCATATGGAGATAAATGTATGTCCTGTAGAGTTTATGCGGCCAGCCACTACTCCTGCACCAGAGGTTAGAAAATGTGACATCTGGTTTGCAAAGCATCTCTGTGTGACCACACATAGCTGTAATTATAGCAACAATTCGTGGAGAACATGGATGTGTTGTTTTGGTGTGAAGGATGACACTAAAGGCCTGGGAGAAAGGAAAAAAAAGAAGGAAAACAAGAAAGCAGGAAACTCCGTAGGATGGAAGGCACCGGCCTCCCCCCCAGCACACATCACAGGCTCCAGGCGCAGGGAAACAAGTTCAAAGTGACCCTCTGTGGTGAGGGACGCTGCTGCGCCCCATGCCCGCGGCCTGATTGACAGAATGAGCCCGTTGTGATGCAGCAGCAGCTCGGAGGTGGAGGCGTTTGCATATGTAAAGTGCCTGGACCGCTTCCAGCCCTATGGAGCTGAGGAAAAAGTGTGTGCATGAGGATGCAGGAGGAACACTGTGTCCAGGCTAACTGCTACCGGGTCTGACTCCTGGCATCGGGTCTACATCTGTGTACACGGGGAGAAGCTCACGCCACATCAAGCAGCACTCTCTTTGTACTGGCTGAAAAGAAACAAAAAATGGCCAAGAGACTCATGGGGACCTGTGTCTTTTGACTGCATTTGACTTGAGAACACCCAAATCCTTCACCCTGCAAACATCCTGAACTACAAGCACCACTCCTTCCAGCTCTGACCATCCACAAACACAGCCCTGCATGCAGGCTGCCCAAGCAGCCCCAGGAATTCACCCACCACTGCTCACCCTCTGCATTCCTTGGAGAGCAGGATAATGATTTTTAACAAGGAAGAACTTCCCGAGTATCTATTGCTGCTTCCCATACAAGTCACTTCTTCATAAAATCATACAATCATGGACTGGTTTGGGTTGGAAGGGACCTTAAAGCTCATCCAGCTCCAACCCCCTGCCACGGGCAGGGACACCTTCCAGTAGAGCAGGTTGCTCCAAGCCCCTGTGTCCAACCTGGCCTTAGAATTATTTTTCAACTTGTATGGAGCAAAGTTCTGCCCCAGAAAAGGCAAAGAAAATGAAAACCTAAATGGAGACAACTGCAGTTTCTCACCCATTCCCGTACAGACCGCGGCTCACACGTCTTTCCACCCAGCCCCAACAAAACCTTCCCAAATCGTCCCAGAAATTTGAATCAGTCTCTCCTTTCCCTTCCTTCCTGCGCTAGATGCTGGAATGGGCCTCTTCAGAGGAAACTACTGCTTGGATCCACTGACGGGCTGGGTTTCGTGCACAAAGCGCGGGAGCTCTCTGTGCTGGCACTAAATGTTGCGAACGGCCCCGCTCCGAAAGGAAACACATACTTGGCCTTCCACTCTGCGACATTCTAACCTGGAACCCAAAATAAACTGCTTTTTCTCTCTCTCCCTTTCTTCATATCAACTTAGTAGTACTGTTTCTGTATCAGCTCATAAGCAACTGCCTGCTGAGCTCCACGTGAATGAAGAAGCTGGGAAATGCCTATTAGAATAACATCTTCACACAAAAAGAAACCATCACATTCATACTCCAGAGCTCTCCGGCTGAAGGCAAGGTCCTTTTCTGGTTTTTTTTAATAAGAACACATTGGAAATGTTACTGTCTTATCGTGGCAGCTGTACACAGCTATCAGTAATAACCGTGATGGCTGGGCTGGCCTGTGCCACAGAGGAACCGAGCAGGCATCTGCTCTGTTTAACGCACAGGAAGCACAGGGCAGGTTTTAAGAAGCAGGCAGAGGGTGTAATGGAGCCTCTAATGTGTTTGGGTTTCTCCAGTGGAATCTGGTTTTATCAGAAAACAAAGGTCCTGATGGGATTATCAGCAGAAAGAAACCCAGAACCTGTCTGGCTGGAGAAGGGGCTGGGGAGACTGTTATGTCAAGGTGCAACAGCTTCCTTCCAGGCACAACTAAAAGCTTCTTCTGTAAATGAGAAATGACTGGAATTCTGGGTCCGCTGGAAGATTTTTAACACAAATACAGCAGAGTTTGCCTCATGCTGACTCCCTTTAGAAAGGAAGGAGAAATTCAGACGTGTCTGGCACACGAGGCTGCTCCGTAAGAGGTACCAGCATCTCAACAATGTTCTTGCAACAGACTTACTAAGAAGTGCCCGAAGTCTGCCCCGTTACACACCTGAGCACTGCAACACGCCGCACATCGCAATGAGTCCAACAACGTCTACAGCTTCCAACACTTCACACCTTCAGTATATCATTGTTCCATCTTCAGCTGATTCATCCTCGCAGCACACACAATTAGAGCAAAAGGTGGGGTGGGAGCAGCAAAGGGGAACCAGAAGTGTAAGAAACTTATTCACAGCTATATAAGATTGCCATTTAGAAAGCAGTGATTGTTTGGGAACTTGATCCTTGTCTCTTTTTTAATACATGATTAATAAAACAGTTATAATCATGATTTCAATTCAAATACCAGCCTGTACAACACAAAAATGAGCCGTGTCAATCTGTTAGTCTCAGCTCTGCCCAGTGCAGCTGTATAACAGGAAAATATTGAGGTGAAGCCATAAAAATCCAAGCTAGTGCCTACTGAATCTCTCAGGAAAGGCTGAGTGATCACTCCTTAGTCAGCGGGATGATTCAGATCACTGAAGAATTCCACAAATCCAGATTTATATCCTGGTTAAGGTATTGCAATACACTCAAAACACTGTTTGGATTCAAGGGCTCTTGATGAGACCATGAAATAAATACAACAAAGGCATTTTAAACAGAGAACCACAACAGTGCTGAAGAACACTGATGGGGTTTTGTATCTGCTGTGTCCCTGCAGCCTTGCCCCATTTTCTTCCTGCTCCTTTCTCTCTCCCACCCCTTTGCCATGTCGTTGGCATCCTCCAGCAGCCCTCAAGGCTTACACCCTTCACATGGTAAGACATATCATACAAATCTGTTCCTCTCACACACAGGAATACTACTACAACCATTAAAAAACTACTGCTGCTGCTGTTGGGTGGCACTTGGTTTTGTTAAGGATGCAGAGGGGCTGTTCAGCAGCAGCCTGAGCCTTTATCTCCAGCACGACCCTAACCCATCTACCGAACCACCGATAAGATTGGTTCCCAAAGGATCAGAGATGGATCAGAGGGATATTCCACCTCACCACAGCTACCCGGGGTCCCACCTTCAGCCGGGAGCAGAGGATGGGACCGCTCACTGCTGCTGAGCACAGCTCTCTCGTCCCTTCTCTCATCCAAGCCCCCCTCCTGCTGTCCCTGCCATCCCCTCACCTCCTCCCCAAGCACCAGCTAAAAAAGGGAAAGAATGAGAAAGTGAGTACTCTGGAGCTGGCACCGCAGACAATGTGTGTCTTGTGTGAGTAATTTAGCACGATGGCCAGTCAATCTGGTTTCTGGGCCCAATGCCCTGACCCTCTTTAGAGCTGCTCTCTCTCTCCAGCACAGTGTGAAACATTTCCTTTCACAGCACTGACACTTTGCAGATTGAGACGTCAGGCCTGTCCAACTGCAGCAAATTAGCAATTTTTCTTTTACTAATTGGAAATAAAAATGTTTGCTAAGGGAATAATTTGGAGGAATGCAGTGTTACGTTTCCGGCTTTTTATAAGGATGCTTTAAACTTTATACATGTGCACTTCTCTTCTGTTTTGATGCCTTGCACTGTAAATTTTAATAGGTTACTCTACTGTTAACTTTACAGTCTCAGCCTTCCAGAGGATCCAGTGAAGTTTTTAATCTATCTTCTTCCCAAAGCAGTGCCCAGCACAGCTGCCCCTGCTCGGGAGCACAGCTTCCAAGGGTTAAACCATACACAGCTACGTGGCATATGGATGAACCTCGGGCAGATTTGTTTGTGAAGCCTTCACTTCCCAGCTCTCCCAGGTTCTCCATGAGCACGCTGGGAGAGATAGGGAGCAGATTCAGGAATGCTTTTTGCCATTAACCCGCCACGAATGGGCAAGTCCATAATTCTGAGCCCATGCATCAGCGCAGCAGTTGCCCTCCGAACAAACCCAAAGTGTAACCATGTCTCTGATGCTAAAAAGAGGGGCAAGAGGGCTCTTCTCTCCTGTTTTTCAGCTCCTTTGCCCATTCACTGATGAAATATTAATAGAGGGTTTGGATTTTTAAACTCCCTTCACATGCAGAAATGGACTAGTTTGATCTATTTGATCCTAAAAACGACTGCAGTTCACAACTGCCATGCAAACAGCAGTCCATAAAGGCTTCTTCAAATAAAATAAAAGTTCTTCCAGAAAGCAGGATGAGGAAAGAGCCTCCTATAACCTGGAAAAACCTGCCCAGAAAGCAGCCACGAAAACAAAATGCCCTTTTCCTGAAACACAATATTTCAGTTTAACATGTCTCTGATTCCTACTGCATGTAATGCCTCCCCGCACACTGCACCCGGGCAGTGGTACATTAGCTCCTATAACAATGCCAGCACATAAAGAGTTACTGTTCTTTCCCCCTACACTCCCCCCCCCATAAAGCATTTGACAGCCATGCCTAATAATTCTTTCTGGTGTGGTTTTTCTTTTTCTTGATGTCTTTATGTGAATATGAAGCCAGAGTGAAAGGCTTTGGGTGACCCCCGTGAGAGAGAAAAAGTATGAACTACAGAGAAAAAGAGTGAGATATAGACTCCCTGCCGAGACATAGGCATCTTCTCTGGCAGCTCACAACTTGGCTTCAGAAGGCCTTTGTGAAGGAAAAAGGACTCTTCTTCACTCAGGCTGTGACAATAGGTGTTTTGTCAGAGAGGGACAGGATAAAAAGCAGGGGGTGGGAGGCGAGATCATCATCGCGAGGGGCTAGCCTTTGGGGCCTGCAGATGTTGGAAGGAGGATGATTTATTGCTCCAGTGTCCTCAGTGGCATTTGGCTACCTTCCCAGAGCCTGGTATTGGTGGCCGGGCGGGAGGAGGGAGCGCCACACAACAGGAATCTCCGTACCTTCTACGGGCAAAGCCATCGGGTGTGGGGGGACCCCGGGAGGGATCACACAGGGATCAGTTCTGAACCATCTGAATGTGAGGAAAAAGCAGTTTTAATTCCTCAGGCTAGAAAGGCCAGGCAGAAAATGAGGGGCAGTGGTTACCCATGAACTACAGCACTGACAGCCAAATAACAGGATGACTTTGTGCTTGGAAGAACCAGACCCAATTAAATCATCTTCATCCACACACAACTGAGAACGCTGGGGGTGGTTTTGTGGGTGTGAACGCAGAGGAGGGTTTTCCTTCCATAGCTCCTGTTACCAGCTGGTACAACTCAGGCGACTTGTACCAGTGGCCATACCCTTGCCCATTCACTAACGAAGGAGTGATGCCCCATCCCTGGCAGTGCTCAAGGCCAGGTTGGACACAGGGGCTTGGAGCAACCTGCTCTAGTGGAAGGTGTCCCTGCCCGTGGCAGGGGTTGGAAATGGATGAGCTTTAAGGCCTCTCCCAACCCAAACCAGTCTGGGATTCTATGAGTGAGAAGAGCCAAGGTGCAAAGCTCTCTGCTCTAGGATAAGGAGGCTCCACATGACTGATCCCAAAGACAATTTGGTTTGGAGTGTGAATGGGAGGGATCTGATCGCTGTCTCTTGCTCAGAAACTACAGAAAGCCTTGGAAGCAGTGAAGGAAGATTTATGCAAATCAGCTGAGAAAAGAAACTAATACTTTGGATGTCTCTCCATAGCCCGCAAACAATTTCAGAACCTTTTGAAGTCTGCCCATTGCTCCATATATCCAGTACATTGAAAAGTATCCCAGATCACTGAGCCAGGAAGTTCTGGATAATTTCCAAGAAAAAGGAATCACAGCCTAGCAAGAAATACACACCAAGACAGAACATTGCCAGCAGTTTGATTTAGGACTTTTGCTCCAGCTCCTTTCCTCTTTTAATATACAGTTTTCCACCACACTTTCTATATAAATACTGTATCCTATGGCTGACAGCCTCTTCTAGTAGATTTATCCATTAGTGGATTTACCAAAAATGTTTTCTGTTGAAACAAGGGCACAGGCTTCACCTCAGCAAAAGACAAATCCAGTAAATCCTGGACAAGATGGATGCGAAGAAAAACCTTCAGAGCCCACTTTGTGCAGAAAGAGCTCGATAGGAAAACCGAAAATACTGGAAGACAAAATGCACGGGTGGAAAGTGAAAGAAAACACAAAGTTCCCGAGATGAGCACCACCGGGATAATGCTCAACACAACCCGCCACTGAGGAGCGTATCAGTTTCAACTGCCAAGACCCAACAGCACCCATTAGGAGGGAGATCTCAAAATGCTTTACCAAGACCCAGATACCCTTTCCTGCATCTGCTCAGAACTGCTGGATCCATTTACAGGAGGAAGTGAAGCATTCGGAGAGTAAGTGACGTGTCCAAGGTCACACACAGAGTCAACTGCACCGTCAACGCAAGAGTAACTAGATCTTTGCTTAAAATCCCTTGGCTTTGACTGCTAGGCAATGGCTCCCCCTCCCACGTAATCAACCAGTTATGGGGAGGCAGAAATGCATATTTGCAGGAGTAAATGTGTTCACTTGAGAATAAAAAACGTTGGGATGATTATCTATAAATTATACGACATTATCCAGACCTCGCTGGTTTGGAAGTCGGATAGAAATTTGATGAATTACAAGCAAGACACAAATGCTGTAAGAGAAGCTTTGCTTTGACTATTTCTCTTGGTCTCTGAAAAAACGAAGAACTGTAGAGATACTCCAAAGGAACCACAATCCCCACAGAAACGAGCTTTCCAAACCCTCTCAAATTATCATTCTGACATTTGACTGTTTATCACTATTGGCGTTTAATATCCTGCTGCTCATCTTGCTGCAAACTGAGGCTTTCTGAAGTGCAGCGACCGCAAAGTCTGAGCAAACAAATTGCTCTAGAAGGCAAAAGAAACATCATCAGGACTTCCACAGAGCATCAGGTCTCAAATGTCCCACCTTTCCTGATGGAATTATCCATGCTACTCTATGAACAGGCCTTGCACCGTTTGCACATCTATGAGCTGTAACCAAAATAACCGAGTCACCTTTTTCACTTCCATTTTTGGGCCTGAGTTTGTACGTGTTCATCTACACAGATGCAGACCCTCATCCGAGAGCAGCAAGTCCCGTGCACTGCGTGGTGCTGAGCTCGCTGGCTCCCGAAGCACGTCATGGTACTGGAAGTAGAATAGATGTCAAACGAGGCTGTAAGGGAGCCCGCTGGTAAAAGCTGGCTTTGTCTATTTATTATTTCTTTTTACCAGGCAGTGTTTGGACTACAGGCACGGATAATGCTGCATCTCTAATGCTCTGCAACAAATTGCCACATCAGCACTAAATACCTCCACTTAATTTTTCGTTTGGATACGATGAAACATTTTTTCCCATGGAAGGAAAAGTCTGGTCTTTGTGACCGTGGCACTGCCAGCCCAAGTTACAGTAAAGGTTAATCACAAACAAGAGACAAGTAAAGTAGACAAAGAGCATCATACACTTCACTTTTCAATGGATGTTTTCATAAATGTATGAATAATTTAAATTATCATTGCCGAGTATTTATTCGAGTGTTTCAGGGGAAAAAAATGCCTCCTCTTTTTTTTTTTTTTCCCCCTCCTTGATTCTTTTCATTTCTGTCTCATCTCTTTTATGTGCTGCATCGGCTGTTTTCTTGCCATCTGAATCAGTTTTTTGGAACAATGGGATGTATGAGGGCTGAGGGGGCAGTTGAAGAATACAGCCCTTGTTGTACACTCTGTGACTTGACATTGATTAATGAGGGTGCGGACATGGGCAGAATTTGATAGAGAGAGAAGGGGAAATTGGAGGACCTGAGGGCACCAGAAGGAGGAGGGCAAGGAGATGACAGAGGGAAGACGAGAACGGTGCCAGTGACTCCGCGCAGCGTGTGGAAACAGCGGGATGCGGAAGTCGTATCACTCAAGGCCATCAACCACCAGAGGTCCAAAATAGCCAGATAGACTTCTTGTACCATGAGAAAGACCCAACAGTGACTGTGGCGCACTTCAGAGGAGATCACACTTCTCTCTAGGCTCATCCTGCACATCAAGACCCGTTCTGTCTATAGAACCCATCCTTCATGTGAATATTCGCCCCCAAAATATCAGCAGAAAAAGCTTTGTTGTTCCTCTGCTCTCCCAACACACACCTCGCTCTCCAGCCTGCTGGTTTGCTTTCAAAACCCAAACACACTGATGCTCACAGCCTTTCCGCAGGAGGCTAACACACTGTGCTTAAAGAGAACACTCAGATGAAGGCTTTCTGGATGCCAGGCGAGGGTGGTCCTGCTTTGGAGAGAGAAGAGGGTTTTCCAAAGCCTATGATTTCAATAGGAATTGACCCCGCCTATGCCATTTTGCTATAAAACTGCGCCTCATCCCTGGCAGTGTTCAAGGCCAGGTTGGACACAGGGGCTTGGAGCAACCTGCTCTAGTGGAAGGTGTCCCTGCCCGTGGCAGGGGGTTGGAGCTGGAGGAGCTTTAAGGTCCCTCCCAACCCAGACCAGGCTGGGATTCTGGGAGAGGCTTTGGATGATCAGGATAAACAAGTTCCAATTCGAATTGTTTTGCCTTTCTCCACCGTCCCAGATAAATTTGGTGTCTGCCAGACACTGACTGTTCATGTGCTAATCTCGGAGCCTCATTCACCGCTGTTCTCTTTTGCATAAAACATTAAATGTTCATTTAAGGGTTCGGTTGTCCCTGTGCCCCTGCTGCCAGCCCCGAACCGTGTCCCCTTCTCCCTTTGCATGGGGGAGAGTGAAGGATCCTGGGTTCGATGTGAAGAAAAGGCACACAGAACAGTTGAGTACAGAATCTCCTCCCTCCTTCTCCTCTGCCACGGCCACCACCAGCCTCCAGCTTTAGTGTCTCACCCCATGAGCGACAGGAAAACAGTACCCACGACAGCAGCTCCCTCCCGGCTGTTAGGTGCACACAACCTGTTTGAGCACCAGTGATTTCTGTGTGCAAAGGCAAAAGCAGCCTCCTCGCCCTGAACATCTGGCTGAGCACAACTTCTTCCATGTTTTCACTGCGGCAGAGTCCTCCAGCCTTTCCCTTTCTCCCTCCTCTCTGCATCCAAGACAAGCAGCCCAGTGATCACCTGCAATGGCAGCCACAGAGGGTGACCTGAGCCCTAGAGCTACGGCTGGAACAAATGAGAGAGCTTAACTAGAGCAAGACTGGCATAAAAAGGAAAGAGAAAAAAAGAGAGGAACAAAGATTCCGTCCAATTTGCTCTTTTCGGCATTGTAAAAACTGGCCTGTTTCCCAGTATATCACTCTGCCATTGAATAAGGTCAATTGCAGAGCAGTTCTTCAGTCATCCTGATGGGTTTTCATGAGAAAGTGAATGGAGTGCAAATTAGCCAAAGTCGTCACAAGCTTTTTTACTGTCACTCTAAGCCTGACAGTCCAAAGGAAAATGAGGATTAATAAATCTAACGAACTTTCTCCATTATCCAGGCCAGGTTAGGAAACTATTTATTGTCTCTCTTTTTCTGTGTTTCATCCATTTTGCCTACTGTGGTGAAGCATTTCAAGAAGAAAGAAACAACAGACGCACGCACACACACGCTTGCACGCACACACGGAGCTTAACCTCTCCACTGTGCCAGACAGAGCACGGACATACCAGAGAAGAAAGGCACCGGCATCCTGCAAGCAAGGCAAGAGCTTGAAGTGATTCTACCTTGTACATACCATGTAGTTTTATATGGATCCTTGCAGCTGCTGATTTCCATTAACTAATACGTGTTCAATGTGCTAACCATACAGATTTTATGGGAGAAGGCATAATGACTGCTAGCAAGTCTTAAAAATTACCTCTTTTTTAAGAGGAAAAGATTGGTTTGAAGTTAAGGGGGAATATTTTTAATGATTGTATCCACATGTGTGAAGTACATTCTAGTGTGGTTTCAAAATGATTATTTTTTTAATAGAAGAAGGCATTGCAGTAGCCTCTGGCCCCAAATGCAAATCTTTCCTAATTTATTAACATCATTTGTATTTGGGTAGCTTTTGGAAAACTGGTTTAACTAAGAGAGAATTGCCTGAACCATTCTCAGACCCAGGAGGTCACAGCAAGCCTATCACCAAAGTGATGCAAAGGAGCTTTAGCATTTTTGTTTGGGAGGTTTAAATATGTGTGTGTGTCCATATGGGTGTATGCAAGTCCAGCATAATGAAAACCTGCCCAACTTCAAGCTGGACAAAACATGATCCATGTAATTTCTAATACGTTGCTATTAGCACAAACAGTTTTCACTCAACCATCTCAAAGTCCTTCAAAGCTTTCCCAAATCAGGCCTCACACTGTCTGAAAATAGATGTACGTGTTTTCAGCACCCAAGTTTTAAGCACCAATTAAGCACATTTCACATCTGCAGCAAAACAGGTGGGGGAAAGGAGACAAAGAGATCAGTCCCTTGCTGATGTCCTTGGCAATAAATGCCCGGGATGAGCAGCACAGACTTCAGGTCAACCAGCTCCTACTGAAACCTCAGCAAAAAGTGATCAAACTCCTGATTCCTGAGGATCAGAAATTCATTCATGGTGGATGCAAGCGAAATTGGGCACCAGGCTCCTAAGAAAAGCCCCCCTCACATTACAATTAAGGACAAAGATGATGAGATTGAACAGACACACAAAACCAACAACTTTTTTAGACTAAAATGCTGAAGATCAACACCAGTTAGTCTAAAATGATGCAATTTTTCCATCTTCCTTCTGGTAACCCTGAAAACTTACTGCAAATCTTGCTCCTTGCCCTTGTGTTGGTACTGAGGGTAAGCGTATTCCTCTCCCATCATAATCTGACAAACTTCTTTCATTAACAAGATGGGAAAAGGTCAAAGAAGAAAATGCAACGTTTCATTCTGGAAGCCACTAAAACAGTATTTGCTTTAATTTCTTCCATATTGCTTTGGGATAATCAAAATTGTACTAAAGAAATTATTAACTAGGTAGCTGGACACATTCATGGCTGCAGAGGGGAACAGACCAGTTTAAGTCAAGCCAAAGAGTCTGTTTTAACACTTTGTTTTCACCTTTTATGTGGAGACACTTCTCAGAATGAATTCCCTCTGAGGAAGCTCATGCTACGGTCTGAGTAACCAAAGAAAAATTGTTTAGCATTCAAAGCAATCTGGGGTTTGTTGAGATTTCCCTTCTCCTGCCTTTACAGTCACTTGTCATTCCATTTAATAAGAGAGAAAACTTCCCTGACCACCTAAATTATGCCATTCAAGATATTAAGGAAAACACACATACCCCAAAGTAAAGGTAAAATTATGCTGCAATCATCAAATCAGCCTTCTCTTCTTTATCCCATCTGTATATTCTCCTTGTAAATGCTCAAGAATTGGTTAGAAAGCTACACGAGCAGCACAGTCCTACCTGCTCACCACTTCAATTGCTGGTATTTTAATCTCATCAAAGAATCTGAGTTTCTCTTCCTGCTGTTTTGACTTTGCTGTCTCTTAGTCTTGTCACATTCACTAGTTTTGAATAAGTGCAGAACTTGCATTTACAGAATTTGCAATCTGCAAGATTGTTTAAGCGATTTATCAAATACTTTGATTGAACACTTATTGCTGTTCCAGTTCTGAATCTCATTTAAATTGACTGGGCTTGACATAAGCCTTCAGAGTGAGCACAGAAATGAGTCCAGGCTGTGGCACGAGGGGAAAAATGTTCCACGTCCTGCCACAGAACTTCTGGAGTTGCACACTGATAAAATCAGCCTTATTAAGCATCTTACGTCTGATAAAACCAGAATACAAACAGTCAGGTTTTATCTTACTGATGATCCAACACAATGCCTCTGCAGGTAGGTTCATCATACACAGCATCAGCATCACCCTGGTTTCTGAAACAGAAACTCGGTATTATCTGTCCATAGAGCTAAAGGCTCCATCACTCTGGTGTGCTCTGCACAGCCACAATGACCACGTTACTTAAGTTACAATCACTTCGTGCTCACAGACAACATCCAGACCACAGTAATGCAGATCTTTAATGAGCTCTGAAATACTTGCAAAGTTGAAGAACAGTGAATTCTTGTGATCAAATGGATGATATACTTCTGGGGATCCTAAGCAAACTGAGGACAAAGAAGTTTGAAGGTCCACCTAGAAACCTAATGCCCCAACACCAGAAGGGATGCAGCAGAGCTCTTCCCGTCACATCAGAAATGCACCACAGCCAAGCATCATTGGGAAGTATCTTTTATAACATGAAGAACACCTGCAATCACAAGCTTCCTTCGCATTTACCACTCTGATTCCATATGAAGTGTACGCCCTGCATAAACTTTCAGCGTGTTGTTTGTGTTTACCCCCACTCCAAAGATACTGTTCAACAGATGAAACAACTGAAGCCGCCAGAGGTGGCTCGAGTGACTGTACTGATTATCAGACACTTCTGTTGCACAGAGGCACGAGCCAGCTCTGACAAGGAGATGAAGATTCTTCTCACAGCTGCTTGGAGAAACCCTCAGCTTTGAAACCGTTTCATCCACTGCTGCCAGCCAACTGTGCTGCTCCCATTCACCACAGGCTCCTCTGGTTGTGGCGGGGCCATAAGCTGCCCTCCCCAGATCCATATCCATAAACATCACACAGGCCTGTAGGCTTGGCATCCCCTCATAACAAGTAAACCAACATTTACTGCCCTTGCTCCTAATTTTGCTTTTGATTTTACAGAGCTTTACCAGGTCACCTAACAGCTCCCCTTGCATGTTCAATGCTTTGAGGAGATACCATCTGAAACTCACTGTTAGCATATTAAATTCAGGCAGGAGAGGGGCTTCCCTATTGCTTCATCATTTAAGGCAGAACAAACACAGTCTCCAAGGACATCTGCTGTCTGCCCCATCACTTTCAATGGTACAGCTATTTAGAAACAGAACTTAGAAGTTAATGAAAGTACACAAATGCTCTAATAAACCTCTTCAAAAATAACTAGCAGAGGTGGGACAAAGCCAGAGCAGATTTCAAGCACCAGGATTCCGAGGTGATCAGATACAGACTTTTCATCGCTAATAACAAGCACCAAAGATGGAACAAATGAAGAGAATTTGTTTCAGTTCCTAAGAGATTAACATTACATGCTCTTGCAGCATAACGGTTGTTGAGCCTTTCTTACTAAACCTGTTGTCTTTCAGGCTCATGGCATTTTCAATGCTTCCTCCAAACTCATGTGGGATAATGCACTTCCAAAAAGTAGGCTCTAGGTATGCACATTCTTAAAATCAACCACTCAACACGCATCCAAATAAAAGTGAGCTTTCCTACCCATTTTCCCCAAGAAAGGAAGCTCAGAGCCCTTTTATGCATTGTGAATGGCCCACCTAATTTAGACTGAATTATACCCTAACCTTCATTTCCCCTTTACTTCTTTGCTCCATTCAGCAGTTTCTGACTTCAGCTAATTCACTAACAATCCCAGCTGGTCCTTCCCAGCTCCCAGTTCTTTAGCACATTGTCCAAGGAAACTATGTGCTCCCATCTACACTGGTATTCCACTCTCCAATTAACCTACTGCTGAGAGGCTTTACCCCTTTCCACCATCCATTCCTCTGCACATACATTTTTTTTTAACCTTTTACTTCTTGAATTGAAGTTTATAAGATCTCTCCCAGGTGAGATGATGTTAAACTGCTTTGCTAAACGTGGTGCTGGTTACACAGGAAGACGCAACCCAACCGTCATGAGGAAATAGTAGGAAAAAATAACCTGGTTGCTCTAGAATGCATTTCAAAGCCAATTATTAAGACATGGATGTTTAAGATACAAGTAAACAAATAGCAAAAGGAGTTTCAACACTTGCTGTATGACAGGCATATGCTTGTTGCTACTACTGAAGCCATGCAGAGCGGCTAAGGTCAGCCGGAGGTAGGGTGGGTGTTTGATCCAGGCAGCCCTGCACAGCAGCACTCCTTGAGACATGCAGATGGATTTTCTATTCTCGTTATTTAAAAACAATCAGCCCCTTTCCTATCATACAATTATACCTTAGATGACAATACAGTGAATGCCTGCACCCAGGCAACCAGTGTTCTTTACGGTGAGAGTTTTACCATGTCTGCAGAGGGAACAGTCTTACACACATCTGTATTTCACATTTATTTTACCAATTACTTCAGTACAGTGTTTTGTCTAAGCAGGACAAAGCTGAGCCTGGTTACATCGCTCATCTGCACAAATAGAAGAAACCAGGCTAGAAACAGTTCTGCTATCTCGGGATCTAAGCCAAAACTTCAACATCTTGAAGTCCCCTCTCCAGCAACTGTGTAATTACACACAGCAAACGTTAATAAACCTCACTCCATCAGACCAGAGACTTGCCTCTCCTCTGCTATGGTGAGTGTCTGCACATAGCTCCTCCTGATAAAGACGTGTCCTCCTTTTTACTTCAACTGTTGCAGTTGTTCCAAACCCCCTCTCATGGCATAGATTAAGACCACATTTTAAGAGACCTAAACATCGATGTATGCTTCCCAAGAGCCATTCTGCATTTAGCTTTCTGACACAATGCCAAGTGTCTTCTCTCTAGGTAAATAGCACAGGTCTCACTGTTGACAAGATCCTAGATAAAATGAAGATAGTCAAAATGTAATTGATGGCTATTAAACACCCACCTCCCCCAGACCCTTCCTTCTTGTACATTTGCTTAGAGCCAAGTGAGCATAATAGCAGCACAGGGCTCAGAAAGTGGTTTTCAGAATCAGGCAGTGAGAAAGTCAATATGGAGCAGCGTGTCCATTTGTTTTGATTTATCTCACTAACTTCAATTGACAGTTAATTCATCAGAGTAGGAAAATGCCAGTCTAGTGAAAACACAACTCATGAAGGAGAGAGAACTGAGTGGAAAACGTAGAGTGTGGATAATACAGGTAATAAATTAAAGGATACAGTATCAGTATTTTATCATTCACATTCAGAATCCACTATATTTCTGCTCCTGCCAATTACAGTTTATAGTAAGCAGTAAATTTACACATGCATTTGCTGGTATATATCACACATACACACAAGCCCTTTACAAAATGAAGCGACTTTGAAAAACAGGCAAAGACAGGAAAAGAAATTCCTCTGGCTCCAATTTCTAAACCTGAAATTTCCAGCAGATCACCACCAAACCTTGTATAAACTGCAGCAAGATGAGAACTTACCCTGTGAATGGTGGCTTGGACCTAAACCCCACAAAATCAGTAAAAGGCTGAAAATGAGATGTGCAACAGAAACACTGGCACAGTGCTGCCCAGCACCTTCACGTGGGGCTGCGTGTCCCCTCTTATCTGGGGACACCATTTGGTGTTATCCACCATTATCAGGATTTTAGGTATCTACTTTACTTTACACTTTCTCCTCTCCAAACTCAGCAACTCCAGATGTTCCAGTTCTTCCTCCTAGAACGGTCACTCAATCCTCTTGGAAGTTTTAGCTGCCCTCCCTATTCTTTCTCCAACTCGCACCAGAGCCACAAGACAGCAGCACACCAGGGCCTATACAGCAGAGTAACAACGTCCTCTGTCTTCTTCTCAACATCCTTCCTGGTAAGCCCAGCGTACCGCTGACTTTTTTGGACTGCCACTGCACATTGAGCCAATGGCTTCAGTGATCTGCCAGCAGCAATTGCAAGCTCTCATCACTGTGTTGTGTGCACCAGCCTGCAGCTCAGCATCACATAGACACAGCTCAGCTTATTCTTCCCTGGACACACTAAATTACATCACCATACATTTATCTAAATGGAAGTTAACCCGAGATTGGTTTTGCCAATGCTTGGTGCTGCTGGTCCACTCAGCAGTAAAACCCAAATCTGCTCCAAAGAACAGAGACAACTCGACAAGCATCTGAACTTCCTGGCTTGTTTTAATCAAGCTTTATGCTTATTAAAACCTAACACAGCTGCAGTGGTCTATAAGAAATTAAGCTTCTATCCATTTCCCAGGAAACTGGACAAGAGCCAAAAACAATCCATCCTGTTTAAAGTATGTGCATTTTGCCTCAACAATTCGCCAGAAAGGCAGCTTTTTATCTCCCCTCCACACCACTGAAATTCATTTTGGAGATGATATAAGCACTTATGAATAGCAAAAGGTAACTTCTGAGTGGAAGTGTCTGTAAAACACTACTTAGAACAATAGCTTAGTTAGTATTTAAGAGATGAGATACACACACCTCTTGTTTGAATGCAAGTAAATATACAAGGTGCAAGCTTCGTAACAGTGCAGTACTTGTGCATTATTAAGCTTTCTCAATAAGAGATTAAACACAACCACTGTTGGGAGCAAATATAAAGACCACATCAACTCTAAAGATCACAGAACTTCCATAATACTGGCTAAAAGGCTGCAAGGGCACAACTATGGGTTGGCAATGCAGAAGATACAAAGAAATCACAGCCTGAACTTTCATCCAAATAGCTAAATGAAATCAGAAGTCTTCCCAAGGTTTAGGAAAGCCTAGGTGGTTCTGTTCTAATCACAAACCACTGTGTTTGAGGGCTTTACCATGTGGCTCACTTGACCAATTCCATCCTTTGCCTCTCCTGTCTTCTTCACCAAAACCTGAAATATACCAAAAGTTCAAATAATCTACCAAAGGAGCAAAACCTGCTGGTGTTACAGCTTTATATGTAGACATTCCTGCTCCTACGATGACCCAGCCATCTACTGTCAGCCTTTGTGCTTCCTCTACTGACAGCAGAAGACACACATACAGCAAGTAATACAGCACTAGGAATAACCACCACTACCAATAGCAAAGCTTAAGCCACTGGAGCTGCATTTAATTCTTCCCTTGCAAAAGCTTTCAAGTCAACTCAAAGTTATCCACCACAATGGTTCCAGTTTTACAGACAAGGTTCCCCCCCATTATCTGAGCAGCCTGTGATTTAACAGTAATGTTTCAAAGTTGTTAAACAACCATTTTTTTGTTACACAGAAGAAAGCTGAAAGGTAAAAGCACTAAAAAGATATCCGATGCCTAATGGTATTAGGGGTGGAATTATCCAATTCCACTAAAGCCAAGACCAGCTGCCTGTGTGGTACGGGCAGGATATTCACCCAAACTATAGCTGGCAACTCTCCCCTCCCTCAAGAGACAGCTATTCCCCTCCTCACAGCAAGTCCTTTGGACCATGGCTGTTGTCAGCTAAGAGTAGATCCTTTATTTCATATCAGGCCCTTTGACACTTGTCAAGTTCACTTGAAAAGAATTTCAGCTCTCGCAGCACTAAAATCATGCTGCTCTGCTGCACAAAACTACCTTTAGTACACACACATGTAATCCAGTTCTTAATGTTGGCTTTAAATCAATACATTGGGTTTAAGTTTGCAAGAACCCCTGGTTAACAGCTCTGAAAAGCTGAAGCCCATCTCACTGCGAGGCAGATCTTGGCACATCCTCTGCCCCATCCCTGCATCCCACAGGGACAGGCTGGACAACCATCACTGAGCCTCTGTGTAACAGCAGCATAGCCAGGGACCTCCTTACAGCTCAGACCTACCACTTTCTGACTTCAAGGAGGTTTATCCAGTTCCCCACATCACTCTTCCAAACATTTGGCTTTGGTGATTCCCCCCCCCTTTCCCTTACTCCAAGTTTAAGGCAGTTCACCACTTACGGTCATTTACAGCTTACATCTCAGTAAATCCAGAAGGTGTCTGATGAAAAAGAGGGACTAGCCAAGCATCTTAATCCCCCTGTTCATTCATGCTCTCTGTAATGTTCTTTCAGGCCTCTGCTGAGAGACTAGGCTGAAATGAAGGCTGATAAATTAGTCTGGAGGGAAACAAGGCAGATTCTGCTTGTAAAAGGTCATTCCAACTTTGTTCTGGGTGAGGGTTTATCTTGACTGCAGCTGCGACAGACAATGGCCGGGGCCTAAACGGCAGAAATCCTAGCTCTGCTCATGAAATTACTGTGCTGATAAGGTAGAATGGACTTCAGTGAGATCTAAATGGGAAAAGGGAGGTGGGGGACAAGGGTGAAATGTAGGTATTTTTGAACATGATTGAACAGGGATGACACAATAAGATGTACAATTAAAGCAATGACTTGCCCAGGCATTATCTGAAAGTGAAGAAACATACTGCTCACTAATCAGATCAAAAGGAAGAAAATACCCACTTCTGTGTGCTGAACAAACTGCCTCGGCACAAACGCAGGCACCAGCGGGCTGAATGCTGCAGTTTCTATACCAGAAAGGGAATAAAGTACATTAAACACAAAGGTGGTTCTTAAAGATCAGGGCTTTAGACTAGGGCAGCATTTACTACACACAACATTGCTTGCAGGGCACACTGGGAGGATTTACTTCACTGGCACCGTGTTGCCAGGAGCAGCCTGTGCTTTCCTGGGGCAAAGAGAGTAAGTTCTGATGTGTACACAGACTGGCTTTCCTTGGAAGGGAAATGCCTCTCCTTTATTTACACATCCCACTTGAAGGTGCATGTCCCCGA